>NC_136824.1:11779730-12468222 GCF_951394365.1 Tetrao urogallus
ACCTAATTGCAAAGCTGAACGTTTCATCATTTTCAGCCCATCTCTCCCTTGCTCCCCCTTCTGCAGGTCCACTACAGTTAATTCAAACATTTTACCAGGTTAATTTGATCATGGGCTGTATTATCAACAAGGAAAACTGTATGGATAGCTTATAGCTAAACAATGAGGATACCTGTGCCCATTTTGCTAACCAAAAACCACATGGTAGCCCAAAAGGATCATTCTAGAAACTAAATATTTCAAAAAGCTTCTCAAACTGACAGGTTACTGGGGTGAAGGGGAAGAACAGTTTCCAACAACAACTTTCCTTGGGTGACAAGTTTGTTTTCATGCAATAATTAAGGAAATGAGGACTTCCTGCACAGCTGTTACAGTGTCCTTAGAGACATTGTTTTGGGGCACACACTGTGCATTCAGCCTTTTCCTCCCTCTTAATTCTAGTCAATAGCAGTCAAAAGCAGATTACATTGTTGGGACTCTGCTAATAGAACTAGCAGTCTGTAACAGCATATAGCATCCGTAAGCCCAGTGATTTTTCTTTCTGTTGTCAGTTATCCAAATACAAAACAATTAAAAATCTTGCATTTTTCTCTTTAAAAATCCACTAATGATTAAAAACTACCTCCACAGTTTGCTAATCAAGTTAAAACTACATAATCCTATAAAGCACCATGCTAATTTTAGACCTAAATCCTAAAGAGATCCACAGCTATTCCTGTTACCTGTCAGCAGCCAGGATCTCCAGGGCATTTGTAACATTTTAATATTCACTAACTTGGACAACTTACCCTCTTGTGAAATGCACTGAACACTGGATAAAAAACAGATCCTGAAAATACTTCATGAGTCATAAATTAACGAGAAGTCTGTCGGCCAGAAGTTTTAAATCTCATTCCTTTCATAAAATCCATGAATTCAAAACTCATGTGGTCTACAAACCTGGCCATTTGCTTGTATGCCTCTTCTGCCACTGCAAAGATATGTGGATCCATATCCCCCATGTTTTGGCCACTGTACGCATTGATGATATCCTCGCCATAGATAGGCAGTTGTTCATAAGGGTTGATGGCCACTAAGACGATACCTAAACCAAGACAATGAAACAAAGGGAGTTAGCAATAGTTGTCCCAAAGTAAAATAAAACAAGAATGGGTTTAACATCAACTATTGCTCTAACTTTTCTAAAAATATTAACTAGAGAAGAATAACCCGCACACTTTATATTGTTGATTTCTAAATAATAGAAATTTAGTCTGATAGAAATTTAGATATTTAGTCTGACCTCAGCTTCGCGTACAAAAGCTAGAATGAGTTTCCTTCTATCCTACTTCAGGGCATACATCAGGGACAGCTCCTAATACATACAGTATGAGTACGATGCCTTATCAATGTTCCCCTTTCTTTAACTGTAAAAGTACCTGGATTGGTGAACTATAGCTGCTAAAAGGCCTCACGAGCATTTTGTTATGTACAGTGTGTTAACCTTTCAGGAGCTGAACCCAGGACAGCTTTTAATACAAACAACAAAGTAGAGCCATAGTGTGACCTGGATGGCTTTAACAGGCAGCAGGAACAACCTCCTGCCTGCAGGACACTTCTGACAGGGGCCAAAAAATACATCACATGGGGCTGACACACAGAGGCATGCAGTCGAGTCAGGAAATTAACTACACCTCTAGAAGGCACCACAAGATCTTCACGTTGTATGTCTGTATGTGAAACTACCTCTCCTTCCATCTTCTAGTTTTCCAATCTTTTTATGCCAATCATCACTACAGCATTTCTAAATTCACACCATCCTTTTGCTCTCCCAAAACAGACCACCTCCAATCCCCTCCTCTTTTACAGAAAAGCTCAGTCTTAATCTGTACATCTTTCCTATCCACAAAGTGAGATCTGAAGTGGCCTTGGTCCAATTTTCTTTTCCACAAGAAAAGAGGATTTCTCTGCCCCCAGGGAGGGTCTGAATGAAGACTACTGATACTCTTCTTTTCTGCAGTATTTACTATGGGCAGGGAACACTTCTTATTTACTCCACACAGAGGTGAAATCACTGACCATGGACACGTGAGACCTGGTCATTCCAGGCAAAATCTGCTTTCTTGACATGGCCATTCTTCCTCACCTTAACATGTGATATAAGCAGAAGAAAAAAAAAAACAAAAACAAAAAGAAACTAATGTTAACTGCAGCTAACTTTAAAAATAGAATCTCTTCTTACATTTGTATTTCAAGGTTCTTGTGGCTGCATAAAGTCTGCAGCAAGCATGCAATCGACGCTCCTTGGACAACGTATCCCTCAGTATGTGTGCTGTAAGCATTTCCAAAGCATTCAGTGCATTTCTAAATTTACCTAGAAATTCATGCAGGCGCACACTTCCTCAGGGCACCCAGCTCCCTGCTATGTGCAGATTAGTGCTGTGATTTCTATCTCAGGAACTTTCCATGCAGAGCTGGGAGAAGGGAAGTGAAAGCATCTGTAATCTGCCTCTGCTGCTGGGAGTATCATCCCATTTTCAAATCCTTTCATGTATTTATAAATCAAGCACCGACCGTAGCAAAAACATTAAACAACAACAGAACACTTTTCACAAAGAGACTGGAGAAATCTTCATTTATTTCCTCAAATATAAGGGCAGTTACACGTCTGGGCACGCCTATCCAACCAGTGCCAGTGTTTTTCCACCAAATGACTTCACCCAAATGACTCAGTAACTCAAAAGTCGCTGTAAAAATGTGTGCCAAGTGTAATGCTGTAATGACAAGCCAAAAAATAAAAGGGGGGTGGGAATACAGGAATACAGGAGCTCAGTGCTGGCAGACACTGCAGTGCCCATCAGCTACACTGGGAGTCAGCAGCTGGGGGTGTAAGTCAGCAGCAGGAGTCAGAGCTGGGGGCTGGAACAGGGCCTGCGAGCAACCCAAGGTGCTCAGAGCTGCTCTGGCATGACCAGCCACATCCCTTGGCCTCATGGAGTTAGGCTGGGGCAGGAGAGCAGCAGGCAACAGCTGCCAAACCAGCAGCTGCAGCCTGGACTGCCACAGGATCTAACATCCCTAACGTGTCTGCAGCACAAAGATGGCAGCGTGTGTGGATCAGGACAGGCTGCAGATCAAAGTCAGGTGAGCTCAGTCTGGAACATCAGAGAGGCTACAAATGATGGCTGTAAGGGCAAACACTGGGAAGTGGTGGTGTTCCAGGGCCCCGCTGATGCTGTCAGCAGGAATTCTGCAGTATAAACAACTGGGAAGCACCTCTGGACCCTGATGCTCCATAGGGATCTGCCTGCACACAGAACACTAAATCCTTTCTTTTCAGCATACCTCAGTGGCACGTGTGGAGTCACACAGCCTCAGGATTCCCAGGCTGCTTCAGCACTGAACGTGAGCCACGTTACGATTCCTGATTTCACCAATAATGAGCTGCCAGGCACAGCGATGAGGAGCTACTGCATTTTACCTGCGCTCAGTCCAAGCCACTAAGCTGGCTCTCCAGCAGCAGAACTGCAGGTTTAGCTCTGGAGCTGAGGGCCGGATGAGGCTCTCTGCAGCAGTGCTCCCGTGGGAGTGGATGCGTGTGCCTCGCTCAGCTAATTAGCCAGGTCTGCTAATTCACCAGCACTTGTTCCGATACTCACACCACACAGCCAATGTTTGTCAGCACTTCTGTGCAGTGCTGCTTATTACCAAAGTGTGCATAGCACAGCTGCAACTGAGGAGTCCTTCTGGGACTGTTCATTATAGGGCAGGTAGGCTGGGTGACCTTTAATGCTCCCTTCCAACTCGAATGCTTCTATGAGCCTATGACTCCATGACTTGCCATGGAGAAAAAGAGACGTGTTAGACAACTCAGCCCACCCCATGCCAACAGGCTGGCTGCCAACAGCCGTTAGCACTGAGGCTGTGATGGATGGGCTTCTAAAGCCTTCTCAAGCTTGCACATGTATTCAAAGAGACATTAAAAAAGCCGTGCAAAACTTCAGACAATTCCCTCCTGCTTCTGGCTGCACTGGTAAAAATGAACCCTTGAATTCAAGACTGCACCTCCATGACAAATCTCCAACACATTAAAGCACTTAATTGCAGTAGTGGCTTGCGAAATCAACAAGTTACTACCATCTGGAAATAACCAAAACAAGCAAGGCAGGAATTATGTGCTTTCTATGGGAACTTTTAAACCAGTCAACCTCCCAGGATAATAATTCTGAATAATTCATACATAACTTATTTTTACCTCCACTGAACGGTACTGCTGTTCTTATAAGAAATATCATGGCCCTTCCCACATTGTGTGTGCTTTCATTCCTGCAGTCACATGAAATTTTATTACTTTTTGTTACTTTCTGCCATTCTTCTTACATACATCTGAAATAAATGTGGTCAATTCTTTCATTTTGAATGTATTCACCATCTGTGGTTAAACCAGATATTAATGCAAACACTTACTAACTTGTCAAAGTTTGCTGTCCTTCGTACCAGGCAGTATTTATACATCTGAACTAGCCAGGAATATTTACTGAGTTTTGATCACAGTCATAGCACGTTGTCCATTTATTTTTCCTTATAACCCTTCAGCTTCTGTCATGAACTCTTCATTTCATATTCTCAACAGCAAAACAAAACAATAAATCAGCTCTGGATTTCTGGTGACAGGCTGGCCTTGAAATTAAGAAATCAGGAGTTCTTCTGTTTAAAAGTCTGGGTTACCTCAAAGTGAAATTATAAAGAATTTAATATCCATTCAACCTATTACTCTAAGAAAAGAATAATCGAATTAATTTCTGGGGCCATGGAAATCCATCCTTTCCCAGCCTAGTTCTGCTGGTTGGGAATAGCGTTACCATAACTCTCTTGGTGGATTAATGTGTTTTCTAATCTCCTTCTGGCTAAATCAACTGGGTTAGCTCAAATCACCTTCACTGAGTATTTAACCTAACCTGACCTGACTAATGTCTGAACCAGAATAAGGAGGCACATGCAATTCCTTCTGTGAGCAGAACTCTAAGACAATAATCTTTTGAAGAAGGCAAATAACACATACTTAGGACAGAAATTGATAGTGATTTGTAACGTGAATGTCCTTGGCCAAAGGATCAGGTTTTCAAAGGCTAACACACTAGCTTTATTTTACTTAGCTTACACTGCAATGTATATATGTCTACCACCCAAGACAACAAATGCATGCCATACTGTACTCTTCGGTCCCCCAGTTGGTATAAGAACTCACTCACCTGCACTGTGACCAGCTGAAATTGCCACAGTGCACAGTCTACGTATTTCTAATTCACCCAGCGTGCATTTCACAGAAGCATCACTTATTGGGAAGCAGAAGGGCTGATCAAGCTCAGCAATCCCAAATCAATGAATTCCATAAGCTGCTAAAAGCCCTCTAGCTTTGAAACTGTGTAACATCAGCCATACCCACAACCAAAGCAGCACTAGGACAAACATAAAAACAACCTGTCAAACAGAAAACAAAACCAGCAGACAACACACTCCTTTACAGAACACTAAACATAATCCATGTTTAGAAGCAAACAAAACACAAACCGGGCAGACTGTCTCACAGGACAGGCATGGCTGTACTTGCAGACACCACACTGGAAACTATTTACAAGGTCGGGTTGTGAGACTCCAGTTACACAAAAGCCCTTTCACTGAACACTCCCCTGTCAGGAGCTTTGCCATGGAGGCACTTGGGACAGACATGTGGACTATATCCAAGATGGGGAAGCTGAGAAGTCTGGGGATTAAAACACACCCCCTTAGAAGGGGCTGCCCAGACTGGCTGTGGTGTCTCTAGTCAAAGCCCTGAGCAACTCAGTCTCGTCAGATCTGTTTTTAAGAAGGGAGCTTCCTGGAAGAATTCCAGAGGTCTCTTCTAGCCTAAACCATCTGGTGCCTGTGGTCACGCTCTAACTGTGTGACAGGATGAGATATAGGTATGCATCATCTCCCAAACTTATGTGAATGAAGGCTGCCTGCAAGCAGAGGGAGGCAAAGTCAGATTCAGGCCTGCATGGTCCAGGCACTGCTCAGAGCAGGATTGGGAACAGATGCACTCTGCTGGGCCCCGCAGGTTGAGAACTGCTGGTGTGAGCAAAATGTAGCACAACACTAATGCTTGTGCTCTGGCCACCATGAAGTGCCCAACACGCTGCTTGCCTTCATTCCCCACATGCCTCACCATAGTGGAACTGTAAGAATATCCAGAACAGGGAAATCTGACACATGGTACATTCCACCTGCAGACCAGGACAGAACAAGGCCTTATAATGCAAAATAGAAATTTCTACTGCAGATACCAGCAGGCACGATTTGCTGCTATCTGTCAAGGGCCATCCTGCAACACGACATCCGCAGCTTTGCGAAAGTCTACTCTACAGTCTGCAAAGAGTGCAAAGCACAAGGAAATCATAAATAGCAAGTCTAAGGTATGGTAACATGGAGAGGGCTCAATAACCGCTGGCACATGGTAATAAGAACTGGAACTGTCCTACAAACACTTGATTAGAAACAACGCTAAATTGTATACTTAAAAAGAAATCATGGGGTATGTTTTCTGCTGGCACAAACTGAGCTCTGATGAATATGCAAATAGTGATTTGACTACATGTATGGGAAGAATGTGTCTTTCTTTTAATCAGACAATCACAAGAAGGAAATTTTTAGTATTTGATTTCCAGGAATCACATCATCATATTATGTTTTCTTTTACTCAGACCTAAATGTAAAAAACAAAAACAAAAAAAAAACAACCAACAAATGACAACAAAACCCTAATGACTTAAACTGCTCCTTATGTACTAGCACAGCGTCCAAAAAATAAGCAAACTAAAGAAATATTCAAAAAGTTAACAGGCTGTTTATAATATAATGGCTACATTAAAAAGTTAAAAATGTATTTTGACTAAAAACTAAAATTTAAAAGAAACACATGCACACAAGCCAAAAGCATTAAGCCTAAATTATCTATCAATGCATCCTTAAAACAGACAACTCAGCTACAATTTTGTACCTACAACGAAGTAACTTCCCCACAGTTTGGCTGTATGAAAATGTTACAGGCGATTACAGTTTTAGGTAACATCTACTGTGAGCTAAAAAGTATTTTTAAAATTCACACTATTCATGCTTGTGAATGGACAAGCAATAGCTCGCGCACTGTTACAAATGCACTCTCATAGTTCTACTGACTAGAAAAAACAAAAAGGAAAATAAAAGGGTATCTTCAGCACAGATATGGCAGCTCAGTACAGATGGAGGCAATCAAAGGCAGGAAGCAATAAATCCATCAAACAGCAAGGCTAACCTCCTACATCCTCAGCGTGTGAAGCTCTCCTCCAGCCTATGCCTATCTACACATGCCTAAGGGGAACAACAGTCAGCAAGGAATCCCATGGCTAAAATTGTCCATGGCTAAAATTTTATAAACAGAGCCCACTGGGAAGCTAGAAGAACATAAAGTGAAGTCAGTTTTCTTTGAGCCTTAATAATTTCAAGCCTACTTGACGTGCTTACTGACCACATAAAAAAAGGGACTTCCACAAGAACAGCCCAACCTACCCTACCACTAAGTTAGAAGTACAAATATCAATAACAAACTTTTCCTGTCTGCTGCAGTCTCTGTGAAGATTACAGGATAAAAAGACACAATACTTGCCACAATAGGTATAAATGAGTTTAGAGTCTATAAATCGAACTTTGAGGTTGTGTAGAACAGCGGGTTCATGGAGATAACTGAGTGCAGTGAGATCATTTTCTCCAACAAGGATGTCAGGGTTTCGCAGTGGGGGGAGTTCCTTAGTCTTCGGATCGAGGCAATATTCTAGGTCCTGAAAATTAAATAGAAGCACGTGTTGAAAGAACTGCTGTTTAGATCCCTTCATTCAACCCCTCCCACCATTCTTCCCAGCAAAAGATCCACAAGGTATAAAAACACAAGATAACACTTGCATGGTCTGGTGATTTGGGTTCTCCAAAAGTATCATTAAAAAATTCCCAAAGGGGTTTTCTACAAGCAATAGGCAATAATAAATGTATTTCATCCTTTTAAACTATTACTTAAACAAATGCCTTGTTTTTGCTGCCAAACCTTTTTATTAAATAAACTGAAATGTGTTTTATCACAAATCTAATTAGTTTTCCATATTATTCTCCTCTTGAGCAGGACAGAGGAAATAATTTTCCATCAGCCTACAGCCAGCCATATATACAACAACATTACACAGGAATGCTGGCAAGGACAGGAATTCTATGAAAACACAAACTGAAAAAAAAAAGTTACTTATAATTCACACAGATTTATGCAAATTAATCTCTAACGTAGATATTTTAGCTGCATCTGTCTCTGGAGGAAACAGCACTTTATTTACCTGACATTCTCTTGTCCCAGCACAATGACTGGCAAACATCTGCATTCTACTACATTCAATACACAAGTGTGCAGCACCACTGCACAGTCTGGAATGTGGAGGGTGGAGCAAAACAGACCTTGCCTGATTGAAAAGGTTCTGCTCGGTTTGCCATATCAGAGATGTGAGTGAGTCAATGAATGAAATTCATTCAATTAAAGTGTTTTAACTTAGGACCTACTCTATACATATAATCTGTTCATTTTACTTAATTGCTATGTAGACCTCCATCTGAAAAAGGCATGTAAGCTGCCCACTGGTAGAAAGAAAAGAAATTAAAAATAAATCTTTGGATTACTGCAGATCTTTATTTTCTATGAGAAGACCTGAAGGACCACTTCCATTATACACTGACATTAAATAACCATTCAAATGGCATAAGAAAATACAAACAGGCCTTCACTGCAAAGAAGTGATCTTTTCAGAGAGATGTCATCCCTTCTCCATGCTGCATTTCGCACCATTCTGGCAATGCTCTTAATCCTTGCCCCATCCTATTGATATTAACTTTCTCATAGCAATGCTGAACTTGAAAGTCACCACTTCTTTCTGCAACACTACTTTCCTTGTGGCCCCCTGGAGTATCAACCAGGGTTGATACTTTAACAGGGTAAGTAGAAAAAGATACATATATGTAACTGAATCATACAGGCAGCTGGATACAACCAACATTTTTGTTATCTTAGTTACTTCAAAAAAATTAGACAAAATGGAATTCTGTAAATAAACATAATTAATCACACAAAAAGTAATGCTCAAACTCTGTGGTCAAGAATAATAGCACATAAATAGGGCTACACACAAAAATAGGGCTACAGTTTTACAATATAGCTTCATGTGTTAGATACACCAGTCTCCCAAGAACAAGGTCAGATTTAACAAGTAGACCCACCTTGCCCTCTTCAAGTCGAAGCTGAAGAACTTTATCTCCAGGTTTATAATCTTTCAGAAGTTCTGCTGACTTCCAGACCTCCTCTGGGTCAGGAATCCAAACCCTGGCATACTGCAACATAAAAACAACAGCAAAAGATCTGTGACTTCTTGAAGCAATATCATTAAATCATCAACATACATGATACCAAAATGTTTTTTTTTTCCTTTTTTAATACATCTCTCTATAGCCAAACCTTTAAGCAAAAGATATGTTGACTAGCACAGAGGAAGTGACTAAGTTATTCTGCTGACACAAAGCTACGTATGCATTGCCTTCATTGCCTTTCTGCAGTAAGAAAAGGCTATTTCCTATATAAAATAATGTTTAAGACGCACATTCACTGCTGAAAATCAACAAAATAAACTACCTATGTGTTCAGAGGTCAAAAACTTGGCTACCAAAAAAATTACTTAAAAGCAGCTCTTCTGAGAAGATTCTGAAGTCCTTCCAAACAATAGGGAAGAAAAGTCTAATTCCTGTTGTGATCATTTTCACCCAAGCCAAAGATATGGCCTTTGCTGCTCTCTGCCAGGCTCTTAGAAGTGCTACACGTGTACCAAACTCATGCAGCTGCCTGGCTGTGTTCTCCAATGCTAAGCCCTGGGAACGCCACAACAAAGAAGGGTGGCTCATCTGGATGGCTTCCATTTGGTGTGAACTGAAATGAACAATGCCTAACAACGGTTTTTAGGAAACATCCTTGAACACAAACCAAGCCAAACAAAAAAAAGTCCAAAATTAAAAAAAAAAAAAAAAAAAAAAAAAAAAAAAAAGCAGCAGCACGTTTTCCCATTGCTTATGTTTAACATCCAGAAGAAATTTAAAAAAAAAAATCAGTTGTGAAGTTCTCAGTATGTGAGATATGTGAGAGACATGGACCTCTTGGACCACGTGTAGAGAAGGGCCACAAAAGTGATCCAAGGGATGGAACACCTCCCCTGTGACGAAGGGCTGAGGGAGCCGGGGCTGTGCAGCCTGCAGAAGAGAAGGCTTCATGGAGACCTGAGAGCAGCCTGTCAATATCTACAGGGAGGCTGTAAGAAAGAAGGCAGGGGCTGCTGTGACAGCACAAGGGAAAATGGTTTCAAATTAGAAGAGAGGAGATTTATACTGGGTAAATGAAGTTTTTTTTACAGTAAGGGTTGTGAGGCACTGGAACAGGCTTCCCATCCTTGGAAACATTCAAGGTCAGGCTGGAGGGGCCCTGCGCACCTCATGAAGCAGTCGGTGTCCCTACTCATTGCAGGGGAGTTGGACTAGATGGCCTTTAAAGGTCCCATCCAACTTCTGTGATTCTGACACCAGCTGCTGCAGTACTCCCCAGTTCTCTTTTGACAGAGCATTAAGAACCTCACCAAGACTGACAGATATGGGACTGAAAAGAGTTAAGATGGTTCTGAGAGTTAAATTTGTTATCAGCATTAGTAAGTTCTTTGTCATTTGAAAACAAACTCAGTCCCGCAGTACGCGTGCACTACAGCAAAAAGGAAACCGGAGGAAACTATTTAAAACAAGGAGCTTCCATTCCAGATTAGCAATCGAACTTCGCACTGCCTTCTTGTTGCAGGGCAGGAGCGCGGCAGCGCATGCCCAGGTGCAGCCAGGCAGGTACCACGCTGCACTGCCCCTGGCAGCACTGCTACATCCAGCAAAAATACTGCAGCCCTTTTGATTACCAGGCTTTGACATCTCATTTCAGTTCATTAAACTGCTGGGTGTCAGCCGCTGAGTCCAATGCATTTCCTCTCACAAAATCCAGCGTGTTCGCTCCTTTCCAAGACACCATCATTGCTGTCACTTCAGTGCTGGTATCTGTTGCAGCGTTACTGAGTTGGGATGGATTTCCCCCTCACCCTAAGCATACGGTGTAGCCACTACTGAGTCCATAGAAACCACATGAATAGCAACAACTATTCCCCAGAGCCTGGGGAAATCTGTCAGTTTAACACAAAGACATCGCCCAATCAGTCACAGCTGAAGACCAAACGTGTATGGACTGCACTTGGCCCAACTGTTACAACTTCTTACTTCCTCAGCTAAAGCAGTAGTTTCTCATCTACAATGTGGTTTTCCACCAGGAACAAAGAAAAGGTAAGACAGAAGAGGTAAGCTATAAAGACAGTCAGGACAGAAGGGCCAGCACACTGGTCATGCACTGTTTTCCAGTTTAGAAAGGCAGCAGTCTTGTAAGATACCAAGTTAACTTCAGGCAGCAAATGCTGCACAGCAGTTTCTAATTATGTGATCTATGCCAGAATGAAATAGGCACCTCTAATTTATTCAGTTGAAACTGTACATTTCCTACTGTCTGCAGAAAGGAAGGAGAAAGCAGAAAACAGATCACCATAGAAACTGGGTTACTAGAGACAGCCGAATCTTCCACATGACACAACCTCACAGATATTAAAGTCATCCTAAGAGCACTAAGCTGTAGCATCACTGCCTAACCTTAAATTGCTGCCAAAGAAACACCTGGTAGAAGGAGCAAGTAGGAGTAAAGAGAGAGATAGTCCTAATCAGAAGCAGTGAATCATTTCCCAGCTTTCTCACCTCACCAACTTAGCAGAATGGTTTGCCAAATCAGATCTTCATTCTATCTTTTGCACAATCAGTTGATGGTAAAATTCCACTGCCATAAAGTCTTTTGTGTGCTCCAAAGCCTAAGCAGAAAGCAAAGGATTGTCACTGGTGGAAACAGGACCAAGGTCATCTAGGTCTTGGGTCTGCACCTGGGTACCTTGCTCTGGTATGCCTAATATTCATCCTTATTGACTAATATACAAAAGCAAGCTTATGCCTACATTAAAATAAGACTAAAACACGATAAACTTCTAGAGACAATGAATTTCAAATCAATCTTCTAAAAAGGGGTAGGAATTTCTAGCCAAAAATAACACCGAAATTGCAGTAAAAAATGACAGCAAGAATCAGATTAACTTTACTGAAATTGTGCTCAATGAACCAGGATGAAAACGTTGATAGGGAGATAACAGTTAGACTGACTCAAGGAAAGTAAGTGAATGACGTTTTAGGAAAATACGGCTGTTGCTTACTCTAAACTAGCTTCAGAAATTATCAGAATGAATAGAAGGCACATTGATGAGATAGCCGTGAGTTCAGAAAGAAAAAGAAATTACTGAATACGTATAAACAGGGTTAAGTCAAAATTACATTTCTTGCCTAGACTCTTCCAGCCTCAGCAGTGACGTCAAACACCATTAGCTACACAGTCCCAGGGACGAACAAAAGCACCATGCTCTGTGCTGGAAGGACAAGTGCTGTGAGGCAGTACGCGGGGCTCAGTGTCACTGATAGTTACTGGTAGGATGGCCCTGAAGAAACAACAGGGCAACGTATTCATTTCTCACTGGCGGCTCAGAAATTTCACTGGATTATCAGAATTTCATATAATAAGAAAGTATAATAGAAAATTGCAGCGTTCTGTAATACCTCATGATTTCATCTTAGATCACATGAAGAAATCAGCAGACTATAACAATTATCTATCAAATGAGACCATATGACTCAGAAAGCTTCTCTTCTGAGATATTAACCTCTTGAAGCACAAACTGACATTGCTGACAGAAGAGAATTAGAAATGCAAGCGGCCCAGCACTGGCTTCAGCAGTCGGTTTTCCACTTCCACTGCATAACCACAATTACAGCAGGAGATGCAGATATTTGTCCAGCACAGCAGCACTTCTGAGGTGCCCTGAAAGACTTCACAAGGTGATCTATAACCTAACAAAAAGAAACAAGAAATTTAAACCCAACAAAGGTGTCCCTAGCACCTAAGACCTGCCCTTATGACCTCCCTTGAGCTCCTATGGCTTTCACTTTAGCAAAGATGACAGAGTTTTTCATTAACAGACAGCCTTAAAACCCACAGCTTTTCAGGTGCTAGTCATGAAGAACTTAAGACAGACATCACCTCTCTCTCCTTCAAGAATGACCTTATTTTTGGGTAGAAATAAAGCAGTTTGTTAATGTCTGGATTGAAGAGATACCGGCAGCACGAGCTGAGGAAACTGATGGAATAGCAACAGCCCAAACTGGACCAAACTCATGCAGCATGAGCCTACTGCTAACTCTGAGCATGGTCACCTGGAGAGAACAGTCTGCATCATTAAGGCTGGAAAAGGAAAAGCGCCTGTTAGCAAGGCACAGCTACAAGGCAGTCCAAAAGCTGTGAAAGGCTGGGTGAAACAGTTGAGCTTACCTATGCAAAATGCTTACTTATTAGAATAGGATTTCCTGAGCTGTGGGTAGGATTGCTCTGAAAACATCAATTGATGCGACTGGAATAATTAGCTTTCAGCCTGTATTCTGCCTTACAATGATCTCACAATGCCAACACCACGGGTGGCAATTCTGAACCTAAAACCACTGAGAACAACTTTCCCTTTTGTACTAACAGCACAAGCAGATGCATGTCTAGGTGAGTAACAGGCTTAAACACAAGTCTTAACTTGACCAGCCTAGATCCCATGCAGAGATCCTGATCGGTAACACAGGAAGCAGCAGCAGGTCCCAGTTCCCCCAGTGCTGAGACCAGTATGATTTTTTGCGGTACTCCCATACAGACACAGTCCTGAGGAAGCACTGCATTTCTAGTAACAGAGTGTTGCAGCTGGCTGCAGTATGAAAAGAAAGACAAGACTTTGTCCTTTTAGAGAAACGGCAGGTAACCAGGAAGGATCAGAAAGCAGCCAAAGACTTCACTTCCATGACAAGCAGGATGCAAAATTTCTGAGCAGCTTCTCTAAATCCTTATTATGACCTGAGGGAAATGGCATAATTAACTTTCCAAGAGAATCACAACAAAAATTATTGATTTGCTTAGCAGTAGCAGCATTCTTCTGGCATGGAGAGTATTTTCCGTCTCGCTGCTCAGCAACAGCCATTTCTACACCTCTCATACAGTTTAAGATCTAATATTTATTATGTATTAGTTTAAAAAGACATTAATATGATATATAGTGGGGAGAACATCTGTGACCATTTGTATTAATGCTTTATCTGACAAATAATTTCACATAAGCTGTTTTTCTAATAGGAAGACTAAAAGGCTACCACATAAATCTCTAACTCAGGAAGAGAAATTTATCTCCCCAAGGTTCCCCAAACTTTCAGTTGTTATTAATATCTGTTTCTTAGAACTGTGAACTCTGCAGATATCTTGATTAATATGCAATCAATTTTCTTTTACATCTAAAACATATTTTGCATATTTTTTAAGGCTCAGAGAAAGAGAATTCAGCTAAATACTTTTGCTTGAAACTTCTGCAGATCTCATCCCAGGCCTGCAGGGAGAATAAGCAGTCCTGCATTCTAACAGTTCTTTGTTGCCTTATGGCTAAGAAATCATCACTTTCCTCCCAGACCTCATTACTCTCACATGGTTATGACAGGAAATAAGGAAAAGAGTTCTTAGTTTTTATTGGACTTTACTGCTTTATCCTTATGAGATCAGTAAATTAAATGAAACAGAAGGTCAGGTCTCACTGGTGCCTTGTCATACAGCTTGTTTGTAATGCTCTGCATAGTCAGCCCTTCTGTATAAGCAAGGACTGCTACACTGGTAAACTCCAGTGTCTGAAGGAATCATTCTGACCAGCAGCTCCTTCTGCTGACAGCGCTGTAACGCATTTTAAGGCCAATTTCAAAATGCTGAAAGAAGATGCGTCTTTGAGTTTAAATAGCCTGAGACTTCTTCCTATAGAACAAATTACACTGATATCTTGAGATGCTCTTACATATAGCTTTCACTGAACTCCATAGGTTGACATCATCCTAATGGTTACATAAGCAGAACTAGGAAAGGGACGGAAAAACAATGTACCACAGAGCCCTGGGACAACGCGGTGCCCCTGGGACCAGCATGGCAGATGGGAGCTCTGGGGTCCGCAGGCGGCTGCGCTGTGACTATTAATGCACCCAGGGAGTGACTTACAAACTCATCCTGAGATAAACAAGTAGAAAACGAGTCACCAACAACATCAAGTAATGCCACCAAAAGTTTCAGTCATCAAACCAGGCCTCTGAGTTACCTCCACGCTGGTAAAGGTCAAACGCAGAGACAGACCTGTATGTAAAAAGAGACCGCAGCAGAACAGCAGTTCTCCTCCTCAAGAACAAGTGCAAACAAAGAGTGAACTCCAATGAACAGAGCAGCACAGCCACGAACTGATAAATGCCAGAGGTTTCCTTGTGTTCAACTACCACAGTCACTGCAGAGATGAATTTAAGAAAGAACAACCTAACAGTTGGGGCACATAAACCAAGGGTGGCAGCTTGGCTGTGTCACTGCAGAACTAATCAGCACAGCAGGCTCTTCTGAAGGTTGCTCCAGGTGGAAATAAAAGCTGACGCATGAATATGTAATTGTATGCATAGGTGAACACGTTATGCCTGCATCTCCCTCTCCGCTAAACAACTGCCCCGAGCTAGCAGCCGTACCACAGCAGGGAGTCACTGCCCTTGTGCCACAGCTCCAGCAACCAGAGGGCTGTGAACATGGAGAAGGGTCTCAGGGCGTGCTGTGTGAGCAGTGGCTGAGTCCCTGGCTTTGCTCAGCCCAGAGCAGGTTGAGCAGGCTGCAGCTCCTCACAGGGAGCGGAGGGCAGTGCTGAGCTCTGCTCTCCTTGCGGCAGAGACAGGGCCTGATGGATGTAAGACACTGCGCCCTTCCTTACGTTCAGGGAAACTGCTTCTACCAAAGGTCTTTTTTTTAATATTTATTTAAAGTATGCTTTGTATTTAGGACTTGGTCACTTGTAACAACTCCTACTTTGTCAAGCATGTCTTTGGTCCAAGGTACAACCAGAATGGGCCTTAACTATGAGTATCCTATGAAAAACCACTGCAGTACAATTTAAAACTGTTGGTTAGCCACTGGGGAAATGTCCATCCACTTACATGAATTCAACTTACATCAGTGTACATGAAACTTTGCCTTACTTTGAAGTGATGCCAGAAAAAAGCTAAATCCCAAACCCAGGCAATATAAGAATGTGACTACGGGCAATTCTGTTCACCAAAAATTTTTTTTTTTTTTTTTATTAATTTAGACATTAAAATTATACCAACCTTTCGGATAAAGTCCAGATAAAATGATCCCCCTGGAAATCCACACACTGGGAGTGATATCAAACCAGAAAACCTTTATTTGCACTGCCAAATCTATAGAAAAATAGTGAATCTATCTCTTTTCTACATCTTTAAAAGCTTTACTTTCTAATTCCATATTGACTGTTCTTGACCTTCTCTTTAATGTCATAGGGACAGACAGATTTGGTTCATAATTAGTCATTGCTACATCACACAACATATTAGCTATCAAACTGTTGCCCATTCAAAAAACCCTCTGAAGTGCCGCATGCAGTAGCAGCATTTACCAGCCTTTGCTTTATTCCCCAGCTCTCCTTCCACACCTGGCTGCCCATCCTCCAGCAGCTGCCATCTTCAGCCAGCTGCTGCTTCTGAAGCCTTGGTCTGTGCATTATTCAGTTGTGGTGCCAGCAGCACACACAGCTGAACACCACCACACAGCCCAGGGAAGTCACACGCAGTCCTGCTTTGGTATATTTTGAGTCTGACCACATGATGTTCCTGATGTTTAATTAAGGTTGTGTTATCAGTTACACAAAGCTAACTGCAGTGTCCATGCAGACACTGGAAACCCAGCACGGCCACACTGTTCCCAGTGAAGCATGAACGTTTAGGTCATTGCTTGAGGCACAAATAAACACATAACCAACTTTCTGAATAAGCACAATAATCTCATCAAAAACATGGATAAGAAGTGGGACACTTATCTCCAACTACGCAACAGCAAACTGCTGAGTTCTGACACTGGTAAAACTGAACTTTTGGTTCAGACCCACACTGAGAGGTATGCAGTGCATTGCACCTCAACCTCTGCCATCAAAATGAAGGCCAACAAGGAATTACATGCTGGCAATTTCAAAAAGAAGTTAATTACAAGTCTGCCCTAAAATACCTCCTAGAACATCCAACCTGAAAAACACGTTACAAGAGTTACAGAATAGCGGCCACAAAAAAATTAAGGGCAAATGAAAAGCTGAATATTAAGCTAATGAAACACGTTGTATTGAAGAAGGAATATTAGGAAAAGGTTGCATGATGTCACACTTGTCTCCAGACCATGGAAGACCATCATGTCTCTTACGAATTTTTACATGCTGATTTTTATATAACATTTATTTCATTTCCTCTACTATCTTACAGCAGCTTTTTTCAGTGATTTTCCCCAAAGCTCTTGGAAGGCTCACCTACAGCAGGCAGGAGAACCACACCATTTCATGCAGTGTACTGCACAACCCAAGCTGTGCCTCGGGAAGCTGGAGCTCCCAGTGCTGACTGCAGCTGGATGCCCATTTTAGGTTCATCGGCACTGAGAGAGGAAGCGTTGTCTTTTGTCTGTGTCAGTGCTTCAGCAGAGAGCCATCTGCATCTCTGCGATGAGATTATTTGGTGTATCTAGTACTCGCCCAGACAGGAAGGAGAAATAATGCTTGCATTGATCAGGCAGATGCACTGAGCTGTGCTGTGGCACTGGAGTTTGAGACAAGGAGTTATTGAGAGAGGAGCAGCACAGCCATAGCTTATCACCTGGTACACAGCAGCACAGACAGGTGAACATTTTCATCTGAAAGGCATCCAGAATGCAGACAACTGCTGACTTACCTGTGAGACATGCAGCAAAAAGGGAAGGAAAGGCATTTGGTACAAATGCTGACAGTAGGCAAGGCTGTACTTTTCTGAGCATTTTTTAATAAGGTTGGGATCAGTCCTTCTGATTTCACATGAGAAAAGTCACATGAAACGTAAAATACCTGCTGGGCATTCTAAAAACAAAAAATGAATGACTGCAAACCACTGCATTCAGTTAGCATGCAACCGTTTTTTGTTTTTGTTGTTGTTGTTAGACTGTACAGAAGCTCCAGCTTGAGATGCAATTATATTAAAACACAGCTTTCACTGCCTTGGCCCACTTTACTCAGGGAAAACCAGTTTTACTCAGCTAACCCAGAGCAGAATTCGGCCATTGCAGCCCAGTCTACACCACCAATGCCTCGCTGCAACACTGTAACACAACCTGATGTCAGCGAGCCCATTAACGGAGCCATATTTAGTCTCACCATATTTCCATAGGTAATTAATAGCAAGTCTTCATACGAGGAACTAGAAATGGTGTGAGCAACCCGACATGCTTCAGCACAGAGCCGGCGGGCAGGGTGACATCTGCCAGATGTCCTCCACCAGGGCTGGGGAAGCTGAAAGCAGAACTGGGGCCAACAGGCACAGTGGGGCTGAGAGGTGCTCAGAGGGGAACCACGGCGTTTCTGCCTGCACAGGAGAGCCTGGAGGAAGCTCCTGGGCAGCCGCAGCCGTACGCCCCAGAACAGTCAGCACCACTGCCTGCCTCAGCACGGGAAACTACATAAGATGTGGCTGTGCTGGTGAGAGAGGAATCACAGCCCTTCTATGCCACAGCTTAGATTTCTGCACCATACTTAGCCTTAGAAAAAGGCATGTTCCACTACTTTTCTCTGCAAGCACTGATAGCTGACTGTTCGTACATCATTTATGCTGCCCTTGTATTTCCATTTCATGACTGTTAGCACAAAGAGATGCACTCTGACATCAAATCTGAACAACTTCTGCCACTACTTCTCTTATTTTTCTAAAGGAGAATATCCTAAACAAATGAAATCATTGTCTGAAATGTTTGCAAATAGGCTTCCCTACATATCTCCAGACAACAAACCAAAACTCTATTTACTTTAAACTCTTATTAATAAGCTCTTATATGATTAGATTGTCATCTTCACCTCTGTTAAAACCAATAAAACAAAAAACATATTCTACTTACTTTAACATACATATATTCTAGACCATCTATTTCCATCTTGTATCTCTTGTGACACAGATTTTCAGCACTTTCCAAGGCAATTGCTGTTTCTTTTCCAAGCAAAATAGGCTTAACCTCCATGGAAAATATTTCAGTCTCTCTTGTCCTGCTGCACAGTAACTCATAAGGCAACTTGAGAATCTCACTGGTTCCCTGAGCAAAACAGCTGAGGTCATCTGCTTTAAGGATATGTATGAATAACCCATGCAGTCTGCAGGGTAACGTGTGACACGCCATGCTGGGGCAATGAATTCCCTCATTGTTAGGCTGACCCATAATATTTTAGTTTCTCTCTCCAGCTCTACAAAAAGTGTCCTCCCATCAGTCAGTGAGCAATTGAAAATTCTCTCAGCTTGTGATAATCAAATGAAAGAATTCAAAGGCACTGCAAATAACTGCAGTGAGACTTCATGATTTTTCAGCCATTTACAAAAGTCCATATGGGGATGCTAATGCCTCAAATAAGCATCTCTTCTTCTATATTTAGAAGTAGGCTAGAAGCACGCAGTTTGCATCTAACCACAGAGCAGTCTTATGAAACATGGCAAGTCAAGTCGTATGTTCCTCCTGTGTAACTACTTACTATAAAGAAAGAATGAGAGCTCTTCAAAGCAGTTCTGCTTTAGCCATTATCTTTAATTTTAAAAACAAGACTCTCATCACACTAAAGCATAGGCAGCCTGGAAGAGTCTGCTCTCAGCCATCTCCGTTGTCTCCTCTGAGCTAAGTGAACTCAGCAAGCCAATTATCCTGTTAATTACTGGTGGCAGGTTTTATTTGAAGTGAATTAACCTGAGAGCTTTACGGACAACCATACCTGAATGATCTTGACTGCTTGTCCTCCAGCTCAGTCCTGATATTGTTTCCCTCAGACCTACCATCGCTGCGGTGACCTCTCACTGATATCTGCTCATCTTCTTTTTATCTCCTTTTCCACCTAACACTTTAAGAAGCTTTACCCCAGCCTGGAGTAGCTTCATGCCACCGCTACTCAAAGAATGTCTCTGACAGCACATGCTACTGTCCCGCACTAATGGGACAAAGAAATCAAATCCATGCCAGTAAGGAAAATAGATGTGCAGCACTGGGGAGCTCAGATGACCCACCTCACCCAGCACTGCGTGTCAGGTTGCTGCCTGCAGCAAGAGGGCAATGCTGAGGAGATGGGCAGCCCCCTTATCTCCCCAAGATGGTGAGGAGCCTAGAATGTGGAAGATCTCCCTGAAAATATGTGCTTCCCATTAGATGTGAAAACTGGGCTTTAAGTAGGCAGGTCACAACTTAGTGCAACATTGCATATACAGTGTTTAACACCAGGAACTTGACAGGCAAGCATCCTCATCATATGCTTCCCTTTGTTTTCCTGCACCAATTATTCTGGGCAGGCAAATGATGGCAAAATTATTTCTCGGCAATAAGAGGAAATAGAAGGTCAAAGCCTTGCAGATGCACAGGCTTGACTTCAAAGCGTAAAATTAAGCAATAGGATTACTCACACCAGTAAAGATAAAGCTTTGTGGAGGATCAGAGTTAAGCAAGGCCTGGGTTAAGCAAAGCCAAAGCATTCTGAGAACATGGAGGAAATGATGCAGTCCCAAGCAAAGGCAAACACAAAGGTTGGCCCTGGCACTGGGCTCTGCCCATAAAGTCCCTGGAAGCCTTCCTGCTAGCATTGGTAAACGAGCCCTTAGCAATCCCATCAGACTCCATCCTGCAGCTCAGATTGAAGCCAGTGGGAGGAAAAAACTCTGTACAAAGAACCCTGAGTTCAGCACAGCTTGGGTGCCTTCGGATGCATTCCCACTTACTTGAAAGTTTTGGTACAGATTTAAACCTGATTTAAACTGAAATTCTAAGGAGCATCACCCTCCGAGATAAAAATATACATCTGTGGTGTACCATGAGTGAGGCTACAGTCTATGGCAATGACTTAAGAGACCATCAGAAGAGGAAACAGTGAAAGTTGCAGACATAAAGGAAACTCCCAAGAAATGCGGGTTGCCTCTGACCCAGACTGTATTTTCTGCAGCAAGAACCACCTATTTCTCAGGGAAAATACGAAGTTCTTCCCTGTTGCAGCGGAGAAGAGCACAAGATAGCACTGCTTGAGTTCATCACCACCATGACTGACCAGCAGCAGCCTGTCCTCATGCTGCTCCTTGGCCCCGGTCCCACCGTACAAACGCAGCAGAGTGAAGCCTGACTGCCACGGCAGTAAACACTGCTGCGCTCCGGGGAGCACAGAACTGGACCAGAGATAACCTCCACGTGTCCAGCACACAAATCAAACATCCCAATGAGGAGTGCCTGGTTGTGTGTTCCCAGACACACACGGGTGTCATGACTCCAGGAACATAAGCTCAAGTCACAAAATCTGAGTTGCATGGAGTCCCATGTGTACACACTGGGTTCTGGTTTCTCTGCACCCTGCAGCCACTGGCCCTGTGCCACTCTGCCCTCAGCGGCTTTACTGCCCACGGTTGGGTTTACTGACACTTCTTGCTTTTATCTCTTTAATCCCATTAGGAACAGACCACCAAAACTAGATCCTGTGATATGGGATGATTCTATGACTTCAACCAATTCAACCCGCTCAATGAGCAACTTCAATAGCAGAAATGCTGTCTTTAATTCTGTAGAGATTAAACGATGAGTCTCATTGAAGAGGGAGATGAGCTTTAGGAATGCTGTGGCCTCAGAGCCAAGCAGCTGCCTGCAGACAGCACAGTAAGCAAGAAAGGCACTCTCGCAATGCTGGGAACCACACCAGTGGGTTTTTGTTCCATGCAGTTCCCTCCAACACTTCCTTATGTCAACCCAATGCTACAAACCCTCAGACGGAACCACTTCTTCACCAGAAGCGGAGGTCAGCTGCTGAGCTCAGCTCACTCACGCCTATGGTCCACAAGGAGACTGGGTGCTGCTTGCTGGAAGGCTCAGAAGTGACATTGCTGTAGTCACCAACACTGGGTGAGCTCACTTGAAAGATACTGGAAAGGGAGGATTGCAGCAGGGATCAAAGTGAATGAACAAATGAGTTGGTAAATAAATAAATATGTTGAACCCAGCCACACAAAAATGACACAGAAATACCTTGAGATAGCAAAGCAGTGGGCTGCAGGAAAACAGCATAAAGCAAGAACAACTCAAATCAGGGAAAAAAAGGAATTAGAATGAAGCACATTACAATTCCACTCGATTTCCTAAGTTCCAAAACTTTTGAAAACTACTTTTGAAGGACTACTGATCTGCCATTGAAAGCATTCCGGTGGGAGGACAACACAGCCCAGGGGCACTACACACACTAAGAATGCCAGGGACACAGCCCATGGAGCACAGACACTGATGGTAACACCTCCCAGCAGAACCTGTATTCATAGCATTGCTGGGAGCGGCAATGCACAGCACAGCACAGCTCAGGCCATTACTCACAATTAGCTTTGCCAGCTCTCCATCCAACTTGAATTCACACGTCCAGATTAACTACCAGCAACGCAGAGTAGCGAGGCTGGCTACATGGTCCGAGTCCAGACAGACACCCCGAGACAACACTTCAAGAGATGCCAACAAGCCCTTTGCACAGCAATCCCCACTACTAATGTATTTTCCCAGCCACTACCAGTGACACCTGGCACACACACACTGGATGGTGGATAGTGGGCAAGATCAGGTGGTGGCGGCACGCTGCTCCAAGACACATACTCAGCACACAGGCAGCAGTGATGTGCTGCAAATGCATTTCCTCCTGCACCCACCAAGGCACACTTGCCACCAACGCCACGTGCTGGGTGTGGTGCTGTATTGGAAGCTCTGGTACTTTAAGGAGCTGTCCTGAATGACAATCCCGGCTGCGCCTGCCAGCATAGAAAAGATGTGAAAGTCACTCTTTCTGTGCCTGCATATGGCTCTAAAGAGGACAGGCACAGCCTCGTGCGACAGGGAAGCACAGGAGCAATTCTGCTGTCCTCGGTCATCCAGCACCACCGCTTTCAGAAGATGAACGCATTTTACTTTTTTGCTCTTCTTACCTCTGCACACTATGACCTTACATCCACCATCTGTGTCACTCAACCCAGAATGAGCTCTGTTGCCACTGCTTATGGAGGAACCAAACCTGACAGAGCAGCACCATGGCCCTGTCTGGGGAAGGCAGAACAGGGGGACGTGCTTCTGCAGCCTGTGCCCTGCCCTGCACAGTGTGGCCCCAGAGCCATTCAGCTGTCCAGGGCAGTGAATCCAAGGTCAGTGTTTGACATTAAAGACAAATACTTCTGATTAACTCCTCATGAGAGATCTTAACTGTCATGGTAAGAACCTCCACAGAGAGGGAAATCAAGAGTAACTTCCCAAAGTTACTCCTCATAAAGCTGAGCACCACTGAGTGCTTGGGAACAACCCTGCAGCTCCACTGCTCTTTTGACCTGAATTTTTCTTCCCTTTTTGCAAAAAGTTAACAGAGATAAATGTCCACAAGACACGGAATGGAGATGCCCACAGACACTCATCGTGATGCAGGGCGTGCACCTCCCGCCCTGGGAATGGGTTGGTGGTGCAGTACAGGTGGCTACGGACCTCGATGGCCTTCAGAGGGCCGCACGTGGACTTCAGCAGCTTCCCGAAAGAGCTGTTGGAGATTCTCATGGCGTTCGGGGCCGGTGACCCCGTGCTCCCTCCTGTTCCGCAGGCCGCTTTTCCCAGCCTTCCCGCACCAGGTGCGGCTGAGCGATGGAAACAAAGCCCCGGACGGACACGAGCCCAGCCGCTGCCCGCTCGCAGGCCGAGCCACGGTGCCGACGCGTCGCGAAGACCCGCGGGGACGCGGGCCGCCGGGCCGCCGCAGACACAGGACGAGCAGCCCGCGGGGCGCCGAGCCGCCGCCGAACGCCGACCGAAGGCGCAGCGTCATCCCGCGGGCGAGGCTGCACCGAACGCCGCTCCGCACGGCAAAGCGCCCCGGAGCCCCGCCGGCCCCCGCCCCGACCCCGCGGCGCCGCACCCCGACGGGCGGCACGCCGGCCAGCACGGCGCCGCGCTCGGCCCCGCACGCGCACGCCGCCACCCCCCGCAGCGCTCAGCCCGGGTTCGGCCGCGCCGCCGGGTCCATCTTAAGGCGAGGCCCGGCCCGGCCCCCCGCCGCTCCCCGCCGCCCCCGGCCCGCCGCCGCCCTACCTTGGTGTACAGCTCGGAGGCGGCCATGGCGCGGGGCGCGGCCGCGCTGCGGCGGGCGGACGGGCGGTGGCGGGAGGATGCTCAGGCGGCGGCGCGGCGCGCCATGTTGCTGCTACCTGGCGGGCTGCGGGGCCCCGCTCTGTGCATTGTGGGAGCGCGGCGGGCGGGCGGCGCTGCCTCCCACCGGCGGGCGGGTGGCGGAGTGCGGAGCGCCCGGAGAGCCGCGCCCGGCCCGGCCCGGCCCGGCCCTGCCCTGCCCGCCCCCGGACCCGGCTGCGCCGAGGGGGCCGGGCGGCCTGTCCCAGCCCGGCGCTGCCGGCTGCTCGTAGCTGGGCACAGTACCGCCCAGCTCGTAGGCAGAACGCTGAAGAGCTCTGGGCCCAGAGCGGCGCGCGCAGCTCCGAACTGAGGGGCTGAGAGAAATAAACGTCTCCAGAAAATGCAGCTCCCTCGTCGGAAGGGAACGCGAGCAGCACCTCCGCTTAATCAGCCCTTAATGGGTTTCCCTCAGCCCGCGTTGCAGCTCGGGTCCTTGGGATGGCAGAACTGCAGCGCTCTGATGTGCGCCCTTCGCCTTTGGGAACGCGCACAGGCACAGAAGTGCTTTGACCTGTGACCGCCACAGCCCTGCAGAGCCCGGCCGCGTCAGCAGCAGCTCTGCGTTCCGCCGGGATCTGGACTCCCCAGCAACCTGCCCAGACTGTCACAGGGGACAGACAGACCTGCTACGCAGACAGAGACAACTGGCTGCGGGGTAGATGGGGTCCTCCAAATCACGCCTCAAGAAGTGACTGCAGGAATGAAGACAAAGTCGTGACTCTCAGCAGGCACTCCCAACAACTGCTGCGGTCTGGCTGTACTTCACTGTTACTTGAAAGAGAGGACACGGGGAGAGAGACAAAGGAAAAATAAGGACAAGTAAGATGAAAACATGGAGCCCTACCTGTGTTCTTTGTATTAGATGCAGCTGTACAATCTTCACAGTTAAACCAATAACTGGTTCCTGTGAATGGACATGCAGGTGAGGGATGAGCTTTTTGGCCAAGAAGTTTGCACAGCTGCTCTTCATGTGCATCTGTGGCGAAAGAGAGATCTACACTAAAACCTATCAGTCTGCTTCCAGACATAACAAAAGAACACATCACTTAGGCTCCAGAGCAACTAAGACTATCCTACAGCACACCTATGTATGCTGCTCCACATCTGATACTCAATGCCCTTTTTCAGGACAGCATCTATTCTATGAGAGACACTCATTTCAGGAGTTTGCCTGGCCTGTGATTACTGCATCTCAGCTGGAGCTCAGGAGCAAAACATAATTATAAGCACCAGCAGAAAATAGGTGTGAATACAAAATCCGCTATGATTTGACACAATTTGCATAAAGCTGGATTTCACACCTGTCATTAAGGACAGGAATAGGGAGCACTGAGAGTTGACAAGAAACAACCTGATTGTAATGTAGATAGATTGATAGCTTCTTTGTTACTTCAAGAAGCACCTCCTGCATCATGCATCTAATGGTAAGATTTTAATGATGTTCCCATCTCATACCTGTTAGCCTTCCTACATGGCTGTTGTCACATCATGCCTTGCATAAGGAGCAGATTCTCCATTGGCCATTCTATGATTATATGACTTTTTGAAATTCCCATGCAGATATCTTGCCCCAGTTAACTTGCTAATTCTACTAGGCAGATTGCTCTGGAACATCACATAGATGTCTTCAACAGCTTACATAAATTCTTTCAGAGGCTTAAAACCATCACCTGAGAACTGATGTTCAGAAGGACCCACAGCTCTCACTTGGCTCTAATTTCAGCCTCAGAGTTCAATTCCAAGAAAGCACTGCACATTTAAAAATGCTCTCAAAGAAGACTCGCACTGATGTTTCTTCTTCAACTCTATTGAGGAAACAACTCTACAGATCTTGTTGTACCAGGAATGTCAACAGCTATTCTGTACTATTGCCTAGGGATGCTGATACATTACCCAAACATACTTCTTTTATTGAAAGCAACGTTATTCTCCAATAAAATAAACTAAGGCCAACTGAAATCTGTTTTTCAGACAAAATCAGAACAAAAAGTACTAGTCCCAGTTTTAAAGCACCTATGTCTGAAGTGGGTAGAAGCTTTGTCATTATTTTTTTCCCACCAGTCAGTGTGAAAAATAGGCTTCAGTGCCTGCTATGTTCAGACATATCTAGACTTGAATCTGTAAGGGGTGTATCACTGCTACTAGAGGAGGAATGATCAGACAACACAGTCAGTCTAACTCCACTTTCAGTGAAAACGTATTCATCCTGCTCACATGCTCTACACCATCCCCAGTCTGTTCTTTCCAGCCCACAGAATGCCCCCAGCCATCAAACAACACGTTACTGCAATTTCACCTTCCGCCTGGTGGATGTCCAGCACAGTGACTGCACACCAAGCTCCTGAGGGCTGTTTTGTGCAACTGATTTAATTAGATTTGGGCATAAAGCTGTATTTGCCTGGTTTCTCTTTGCCTGACAACTGATGCCCCTCCCCACTAGAATTAGGATACTAATGCCTGTATTGCTCTGCCTTGGTGCAGCATCTGGATGTTGCTACTCACATTGGACACCTCTGGTTGTTAGAGATGCAGGGTACAGAGGGTGTTAATATGACATGGTTGCCATCTAATTGCATACTTATACCACGTGGATCTTGAAACTGCACAGGGACCAGTACCTCAGTCACTGTATGTGACTTTAAAAGTAGTTGGATTTTGCCCAGTATCTTGATTTCTTGGAAACTGCTGGGTTCAGGTTAATGCAGCCTACAGTGATGCAAACCTCCAAATGCCAGCTTAGCTCCCAGAAATCCCCTTCAATCAGTATAAGGGACCAAAACAATCACCTGTTACGGAGTTTTCAAACAATAAGCTTTAATTGCCTTATTAGAAAAATAAGCACTGAAATATATATAAATGTGATTACATTAAAGTAATTCTGTAGTCTAACATACTAGGAAACCAAAACCCAGTCATATTTTCCACGGTACAGAGTAGCAAGATTTAGGGTTTAGAAACTTTCCATAGAGAACAGGGAAGTATGCAGGATCATTTAGGAAACCACAGTAAAGACGAGACAACTCTCCACATTGCAATAAAAACTAAGTAGATCAATTTATTCTGTATACTATACAATGTGTAAGTTTGTAAAGAACAGTTGACATTTTTATCACCTTAACATTTTGACTGGGTGTAGTTATGTCCAACAAAATGTACTCCTTTTATACAAACACTGTCCTACTACGTAAAGTACAATGAGAGGGAAGCCTTTGGTGCTACAAATTTGGGGGTGTATCCGTGAGGTTGGAATTAACTCACTTTTAACTATCTCAAATAAGATGTTGGTGCTATCTGCTATGATAAGCCTAGATGAGTACTAGTCTAATAACGAAACACTATGTTTAAAGGCAAAATATGAAAGGGACTGCCAGTCTACAGTGTGGGCAGGTTTTCTTCGAAAAAGGTCATTATCAAATGGTAAAACTCATATAATACATTATGTACATACATTTGGATAGCTGAGTTATCTTGCTGGAGCAAGCTGAATGTAAGCATCAATCTGCAGTCACATTTGCTTTACTGTTACATGATTATTGGACTTCCTAAGTTTCAAATGGTGTTTAGAACCAAAACAGCTGTGCCTGCTGCTTGAGGTCAGTCAGATGGAAAGGCTCATTAACCAGTTGTCAAACTTGTTAGTATTACAGTACTTCAAATAACCTATTTCTAGTTGAATTTGTAGTAACCTTGAGAACTGCAAGTCACTGAGTGAGCAGCGAAAGAGCTTGTGTTATCCAACCAGCAGGACAAGCTGATCTGTAGCTAAGTGAGAGGAATGTTTGAATTTAAATGGCTGTTTTTTTAAACCTTCCCAAGCATCAAGAAAGCATCCACTACAGAGTAATGGAACCAGACGATACAAAGCAAGTCACCTTCAGTTGTTCAAGAGTGCTTCAGGCCCAGTCCTATCGTTCAGTTTCGATTTTCATTTGTACATAAAACAATAAAGGATTTTCACATTAGGACAAACATCTACAGAAAGCACTCTGTTTCAATATATCCAGTTTGCTTGTTATTCTTCCAGCCTAACTTCTTCCTTAAACCCAGTCAGCCCATTTCTTCAACCTGTTCTGTGAAAAATCACAAGTTCTTTACAATGCTAGTAGAAGATAAGGAATAAAAGGGCTTTCTCTAATCACAAGCAAAGGGCCACAAAGACTTGATAAGAATCAAGTTAGAAATTTCAAAAATCCTCTGGAATGACTCCTCAAAACTGAAGAGTGTACATTATATAGATACTGCTATACTTTACTCATATTCTAATCAAAGCAGGACCAAGTTAAGATTATTCATCTCATCTTGATCATTCTCTTATATTTACCATTAGAAAGCATTGCAGAAAACAGGGAGTCCTCTTTTTGACTAGCAGTCGTTTATCCTGCGAGACCTTTCTGAATATATCAACACAAAGTGCATCCTTCTGAAAACATGCATCTTCAAGAGTGGTTTCCCTTACAACACCTGCACAGGTACTTTGTTTTTATTGGATTGTTTAACAGAACTGTTTCTTTTAAGAAAATAGGATTCGGTACACCAATATTTTTAAAGGGTTTCTTACACTCCCAAACAGCACCTGGCCATGATTGCCTTTATTAGAACCAATTACATTACAGATCACTACGCTTTCATATACCCAATTTCACTGAACAAATCATACTCTGCATCAGGCTATCTAACATCAACTGCCTACTCTGGCAATCTAGTACTCACCATCTGTATCATACAAAAAACCATGTTTGTTTCTATCTTCTAAAAATGAAAAATTGATAATTTCTCAATAGGTCACTATTTAAATACGTTCCAGTTCTTTTCATTTCCCAAAGCCAATGAGGGGCTGCTGCATTACAGAAAGAAAAGAGTTAGTTTACTACCACTACTACTTCAGGAGTTCAAGAAAACAAACAAACAAACAGAGTTATAGCCTTTCACTTCCAGACGTCTAAAATAGCCCAGAGACGATTGCGTATCAAATCTCAGCAAGACCAGATCTGGAATTTGCCACAAGGGAAAATCTCTAACTACCTTCCATGTCACCCTACTGAGCATTTCACCTTTAAAAGCTTAAAGAGCTGCTGAACAGAAAGGGCACCTGCCTTTAAGTACAATTTTCAGATTTCTATTTGAATGCTGGACATTGTTGCCAAACAAAGTGTACAATTGCAAAAGCATAAGGCTGAGTCAAGTGTAAGTAGAAGTGTTTCACAAATTTCAGGTCTGTCATTTTTACTTTCAGTAGCAACAGTCTGGGCTCCTAGTTTCAGGCCAAGACTTGGAAAGATACAGAATCACTTGTGCTTTGATTGGCACATTATCTGCTTTTTAAAAGGTAAAATTAATAGACATTTGCAAAAGGTTGTGCAAAACTATTGTATTTACAAAAATGGCACAAGAGTGAATTCAACAGTCTATGCACATGCACACTTCATTCACATCTTCAACAAAAGTGTGTCCTAAGCTACGGAGCTGAAAAGAATACCAGCTTCAACAGGCAGTTGTCAATAAGCACTAGATTCACAAGAGTTACACCAGAATGGGCAAATATTGCCCAAGTAAAAACTCTATTGTTAAAGCTGAAACAGGTTTAAGGCCGTTCAAGTTCAAGAGCAGAAACAAAATTCAATCAGAGCCCTGTGTTTGTTTTTATACATGCTTTACCATCTAGCAACTTGTGGTCTAAACCTCTATTTTAGACAACAAACCCAAACACAGAAGAAAAACCCAACACAACTGGAGGTTATATTAAATACAAATATGCTGTAATTAAGGTGAAATAACAAAAGCAGAAACATTGAAGTTGTAAAACTTGCGATGTCACTTGCTGGAACCAGTCCTACACTAGGAAATGGGCAATATGTACATTTTCAAGTAGAATACATTGCTCTAACCAAACTTGTCCTTTTTTTTTTTCCTTTTTAAATCAGTGCATTGTTCTTAACTAGTCCAAACACTACACGTTTTACTCTAAACAGTACTCCCTTACAATAGCAGCACATGCTACCGCTACCTGCAAAGCTGTCAGTCTCACGACTTAGTGTAAGAAAGAAAAAGGGGATGTGAGGGTGAGAAATAACTATTAAGGAGAAATAACAGGAATGAGAATTATCATGCAGTTCAGCCGTTCTCGTCAGCCAGCCAGCTTGCTAGCAACAAGAGATGGTTTCCGCTGTGGGAGATCCTGTGGAGTAGGAATATGGTCACCAGTGACTTCTGTCTTGTCAGGAGCTGCAGTAGGCAGTTGCTTATTCTTCATCTTTGCTTTAGCCATGTTGTAATCACCAGAATCAAAGTACTTTTGCTAGAAGACAAAATACACACGTGATTAAAAGCCTGAAATGTTATCAGATATATAAACTGAATTCTGTGGTTCTATAGATTCGTTAAAACTTAATAGTTAAAAAATGATCTCATTTAGCAAGGTAGGGCTCTACATCAATTCAAAAAAATTCAAGGCTTAAGAACACAACTCTAAACATCAGTTATGGTGCAAGTTTAGTGACATATGCAGGGCCCTGACCATACACATATGTGAACATTATTCTAATCCTATTGCTCAGAGGGATTTGCTCTACTGCAAATGAAACCTGGGGGTTTGTAAATTACGCTGCAGTGCACAAGTTCTTCTAGACAGAATAACCAAACAATATCTGAAGGAGAGCTGGAGAACAGTCTCTGCTTTATCATACCAGAAGATCAAAGCACCATGAAACCGCACGCTAACAAGAAAACCTTTTTTTCTGCATACATTAAAACAGTGAAACCATAATCCCTGAAATTCCCAAACCAATTATTTAGTTAAGCCAGATCTACCATGCAATCCTGCTACAAAGCATTGTGTGAAGGAAATTCTTATCCCAGGCTCCAGGTTTCTTCAGAACAGAAGTGTCTGAATTTGTAAAACAGCACGTCTCAGTACTTGGGCTAATAGTTAATAGCATTATCTTTAATATTCTTTGTTAGCAGCGTTGCACTAAGATGAGACATGGAATTTCATCCAAAGCCCCCATCAAGTCTTTAACTGCTCAGTGTTTGGGGAAATGGTTGTATTTTGTTTACATCTTACTACGAGGTCTCCTATTAACGTGTTTATAACCATGATTTGCACAGATTGTCAATTGAGGCCAAAAACCAGATTTGGGACAGAGATTTACTCTAGCAACTGTTGCTTACAATGGATAATCACCTCAGACAGAACACTCCCCATGTAGCTTCACACAGACTCACTCCTCAAAGTCAGCTGAACAAAAGCCATGACGACCTGCACTTCCAGGCAGCACTGCAACTACACTCTTCATTTTGTATTAGCACACATCAGCTGCAAGACGTCCAGCAGCAGCTGCTGAACGGAAATTATTTCAACACCCAACTTGAAGAGCCTCTACCAAAGATAAGGAGGCAGGGTTGGTTTGTTTTCAAAGCAAGGCCCCCTGAAGGTGGCTTTAAATGTTCCCTTTTAGAGCCTGCTAGAACCTCAAAGTCACTGAACCTTTTTTCCATGCAACCAGTGCACCTGAACCCCATATTTTACCAGCCTGTCTTCCCACAATTCAGCCCTTTTGACAAAATAATCAATTTTGCTGTTGTTTGTTTTTACTGTGCTAGAGCACCTCGGTACATCTGCAGACTAGGATTTAGTTATAATGTAACCTGATTTGGAAACAGGCTTTCATATTTTGTTCTTCAAGACTGAAGAAACCAACAAAAAACCTTTTAAACAGGATCTAGGTAATAACAGAGTTCCTCAATCTTCAGATGTGTTAACTGTTCACCCTGTCTGTATAGCAGACAGTTCCAAACAGAATCCCTCTACAGGAGCATCCATTCTTAGTATTATTCTGGAAAAAGTGTGCTAATCATGGCACATGCACACAACGTAGAACATTTCTGGACTGCAAGCAGCAATGGGCAGCATGTCCCACTCACCAAATTAAAGAAAAATCTGGGCTACAGTTAACTACATAGATTGAGAAGAATATCTGCAGGAAAAGATACCTTTCCATCTTTCAGAAATATCAGCCCATTTCTGTTTGTAGTACTCCTGTGTTCTCCTCTGATTTGCTCTGGCTTCTCACGGGTGGCCTGTATTATGGCCTCCCTTTCAAACTGATTCTACTTATATCCAGGTGTCTTCACGACACAAAAGCTATCTGACAACATGCTCACTACTGTCACTCTACTCCGAACTTCAGTGATCCAGAAGTGTTTATCTAGGGGTCTTACACCAAGTAAAGGTTTCCTCATTTAAGACACAGAGCATGCTAAGCAAAAATAACAGAAAATAAAACATAGAAGAAAGGCATTAACTACACGTCCCAAATGGAGAACTGAAGAAGGCAGATTAAAAATCAGAACCCACACCTCCATGCCATCTTTCATCATACCAGCAGAATCCCAAATGCTAAGGCCATTAAAACGCCCACTGGCCTCCCAATACTCCCATTTAAAACTATAGCCTGTAACAAGCTTTGCATGAAGCAGAGCTACGCCAAGATTAAGATCTTGTGTAGATTATCTTGTTGGTTTGTTGTTTTTTTTTTTTTTTTTTTTTTTTTTAAATCACATTTGCACTGAGTGCCAGCAGTCATCATAATTCCTTCGTGCCCAATCCTTCTGGATTGGATGCTGGTCTGTCTCCCTGAACAATCAGTACAGCACACACTTACCTTGCCTCTGGAGTGTCTACACAGACACTGAACCCACTCGCCTCGTTTGGGTTGTCTTTGACCACAGAAGTCATCATCACATCTCCCACCTGCCCACCCCAGCAGCCATTACCCACAGTGCACATGCACTACTTTGTGAGAGAAAGCTCATCCCAGACACCTGCCAACAGTAACCACTCCCCAGAGATGTTACCAGATAGCACAGAATTACATCAGCACTGAACTCCAACAGCTGGTCTGTGAAGGATTTAGACTTGGAATCATTGCGTGCACTCAAAGGCCTAGATGAGAGTAAATAACAGCACAACAGCAATGAAAGCACCTTCAGAAATAACGACAGACCAGGATTATTCTAAGAACAGAATTTTAACATGGCTGAAAAGGATTACATCATCACTTCATGAATAATTGAATGAGAAAAGAAACACAGTTGAATAACTAAGAACATAAGAGACACTGGTCAAACGTGGAGCAAAACTGAAACCCAAATTCACTCTCCCTTCTTTCATTCTAACTTTTTGCCTATGTGTATGTTCAGAATTACACCGCCATTCTCCAGCCACAGATGCCAGCTGGTTGCTGTGAACTCCAAGCTGTCACATGCTAAAACATGAACACTAACAGTGGCCATACATCTTGAAAACGCGGGAATGGTAACACGAGGTCAGCACAAAACCAGGATGAGATTCTGTCTCACAGTGTTTACTGCATTTTCTTTGTGGAAGCCCAGCACTGCCACAGTGAGCCAGCTTCTAAGCTAAGTCTTTCTTAAAATGGCAGCTGAGCCATTGGTGTTGTATGCGACTATCCTGTCAGTTCAGCATTTGTTCTGTGAACGCCTTCCCTCGAGCTTTCACAGATAAATTCACAGTGCTTCTACTCACGCAGAGAATCACATACATTACAGAGAATCACATACATAACTTTGGAATTTCTCATCTGTACCCTGTGGACAACAAAGAACTCACTCCTTTTTGAAGCCTCTTCCTCAAGAAGTCCGAGCCTCCTGGCTTCTGGCCCAGATGAGGGTATCTTGCTTTCAATTTTGCTTCTTCAGCTTTTTCTGGGCTGATCACCTTATCCTCCATTTCCTGAAACAAAATTAGCAAGACTTTTAAAGAAATATTACGATGAATTATTTATGTAGAATGCATCTGCAGGTAATTTACCAACACACAGATTTCTGGACATGTATTGGAATCTCTTCAACACATCTCCCTTTCATAGACAATTCGCTGTTACTAAAAGCAAACTGTTATCAGTTTTGAACAAAACAAAGGTTCTATCAGGAACAAGTGTGAAAGATGGGTAAGAACCATGGGAGTTCTCAATTACCTGCCTCATCATGAGGTTCAACATATTACTCTCATAACAATCTAGTTTTTATGACTCTGCTGCAACTTTAAGACATTGATATCCATTGTGAAATAGCATTAAAGTAGCTCAAAAACATTTCTGCTACCATATTAATAATAAACATTACTGTCTTTCTCCACACTGGCCTTCTATGGCAGGCCAACACTATCTGTCATTAGAGAGAGAGTTAAATGAAGACATTTCTGCAAAGAATACGCGTATTTATGAGAACAGTGTAAAATACAGATGTTCAAAGAGATGATGTGAATACAATCGTGTGGAAAAATTGTAGTTGGTACATCAGCCTTTCATCACTGACCTCTACTTCACAGTCCTTCGCTCTGGTTCATGCAGTAATTGGATGTGAAAGCACAATTCTTTGTACTCTGTCATTTCAAAAATATTTTCCATTCAAAATAATGGTTACACTGCCTTCCAGTATTCAGCCACGATTAGATTTTTTTGCATGCAAACCATGGCAAGTTCAGGAAAAATGTATATTGACAGTGCTGACTGCTGTACTTCTTGAACAGCAATTATCATCTGAAGTCACAGGAAGACTTTTAGTCAGGAAAGAACTGCTGCTGAAACCAGGAGGGCCTCACGTTCATCTGTGACCAAGGCTTCACTTTGAGCTGTCAGGCAGCCCCTTCAGACCCCCTTCCATCCACTTTGCGTGCTCTGCATTGCACCAACCAGCATGACTGCACGTATTCAATGTGAGTTACAGGAACAAAGTCATGGGAAAAAAAACCACGTACCAATTCTTTTCCCTTCTTGTCAGTCTGTTCGTATTTGGGTCAATGTCCCCCTCAGGATCACCAAGCAGCTGCACAAGGACAGGGGAGCAGCTGGGAGCCGACCCATGAGCTTGCCCTGACTAACAACAGCTCCCAGCTCTCTAACAGTCAGCATCCCCCCGTAAGAAACCTTGCAAGCAATGTTTACAACAGACTTAAAATATGACGTCTATCTGGTTGCTCCATTACTCCGAGAACCTCTCAGAGACAGCAGCTCACAACACAGCGGGAATCTGAATTAACAGTAATACCAGGGAAGGACAGAAATCCTTACAGCAGCTTGAGAGAAACTTCCACAAGGACTGGAACCGATGCTTTTTAGTTGGACAAAAACAGTCAGGCACTACAATGCAAGATGCAGATAAACAAATAAGCACCTTCCCTGACACAACACAGAGCTATACGCACTGTCTCTCACCGCACCATATCACACTAAGGAAGTGCACACTTTTCATGTGTGTATGACAAACATTCTTCACCCACTGTTGTTGTTCATGGCAGTTTTTTTTCTAACATGCCAACCCTGACCTCTGACTCTGGACCTTCTCAAAGAGTGTTCAGCTCCTTACAGCTAAACACTCCAACATCTGATGCTGAATCACCGGGTACTTGCTGTTGAGCCAACACACATGGCATTTGAAGGGGCATGTTTTGCCAATACCAACCAAAGGAGATATTTTTAAGAACGGGGTCAACAATAAAGAGCTCACACAAATATTTGTTCACACACATCAAAGGAGGCATTTATGCAGACTCGCAGGGTTGACAAATCATGACACAGCAGGCAACCGAAACACCAAATACTGCATTGTGTATCAACACAGCTAAAAATAGACTGCAGTCAACTTCTCTTCATGACCCGAAACAGCTAAGACCCCCTAAAACTATACAGCACGACAAAGGGCAATACAAAGACACAACCAGCTGAAAACAGGTCCAAAATTACCTAAAACAGTTCTACAAACCACCAGCAGTCAAGCTCCAGAACTCCTCACCAGTGGATGCAGGGGACACCAAGAACGCAGATGAATTGAGACAGGCGCTGGATGCGTTCAGCTGCAGCTCAGAAGGCCTTTATACCATTGACTGAGGAGACCTGGGGTAGCTTTCAGCAGAAGATCACTGCCTGCTTGTCCTGACCTTCTATCTTCTGTGCACTATGTGGCATTGAGCTCTCTTGAAGAGGCATCATTGCTACAGAAAGGCGTTAACCCAAACCCACAAGATCAATGGTACATTAGCAGTGTTTTCCCTTGAGTTATTATAGAAGCAGCAACCAAATGACTGACAACTGATGGAGAAAAATCAACATGTACCACGCACTTCTTCCTAGTGACAACCACACAAATTGTAATTTTAGTTCTCTATAGGAATTTCTGCACAGCTAATGAGGTCTGCTCACTTCATCAAAATGAGCTACCAGCACAGCCAGTAGTTATCTAACACATTTAAAGATGGCTTCTGCTTTTAATCTTTACGAAAAACAAGAGGTTTTCTCTCTGCTGGACAGCTGAACTGCACTACTAAGAAGCCTTGTCAATCAGCGTTATGAATAAAGCTCACCCTCTTTAGTGAACAACATCAGATAAGAATATAAAGTAGAAAATGAGAAAAACATTACAGCAGTGAACTGTACAGTTATGGGAAAAGCCAGTCTGGAAACAAGAGGTACCACAGCTAACACCTTCCTGAAAAACAGGGACTTGTATGGCAAAACCAGCATCAATTAACAAGCACGTGTTCACCACCATCTGAAGGTTTCTTTGTTGCCAAACTTCCTCCTGCCACTATCCCAAGTTTTCACACAGAGAACAGGAAGCACTGCTCTTACGGAAAGTTTCCAGTCGACATCACCCTTCACTGAGCATATGTGTGAGCCTCCTGCAGCAGGCGAGAACAAAAGGAAAGTCTCAACCTGCTGCCCCAAGGTTCTTTTGGGGATTCATCTTTAATAGGTACTGCAGAACGGGTCGGTCAGACAAGTACTGTGGAGCTGAGCATTAAATGCACCAATCCGACATTTTGCTTACCCAGACAAATGCTGAAGGCAAACACTGCAAGGCCACAGTACCGATGTGTAGCTCCGACATCACAGGATAGGAACTCAGAGAAAATGAAGTTTTATTGACTTTCAATTGTGTTGAGCGGCTGCCCTGACTACAACTAAACGAGCAGGTCAGCACGGGATCCTATCTGTCCGGCAGACAGCAGCGTTTCAGAGCAGCACACCAGCACCGCATTTCAGGACTTCAGACCCAAACTTCGTCGGCATCAGCGCCGGCCCGCTGACATCCCCAGAACACGCTAGAAGGCAGCAGCACAACGAACGCCGCCGCACGTCGGAGCGCTCCGGTTACAGCGCTATCCAGCGGCGCCGCGCAGCCCGGCCGTCGCTCGGAGCTTCTCCCGCCAGTGCGGAGAACACCGCGCTGAGGGAACCGGGCCCCGCTCCATTCCAACTCCCAAACCTTCCCCCCCTGCGTGACTAGCGTGTATCGAGACGGTGAATTATCAAACAAAAATTTCAGACCGCCGGGACGGACGGCTCTTTTCCCTTCGGAGCCCCTCACAGCGGTGCACCCGTGTTTCGTAACTTCTCCGCCGGCAGCGGCTGTGGGGCCGGCAGCCGGCGATCAGCGGTGCCCACATGGCACGGACGGCTCCGGGAGCCGCCGCCGCGAGAGCGAAGCGTGGCCGAGAGCATCTATGGTCGCGAGCGCCGACAGCGCGGCCGCCGTTCTCTGCAAGCCTTCGGCAGCGCGAGCCGCGGGCGGCCATTGTCTGTGAAGCTCTACCGCCGGGGGCACGGCCGGGCCGAGCGCGGGGTTATGGAGGGACGGCACGGCGCCGGGGTTCCCGCGGGCCAGGCCCTCCGGCTCGGACGGGAGCGCCGCGTGCCGCCCGGAGCGCAGCGCGGGGCCCGGAGCGGCGGTGCCGCTCAGTCGCGGACGCCGAGCGAGGGCAACGGGGACCGACCGCTCATCCGCTCCCAGGCTCAGGCCCCCTCCCCCCGGGCTCCCAGCGCTGCCCTCTGAGCCGCTCCCCGGCGCCTCCGCTCCACCTCGCAAGACGCGGACGGAGGCAGGGAAGCGCCCCGCGTGGGCCCATTCCGCTCCAGAGTGCCGCCGCCACCCACCTTCTGCTCCTCGGCCGAGGCGGGCTCGGGGCTCTCAGCAGACATGGCGCCGCGGTAGCAGCACGGCGGGCGGGGCGCCGCTCCTCCGCGCAGCGCAGCACAGCGCTCCTCCGCCTCCGCACAAGATGGCGGCGGCTCGCAGGACGGCGCGCCGGCGGGACCACACTTCCTCCGCGCTCAGCCTCCCGTCGCGCGCAGCCACGCGCCTGGCGTCTCTCGGGGGCAACTTCCGGCGTTGGCCCCGCCCTCCGTTGCGTCACGCCGACTTCCGGGCCGTACTGGGTTACCGGAAGTGCTGCCGCGTTCTCCTCGGAGCCGCGCTCGTTCGGGCGTTCTGTGGGAGGAGCGCGGGCGGCGGCGAGGCGCTTAGAGGCGTCCTCGCGGGCTGTGGGTGTGGCGTTACCGCGCTGTGCCCAGCGCTCAAGGAAACCACAGCGCAGAGAACCCAGCGGTTCCTTGAAATTGTGCTTTAAGAGAATAAACGTAAAGCATCCAGTACAAAGATGTCCGTGAGTTAAAAACCTCAGGAACAGCACAAGCGCTTCGCATGATATAGGAGCACATAAGGAATGTGTAGGATCGCAGATGACTGACAGCTCGCCCGTTTCCCTGAGTTCAAACAAGAGTGAGCCGGGCACTACAGAAGCTGTGCAATGAGGCAAGATGAAAACAAGTTGACACCCTCTGATACTGAAAAAACAAGTATTGTAACGGCACGTATGAAGAGAAGTTTCATAACGAGACGTACCTACCCATCCTTCTACACTAATGGGCACAGAGAGGCCCTGCTTGTCCAGCTTGAGGCATTTCAAAAGATTCAGCCCATAGGGAGGAAACGAGGAGCCAGAATGACGAGGCAGAAAATGTACAAAGCAAGGCTGGCTGAGCAGTCTGCCGTTGTTTCAGATATAGAAAATAAAATTGAGGAAGAGCATATGGGAAGTAAACTCTTCTTTGCTTACCGTGAAAAGCACAAGTAGTACCTGACTTCATTAGCAAGCTCAAGTTGGACATTAGAAAAAACTCTCTCAGTAAGTGAAGTTCAGCTAGACAGGATGTCTGTGACTTCCATCACTAGAGGCCCTCAAGCCACTTGGAAACATTTGTGAAAAAGTAATTTCATAAGGCTGAACCTGTTAAGAGCAAACAGAAAAAACAAATGGCCTCTTAATATTAGTCTAGTCTCAGTCCTTTCTTGACTGATGCAGAGAAAGTCACATGGAGCAGAGTTCACGTTTTGCAAACGTTTAACATTTATCCATGTGTGTCTTTAATGAGTTGTGCAACTCAACTGTGAATGGAAAATTACTTCAAGTTGCACATGGATAACCTGAGGGCACTTTCATTCCGAATGGCACTGTACAGGCACTCAGTGCAGTTTGACTCTTTAAGTCAATACAAAGTCACTACATGGACATGACTTGTAGTGACTGTATCTCCAAAACCCACACTTCTCTGCTGTTCAAGACAAATAAATATATTACTCCAAAGAGAGAAAATGATGGATTGAACAAGTCATTTAAAGATACAGACATAAAATCATTGCACATCGTCAGTGCAAAATACAAGGTTAATCCACTAAAGGTGAATTATGACTTTTAATGAAGTGTCCTTTTCCTGTCCCCTTGTACCATCAGGTACACAAGCAGACGTGCACCATGACAGAGACAAGTACTTCTAGGATACATGCTGTTTGCTCGTGACTGAACATACAGAGAAACTAGGATGCACTCCCATTAAACTACATTAGGTCCCAGTTACATATGCAGTACAACTGCAGGTGTACTTGATTCTTCTGCTACCAAGAAACCTTTTTCAGCCCTACAGGACACCCAAACGACTAGAAACTGCAAGCAATTTCCTTGTACAATTTCTCCCAAGTTTCGTTAAAACAAATGCTGATCTTTGAAAACCCACTGTAATGGGGAAAAATACTGCTTCAGCTGGAAACAGGTTCAGTAACATTTGGGTTCTGCCCTTCTATAGCCGCAGTCATTTGAATACACAAGAAAGTTGATAAGTATCATCTGGAAAGTCTGGTCTCCCTTACTGTCCCTGGCAAACTTCCTGGAGATTTTGTGGTGCTCTGACTTCTCAGCCCATCTGAGAGCAGCACTGAACATACAACACACACATTCACTCGTTCTCCAGTCTTCATCAGATAAGGATGTTACACTCCCAGATGTGAAGGTCACCTTTCACATTACTGACACTACGAAAAAGCATAGCGATGTAAGGAAAAACATTATCCAAGGTAAGACAGCAGAGAAACTCCGAGATCTTTGGCAAGCGTTATAAAGCTTCATTTTCATTATGAAATATATACTTCAAATATAGTCAAATGCTTCTAGCTTTATTTCTCTCAGTTACACAGTTTAACACTTAGCATAAACTGTTTATCTGATTGTGATTTGTTTTGGGAATACATGTATTGGAAAGCATTTATATGCCCAACATAGCATCTCTAGTAAAACTTTATATAGCCACCTAGTGGCCTACATGGAATTGACCTATTAAAAATATTTAGGATTACATGAAGATCCTCCTTATCTAAAAATAAAACAAAGTACATGTTCCATAGCTTTTGCATATATTTAAGATATAAATGCTAATTTGTTTGCACAGTACATCCTTCAGCACAATCTGAGAAATCAAGTGTGGAAGGTGGGAATTATATGAAACACCAACAGACAGCAAAGTCAATGTGGCTGTTTTGGAAAGAAAGGAATGGAGGGAGCTAAACATGAATTGAATCAAAGATGTGAATGCAAGGGTAAGTAAACAAACATTCCACACCATGGTTGCAAGTGTTATTAAATCTGTATGAGAGGAAAAAGAAAGAAGGGTACCATTAAGGAGAAAAAAGAAAGCTGAATGCTTGCATAGTATGAAATGTTATGGAAATTCAGCTGTTGTCCCCATTTTCAATAACTTAAATGAATATCACTTAAAACATCACACAGATTAAAGACATCTGTATATATTTCAGATTCAATATTAATGCCAAAAATACATAGTATGATTTTACATAGGATTTATGCTACATTAGAACACTAAAGACAAACATCACTTGAGTATTAAATGAAACATTAAATATTAAATAACTGAAAAATAAAATAAAAAGTGTAAACACTAAGCTAACTTAGGAAATTGCTATTGCAACACATCCAATGAAGTGGTTTTAAACAGTACAAAAAGATTAGAAGTACGCTTCCAGTCTACATGGAATACACAAAGCTCATTCCAGAAACCTGTTACAAAGCTGGTCCGGGATCACACAAGAACCTTCTCTCTCCAGCGCTATCCTCATTCCTTTTCAGATTTAATTTTATACAGCTTTACCAATTTTCTCTTGCACGGAGCAATCAACAGTAAAACGAATACTTCTGTTTGCCACTGTCTGCTAACATCGTGGGGAAAACTGAGGGTTTGTTGGAGATTCAGTGTAAGATTTGAGTTCGTATGCAGCGCCGCTATCAACTTCCATGGACTTCCGAGAGAACAGGAGCCTAACGTCTCGGTGGAGGTAGATCTTTCCAGATTTAGAACTCTGGAACCTGGAAAGATATGGACAGATATATTATGTATAACATGCATGTACACCAATCTGAAAAAGATTAACTTCAAATACTGTTGAATTATATGCGGAACTTTAAGAAGTTAAGGCCAAAAAACCCACGTGAACATCAAATGAGCTCTTAAGTAAGCAGCAGGTTAAAATGAAAGAAAGAATAACGTTTCCTATCTATTTTCTCTATCCAAACCTGCCAGGAATGTGCCAGTATCATTTGTCCTAAAATTTAACAGCTATAGGTAAGACATAATTTGCATTTTAGAGAACTGCATTCTATAGTCTTCATCTGGCTTAAGAACTCCTTAATTCCCTTTCCTCACCCAAGAAGAACAGAAGATCAAGGAATATTTCCTATGGCAGCTGAACATCACTATCAGTATGCCACAGTCACAGAGAACAGCTATTGTGGTAGGAATTAGGAAGAGAAAAGAAAGAACACAGAGAAATGCTCACATAAAACAACACTCTGCACTATCACATATCAATTTGAATAGAATTTGCACAATTTTTAATAAGCATTTACTCACAGACCATACTAAAGCAAGAGCAGCATCTCTATCATAGATGCAGACAATCAGATTCAAATTCTGAGAGGAGTGAGAAAGACAACAGCAGACCCAGAGGAGCTGCAGAATCACTGCACTCTTTGCCACAGTTTCACTCAGCAGAGAGGCAGAACAGCCCATAACCATCCATACAGCCAGACAGAAAAAACTTCTGCTCTTCCAGATACGCTGCCAAGGGCATTAAAAGTAGTGATGTCTAGCAGAATGCTCCTACTGGCCCCAAAGTGCTCCCATCCATCATTTAGTTGCTTCGTGTTGTCAGTACGAAAGCCCTTCACCTGGCAGGCAAAGAAGAGAAGTTTCTATCCTAAGAGGAAATTCTGAAGGACAGCAAACAAAGGAAGAGAGTAAAAGAGATGAGGAGCCAACTGAACACTGCAAAAAGTCAGCATGTAGCACATAATGCATTTTTAAATTAAAAACATTACTGAAAGATCTTCCGAAGCACAAGTACAATGGACTACATTAGCTCATATGGAATAGATAGATCTAGTTATCAGAGCATTATTGTAAACTATGCCTGAATTATTCTCATTTTACACATGGATCCATCAGGAGATTATCAAGGTCTGTTTTTTAATCATCTCAAGCTTGTTATTTTCAAGTAGTACGAATCCTGTCAGATTCCCTTTGCTCAGTAAATATGGCTCCCCTGCAACTGGGCTTTTCTGAGCGTGACATTTCACGAAGATCGGAGGAGGATGAGTGGGAGATGGTAATTAAGTTTGGGAGATTCTTCTGATTTATGCTTCCATTGCCTCTATTTTTTGAGAAGTACCTTTCACAGTCTCTGGGATGTGTGGCCTCGGGTTTTCACATGTGCAAGTGCGTGGGAATTCACAGCAGACAATCACACACACCCCTGCGGGTGGCAGCGCAGTGACCAGCACAGGACTGGCCCTGGAGCTGTGGCAGTTCCAGTGGTTTCGTGTAAGGGAATCAAGAAAAACACAGCAGACATTTCTGACAGATGGTGTCCTAGGAACAGCACCAATGTACAAATATAGGAAGGCTTAAAAACACAAATAACAGATGAGCTAGGAAGACTGGCAGAGGAAAAGAAGCTAAGTGATGAACATGACTGGAGAAATGACAAATGAGCTCAAAAACCTCAGGGTATCAACAGGCCATCAGAATTCACAAAGAACAGAGTCAGCCACAGGAACAGGATGCAACAGAACAGCCCTAAAAATGGACGTTGGAAGATCTTTTCTTTTTGCAGGAGGAAAAGACAATACAGCACAATCTATAAAATCTTTAAATAAAGCTGTGAATAAAGAATGGAAAATAACACACTTCCTGATCAGGAAAAATGCTCAGAGATCAGAAAGATCAAAAAGAAACCATTAAGTCAGGAGCAGCGGATACCTTCAGTTTCCATCAGCAACATCTTTGGCCACATCAGGAAAACATTAAAAAAAGAAATTTCTCAGCACCCTGTGGAACTGCTGTGTTGAAGCACTGGTTTGAAGAGTACCCCCACCTCAGTCACTCAGTAACACCCAGCCAATGAAAAAAACGAGCCCCATCAGCCACTGAGCAACAGCCATTATGCTCTGTCCAATTCAGAGATAGCATGTCGGTAGCTACAACAGCTGACCAAGCCTTAGAAACCTGAAAAGCATGGAGCTGTGGGCAGGTTCTCTGTTCAACTGCCTTTTCCAGGGGGTGTCAGAGTACGATCCAGAAACCAGCTGACTGTCGCCATCATGGCACAGGGCACAGCTGGGCTCTCACTTCTGTGCTCACACAGACTTGATTACAACACAGAAGTCTTCGTTTGGCATGCAACACAACTTTTCTGTTGTTTTTAAGATGCTCCAAAGCATCTTCAAGAGACTTCTAAAATTGCATCAACCCCTGACGGCTGTATAAGAATCTTTTGCTCTCTGAACATATTGCCTATTATGTCAGGACTGCAGCTGCACAATGCAGTCTAACGGCATGCTGAACAATCTCAAATGTACAAAACGGTGTACGTAGAAGTTGCATAAGCACTGTATGTGAGCAGAAGTTGCATAAGCACTGTACCTGACGCTCTAAAGAGCGCTGCAGAGATTCTGGCCGCCCATTTAAAGTTCCAGATCTGTAAAATTACCACTTGCAAAGAAGGTGTTCATAATGTGAGTGCTGACAGCTGTAATTGAGGCCTCACAAGCAGATCCTACCACAGCACAGATTAACATTTGGGACTTCACTAGGTGGGTTGGTTTTCTCTGAACAAAACTTCAACATGAACTTCAGCAGCATGTTTTCAGAAAGTACTGCAACTGAACCTGAAAGACTGCTCTAAGGAGTATTAAGAAAATCTTTGTAATTTAGCTTTTTTTAGTTTTATACACAAGTTTTCAGCAGGATGGGTTTGAGGAAACTTGTCTACTTTTAATCATTTTCTGATCCTATTACAGATTTAAAAGTAACATATATGAACGATAAGATACTCACACCTTTTGTTTTTCCAGCCAGAAATGGTTACATTTGCAATTATGTGTTTTACATTATACATTAAAAACCTCCATCAGAATGCAGAAAGCTGGACTAAATCATACAGGTATTTCAGAACTAACAGCAGCAGAATTGCTACATGTCTGTCTCAGCAGAAGACTGCAGACGTACGGGCTGTAAGAGACTACAAAGAAGAAAGCAGGCTTGCTTTGGGTCTGTCTAAAACAAACCTACCACCTACATGAAAGCAGAAACTAAAAGTTAGGTACAGTAAGTTAGTGTGGCCTGACAGGACAAATTTCACTCCAGACTAAAATTCAGAATGAAAGCACAGTTCAACACCAACACACATCTTTTCTGCCTGTTGACTTTCATTTAACAGGAAACGTTGGTCTGGGATCACTGTTAGATACAACTGTGCTTTCAAGCCTGCTAATGCCACTAAGTAGTGACAATTTCCCAAGTAATTCTACAAGTTAAACTGAGAGATCTGACTGTTCAGCCTGCTAGCTTTAAAACATCAGCAGCCACTGGGTTTTAAAGAGCTGCAATGTAAGCACTGGGTTTGTGTACGTGCATTCAACGCAGTAACACAGGCACAAGTCTGCAAACTGATGAAGGACAAAGCACAGCCATCACTTCTTTGTTTCCAATTGCAGCCTTCAGAACACCCCAAGAGCAGTCACACCACACCTGGTTTCAGGCAGTGCTTTGTACGTCCTGTAAGGAAGATGTGGTGAATATTTCATAAAGTGAAAGGTGTCTCAGTGGCACGCAGTCATAAACGAAGTTGTTAGATTTCTGCCACTAAACACTACACATTTAGTAGTGATTCCAAATGCTTTTCATGTCAGAACCTGTTCCTGTCAGGCCTGTGTGCACACAACGCTCTCCACGCTGACCCTTGCTCTGGCTCCTGCCGTGTTACGGCACGTGCGCTACTCCTTGTAACCTCAGAGCAGGTCTGTGATCCAGCCAGAACTCAGTCTCTTCTGGGGAGAAAACAACTCAGCTTGACAAGACTATAAAAATGTCAGGAAAGAACTTTATATTTTATCTCTGTTCCTCCCAAGCAGAAGCCAAACTGTTTATTAGCTTTTCACCCTCTACTGTCTGTTTGAAATACCAAATCAACAGCGTTCTTTTTTTTTTAAATAAGCCTGCAGGCAGACAGGCTGCCGGCAAAGGCAGTGAGAGGTGCTTTGGCAGGTACTTGGATTTCTCCTTTCAACCTTTTCTTGCGAGCTCCCAGCAGCTCACCTCAGATGGATGAGGTAGCGTAGCAGCCTTTCTTCAGTCTGTTGGCTGTTTTCCTTACTGACAGTCCGCTTGATTTCTCGTCTCACAGGAACAGAGAAAGTTCTTTGCCGTAGGAATGTCTGATGATTAGCTGGCATCTCTCTTAAGTCGTAGATCACCACAAACATCTTCACCACAGTTTTGTTAGGGTTAAATAAGGTCTGAAAAGACAGATGGTTCAGTGCAATACTCTTTAGAGATGAAAAACTAGGGGAAAAAAAAAATCACTTGTGAAAATAGTCACCATCCTCTGTGCACTTTGTTCCGTATAAGACAGAAATATTTATGCCAAAATGTGTGGTTTTTCTGTATACTTCAACACTTTAGCTTCCAGAAATTCTCGTTTTTTAAATATAATAATTATTTTTCTGATCTGAAACTGTAGCACAAGACTACTATTCCTCTTCTAATCTGCTCCTCTGTTTTTATTTTTCTAGGCAGATTTTTGTCTCCACTATTTTTGAGACTGTGCATCCAGCAGGTGAAGCGGGCTCCACTTTGACACCTAGAATTAGCAACGTGTCACCCCAGCTTGAGCTCTTAAAAGAAAGAGGCAGATGTTGGCTCTAAGCAATGGCTGTGATTTACTTTCTGATTTTACTATGGAAAGTAGGTACTTTAAAAGTGTTGCAAAATGTAGGTAAGACTGAATATTTAAACTGGGCGTCTCTTTTCAAAGGATTTCAGAATTTGCATTTGTCAATTACCTCACTGAAGAAATAATTGTTACCAACTATCCTGAATCTTCAGTAACTGATCTGAAGCCTTTTCACAGCATTGGATGGGATCAAATGTTCAGAGTCTCCTTCGTCCCAGACAGATTTATACTTTAAATAATGACAATTCTACAAGTTTCTAGAGAAAAATCACGTTTCCACTGCTAGCTTTATACTCCTCTCCAGTAAATTACCTAATTCCCTCTGCATTAATTTCTTGATATAGTGCTTTTAATACACTCGCATCTGCAATGTTGCATCCACTTTTAAGAAGGGTAGAAAAGATGACGGACCCAGGGAACTACCAACTTGTCAGCCTCTCCTCTGTACCAGGTAGGATCATGGAGCAGATCCTCCTGGAAGCTATGCTAAGGCATGGAAGAGAAGGAAGTGATATGGCACAACCACATTGTTTCACCGAAGGCAGGTCCTGCCTGACCAACCTTGTTGCTTTTTACATGGTGTAACAGTGTCAGTGGACAAGGGAAGAGCCACTGATATCATCTATCTGGACTTCAGTAAGGCCTTTGACACGCTCCTCCATAACAACGTTCTCTCCAAATTGGAAAGATAGGAATTTCATGAGTCAACTGTTTGACTGATGAGGAACCAGTTACAAGGTGGTACCCAGAGAGTGGTGGTCAATGGCTGGATGTCCAGACGGAGATCAGTGACGAGTCGTGTCCCTCAGGGGTCAGTGCTCTTTAACAACTTCATCAGTGACACTGACACCAGCATTGAGCGTGCCCTCAGCCAGTTTATGGATGACACCAATCTGCGAGGTGCAGTCAGTGCACCCAAGGGATGGGATGCCATTCAAAAAGGCTTAGATAGGCTTGAGCAGAGGGCCCAGGAGAACCTCAGAAAGATCAAAAAATCCAAGCATAAGGTCTTGCATGTGGGTCTTGGCAACCCCCGCTATCAACACAAGCTGGGGGACTGCCAGGATGGAGCCCTGTCAAAAAGGACCTCGGGCTAGTGGCAGATGGCAAGCTGGACATGAGCCAGCAATGTACTCTCGCAGCCCAGAAATCCAACTGTAACCTGGGCTGCGTCAAAAGAATTGTGTCCAGCAGGTCAAGGGAGGTGATCCTGCCCCTCTGCTCTGCGCTGGTGAGACCTCACCTGGAGAACTGCGTCCAGATGTGGAGTCCTCAGTACAGGAGAGATGTGGACCTGTTAGAGCGCATCCAAAGGAGGGCCACAAAAATGATCCAAGGGAAGGAACACCTCCCCTGTGAGGACAAGCTCAGGGAGCTGGGGCTGTTCAGCCTGGAGAAGAGTAGGCTCCGAGGTGACCTGATAGCGGCCTTTCAATATCTAAAGGGGGGCTATAAGAAAGAAGGGGATAGACTCTTTAGCAGGGTCTGCTGTTATAGGACAAGGGGAAATGGTTTCAAACTAAAGAAGGGGAGATTTATACAGGATATAAGGAAGAGGTTTGGTTTTGGTTTTTGTTTTTACAGTAAGGGCGATGAAGCACTGGCACAGGTTGACCAGAGAGGTGGTGGGTACCTCGTCCCTGGATACACTCAAGGTCAGGCTGACCAGGCTCTGAGCATCTCATCAGGTTCTGTAGGTGCTTTTGTTCAGTGGAGGGGAGTTGGACTAGATGACCTTTAAGGATTCCTTCCAACTCAAATGATTCTATGATTCTATTCTATGCTGCATACGTACCACTTGTATCGTTCCTGAAGGCGGTACCCGATAACCCCTTTTACCAAGGGACTCTAAAGTAATTACACCCTGGGGAAAAAATAAAGAAACAGTTAGCAGGCTACAATACAAATCATAGTGCTCTACTCATTTTGTTGCTGATGATTTTTAGAAAAAAAATTAAAGAATATAACACAATATTTAAGATGAAGTTAAAAATCAACAGCTTTGGCAGACCATTAAAAGCTGTGCAATAAGGAGTACATTCTGCTCTCGAAACAGCTTTCAAGGTTCCACCTGTTCAGACTAGCAGTCAGGGAGCTACAGAAAAATAAAAAGACATTCTAGAAAGAAAGCCTTCAGTTAAAAATGAAAGAACTGCCTGTCCATTTCTGTATGGCCTGCAATCGCACCAATAATACTTCCATCCCAAAGAATTAATTCTTGCTTTTCAAAGACAGCAGATGCACTTAATCTCCCATTCTAATGCAAAACTCTAGAACAATATCATCTGCTTCAGTACCAACAGGGATCTACAGAGCGTGAGCATCCCAGCAGCACCCATGAAGGAAAAGCACTCTGCTCCAGCACTACTGAGCTCACCCTTGAGGCTCTGCATTTCAGCACGAACTCCATCATGCTTCTGTGCACAACTGGTGTACTGCACTGATACAGACACATCGAAAACAAAACATCCAACAAAAAAAACCAACAGGAAAAGCAGAGCAAAGAAACTAGCTAAACAAACAGAAACAATGTTTCTGATGATGGAGGCATGATACAAATGCTGTCTTAATCCTGTGAGACCCAGCCATAACTGCGTATTTACAACATGTGGGAAAGCCTTAAACAATGAAACTCTGCTAGTGAAATAAGCAATGCTACTTTAACCATTTGAAGAACATCAGAATCCTTTAATCTTCTGGAAAATTAGGTGAAATAATCTAAAAAGATGAAAGCAAGAAAATTGATACTACTTTTCTGTAGTTAAGAAAGATACATACAAGCTTAAACTGTATTATGCAAACTTAACTTGCAAAGCCATTTAACTTCATTTTCTGAATCAGTTCAGAAGCAGAATACCAAAATATGGTACAAATTCAAAGTCTACACATTGAGATAATCAGATATTAAGCCCTGCTTACATGTTTAAATAAACTATTTACTGTATTTTAAATGCACATATACACAGTAAAACCTCTCAAAATGAGATCTGTCTCCCAGGTAACACCCAGGTTACTTAACAGGCATTCAAAATGAATCCAGCTGTCAGCTGGATGCTTTGAACTGTCGAATCAGACTTTTGCTTTTTACAAGGTAGCAATTTTTAGGCATTCAAACCTGTTCTGTCATTGCAGAAGTGCAGAACAGAATTAGTACTGCAGTGCTGGTGTAAACACCAACAGATTAAGCAGCTTATGAGAGTGATGTGCTTGACACTAGCTCAGACAGCAATTGCCTAAAAACGAAGGGCTAAGCAACTCCAACGAGTCTAACCTTTCCACCCACAACTGTACCTTGGCCTACCACCCAAGCTACTTACTGGGAAAGCATTTAGTTCCCCAGGACAGCAGCTTTTTGGAAAACAAAATGTATCCTATTAGTCCACCTATTGTCTCACTGCCTATTTTAGGAAAGTTGGATAAAAAGAGATGGTGGAGATCAACCACTCCAGTGATATTCCATGACCAGAGCAGCTGGATGTTGGACACAGCAATGGGAGAAAACGCATTAGTTAAGAGAAAGGAGGGGAGGAAAGGACCTTGATCACAAGCAGCTGGAAATGACCCCTCCAAAGCCCCAGAGCCTGAACTCTACTCTTAGCTCTTGGGTTCCATCTCCACCCATGAGAATTTAATTCCCCAATCATCTGAAGCCAGCTCTGTCCTTATGTAGAAACTGCAGGGCTTTGAAATGCCAAAGGATGAGGGCTAAAATATCCTCCCGGAGGATACTGTGTCTACTACCACAGAAGTACCTGATCAGCTGAGAAACTCTGAATAGCTCTGGGTAGTTTACATATGTTTCTGTGCTAATTACAAAACATCTCAGCAAGCATTAGGGTTGTATGTCTGATTACTGTATTAGAGCACGAGTTAGGCAAGTTCACCTGCCTACAAGCTTATGAACCGCGTTCCACCTTCCTGGTTTTTAACAGAGGAGAGATAATTTGGACCACACACTCACCATGTACGGAGAGGGTGCGTTATCATCTGAAACGCTGTAGAATGACACTTCAACTGGCAGGGTCATGTGAGTGGGACAGAAGACTCCACTGGCTCCCACTTCTGCTGTGAAGCCCTCGACGATGCCTAGCGGGTCTAAGCGGAAGTTCAAGACGGACTCCTGAAAAACAAAACATACAGCTTAGATTGAGACTGCCTCAAAATACAGCAGAAAATAAAAAGGAGGAAACAAGAAAACAAGTTTCTATAAGAACCTGGGTCCTAAGTGTGCCATGAGGTGACATACCAGAAATCACAACCGAGGCAGAAATGACAACAAACAGAGGAACATTCAGCAAGATGGTAGTGGTCTAACAGAAAGCATCATGCAACCCTGTCTTAATCTGACTCAGACCTGCACAAAAGCTCTCAGAGAGCAGTGGGATCTATTCACGACTACCCTTGGTATACACTTGTCTGAAAGAATAGACTGTAACCTGCAGCTTTTCTCAACATATTCACTCCATGTTTCACAAGCTATAGTGCAATCCAGAACTGCTACAATTAGTCATTGGCATTTGATGTGCTACATGAAACCAAGAGCTGGAGGCTACACTTCCAATATGTTGTTTACTACACTGATTTCATGTGGCTTTTGTGAAACATTGAGTAAGTTTCAAGAGTAAAAATGAGATTTTTTTTTCCCTAGGTTTATATATGACAAAAACAATAACAGTTTGAACCTCATTTAAGCCAACAGAACACCTCCTAAATTAACCGTAGTTTAAAGTAAAAGTTCAAATTTCTGATTTTGTATCTGAGAGAGAAGACTTCTTTGGAATGAAATTCATGCTTTATTAGATGGAAATTAAAACAAATTTCATTCAATTTAATTATGAATCTTTACACTGTAATCAGGCTGGAATTATCCACACTAATGTGCTCTAAAAGCAGTACAGAAGAATAATAAAAATACCACAAGACTTCTAGACAATATGCAATACCTCAAAGTTTCCCAGAAGGCTAAGACTTGTTACTGGTGGAGCACTAGAACTTAGAAATGGTTTTCCATGGCTCTCTGGATCACTCTCTCTGTTTATACATTGTTGTGGGCTATTAAATAAAAAAGAATAAATATAAAGGATGAACACATTTCTTCTGGGTATAACCTGGTCTAAAAAGAATGATTTACTTACTGCATTGCAAAATACTGTGCTAAAGAAATACCAGTTGAACACTGCCTGTTAATACTCTTACAGAACACTTTCTAGGTTACTAAAGAATGCCTCCACCAAGAGATAGAGACAAAACAAATCTACATTGTTCATTGGCTCTGAATAAAGTAACAATTTTCTCCTGTATGTAGCCATTTATCCTGAAGTTTCCACCACGCTACCATACTGAAAGCTGTTCATGTTATGCTGTTATGCACATTAATGTGTAAAAAGTCATGACTAGTCCCTTTCAAAGGTTAGCTCCCTGAGCAGATATAAAAGCAAACTATTTAACCATCCAACTCTAAGAACAAAACATTTCAAAAAAAAGAAGGAAAAAAAAAAAAAGCTTTTCATATAATGGAGAAAAAAACTTCAGGGAAAAAGAAGAATCAATGATTAATCAATTTTCTGTTTGAGAACTCAAGTGTATCTTACAGCTAACCCAGTCTTCGATGGGACAGAGCTCATCTCAGCAGTGGCTGATTCGGGACCTGAGACAAAAGCCATCAACTGATGAGCACAGCAAGGGCTGCAAACCACTGCCTGCACCATTGCAATGAAATTTAAAAAAATTATTTCAGAATAAGAATTCTTTGAAAAGGCACCCACACATCTGCATTTGTTAATGATCTTTGTTGTTACATATGTTCTGTTTAAAGAAAAAATCTCAAAGTTTCTGGTAAATAAAACGTACCTTCTTGCTGACAAACATTTCAGCTGCAGTAGTGACGAATCCAGATCAAAGCACCCAGACTGTGTTTTCCTCTGAGGAACCTCAAAAGGGGAAGAAAATGCTAATTTAAAAACTGTACTTCCAGTAAGCACAAATTTGACAAGTAAGCACAGGTTTGCCAAGAATCTGCATAACATTACAAAAACATGAAAACAAAGAAGAAAGCTGTTCTAAACTTATTAAAGCTATTCTAAAATTACTAAAGATTCTGATTGACTGAACTGCTTCAAAAGATTGAAGAAAAACTGATGAACACAAATAGGAGCTTCCGGAAGAATACATGAACAAAGCAACAGGAACTAAATATGCCCCCGCATCACTGTGCAGCTCACTCAGGAGGCTTTGGAACAGCGCAGTGTTAGAAATAAACAAGTTGTACCGATTTCCATCTGAGCTCCCTGAAAACATGACATTGTCCATAAGCACCAAAGAACAACACACACTACATGCTATAAAAGGTAATAAAGGTATGTCAGTAGTTCTAATTGGGAATGCCTTTCTCTCTAGAAGCCCCAAACAACCAACCAGGAACTACGTAGATTGCTCTTAAAGTAACGCCTCCTGTTTACGACCATGGAAAGTCCAACAGATACAAAGAGCACAATAACACTACTTGATAGAGGAAATTCTCAGCTGCAAAATGCTATTTTTTAGCACAGTCACCACCATTAGCTGTGCGTTTTTGCCAGCAATGAATAAGAGCCTGCCTGTCACACTGGAAAAATCTGCACCAGCAGAGATGACCCACTGTCTCACAGCTGCTATAACAGTGGCACTGCTGGGAAAACATCACCCACACAGTCCATCTTTCCACCATCCAAACAGACGGAAATCAAAAGGCACCAAATCAGGACTATATGGTGGGTGTGGTAGAACAGTCCAGCCAAGATCAGCCACGTGCTCCATGGACTTCAAACTGGTACAGGCCTGGACAGTGACTTAACTTTCACATTACCGTTGCCACCACTGAAAGGCACAACCAGTCACCTTCCTGTTCTCATGCCCACTGTTTGGTCTCCAGAAACGTTCAGCAAGCATCAATAGATGTCAGTGGGTGCCATTTTTTTCCACATGCAGGAACTCAATTCCACACCTTCACTTCACACACATTTCCATGTCAGACTAGCCAACACAATAAAACACGAGGCATTACTTTCAGAGCAGCCCTCATATAAATATGTGTTTCTGCCTTTTCACAGCAACCTTGTATCATTTACTCAGCTATATCTCTGCATATTGAATATGCTGTACAAACTGTTCACAGAAACAAAAACTTTAGGATAATAGGCCACCAGGTATTAATAACACACAAAAACCCCTTGGTGACTAAACATGTCAACTTCAAAATGCTTTCTTTTGCTTGCTGTAAAATTTTTTATTTTACCTTTTGTTACTCTTGAAAATCTACCTCTAATGTATTCTTTTTCAGAATTATTCAACTTCATTTTAGTGTTAACTCTGAAGATCCCTGCTGTAAAGGCATTCACTCTGACACCAAAAGCAAATACAAAAACAACTTCTAGGTATCTCGTCAAAGTTTCTACACTACACGGGAACTAAATGTTCAAAATACTCCCTTTCTCACATAAAAGTTGAGTCACAATTAAGCCATAATTTCACCATAAACTTACAGGACTTGAAAGCAGAGGCAATCCAGTTCGGGGATGAAAAGCCTTGGTTGAAGTTCCATCCAAGGACCGAAAATTGTGTTTCCGCCATATATTTGTGTGTTTTAGAGATGGTGCTTTCTGTCAGCAAAACAGATTGACTCAAGATATTACTGGGCCATTTCAACAGCCTATCGAGCTATCATTTGTTTGCTTGAGTGTAAAGAACTCCTGCAGCTGGTGCACCTGCATCATATTAACGTATTACAAAATAGATTCAAGTTCTCTTTGATTCAATCTACAAGCACTACAAACAACTGATTGTAAATGGCCACACACGACAGTGGGACAACAGCATGTGTATATGTGACACCTGACTGCAGAAAAGGTCATTTCTAATGCTGTCACAGTGAGCAGGATGAGGCAGTGTTCTTCCTCACGTTAAACTTTTAATTCAGAAGGGAGGAGGGAAGCACTGCTAGACCAAACTGCACTTCACTGGAAGCAGACAGCAGTCCAACACTGCTTCACATAGCCAGACAAAATTCCTCCTCCTATCACCCTTAGCAAATATAGGCTGCAGTTACAAGTTACCTGACTGCCAGCAGCTGAAGAAACCGCTCTTTTTATCTCTGCTTACCTGCACCTCTGGGTTCTTCAGCCGTTCACACCTAATGGAGCCATCTTCTGTAGGTTTCTTCTGAGAAGTGCTTTGGAAATCAAGGCCTACTGGGTCTTCATTCTCATCATGTGCAGCTTTCGTTTTATCTTGTCTGTTTTTATTTTTGAAATTGTCGTGGTCTTTATTTAAATAATTTTCAATACTAATAAGCTGGGTATTTTGCTCATAAATACTTGGCTTTTTTGAGTCTTTATCTGAACATTTGAGTTCATTCTTGTGCAAAGAGTCAGATGCCTGCATCACAGTTGCTTTTTTTGTACCTTCAAGTATTCTGCATTTATCTATCTGCAAACTGCTAAAAGTGCCCGTGTTGTTACTCTCACTAACAACCATTCTTTCTTTAAGTTTATTTGTGCAAATCTGTTCATCGATGCTGCTAGAATTTGAACACTGTTTAATTCTGTTGGTTATCTGGTCTTTCTGCACATAATCAGACTGCATCATTTCCAACTTATCCGGCAATTCGGATTTATTTTCTTTAACACACAGTGATGACGTGCGCATGTTAGTAAATGAGTGAGAAGTCTTATTTGAAGTCTGATGAAATGCATGTTGGACAGCATCACTAGGCTTTGCTAACACCAATTTTCTTCTTGCTTGAAGTTTCAGAGAAGCCTTCGACTCACCATCAAACCTAGGACTGATAGGAGTATCAGGTGTTTTCAACTTTGATTTACCACTGTCTTCTAGCAAAGAAAAACTAGATTTAGCAAAAGAAACAGAAGATGGTTGCTTGACTTTCTTCAGCAAATTTTCATCCTCGTATGTACTTCGGAAAATTTTTGACGAAACCGGGCCATTCTCATGTACTTTGAACGGACGACCATTGACATGAGAAGTAGCCGGATCACAATGAATCAAGTGCTGGGCAATCCTTGCTATAACCTCCCGCCGCTCCTGGAGCAGAGAGTCAATGAGAGGGTTACCTTCTCCTGCAGATGGACGGCCACAGTGGTTCGCTGGAGCACGGGGATCGAGCCGTGGGATTTCTGGTATTGCTCTAGTTTTGCCTTCGCCACCATCATCTTGTTTTGCATTATCTAAATTGACAGTAGGGACAGATGAGGTTTCCTTGCCTTTCCTCAGCAAGTTCTCATCTTCGTAATTACTCCGATAAGCTTTTGGTGTAGCTGTGCTGGTTTCATGTATGTTGAAGGGACGTCCAGCAACAACTGGGGAAGTAGCTGGATCACAGTGAATCAAGTGTTGAGCAATTCTTGCAATGACTTCTTGTCGCTCCTGAAGTAAGGAACCTATCAAAGGATTGGTTTCTCCTGCGGACTGATGAGAGCAATGACCATTCGAAACACGGGAATCAACCAAAGAAAGGGATTTAAAAGTTCGAACAGCTGTTTCGTGAGATTGTGTCTTACTGTCTGCTGCAGCATTGTAGCACTGAACTTTAGACTGTGATGCTGCAAAATCAGATCCAAGACCAGTAGATGGATAAAGCTTTAAATTTCTGATAGATGAAGTGAATTCAGGTGTCTTTCTTACATTAAGCAGGCCTTCGGGTATCACTGTCCATGCTTGTTTCCCACAGACACGCTGCGGACTGGAGGTACTGCACAGCTCTGCTGTACTGGATTCACTGTGCTGATGTAACTTACGCTCTTTCATTTGCTTTTCATAATAGCTAAGGTTGGTGTGAATACTACAGGTCAAAACTGGGTAGTTCGATTGTCTGGGTAGGGACTGGACGCTGACTTTCAAGGCCACATTGTGAGAAACGTTAGGAACAGGAAAGACGTGCTCTGTCGGTGTCTGGGAGAACGTCCACTGCAGGTCCACGTCTGCAGCGCTCACCCTGAAACAGTGCAGAAGTGCATTTATAGACATACCTAAATAGGGAGCCTTTGATACTCTATTTCGTGAGGCAAATTTCAAAAACAAAACACTGAAGCATTGTCACACAGCAACTGCCACACTTCGTAAAGTATAGGAACCGGATACAAACACTACTGAACTGGGCCAACAATGCGGCACCCTCTGAAAGCAAAGTGGACCACAGGTAGGAAGAATGAGTTTAACCTGCAAACAGCAAAGCAAGAGCATTTTTCACTTCTAACATACCTGTACAGAATGTTACGGGGAACAGCACCGTGTGAAACACTCAGCCATGCGCTCAGCTGGGAGAAGAAAACAAAAGAGCGAACAGCCAATAAAAGTGTCTTCTCTTCAATGAATCGATCTCCACTTCTGGAAAGCATTAAAAGAAACACACAGATATTGGTCAGAATATACACGGAGAACTAAGAGAATCAGGACACGGAAAGCTGTTAACAGAACTAAGTTTCACAGGATCTGTTGCTCCCTTTCCCCATTTGCCTTCTCTCCTATAACACGTTATCATCTCTCAGGCAAAAGGTCAAATGTCCTGTAGGAAATTACAGCCATAAAAATATAATATGTATATATATAAATACAATATATTACATGTGCATTGTTAGAATATTCTGTATTAAATACAGGAAGAGAAATCTACTTACAGATTTTCATTCTGAAAGTAAAACAGGTGATTCAAGCAAAACAACAAAATTCCTCAACACTTTGAAGATTACTGAGCCTGACTGGCTCCCATCTATGGTAAACATATACAGAATTTAACAAGTCAAGCAACTATCAACTGATCCCAATATCCAACTTACTGTCGAGGAACTGGTTCCAAAATCCACCTTTCTAACAACAACGCATCTTGTTTGATTGCAGGATCATTTAAATCATTCCCCTCTGTGTTAGGCCCTTCATCACTATAGCAACAGTCTGGAAGTAACATCACTTCAACCATGATTGGAATATTGTTTTTCCACAGCAGCATAACCTCAGATCTGGTTCGCCTGGCTTGACGACACTAAGAGAGAATAAATGTCAACACACGTAAGCCATAAAAACATCAGCCACATTTAAACCTGCTTTAAAAATCATATTCCAAAGACCTCAAAAAGGGTAAGGGTCGAGTTCTGTAGACTGCACTGCACCAGATCAGCGATAAGATCCCAGCGCTATCAAATGACAAATAAATCATTGATGCCAGCAGTTGCAGCAACTTCAGTCAAAAATAAAGAGCTCATAGAAATTTCCCTAACTAGCATACTTTGCAACTTCTACTACTCTCTCCACAGGCCATCCTCAGCAATACCTTAGGAAATACTGTGTCTTGGATCAGACTAATTTTTGCATGAATAAACTGCAAACTCACACAGCACTTTGTATCTTTCATTTGAGAGATGCTCCAACATCAATCCAAAAGAGATGAGGCGCATTTGATGGTGCTCCTGTTTTTTTTTTGAACCACTAACTTTTTAATATCGCCTGAAAAAGCAAAAAAGTTCTGCAAGTCAGCCTACATCTTCTCTCTCTCAAAAAAAAGAAAACCACGAATGCTAAGAATAGCACTGCCAATCTGCATAAGAAAGACTCAAATAGGTACTGTATTCAGGTAGCTGTGCAGAACTTCATGTTCAAGGATAAAAGGCTTAACGATCTCATTTTAAGGACAGATCTGATCTATTATTAGTATGACACCAAATTACACGCTTGTTTAAATGCAGAGCTGACAGACAGCAATTGTTACCTGTGCTTAGCTACCGATCTACCAGGGGTTCTCAGCTGATTTTCACATGGTAGCAACGCTTCAGATGAAATGGGACCATCGTACCTGAGCCAGCTTGTCGCTGCATTCATGCTTAGCTGTTGGTGGCTGACTTGACTGTGCTGGAGGACAATGGAAGCCCTCTGTTCTGCCCTTTATCGAGTGTTCAGGCGTCCGACCCTCGGTGATCAGCAAGGCCAAGGAGACCAGGAACTCCTCAGCTTCATACTCGAAGTATTCATCTAAAGTATCTGCCATTTCAAAAAGACAAAAATCAATGTCAACTGCTGCATAACAAGCATTAACTGTAGCCGTCCTGCGGTCTGTTCCAAGGTACGCTTTAAACATGAGCTATGGGAAATGATGTACCAGACTGCCTGCCTCCCCACCGTGCCGAGAGCCATCACAACACCAAAACTCATCTTTCTTCTACCTACAACTTTGCCGCTGCAAGCATACAAAATTAGAAACACTCTAAAGAAAGCTCCACAGAGTAAACTGGCTGTGTAAGGCTGCACCATCACAAAGAACAACAGTTTGTGTTGCGACCCACAGCTGAATCACAACCTTTCTACAGGAAAACTCTCTCCTGGGTCCTAATGGAAGGAGTCTGATGGCAGCACGACTTGACATCCTTAACAGCACGTAACAGATAAAAAGAAGACACACTGCATCACATAATACATTAAAAAATCTAATAGAGAAAAAATAGTAAGAGTTAATTATATTAGAGAAAGTGGGACACAATGTTCTTTAAGATTTTTATAGCAAGTTCCTACTGCTGAGAGCCGGGATTATTTAAGAGAGGTCCATTTATAGTTACCATTAACAGCTTTCACACAGAGACAAGGTTCACGAAGAACATACAGAATATTCATTGTTTCGTACCACACTCAGTCCAAACTTGTGCAAAGAACCAAACCTCAACAAGTCTCCCTAAACAAAGCAGCAGCTGCACGGCTCCTCACGAGCCACGCTGGCACACGCAGCACCCACAGAGCGCAATGCAGAGGCCCCAGTTCTGCAGCACGGCAGCAGTTCTTGGTTTTACGCTTCTGGGGGATAAAAGCAGGCGACAGCTACACCGCTCTATTGTGAGCATCCTGCGTCGTGCCCCAGAACAGAGCTGCCAGGAGGGACTGTTAACTTCAGCGCAGGTTTTGAACACCATGCACAAATGCCTTTCCTCCTGTAGAAAAGAGACTGTTCAAGAGGTTTTGCTGCTTTGTTTTTTTGCCTTTATGCCCCAGTACCCGAGCACTTAGCAAACATGGTAAGGCAGACCTGAACAATCTACAGAAGGGACACATTACGTGAGAACACCAGTGAAATGCCCGATTACTTGCATATAGAAACTACAAAGTGTGTAACACCAGCTTTTGCATGGATATATTTGCTGAGCCCAGGCCTGTACTCCATGGCTCCATGGCCTGCAGACCGTGTGAAGGGATCTACATGCGGTATGTGGGAGAAGCGGGCTCCATTGCCAGGGATCCATACTCTGTACAGATGAGTCCCAGGCTGGATGTGGCTCTGGGCAGCCTGGTCTGGTGGTTGGCAGCCCTGCCCATGGCCAGGGGATTGAAACTATGATCATCATGCTCCTTTTCAACCCAGGCCATTTTATGATTCTATGAGTCCACATCTTTACAGACTTCTTTCCTCTTTCTGAAGGGATATACTTCTATGGGCAAACAGGAGAGAAGGCAGCAGGAGCCCCCACTCGGTGGCAGCTCAGGGCTGGGTGTTGCCTGCACCAGGCACAGCCACCACCTGCCTTCCACCAAAAGCCCGAGGTGAGATGAGTTTCCCAGAGGACCCCACGTGCACCAAGCCTCGAGTCACCTGGCACGAGTTAAAGTGGCCATTCCTCTGATGGAAGGCAGAAAATTACTAAAGAAGGGGGCACAAAAGATTAAAGGAACAGTAAATAACAGAGAGAACAAGTCACTTACAATGATGTGACTCACTGACAAAATGAGGCACCCGCAACTTTTTTTTTCCAGGCATACGCCCAAACAACAGGTAAGTCACAGAGAATAGGGAATGGGACGTGGAAAATCTCTGAAAAGCACTGAAATGGTGCCTTGGTGCTAATACAAGCATCGTGCTCAACTCCGTATGTCCAAAGGTCACAGTGGTGTTAAAGTGGTCACGGCAGGCTGGATCACTACGGGAGCAGCTCTCCTGCTTGGCTGTAGGAACTGCCAACACCCAGAAGCACTCAGTGGCAGCCAGCACAAACTAAAGCAGAACGGCCTTGTGCCTAGCAGGTAAAAAAAGGGGGGAAGAAACACTGCTTCCTGAGAGAACATCAGAGAAATCCGTGTAGTTAAGCATGTAAAAGCACTGAGGTTTTAATGAAAAGAAATGAAAGCACTCCATCAAGATCCGGATGCGCTTACACAGACAGATCCCAGCTGCTTATGGAACAGAAATGAGCAGAGTGGGATGCAATACCTGAAAATTTACACTCGGAAACTGCAAATGGCAGTCCTTAAAGGATGGCCAACACCAAGCACTGAGCTAGGAGAAGCTACTGCTCTCTTAACAGCTTATAAAGACAGGGCCAACAGTTAAAAATAACGTCAGCAATGTAACAAACAAGACATCCGATCCTGAATTTTAATTTTTTGAAGCACAAATAGCAATGGTTATTGAGAAATGTGCTTTCCTACAAATGCCATGTGGCATATTGACTTTTTTAGCTCCACGTGATTTCTGTATTATTTGGCAACTTGTAATAGTTTCAGTAGAGGAAAAAAGCCCTGTGAATGCTGAGAAGCATGGTAATTGTTCCTACACAACAGACACAGATGATGCAAGTTGATGTAATTGAGGACAAGGGTGGAAAGGCATTTATAGAAACAGCAAACTCAGTGTTTAGCGAAAAAGAATTCCTGGTTATGTGTGCTGCAGCAGTTTGCTTTTGTCTATAATTCAGCCCTGTTTAAGACACGACACACTGTGCACAGAATCACCTCCAGCCTATAACTTCACTATGAATATAGTATATTTTATTCTGCTTCATTTCTAGCAACAGAACACGCAAATGCATAATATAAGTGATCCAGCAGTGCATGTATTTTCTTGCCCTTAAAGTGGATAAAACTTCAATTGGTTGACACAAGTACATGGGAATTAAAGTAATAAGGCACGACTGCCCTTCACTGCTAATTGAAACTGAAGCGTACTGACCAGCTAGTCACAGGAGACAGCAACAGACTGCTGTAGGAGGGAAAATACATATATATAAATTTTGAATGAAGCTATTATGCTATACATAGAACCAGGCACACAGTGCTGGAGAACTTAGACCTGGAGGCAGTGTTTTGTCTTCCTTTGTCTCTTCCATACACCAAACAAGAACTACTTTCATACATCTTTCAGACAAACAGGAAAGCACATTTAACAAGAAATATCAGGAAGAGTCTTCAGATCCTTGCCCTCCCCTGTCTTTGCACGCATGCACAAGTCACAGGGGCACTGTAGCAAAGGACAAGAACTCAAAAACAAAGGAAAAGCCAGGACAGGCACACATACTGCAATCTCTTGAACTCATGCCTGCGGTACAAGCGAGCACTAATCTCACCGAGCTGGGACAGACTCTCCCAACACAGCTGAGCCAGCTCTGCCCAGCGACTCCTTCCCCAGTCAGGTCACAGCCACGCAGACCAACTCCCTTCCCTTTCCTATTGCTGTATTTTCTGCAGTAATTACAGAAAATGCTTTTGTGAAATGTGCATTAGAAGAGCAGTTAATCTCTCTCCTAGCTGAGACATAAAGCAGACACTGGTATCGTGCACCCAGGCGCTCCACCATGCCTGCTGCCAACCCTGCCCTTCTACAGCCGCAGGGACCTCCCCACACTGTCATCTAGGCTACTCTTAGAAGTCCATGAAGCACAGCTAGTAAGAGCTTTAAATATGCTCTAAGATGGCCCAGAGCATCCCTGAAAAATCTGTAGGCATCCAGAACAGATTCTGAAGGCCACCTGTATAATCAGACTCATAGTTCACTTACTGGGAAGCAAGGAAACTGCAGACCCAAGCAGGAATTGCCCCACTGGTGCAGTTCAGGTGCACAGCTGGATGCTGGCCGCGCTGCTTGCTCAGCCCCACGTCTTCCCCCGCACCTCTCCAACCCCCCACTGACATCACTCCACATTACATTTATTTTCCAGTGCATTTGGTACCACTCCAGTGTCAATTTTTGGAAAGATTAAAAATATTGCTCCAGCGTGTGGATTTCTTATTTTGTAATTATTATTACAGGCAGCCTGCAAGGAGACTTCTCAGTCTGAGGCTCCAGGCCACAGATGTCAGGTACACTAAGGAAGCAGTGGCCACTCTGCAAGGGTAGGAACAAGGAGTTCCCATCTCCTCCTAGCAGAGGCTCTGCAAGGCACATTCAAATTTCAGCATGGGCTCTATGGCCCTCCCTGCTAACAGCCAACGAATGGGTTTTATATCTCATCCCTCCAAGAATTGGGTTAAAGGTAGCTCTGCGTTTTAAGAGTAAGGCAGGGATTCAAAAGACTACTGTAAAGGAAATGAAACACAATGTAAACATTTGACTAATAGCTTCTCTTCTGGAATTAGACCTATGGATGCTTCAGTTAACTAATCCCATGTTGTGCTCTACTTCAAAGAAAGCTGCACTTGAACCTCCAAAATCCATCATTTTCTGGATGTTGTGTCTACACGCTTCAAGCCCGTAATTACGTCTGAAGTCACAGAGCTCACAGGCCTTGCAATATTAAGGGTTTAAGTATAATTTAAGCTATCAAGAGTCAAAACCATAAGCCAGCCTATGCCTTTCATGAAACAAGCCATTAGCTAAGTTTACTTAAATTCTAGAAAATGCAATGAACTGGTGACTCACCTTATCTGAGGAATGCTCTATAGACTCCCCCCCAGCCCAGACTCCTGCGGTAGGCTGACTCCTGGAATAGAAGTGCAGTACCTCATGGCATTTCTACTGCCTCTTTACATTTCCCAGAGCATCGAGCTGAACCATGACCTGCTCACTGCAACACCTCAGATGCAGGCAAGAAATGGCAGCACAGAACACTAAATTGGGACTGATGCTCAATGAAGTAGACTAGAAGCTATGCAAGTGCTGGATCTACTTAGCTCTGTATAGAAGAACAGAAAACAAATGCCTTGGTGATCTTACAACCGTTTGCACTCAAGAAAAAAAAAAAAAAAAAAAGAAACAACAAAACATCACCTTCTAACAGGTAATTTTAAAAAATGAGACATGACTCCATGGCAGCCAATGAAGCTACTATAAAGCCATACAAATGGATGAGCACCACCAGACCCCATCATTGCACTGCCCACCTGCTGCAGCTCTGCTGGGCACACCTCTGCCTTGGAACTCACCCAGAGCCAGCTGTGCAGCACGTGAAGTCGCTGAAAAGACACCAGGCTTAGAATCAGGCTGGACAAAAAAAGTCCAGTTCACATGAACTGTTTTTGCTAAAATCTGTTCAGGGTCAAACCGTTCAGTGAGTACAGAACAAAAGCAGTTTAATTCATTTCAAGCTGAAACGCTCGGCAGCAGTCTCAGAAACCACTCCCTTTGAGTGCAAAACACAGACTGTGAACTGCTCTGGGTGTTCCCATCCCGCTTCCTGTGCCTTGGCTGACATCCTACTCTGCCATCACCACACTGCTCACTGAGTCACTGCTCTTCCCAACTGTAGCCTTCTATTTTTACCTAGCAACATCAGGTTAGCCTGCTACTTTTGACTTGTTGGCATTCCACCAAACCAAACTCCAGATCCAACGTCAGTATTTTGGTCAGGGAAACTGATTTTATTTTCACTAAACTGGGAAAAGAAGGGGAACACTTAAGAACAAACGATGTGAGCCAAATTGTTTCTCACTCCACAAGGAAATGACAAATGGAGAAGCAGAGCAGTCGTTATGATTTCATGGTCTGTATTTATGTAATGGAAGACTATACCTGAAAACAGGCAGCGAGTTTCAAACTCAGTTCCAACCCTCCATTCACTGAGCTGCAAGAAAAGCTGTCTATTCCCAATACAGCTGCTGCACTGTATCCTAACCCAGGTAAACAAGTGCTGGAATGTTACTGTGAAGCTGTAAGAGCCTCAATGCTGACATTTGAAAAGATGTTTAGCATTTCACGTGTAAGCAGGTTGGAGCAACACACACTTTTTGCTGATCCCACAGCTAGCACTCGACAGAAGGAGTTACAAAAGATGCTGCTTGTACTAACACGCTACAACCAGGCAGGCACTGAAAGCAAAAAGGACTTTTGCCTGAGTAATGCACTTAATTAAAAACACATCAATTTGTGTTTTCCTTTACATTAGGATTTCCTAGATTGCCACTTGGTTAAATGTGATACGCACGAAAAAATCTGCACAAAACCTTACAACATAATGAAACAAATATGCACACCAGTCTACATTGTTGTATCAGAATGAACAAATTTTGCTTGATTATAGTGAAAATAAGTCGCTAAAATTGTTCTGTGAACCTAGCTGGTTCACAGGAGCAGGGTGCACAGCCGAGCCCCAGGTGAGCATCCAGCTCCACCAGCAGCGTGCACCTGCAGCCCCCAGGTGGGCTGGGAACCAGCAAAGCTGGGAATGAGGCAGCACATCACCCCAGGACAGAAAACAGAGCCTCCTTAAGCTTATGGAAGATGCAAAAGCTTATTCCTTATTCTTTAGGTTTATTCCAGGAAACAAGCGAGCATCCTTATATTCGAGTACAGATTTTCCTGTATGAGACTTCTAAATCTCCATTCAACCATCTTTTCAGGCCTCCTTCAATAACTGATTCTGAAGGAGCCCTCTTAGAAGGACAAAGTCTCATCCCCCAGCAGGGGCTGTGCAGAGATGAGGAAGGCAGAGAGGAGCTTCACTGCTCTAACTTGCTAATTTGAGAACCGACTTGGCTGCAGCCACACGTACAGACTGAAGGCTTCCATCAACTTGCTTGACCTGCAGCTAGCTGTGAATACCACACTGCTGCAGCCCCACAACTGCTGCTTTCTTTTCAATGGAAGCCTAACAATTCACAATGAAAAATTACACGTGTTTGGCTGCACTCACCTCTTCGTGCAGGCGTAACACCATATAGCAGTTGCAGCAGTTCAGTACTGGGAGGTCTGACTCCAGTTGGACGCCACCGCATCCCTCCATTACACAGGTCGGCAGCCGCTCTGCATTAAGTTCTGGCTGTGACTGAATTTTTATAATATATAAATAAAAATGGATGCCAGAAATTTTATGTGAGACCTTAAACACAACACAGTTCAGCACCGCAGACATAAGTTTCCTCTTTAATTTGTTTAACAATCGAGCTTGACAATGATTCAACTATTTGCAGACTTCTGCAATATTTTATACAGAATTGGTCTGAAGATGTAAAGCAACAATTTGTGATAATAAATCAGTCTCAGATGTGCCTTAAAAAAAAAAACAACTGTGGAGTGTTGCTTAAAACCCTACAGTAGGTATTTTAGGGCTTATAAGAGCTGCCAGAGCAGCCCTCTACTTAAACCACGCATTTGTATCCCATGCTGCCTGAGTTCCTCTGCAGTTCATTGTTCTGTCCCTTTACATCTTTACAATATATGCCAGTGTAGTTGGGAACAGCATGCACAGCAATACAGACGTGCCAAAAAAAGCCTCTTTTGTTTTAAGTCAAGGTTTCCCACAAACACTAAATGTTAGTGTCTTTGAGGTATTTCAGACTTTATCTCATCACCTTAGATAATTACAGTACTTAGAAACTTTGACAACGTAATTTCAAGTGTTCTTGTGCTTGTTTCACTGCTAACACGGAAAAATAGCATTTCTTTTTTGAGGAGGAATGTAAAGAGCCTTCAGTTCTCAAAGACCGAGCAAGTGATTCTGAAGAGTCATTAAGGAACTGAACAGACCTGGAGTGGGAGCACGCAGAAGTCCTCAGTGAATGCCAGCTGCACAGTGTGCGAGCACAGGTCCCACTTTGTTTCATAAACACCTGGTGTTGCACCACAGACAAAAGCACCACAGACACAAGCTGGTGTTTTTGTTCCCTAAGGTTACTGCAAGGAAAAGAACCGTTACAACACGTGACATGTGCTTCAGATCATAGCCAGGACTCTCGAAAATAAACCAGAGCAAATTTGGAAAATGCAACGTGAAATCCAAACACCCAACGCTGACTCACTTTGGGTGGAATCAACAGGGATGCCACAGCTGCAAGAGCCAGGGGAATCCCTCTGAACAGTGAGCCACACGTGATGGGAAACCAGCACCCAACACTCGGCCCACAAAGCAAAGATATGGGAACAGTTTCCCAAGAGTACTGAGGGACCTCTTGCATGATGAACTTCTCTCAAAGTTACCTATCAGTACGTGTTTTTAATAAATACAGCAACTTCTCAGCTTTACTGAGGCACGCATCAAAAAGCAAACCAATGAGCCAGAAAAGGATGTGGGATGGGGAGGATGAGAGAAATGAGTTATTTTGGGGACAAAAAAAAAAAACCAACACTGATGACCTGGTCCAATTTTCTGGCTAAAGCATTCAGCTCTATTAAAATGCTATTACAAGCTGAGTCCTCCCATGTGCATGATTAGTGTGTCAGCTCTTCAGGGGCATGAGTTCTGATCCTCACCCAAACAGGTCGCTGCTACAGCTCTGGTGTTACCACCAGCACAAGAGATGCTCCCAGCACAGTCAGGCTTTCCATACATACATTCCTTGGAAAGTATCCTTTTAGGAAGAGAACCCACATGAGCGCTGCTATCTCACCAACTGTCTGCCTTACAAACACGCACGCCTGCTGACCCTCTGCCCCCTGTTCAGGCAGCACACTGTGGCCTGAGGGCTGGTTCCCAGGAGCACCACCCAGATCCCACAGGGCAGAACAGCCTTCTGACAGTCCCAGACACTCATCTGAAAGCTAAAATTAACACCGCTAGAGCAAGAATAGCAGCGCTGCACTCATAGCACATCCGTCCAAAACAGCCGTCCCTCCACGAGGGCAGAGGCAAGGCAGGGGCCGGCCGGCCCCGTGGGCTCTGACCTCACATCACCCATAGCCCAGCCCTGCTCCCCGTCGCACGTGGGTTTGTAACGCCCCGCACCGCCTATTCTTAGAACATACTTTCCAGAGAATCTCAGGCACAGGGCTCAGCCTTCCCCACCCCTTCCAGAGCCGCCCCAGCACAGCAGCACCCAGCACCTCGGGTCGCAGCACTGTTGTGCCAGCGGAGATCCGGCCCTGCTCTGCACATCCAAAGCCAGGTGACCTGCAAGCCAAGGCACAGAGCAATGAATCACAAGGAAAGGAAAACAGCGTGCTAAAAATAGCAAAGCAAGCAGTGTATGGAGAATAAATGTTTTTATCCAGTTGAGGCCCAAGATCCTCCACCAGCTCTTCTGTATTTTGTGCAAAACAATTCACAGAAGCAAAGAGTGATGAAGAAATAAAAGCAAGCCTAGATTCTCCTCGATGACTTACAAATTATATTTAATCAACAGTACACAATGGGGAAAAATTGTTGAGTTTGAAACCAGCAGAAAATACACTAACATATGAATTAAGTATTCAATTAAATTTCAAACAGAAGATGCCAAAATTACTTTCTTTACTTTTAGGGGAAATTGCCCCAAGTTGTCTTCAGTTCAGAAATGCTGGAGAGTCACTGTCAACTGCACATAAGCAACATGAAGGCTCTGCCCACCCATCGCTTCATCAGACACAAATGCCTGCAGATGCTCCAGCTGAGCGTCAGACCAAAGAAGTCCCATAAGCAACACCAACCCCAAGTATGCAACAGCCACTTTTCTTTCACCGGGAGATCACATGGAGATTTTCTGATACAAATCTATAAAGAAAATATGTTTCATTATTTTCAAGCAACCACAACACACAGCTTTGTTGTTTGGAGAGGATGCTTTTTAAAAAAGAGAAAGAATGAAGTGCTTCACACGGGTGGATTTCACAACCAACCATCACCCTTTCCCTGATGTGCAGAAAGGGCTCTCCCTGGATCTTGCCACATCAGCCTGCATCTCCAGTGCATGGATTTGACAGCAGTGCACGAACCCTGGAGCTCCTCAGACAGGAGCTCTGTGCAGTATGAGAGGACAAAGCTGGAAGCCCAGGCTCTGGCTGGGCATAGCCTGTGGGAGCAGCCCCAGTGCCAGCACAGCTCCTGCTCCAGGCAGCACCAGCAGGGCCCACCCTCCCCATGGGACCCACCACTGGAAACAAGTGTGCAGAGGACAGAAAAGATTACGCCTCACCAGCAGCCAACCTGAAGAGGAAGGTACGCCTGGCTGGTGCCTCACAGGAAACCCTATTTTCCTGTTGTCTTTTTTGATTCTCAATACACCTTGTTGTGTTTTTCTGATGACATCTTTCTACGTAATGAGCAAGTCACTTAAAAGACAGAAAAAAAATATCAAGATTTTCCATGGACTTGCCAACATTCCTGTTGTCTCCCACTCACTGAAGCTCTAAACTTTTGGTGCCAATTAGCCTGACGTTAGCTTCAAGTCCATCAATTACCTGTGCTTCCCTCCCTCCCACGTTTACCCACAGATGGGAAGTACAAACTGCAAAACAATGCTGAGATCAGTTTATCTGCCTCATCAGTATCATCCTTTGTTTCCTTACAGACCTCTCTTGGAAGCATTGATTTCCTTGCTGGATACTTGCGTAAGGTCCAAGGTGAGGACAGTCTTTTTTTCCACATTTGTACAACGCACAGCAAAACACAGCCCTGGTACCCGAATGGGACTCTTAATTTGTATCACAGACAGCAAGTGCTAATCACCAGATCAGAATTCCAGAAGTTTGCTTCCTTTCTCTCTAGAAGTAATAGTGTGGCTGAAGAATGATTTGATCCATCAAAGTAAGCAACCAGGTTCAGTATGCTTGTATGTAAAGGACTTTCTTCACTCTCTAAAGAAGCCTCTGGCACAAAGTAAGACCTGCAGTCATAAATGTATCTCAGGAACAGCAGCAGCTGAAGAAACTGTTCTCAAGAACACTGATAAAGCAGTCTTACAATAGATTGTTTATGCTTTGTGAGAAATGACTCACATTCAGGAGTATTCCCAGACCCTGGCCATGGCCTTCCCAGGGGAACAGGCTAAAACCTGCTTCAGAAGCACTTTTCTGCAGTGGTCTCAGTGCCATGTAGTTTAGCCTTCACAAATGCCTTTTCAGGGGTCCTGACCTGATGAGAGATCATCAACTTTCTATTTCAAATTTAACCACAGCACGTACAGCAACTGCACAGCAGCTTTGCTATCACACATAGGAAAGTTAACGCTTGGGGTCCTTCCAACATGCTGCTCCCAGCAGTCAGGCACAGGTACATTTGCAAGAAGAGCATGAACAGAGGAAAGCTGCAGCAATGTTTCTCCAGAATGCTCTTCTAGCCTTCCACAGTTTTGCCCCACAAAAGGAGCAGAGAAGGCCCTACCTTGTGCAGTGGCCAGCAGAGATTCCAGCTCCTCTATGGCCACAGACAAAAAGCCACATCCATCCCATGAGCTACAGCCCTACTTTGCTTCTCTGTACCACAGCAAAAACCTCTTCCTCCACACTTCATCCCTTTCAGCACTCTCCCTGTAGCAACAGGTAATTTTCATGTTACGCTACATGAAAAGGATTCAGGTGGATCTGTTCAGATGATCAACTTTCACATTTAAACGTATGCTTTAACTGACAGGCTTCTTAACATGCACAGTACTTCAGATGTTTTTCAAAAAGATCTTACGGGAACAAAAATACACCAAGATCTCTAGGAATTCACATCCACGTTCTCCTAGTTTATGTTTTCTCCTCCAGCTGCTCCGCTCTGCCTTTTAAATTTATTTTAAAGCCGTAAAATCAACAAGTCCTCTTCGGTTCCAAAAACTTTGCTGAAACTGGAAAAATGTATTAGTTGCCATGGGAACAGGAAGGAGTCACTGGGTCAGGATGCAGAGAACTTCTCTTGCTCTGCCTGATCATTTGCATCAGAAGTTCAGCCATCTGTTATTAACTATTTAACAACAGTCTTGCTTGTTATCGCTGCTGCCTGCCATTTAAGTTTGCAGAACCCATCGCCCCACCTTCAGCCTTTTTGTGAACTCCTAATGAATGTGAAAATTCAACTAAGAGCTCAGTTTTCTTCCAGGTAGAACGAGCACCACTGCCAGACTTAGCCTGCTGGTCAACATTCTCCTTTCTCACTAAGGAAAAGGCATATGCTTATGCAGACACTGGAAGTAGCAGCTTTCTTCTCAAAAAACTTCAATTTGGGAAGATGGTACATGGCTGAACTGCAAGACATGCTGTATCCCTCCCATTTAAGCACACCCCACTTATACTCTTGACTTCCACACCATCTCCTGATCTTCAGTGTCTCATCTTCCCAGAAGAAACCAGGTTTTTAACTTTCCTCCAGAATATGAACAGTGTAGACTCAACGATGTGTTACTAGCGAGGAAATATTGCCTTGTATCCCCAAAGAGGATCTGAAATATATTCATCTACTATTTCTACATACTAAGAAAACAAAAACTTGGTTGTCATACTTGCAAGCTCATCATTTGGTACTTGAAATCTTTTACCTTGACCTCAGTATCTTCATTCAAATCCATTACCTAAAGCAAAGCACTGACTGAGTGCTGGGACAGCTGGTCAGGCTGGCTGCTCTTTGCTCATCCTGCTCTCACAAGCAAGTGGGAAGCCACACACTGCCAAAAAGGAACAACATGACTGTTTTTCATCTACTGCTACCAAAACTACTCAACAGAAAAAAATAAAATCAGTTAGGATTAGGAACATCTAACAGGCCATTGGCAAGAAGCCCTTGTTTGTCACTTAACAAGGAAGTGCTGCATTATATATACGCTGAAACATTCTGCTTACAGGTACAGCCAGTAAAGGTCAGACCCCTAAAATTACAGGATGGAAAAAAAAAAAAGAAAGGTGTTTATGTGGGAATATGGAAAGAGCATTGCAGAGCATCACAAGACCAAATCACACATCTGAATAACAACACAATATTTTCCGTCTAGTCTTTCACTTGGATGACACACACACACCACCAGCCTGCTATATGCACAGTTTCACCATAGCAAGAACTGCAGCAGAGAGCTATGGTTAAGATGCCTTTTCTGACTCCACTGAGATGAGGGATTTTGCAGATAACACTGCACATGTGTAGGACAGATTCAGTATAATGCAAAGGCTCAGAAACTCATGTGATACTGTGTCAAAACAAGAAAACAGACCTTTCCTTACTTCTGGTTCCAAAGAGGAAGATGCAGTCAAACAGTCCAGTGTGCATAAAAAGGTTTTTTCTTTTGCCATGTTCAGGAAATGTATCCATCAGAGACACTCAGCTTCACAAGGGAGGGCTCCATGAATTACACCCAGGGCAGCTCTCTGACTATCCAACCCCGCCAGCTCCACAGATTTGGTTCAAGTCCAGGAAGCTATCCAAACACGGATGGCACATCTAAGCCCAAGATAAATACAGGCACACTGAGGAAGAATTGTTAGGCACAGTTCTGTCTACATGTGAGGCACTTACTAATGCTGCTGAGCTGTTTTTTTTTTTTCTTCCCCAGAATACCTGAAAAACAAGAAAGTGAGAAACAAACCAAACAGTGCAAATGCACTGCTAATAACAAGGCTTTAAAAGAATGTTTACGAGGAAAAAGATAGAAACATTCAAGAATTCAAGAATTTTATTTGAATGGACAACACACAAAACATGAGGCATGTAGAATGCGGGTTGAGCAGGAGCTGGTACCCTCAGAACTTTATTAGCACCATCGAGTCAGAGAGAAGTTGCTCTTACTAACCTAAAGCTTGAGCAGCACTCCTGCTAGAACAGAACTAGCTGTAGGGGTACTTAACAAAAACAGCAACCAAAAACCACACACAATTAAAAAAAAAAAAAAAAGAGGGCTTGTTAGAAAATGTGCTCAGGTGAAGAATGTAGATTGTGAATCCAATTATTTTGTCTGAAATACAGAAAGACAAAACAAGAAACCCACAGGAAACCATTTTCACAACATGTAAAATCTGACCTGTAGAACTGCCGTTCCTTTCTGCATTCATCTTCTCTTTACGCTTTTCTACTCCGTCTCACAGATCTCTTTGATGTTACAGTCTGCTCGCTGCCATCTCAGCGGTGGGTAACGTATCCCAGGGAGCTCTGTCAGAACACGCCTGACCACCCCAAATCCTCCCCCTAGCTAGCAGGGCTGCCTTCAGCCTCAGGAGTGTCTTTAGTACTTGCAGTCCAGGTTACTCAGAGCACAGGACGGAGGGAAAGAAGCAGGGCCAGCAGGCCAAAGGCAAGCACTGCTTCTTCATCAGAAAGACAAGGAACTTGCAAAGGACAGAGACCAAACTGACGATGAAGTAGCACGAAGCTCTTCAGGTAACTTTTCCAACGCTATTAACCTTCACCTACAAGGCCTGCCCTTAAGTGGTTAAACAGTAACCTGCAAAAGTAAAAAAGTTACAAAGAGACAATATACACTTCTCATTTGAAAAATGTCTGGGAGAGCGGCCAAGCCCATAAATTGTTTTTAAGCTTTATTTAGGGGGATAACCAGGAACGTTACAGCTGTGCAGGAGACTGCTCAGTTTAAAATGGACACCAGAGTCTGCAACCGAATCCTGAGTGCATAAAAGAGAAGGTTTTGGTGGTTTTAGAACTGGTTACACAGCACAGCTCAGCTACCAACGCAACTAAGTCATGCTATGGAGCTTCAATGGTCTTCCGGTACCCAAAAAATTAAAATGCCACAAAGCACCAAAACATAAAGGCCTAACAGAACATTGTAAGTATGCCTCCCCAAAAAACATGACCATTTTCTATAAGGGTGCAAAACAGCACACATTAAATCAACGCATTTGAAATGCAAAATAATGCAACAGTAGTGAAATTCCCCCTTGTCCTCTTCCAAAACTCCTCACTAGTACTTAGGGGCGATGTCTGGGTGAGCCAAAACCACATTCCCACACACTCCACCTGAGCCCCCTGTCCCATGCCAGGAGAGGAACACCTGAGCTCAGGGGCTGCCGGACAGCCCTTGCTCCTGGGTGGGAACGCAGGCACCCACTGAGCCCCAGCAGCACCAGCATCCCGAGAGGCATTCGAAATAAAAAGGGATGGCTCACTCTCGATTTAGTGTTGGATTCAGTATGCTATTTAATTACCTTCCTCCACAGCCCAGATTCGAGCAGACATCTGCTGCTAACTGAAAATATACGTTCGTAGTTGCCCCCAACGCTGACACATCTGCATCAGCTTCGTTCGCCCCCAGACAACCTAGCAGTGGCAGAGGACCGTGCATTGTTTCCAGCAGAAAAGAAAACACTGCAAGTTTCCTCCTGCTGGAGGAAAGAAAAAAGGACATGACCTCCGTGGCAGGGCAGAGCAGGGCAGGAACCCAGCCGGGCCGCGGGGCTCCGGGCAGGGGTGGCTCGGTCCCCCCAGCAAGGAAGCGGCAGCCGCAGTCGGCAACCCGCCGGCAGGCCCGGCACCAGCCGCCCGGCTTCACCGCTCCAAACGCACCCCTCGCGCTGCGGGCGGCGTAGCACTGCTGCCGCGGCACCGACGGCGATCCCTTCCGACCGAAGCCCTCGGCAGGCTCCCGCACAAAGCCGCGCGGGGTTAACTTTTCGCGGGCGGTCCCGCAGCCGGAGCGGGCGCGCGCGGAGCCACCCCCGGCACGGCGCCCGCCCGCCCCGCTCGCACGGCCCCGGCCCCGCAGCCCGCCCGCTGCCGAGCCCCGGCGCTCCGTACACACCTGGGCCGCGCGGCGCTCTGTCCATACCGGCCGCCAGCCGCCGCGGGGGCGCGCAGCGGGGCGCGCGGCCGCCGGGCAGAGTAGGGGCGCGCATAGCAACAGCGGCGGGCGCGGATTGGCTCCGGCCGCGCCGGCCCCCTGGCAGCGGGCGGCTCCTCCGCCTCTCGGCCGCGGGGGGGGGGGGGGGGAGGAAAGGAGGCTGAAGGCACAAAGCGCGGACGCGGCGCCGGGAGCGCGCCCGGCTGCGAGGTCGCCTCCGGGGCTGCTCCGCGGGGCAGGGCGAGGCGGCGGGACCAGGGGCAGGGCGAGCCGCGATGCCGGCTCCCAGTCCTTTACGTGGGCCCGCTGCCCAGAGCCAGCTCCGTGTAGAAGTCGTCGCATGGTAAGCCCCATTCCCCAAACGCGTGCCGGTCATGTACTGGTTCGATCTTACACTTTTCCACACACTGCCTGAGAGGCACACGAGATGCATACGGTAACAGGACAGTGACTGCACGGCCAAACGCAAACACGCTGCAATAAACAGAGATACATGCAGGACTTCATCCTGAGCTGCACATGACACTGTCAGAAAGGGCCTGGGCTTAGCACACCAATAATACCCTTGCCGTTCTAATACTGTGCAAAACAGCCAGCAATAAGCCAGATAAAGGGCCTGTGTGTTAACCCTGCCACTGCCACAAACAGGGCAATGGTCACTAAGATGGAAAAGATCTCGGCAAGAACGTGGAGTCTCCTTCTCTAGAGATATTCAAGTCTCGCCTGGACGCCTACTTGTGCGACCTGGTTTAGGGAACCTGCTTTGGCAGGGGGGTTGGTCTCGATCTCTAGAGGTCCCTTCCAACCCCTACAATTCTGTGATTCTGTGAATAGGCAGCCCCTGCATTTCACACAGCTGGAAACCCCAGCCAAGCATAGTTCAGCTACGCATCACATCTGCAACGTATCAGTTCAAGGCACTCAGCATAGATATAATTGTACTAGCCCTCATGACAGAGCACCTGGCCCACAGAGGATGCCCATTAACAGCTGGATCAGAGCTCAGCTGGGGCTCCAGCCCTCCCCATCCCACCCAGAAGGACACAAATGCATGGCTCCTGTGGCTCTGAGCATAAGGGACTTCAGGGCACTTTGTGTTTACACAGGTCTGGCAGTCACAGAGACAAAGCCAAAACAAAAGCACGCTCTTATCAGCGCGCCTTTTGTTTAAAACAATCCTCTTGTATTAAATTATTCATCTGCAGAATGTCAAAATCTTCTCACCCCAGAGCCCAAATGGAGGCAGCCTGCAGAAGCCCCAAGGCATCACAGCACTGCCCTGTGCTGCAGAGCTCAACCTCCTGAGTTTTCATTCAGCCACAGAATTCCAAAAGCGCTGATGCTGGCCCCCTTTCCATAGCCACACGCAGCCCCTGGATGAGCTCCTCCTGCTTCTGCCCCTTCTGACACCAATTCCCAGCCACCATCACTCCAGCAATTTGGCCTACAGCTCCTCTCCTCGAGGGAGAAATGCACTGCAGAAATGCAGTGAAATGCACTGGCATACTGCTGCTGTTGGGGGAATGGCATTAAGCATTCATGCAGACAGCCCCATTTCCCTTCCTTCTCCCCCAGGGACTCCATTCCTCAGAACAAAGGTCAGCTCGTGACCACGCTTGGTGCAACGCATGGTGAGAGCTCAGTAACACACACCACCCAGTCTTAATTTATGGTCTATCTTTTTTTCTGATGTTTAAAGTTAAATTTAACAGGTAAGAAAGACTACACCCAGTCTATAAACCACCTGGAGAAGCTGATAGCAGATACTAACAGTTTCACTACTCTGATTTAAGAAGGAAAAAAATATCAACACGTATTGTAAAGCTGCTCAAAATTTCATAGGAGGAGCTTAGCTGAGGATGAGCAGAGCCAGCTTATAAAAATCATCCTACAACATTCACAGACCTGAAAGCCACAATACATTGTCTGAATGAGGACAGGATGAAAGAGCATACTGTGCCTATCAAGCATCACCACTTAACCTTTTCTAATTGATCCACCATCTTTTCTCACAGAAACTCTTTACAATCAGTAAAACTACCCATTGGAAATGAAAAAAGGTAGAAGGAAAATGGCCAATTTTAATGAACTTCATCACTCAATATAAGGCATGTGTGTATTCCAGCAGTTCTTCTCAGAATGCCTTCAACCTTTTCCCCTTCACATTCCTCGGCCTTACAGCCCCATTTATTTGTGTAAATGGATTTAAACATCCCACACTCTTGCAAATCTGATCTCTAGTTTAAAACTTTGCTGGCATTATTTGTCCTGTTTCAGCTTCCTCAACTGGCTACTTGGTTATATTCATTCACTTTTTGACATCACACACATTACTAAGAAGGGCCTTCCACACCTTCCTTCACTGAACTGCTGAAGGCATTTCTGCCCTAACAGCTGGCAGTGAGTATTCCAGTTCTCCAGATACTCTCTGGTTCTCACAGCCTCTCGCAGAAAGCAGAATGCCTTCATCCATTTGAATAAAACATGATTCAAAAGGGAGAAGCTGAATTTCCCCCTCAAAATAAAGCAAAACAAAGCCACGCTTCATTAAAAGGCATCTTGAAGTGGGAAAGTCTGCATAGGAAATTTGCTTAAAGAATCTTAAAAAAAAAAAAAAAAAAAAAAAAAAAAAAAAAAAAAAAAAAAAAAACACACACAAGGGAAAAAAGAGCTTCACTTTTGAGCAGTATGAGAGCTGTTGCTAATCTCTTTGCATTTTCAGTTCATGTTGATCTTTTGTCCCTATTCAGCTTCTACCAGTAGGAAACTCCCCTTCCTTTACTCCATATCATCAGAATATTTACTGAAGTTGTCCTCTTCCTGATCCATCTGTTCTCTTCCCCTTGCCCCCAATTCAAGCTACTTGATAAGAATTAAAAGCCTAACTAAAAGCTGTGATAAAAATGGGCAAGTAAATAGGATGGCTTCCTGAAGCTGTCTTATAAATGCTCACTGCTAACATGTAGGCAAAATGCACTGATACCTGAGACTTCATACAAGTCCTAGGGGAGATTCAACCCAATGTGCCCGTGTTAACGTGACGTTATGTCAGTGACCACTTGCCACAAATGTTTACCTAAATGTTACCCTTAACCACCTGTGCTCCTCCAAATCCGTAGCTAAAGCTTTCCACCAAACTTGTTAGCCTGCTTAGAAGTAGGAGCTTGAACCAGGGTTTCAGTGAGGTTGCTGGGCCAGTGCCATGGCAAGGAGCCAAGAAGCACAATACCTGCTTGGGGAGAAAGAAGGGCTCTCACTGCTCAGCAACAAGAGCACGCTGGCCATGGCAGCTCTTCCTGCATCTCTTCTTCCCCAACCCCAGCAGTCACCAAACTGGCACACCGTCCCACCACCTCCCACAGCAGCACTGACACACCGTGAGCACAAGCTAATACCATCTCCAGCCCTTCACCTCTCTGCCCTTCCTTCCCCACTACAGCTACTGACAAGATGACGCTCGCACAACAGCCTGAGAAGGCAGCTTCATTTGTTGCAGCATCGGGAACTATGAAATGTGCCCTAGAAATCCTGAAGGCTTATCAGCGGGCAAAAGCAATCCCTGTGTGCACAGCACCTGTATGTAATGCGTTACACCAGCATAAGCAGTCAGCTACATCTCACTTCAGAAGTTCACACGCTAAAATGGGCCTACTTACCCATTGCTGGTTCCACCAATCGTAATGGAAAAATCCCCAACTTCACAGGGTGCAGAACATGAAACAGATGACGTGTCACATGCGCAAGCAGAGAGGCCTTATTTCAGATAAGTTCTCTTTATCCCAAAAGGACGTTGTTTTTTTTACCATACCTCAGAAGAAAACCTGGCTGTGCACTTGTAGCTATATCCATCCCAGCCCACAAGTGACAAGCAAAAAAAAAAAAAGGACTTTATAACTAGCATGAACTCTTCCAAAGTCCAACTGCATCTGCACCCAGGCTTACAGACAAGCTTTATTGCCTATTCACACATGAAGTTTCCGCATGCAGTGGTTCAAAAGCAACCATGCAGTTGTACATGCATATCTAAGACATCTTAGGCTTAATAAAATATTCTGCCTAAATATTAAATATAAATGACCTGTAAAGACTTAATTTACCATCAGCTTGAAAGATAACAGGAGACACCCTTGACATCTAAAGCAAATTCTTTGTAAGTATCATATCAGGACTGAGAAAATATTTATTAAAGCTGTAACTGCAGATAAACCAGAAGACCTAATTGACTAAAAGAGTTCCTAGTAACTGACCAGTATCAGAAACTTGTTGCTGAGTGCAAGGCTGTGCCTATTTTACCACCATTTAACAGTTGCTATTGGCAGGCATTTGTCAAAATAACGAAGGAACTTTTTGTAAACAGTGAAGTACAGCAAGTTACTTTAATAAATGTCATATAGCTGGCTTGTTCCTTTTGGTTGCATTTTCACTGATTTCTAATTTGATTAAGCAGTATTTCACTTGGCTACAAACCCACAACTCTCACAAAAATTGTAAGTATCAGCTTACTTTTAAAAACATTTAGAAGCTTGTAGACCTCAGGTCCAATAATGGTTTCAACACCACCCTTAACAATGGAAATCACATCTGATGTGCTTCAGCCCCAGCAGCTCACCTGGAAGGCCAGAACCTCTGCTTTAGTGAAGAATACAGCCAGAAGGGTCAGGTGCACAGCCCAAGCCTATGGAGCTGGTGCAGCCACAAACCTCCCACTTTAGTGCCACTCAGTGTCAGCTTTATCAACAGGAGCCCCTGTGAAGGAGGCCAGTATGGACAAAACCAGACAACCAGAAAAACCCTGAGAAACAGATGCACAGTGAAGAACTACCAATACTGAACACTGATTGAAGCGCTCTTCCAAAGCATGAGCTAGTTCTGCAGCAAGGACTTGCTTCACCATTGACATCTAGGGACAGCTTGCAGAACAGGAAAGTAAGCCTTAACATAAGCAGGTATTTCACACCAAAATGTAAGGTTTTCTAATTCTACAAATGAGTATCCCTAAATCAATATTTTGAAGGAAAAAAAAAAAAAAGTTAAGCACTTAAGAGCTAAGAGTTCTTCTAAAACTAGCACAGGATATATTCCCACATCATAGGCACAAAGATAGAGCTGTATTGAAAGAATCTAGACTCTCCCCTAAACAAAAAGGAAAAAAGGCCAATATCCCAGTTTTTCACCCTCCCCCACTGTGCCCACACATTATGTGCTATCAGGACAAATCTGTTCCCCAAAAACATTAGGGCTAGATGGCTTCGTGCCTCACAAACAGAACGAGTGTAACGCCCTGACCACCTGTCAGCGCTGCTGTTTATTTGTTTTATCCCGAACAGTTTTAGTTTCTTTTCAAGAATAAGCTGTTTCATTTGAAAGCAACCTCCATCGGAAAGGCAGGCATATACCCAGCCCTTCCTGCTTCTGCTCCTGCCCAGCTGACGGTGCTCACGACGTGCTGGAGCACAGCACAGCTCCTCACAGTTTCCTCGGGGGCCAGGAAGCTGTCAGACAGCTCAGTGCCACCCCACCTGCACTCACCTGCGGCAGCTGAGCCAGGAGCGTGGCTGGAACGCTTTGGGGATGACAGCTCCTCTGAGCAGGAAGTACCTCATTTCCACTTCATTACTTTGTTTACTGGCTGCATGGCTTCACCACTAGAAAATCTAAGTGCCTGGTGACATTCCCCTGAGAAGAGATTATAAAATTGAAGCGGCTCTATCACAGCGCCCTACAGAGCTCTAAAATACTACTCCAGAGTTAACGCAGGCCCTAGAAATAAGTCTGCTTCATTAAAGCTGATGACCTGACCCGACCTCCTGGCCTAACCACCAGCTCCACCACCCTGAACACACAGTTCAGCTCACCGCCCTCACGCCTCACAACGTGCCCCCGCCTTCCTCCTCCTGTGAGTCTGAGGAGAAAGAACATTCCAATCAACTCCTCAGTTTATGCTCTCTTCCAGCATTCCTCACAGATAAACCTAGAACTCCATCAGACACATTTCCAACAAGAGGTAGCAAGCAAACTGCTGTTTAATCAGAGGGAGCTCCTCCCATAACAGTTCACCCAACAAGGCCAAGACAGTCTGCCCAGATCGCTACAAACAGAGCCAGAGGCACATATCTGAGTTTGACTTGCAAAAAAAGGAGAAAAGGCAATGTTCAGACTGACTGCTCCTTTCTTGAATGGAGAATGCCACTTCCCTCAATCAAGATAGTCTCAAGGAGGGAAGTGATGCTTCAGAAAGTATGAGCCAATGTAGCAGAGGAAGAAACAAAGCAAGGTAATAAGTAAGAAAAGACTCGAATGAAGTGATTAAAACCAGCCATGAAGAACTGAAAGACAAACAAGCCTGTCTTCCTGTGACTGATTGTTCCTGCAGGGCTGGGATGGTGGGGGAGCAGCCACTCAGAGCTATGTAGTCCATAGCAAGGACTTGTTGATGTTGTGTGACATTCCCACAGTCAAATACTGCTGTGCTGTAGATTCATCTAAACCACAAGATTTTTTCCAGTTGTGCACCAAGTGTACTCTGAGAGTACAAAACAAGCCATCCGAGTTTGGCAGTATGCTATCACCCTGACATTATGCAATGTTTTCATTAACTCCGATGGTGAAACAGCATGTTTATACAGTTTATGAACAAAGCTGAACTGGAAGAGTCTGCGAGCACTCTGCTGTGAATTCTAGTTCTGTCCTCCAAGCTCAATAAACAGGCAAAGCGATCTGAAGTCATTAGACCGAAGTTCAATAGAAGTAAGAGCACAGCTTTGTACTTGAGAAAGGAAACAGAGATCCAAACATGCAACACAAAGCAGCTGACTCGGCAGCTGTGCTGCACAAACCAAACCGTGATGATATCATGGATCAAAGCCCGGTAAGCTGATATGTTGTTACTGCAGAAAGACAAAAAATTCAACATCACTCCAAAAACAGTAAAACGTGTTGAATCCTTCTTTGCATTGGCACTGGTGAAGCCTCAGCTAAAGCAACGTGCCCACTGTACGCCAGTGTAGAAAAGGGAAGGCTGAGCAGCCAGCAGTATTGGAATGAAGGTATTTCCATGACTGTGCTCAGAGCAGCCATTGCCCCAGCTGCCAGAGGGGCCGTGCGGCATGTCCTGCCATGCCCTGTGCCTCCGTGGTCAGAGGAAGAAGCCTGCACTCCTTGTGCTCTCAGAGCCGTCACCGCACAGCGCTGCTCCTTGGGGCTGCCCTACAGCTCCCCTCACCCCCTTCCTCCACACTGCTCTCAAATATCACGTGTTTATCACGGTAGTTTTCACACTTTCTTATAACAGATAAATTTACCTTTGGACCAGATTCCTTTACTTCACAAAAACGACCCTTTTCCTTTCATTTCTGCTCATGCCTCCCATCTCCTGGAGTGGAAATATTCTATAACATTTCCCACTGCTAAGAGTGTGGCCACAATGTTAAGTTCCCCCTTTCCTCCCTGTACCATCCATCTCTATTGGTGATAATGCGGCTCTTATGGGCAGTACAATAGCAAAGGCCACACAGCACTTCCTCCCAACAGGTCTGGAAATTGCAATCCCACTAACTATAGTTTTAAGCGTAATTCTAATCACAAGAACCATGCATCTCAGCTCCAAGTGAATTCTGATACAGCTACCAGTGCAAACAAACAAACAAAAATCCCAACCGATGTCAAGTCTTCCCAGGTCAGATTCTTTCCTCGTCCCTGAGCGTGTGGGGCTGCAGTCCTCGCAGGGCCTCCAAGGCCCGCAGGAAAGCACGCACCGCAGGAGCAATGCTCTGCCTCCCTCTGCTATTAATTCACCACGAGTGGAAGCAGGTGACTGCACACTTGACTGCCTGTATCCTGCGGTGCAGCTGCTATGCAGAGCGCAGCACGTGTGAACATTTGCATGATTTGTGCCTCCATGAGCCACGTGTGGCACCGAGGCAGTGCTGCCACAGCCCTTTGTGCTTGCTATGGCCCTACGGCAGCAGCACAGCCCGGCTGCAGGCAGTTGCTGTGAGCGAGGGCTCGAGGTGCTCTCCAGTGCTTGCCAGGAAGCTTCCAGGGGGAGGGACAAACAAACTGCAGCGACTTGCTGCCTTTATAATTTTGCTTCCCTCTACAGCAGATGGGTTAAAAAAGCCATTGTGCAGCAACTGAAATTGTTTTCATTGCTTTAACATTTTCTGCCTTAAAAATAAATAAACAAACAACAGAACAAAGGTCATCCAGAGGTTCTGGATTGTTGGTGCAGAACGTTTTCAAGTTGGGATTTTATCTGATTTTGAAGTTTTTCCCATTCTGGCACAAGACAGTTTTCAAACTTCAATGTTTGATATTAAAACCCCACGAGATCCTGAGCACAACCTGCTTTGCTGCAGTTGGTCACATGAAGGTAAGCAATTAGGAAACAAAAGCCTATTTCAACACCCTCAGTATTGAAATCACAGTAATGTATGCACTACATCGAAGATCAGTTCTGTACCACGCACGTGCTCCTGTCACAGCATGTAATTATTACAGCTTATACATCCATCTAATCCACCTGACAGTGGTCACTTGTACGGTGTCTCTATTAGCAAACATGTCATTAACAAACCTGATTAACACAGGTACGTCACGTTAGCATCAGCATTTAGATGACAGATATCTGAGCTATATTGTTTCTCAGAACACCAAAGAAATTGTAACACAAAATCCGCCAGGCAAGCAATAGAATCATCAAAACTTTAAGAAACCCAAAAATCTCCACAAGGCTTTATTTTAATTAACGTTCACAATTACACAGCGAGCACTTACAAATATTTGTTTTTTAATCATCTCTCTTTACCTGGCAGAAATCAATAGCAGCACTGGCGCAGTCCAAAATAGCAGCCATGCCCTATTTCCAACTCTAGGGGCACCAGCAGCTGTTGCAGCACCGCAAGGAGCCGAATTGCTATAAACACCCAGGCAGACGGCAGGCTATTTTTCTGTCCGACCAGGTGTCAGCGATCGAGGCAAGGTCAGCGCGGAGCAAACAGTATTTCAGTGCGCTCGTTATGCTGCATCTGCTTCGGAAACGGAGCTCAGGCAGTTGTCAGACCCAGCCCAACCACCCCGATCCGAGTCCTGGTCGTTCTCAGGGCGTTTTGGGGGGGACCCTTCGCCCATCGTGTGCCCGTGCGGGCGCTGCCAGCCGCCGCTTTGCCTTGCCCGGCGGCCGTTCAGCGCCGCGGCTGCGTTCGACACGCGGACCGCACCATCCGTACAGACAGCGGCTCGCTACGGCGTCCGCCGCCCCTCCTCAGGGCACGGCCGGCCAGGCAGCCCCTTAGCCCGGGCCCTGCGGAGCCGAACGGAGGGCTGGGCTGCCTCCCGTCCCCCGAGCGGGGCGGGGGGGGAGACGAGGACGCCGAGCGGCGACACCGAAACAAAGCGGCGAGCCGCCGCTATTTCCACAGACAAACACACAGCGTTACATCACGACAAATCGTTTACCTCGTTCCGGCTTCATTTTCCCCGCTTCCTCGGAGCTCCGAGACGAACCCGCACGTCGGTGACGTTCCTTGACCAGAGAGCCGCGGAGCACCGCTCCGTGCCGAAGCGGCGGGCGGTCCGGGCGCACCGAGGCTGCGTGGGGCCCCGCCGGCAGCCTGGCCCGGAGCTCGCCGCGCCGTGCCGATCCGAGCCGGGCCCGCCTCCCGCCGGGTGTCCTCCCGTGACACGGCGCCGGGCGAGCTATTTATAACCGCCGGGAGGGAGCCCGCAAACGCAGCCGCTTCCCGCCGGCCGAGCGCTCTGAGTCACGGCGCAGAGCCGGGCACCGCCGCCTCGCGGATCCGGCCGCCCCCGGACCGTCAGCGAGCGAACGGCGGCGGAAGGCTGCGCGCTCCCCCCACGCCCGGCCCCGCCGCCGCCGCCCGCGGGCCGAGCCCCATGGCCGCGGCCCCCGCCCCGCCTCTGCCTGCCCTCCTCCTCCTCCTCCTTCTTCTTCTTCTCCTCCTCCGCCCCGCCGGGCGCTGCCCTCCCCCTGCCCCGCGGGGCGCAAACATCACAGCCCGCCCGGCACGGCGGGGAGGATCGCCTCGCCCTGCCGTGGGCAGAGGCGGCGCGGCGGCCGCGCGGCGAACCCCGGCCCACCCCACACCGCCCTCATCCCGCCCGGGCCCGGTCGGGCCCCGCCGCCCGCATCACGTGCCCCGCGCTGACCAATAGGCTGCGCCCACTTCCGCCCGCCGAGCGGCCCGGTTGCCGTGGCAACGAGGCGCCGGCTCGGGCCGCCGGGAGCCAGGCACTCCTCTGTCGGGCCTGGGGCGGCCCGTCCGTGCCAGCACCGACGGCTCTGAAGGCCGTTCTCCAGCTGTGCCGGGACCTCTGCGGACGGAGGCACCGAGGAGCAGCATAACCGCTCCTTCTCGTAGAGATGATCGGGCAGTGTCATTACTAAAAGTACAAAACACAGAACGACTCAACTCTACGCGATTCGGTCTGTGTAAACTGCGCTTGTTTCCCTCTCTCATTTATCAAATGGGCATCACTATACGGGGCAGATAATCTGCCCTGCAAACACCTGTCCTTCCAGTCACAGCCTGACAGACGCAGAGCAGCGCGAGCTCCACGGGTGACTTGCGATGGCACCTGTGCCACTGCTGCCCTGTGTCACTGCTGCCCTGTGTCTTTGCTGCAGGCCTGCTTGGCTATTGCAGACCAGGAGCTCTCCCCAGATGCAGCATAATTGCAAATGTGGCAATCCAGAATTAGAAAAGGAGGAATTTGACTGAGCAATAAGTAGAGTGAACAAACGTACGTGAGAAGTTTAGCATGACTACCCGGGGCATGATTCAGCCACCTTCAGATCCTCCCGCTGGTGATTGCCATCTGAAAGAAAGATCACATCCTTCAGCCACTCATTGTTGCTGTAAAAAACTGCAACGTAGTTTGTAGCTTGTTCTAATATTGGCTTTGCAATCAAAATCAAATCAATCTTCCTACTGTTTAAATACAACTATAGCCCTTACACTGTTATGCGTCACATAGGTTTTAATTTTTAATCATTTTTGAAGTCTTAATCTCTCTTTGGCTCTCTCTTTTTTTTTTTTTTTTTTTAAACAAATCATTGGACACAAACAGGCCCCGCTTCTCGGAAAGCACTTCCGCCAAGTACTTTTCCCACTGTGTTTTCTTAATTAATGGGCCAAATATTAAGCACAGTTTCCTGTTTCTTCGGCATTCAGGCCAATTGGAAATGTAGGTGCCAGCCTGAAAACCTCTTATCACAAGGAGAAGGAGATAATCCTGAGGGATATGACGAGAGCAGGGCGGCTGTGATATGATGCTCCTAATGTATGTGCCTGTGTAGGAGATTTCAGGGTCAGCTTCTCCTGTTGACTCAGATAATTTTTGGACCCACTGAGGAAGGGAAATGTTTGAGATCCATGCTTTGGGTCCAGACAAAGAAAGACAGAAAGACTCTTTCCCTTTGGCCACACAGACATTTAACAGAACTAAAACAAACAGGCAAACAACCAAAAACACCACAGACAGAAAAATGAGACCGACAGGAAGAATCTAATTATACAATAGTTCATGAATAATACTAAAAACAAAATGAGGATGATCAGCTCAAAGAAAGATGTGGACTGCGTTTGGCTACCATGGCTAAAAATGGCTTGGACTCATACTTTTCCTCTCAGTCAGCAAGCAAATGATGTACACTATGTGAACACACACAGAAAATATGGCACTAGGGGGTTCAGCCATGAGAATTTGCTTACGCATACTTGAAAATTCTTTGAGAACAATGACAGAACCATAAATGTGCTTCTGACCTGAGAAACCAAACATAAAGCATCTAAAAAACTGTATGGCTGTTACACATCACACAAAAGTAGGATTATCTTAGAAACACTAAGAGATCTTTAACTGCCAAGCCCCAAACAACACTTGCCTCTGGGAGCACAAGCACAAGCAAAACTTGGTTTCTTATCAGGTTGTATCTCACATCTGATTATCTTCGGTGTCTGCACAGGTGAGAGTGCGTGCTGCAGTGTCTGTGCAGTCACAGAGGCTCTCACTCAGTCTCTGGTGCTTAAAACTGCAAGTTTCCATCGCAGCCTCATTCTCAGTAGGAACACTTGCAAGAGCTCAGGATTTTAAAAATCCTTACCTGGGGCAGCGTGACACAGTGCTGTCACATAAGCCTTGTTCCCATAGCAATAGGAACAAGCCTTGTTTTTTACAGAAAGTTTTCCAAAAAAGGTTCTTCAAGACAAACGTATAGCTGCACTTTCTTTCAGAGCTTCAGCGCTTTACGCTTTTGGTGCTGTCGCTGCAGCCTGGAGCAAAGTGTCTTTTTAGTGACACCTCTGAGAGACCTTTCAGCATTAATCGTCACAGAAATGACGTCTGATGCAGCAGATCGAGATTCCTGCAATTCCTGCAGGTAATTACTGCCTGTTAAGTGATGCAGCACAACTGCTTCTGACATGGTTGCCTCTGTGGTAAAAAACCACCGTGCTTGGGAGAATATTGCAGCCAAAAGATGAAGTTAGAAAATCTGAATAGTATCTGAAGATACATTTCTGCAGTGCAATAAACTTGAGAGGTGCTAAAAAATGCCAAACAACCAAACTGTGAAGAATCAACTGTAATTTGTCACAGGTTGTAACTGCTTTGGAGAGAGCATTAAAATAGAAATGAGTTATGTGCTTACAGGGATTTATTAATCTGTAGGAACAGAAGAGCCAACTGTTACTGAGAGAATTATGCACTCATATAATTAAAATGCCTTATGTTCTAAATGTTTTGTTTTAGGGGTTATAATCAGCTTGGGGTTGGTTTCAATGTATACACATAAGTAAGTGTAGCTGAATGGAAGAACAGACTTTCTCATAATTCTTTCTGGAGATATTTATAACCATAATAACAAGGATAGCTTGAGAAAGCTGTCCTTCCTATGTCTGCCTTCCTTTGTCTTGTAGCCATTGGCTTCAGCCTCCAGTACATCTGAGCATAAGTCTGAGCAGCCCCTGGGCCTCTGCTGGGTACATTTGGGGCCTGTCTCAAGACTAGTGAGGAAAACAAACTTGTTTTCAATTCCCAAATAGGCTGTTGTACCTAAGGCAGGCAAGATGGGTTGTAGCCATGTGGCACAGAGTACGTCCCCATGAGAGCCCTGTGCACTCAGTGCTGATACAGCGTTATGTTACACGCAGGCATAGGGAGTGAAACCCTTCAGCCCATGAAGTCCAACATCAGCCTGTAATTATTTTTTGGCATTTAAATGAATGCCTGATTTTCAAAGAAAAAATAATCTCCAGCTCCTGCTGACTTTGGCAGCATCTATTGCATTTTTGAAAATCTGCCTACCTCTGTTTGGGTTCCCAACTATAGAATTAGGTACCTAATTTTAGGAACTTTTTGAAAATGTTGACCAGTGGGCTTGCTTCACTGCTTGTTACATCAGCTCTCCCTGGTATAAATGCTTTGGATGAGTAAATGGATTTATTTCCACAGGAAACCTGCCCTAGGTCTGGGAAATGGGGATCTATGGCAGAGTAGGAACAGGAATTTTTGTTGTTGTCTTTCCTAGAAGTGCAAATCACTGGGCTGGCGTTAAATATTATGAAGAGAAGTAAACAAACACAAGAGCAAATCAGTAGGCACTCTGCTGTTAGACACGGGTTTGCCACCTTGCAGGGACTTATCTTTTCATATGGCTCATACCAACAACCCCACTGCTTAATTTCCCTTCTGTTCAGCCATTTTAAAGTAAAAATCATACAGCTATTACCATGTTCTGATCTCTTAGATGCACTTATTGAAATTATTAAAATGGCATCTGATTACTTTTCTCTCGCACATGCTCTCAAATGCCTTTATTTCCCAAGCAGCACTGTCCTTCTGGAGATGCAGCCAAAGCTAAGTTAGGATGGAACTGTGGGAACAACAGGGTGATAACTGCACCCCTCTCAAAAAGAAAGCTTATACTCTTTGCCAGAAATCATTTCCCGGACTCAACACTTTGCTGCTACTCCTTGTTCACATGCAGCAGATTCCTTCAGTTGGTAAGACTGCAGCAGCTGGCTTCATTCAATCAGCACTTGACAAATCATGCCATAAGACACTGAAAAGTAAACTGTAGGTCTGTGAATAGATCATTAATTTCTGAAAGAGAGAGAAATTACTTTTTGTATAGAATATCTTTTTTTTTGGCTGCAATGTTCATTCTAGGCTGGGAACAATTTTTCTTCAATATTTTTTCAAGGGGATTGTGCAAGTTTGCTGATGAATTCTGACATTACCCCATGTTTATCCAGGACTAAACTCGACGGAAACATTAATCAGAAGATGTATACATTTCCATAGGAAAACTGGAGTTTGTGTAGCAGCAGCAAGCCCCAACATTCCCTGAGCAGAAGCTAGAGACATTTGCTCGCCAAGAGCAATGGCAAGATGTTGTCAGCAGCAGAAGTTCTGCGGAAAGGAGAGGCACAAGGACTGTTTCCAGTCTGGGTCATCTCACACCACTCAGTGCAGTTTACTTTTGAGCACGTATATCTACAGGCTACTCCTTGGTTACCCACTTCAGTGAGCTGGCAGGAATCCAAGCACCTATTCATATAATTTCAGAGGAAAGTAAGTGAGTAACACTGGAAGGAGCAGTTTGGACTTTTGCAATGCTGTTTTTCTATTGCTAATGCTTTGATCCATCTTGCAATAATTTCCAGTGCAGCTCTGCACAAGTAATTGCACAAAATTAATCACTGGTGTAACTCCATCCGGTAGTTCATTGGGTTCACCCTCTGATGCCTCCTCAGCCCTTTTTGTTCTCCTGCCTATTTGCAGCAGCAGGCAGCACCGCTCCCAGCTCACGGCTTCCCACCCTGCCAGAAGGGTTGGCACCTTCTGGCCACCTCCTCCCATCTGTGCAGCTCCCATCTCATGTCCTCCACCTTTGCATGCCCCACCAGTGCTGGCTGCTCATGGGGAAGCTCCGCAGGCACAGGTGAAGCAGGACCAGCACCCTGCAAAATATCATTGTGTTGTACATCTCACCACGCAAATACAGCTGGGAGAACACCAGCAGTGAGCACAGCCACAACATGAAGAATATTACTACAGCCACCCCACTGACTGTATTCAAATTACAGGCAGTCTACTGTGAGCATTGCAAATGAAAAGGATAAATCCTTTACGTAGCACAGCGATTACCTTCTGGAACAACAAGTGCAGCCGACAGTTCCACCCAGGTTAAATGAATGCCGCAGCTCCTATTATGCTTGGGAGAGTAGGACAGGAAAGTAGCACACTGTTAAATGCAGGGCAATATTTAACATAACCACACACGTGGCTTACAGGAGAAGCTTGTCATTTAATAAAGTAGGCAGTGAGTTGGGGTTTATTAGGGAAATGCCGCAGCTATTGCAAAACTGGCCTGGTTCTAAAAGTTTTTGTTGCCTAGTTATTACACAGAGCCTTTCTGATATATTCCTGGCCACTCGGTAAGACACACCACATGTTATTAGTAAACACCAAATAGAAATGGCACTGAACAGAAAGAGTTGCACATGGAGTCATCAGGATTAATTTTTCAGTATAGACATATGACAATTACCCAGCTTTAGGTTTCACTGGTTCCCCATTTCTTTCCTTTTTGGATGAAAAGCACTCCCTAAAATGCCACCTGTTGGCTGCTGTCCTGTGGCCGTACTGCTCGCGGGGACGATGCAGTGGCTCACCTTGCTGGCTGGTAGGGCTGCCTGGGCCCGTTCCCAGCTGTGTGCTGAGTACACCAGAGCTCCTGTGATATGATTAGGCCCACACCATCTCAAGTGTAATGTTGGTAAACTTTACCGCCAATCAAAACAAGTTACCTTCCTGGGAGTCTGACATCCTCTGGAAACTGAGGGTATCATAGCATTGGTAGCATAAAACGAGCACGAAGAGAAGGACATTGAAAGACTTGATTCTACCTTGACATGTAAAAAAATACATCTGTGCCTGGTAAATGTCATGAATGGTGAAATCCTTGGCCCACGTACAAAGGTCAGCTCCCCTTCGCACAGACAGAGCTAGGATTTCACTGTGGCTATATTCGGGTGAGCATTCACTGCTGCTTTCACACCAGTTAGCCTGTAATTGTAGTCCTTAGAGTTCATTTATTCTCATGCTGCATAACATTGTTTGAAAGGGAAAGGAAACTGACGTTCATGCAAGGATGTCAAACAAAGGCGGTAAGGTACGGCACACTGAAACCCAAAAGTTCCAGTGAGATATTCCACTGCTCACCTTTGGATGTCAATTAGAGCTTGAAAACGAAAAAGATCACCGTACATATTTATAGCTAAGTCAATCTTTACTTAATTAGGCTATGTATATTTTTAAACTAGCAGTACAGTTAGAACATTCTTGCAGTATCCTTGCTTATAATGCTTTTGGCTCCATCTGAATTTCTTGGTTAACTTATTTACCCCTTAAGATGTGTAACCGATTTTCTTTCTTTTCACAGAACATAAACACCTTCACTGCCCCATAAGCACAGAGCCTGTTTGTTCCCTGCTCACACCAGTGTGAATCAGCAATGACCCACAGCAGCCTATAGGATCACATCAATGTAGAGGTGATGTCAGAGATAGCGATCAAAGCCCTTGTTCCAAAGTTAATTGTTTTTGCTGAAAAAAAAAGATGAGTACAGAACACGTTTATTCTCCTTCTCAACTGAAATGTCAAATAAATACCGCAGTTTTGTTTTCTGCTCCATGTGGGATTTGTATACATGTTGCAAAAAACAGAGCCTTGTCAGAGCAATCATGCTAAGAGTCCGTGGCCTTGATCTGATTGTAAGGAATCTATTTGTTTGCTGTCATTGAGACCACTTTTCCACATCCAGAGCCAATGGCAAACCATCATCAGCTGTCAGCAGTGTGGCTACTGCTGACAACAAATACAACAAATACGTGCTGCACGTAAAGCTGTTCCTCAACCGTTTCACAACATCCCTCACTTTACACATTTAATGCTTTCAGCATTTCACTTGGTAAAGAAAAACATCATATCAGGACTTGCAATCTTTTTTCTTTCCTTTTAAATTAATAGGCAGGCATATTGCTTGTGAAGGGGACTGAGGGCAAAGATGGGAGAGGACACATCCAAAGCTTGCAAGTGACAGCATCCTTGGGACCACTCTAACTCATGGTGATGCCTCCCTGGTGTCCCAGCACAGCCTTGCTGCAGTGAGGACTCACCCCAGCAGTGCATGCACCACCCCAGCCCTCACACACCTCCTATGTGTGCCCCAGCAGTGCATTCCCCTCAGAGTACCTGTTTGCACGCAGCACCTCCCAGACTGGTAGCAGCCTCCCCTTGCACAGCCGATGCTGAAAGCCTTACCTGGCCACAGCTCCAAGCACCAGTTCAACGTGGCTCCACTGCACCGGTATGGCAGCAGCTGGTAGTGCAAATGGAAGCCAGCCGGTCTCATGGGCACACCTGCCTTCATCTGCCTGTCAAAGGCACGGTATAGAAATTATGTCTGAATGTAAGCACTGGCCTTTTGGAATCATTGCTCAGAGAGCAGAGGTACCCAGGTGTCAATCAGTTCTGTACTCACACATTGCCTAGCAAAATCAGACTTCAAATTTCCTGTTTGGGCCATGGTGCTTGCTGCCCCTGGAAGCTGAGTTACCATAAACTCATGCTTGGTTTAACTAGAGGAAAACATGAAGGAGCAAAACACAAATGCCCACCTAGCATACATAGAAGCTGTATAACAGAAGTGCCAGAGGGATGGTACAGGCTGCAGTGAGGACTCTTCCCTTCCCTTCCCTTCCCTTCCCTTCCCTTCCCTTCCCTTCCCTTCCCTTCCCTTCCCTTCCCTTCCCTTCCCTTCCCTTCCCTTCCCTTCCCTTCCCTTCCCTTCCCTTCCCTTCCCTTCCCTTCCCTTCCCTTCCCTTCCCTTCCCTTCCCTTCCCTTCCCTTCCCTTCCTTCCCTTCCCTTCCCTTCCCTTCCCTTCCCTTCCCTTCCCTTCCCTTCCCTTCCCTTCCCCACAGCACACCAGCTGCTTTATGCAGTGTTTTAGGCCATGTTTACCTGCTGGAAGAGTTTGGGTGTCAGTGTTTGTTTTTCATGGCACAGTCTCTGCAGAGCAATGAGGCTCCTCTGTGTGGCGCTTGCAGCAGGCATAGAAAAAATGTTATTCCATGAGTGAGGTTGTACCTGGCAAGGCAGGGCACACACGTACACAGACAGAGAGGTGTCCAGTGGCCATACTTACACAAATTCATAAATCAATCACTCATTTGTGATTTGCTAGTATTACCTTGTCAGCTATTCGAGATGTTTAAGACTCATTTTCATCCTCAGAAACTGCAGATGAAGTACACAGCAAACACTCACAATGCCAGAGGAGCAGTTCTGACTGTGGTATTTTAAGCATCATTTGCCATTGAAAGAAAACAAACAAACAAACATAAGGGAAACCACTGAGTTAAGGCAGAATACAGAAATCCAGGCAGGGAGGAAGGACGAGCTGTAACTGCTGGTGAAGGGCTGCACATTTATAATCGTTTGTTTTCCATATGATGTGCCTGTATGATTTCCAGTCTGGTGAGACTGAAGCAACACCCTCATTTTGGCTAAGGAGTAGGCAGGAATACACTTCTAAACTCACCAAAAAGATTTGGAGCATCAGTGTTGGCTGCTGGGCTGCCAGTGGCTGTGCTGCACTGGATGTTCTCCTGGGGAGCATTTCCCACAAATATAAATGCCGAATCAGAATTAGAGGCTTGTTCTAAATTATAAGCTGGGTTTCCCCAAAACAGGCGCCTGCTAACCCTACTGTGTGCAGGCTGTGTCATTGGCTCTGGCCACCCCACTCCCTCTGCCCCAGGCTGGGTCTGCATTCTTTCCGATCCAATCAAGAAAATCTGAAATAAGAGAACAGTGTTAAAGAACAGCTGGTTAACTTATAAACTACCAGTAAAACTGAAAAATGAATAATGGGAGCTGTGAAATAGAAGGAGTAGTAAAGAAAATACACTGCTTGAGAGCCAGCTCTTTTCCTGCGCAGCTCCCAAGCCACACGTGTGCACATTTCTGCTGTAAAATCCCCTGAAAACAGCAACTTCTCAGCTTTTCAGCTTTCAGTACATCACAAGTGTTAGCAGATTATTTAGAGCAAGAGCCTTCTAAATGGTCCCCTTAGCTTTATATACATGAATTGCTCCCACTGTCAGCCAGAGGGAGACGCATGGCAGCATGACCATCCATAACACTAGTGCTGCCCTGCCAGGGAGAGCAGGAAAATATTCTGTGATTTCTGTAGCACCTTTTCCATAAAGCCCACAACGCTCTTTGCAAGTCAGATTGGACTAAACGTGTCAGCACTCAGGGGGGGAGGGAAACACTTCTTCCCCTGTGCTGGAGAAGGAGAGCTGAGGCTCTGGGTCCCTCCAGCCCTTCAAGCACTGCTGTTCTCTTCCCTGAGGCGTGGGGCGCAGCTCCGACACCCGAACACAGTGCTCCTGTTCCCAGCAATTCCTGACTTCCTGCAATTCGTGTTTGCCAAGTGAGGTGTAATGTAAAAATCTACACGGGATATAAGGAAGGAGCAAGCTAAAGCACTATGAAGGTCAAATGCTCTGAAAAAGCAGGGCTGTACAATTCTTCAGTGACTTAGGATTTGTTTTTAATGTGTATCCTCACACTGATGACTCCCCACTCAGCAAGACTGAGATTGAAACAACCCTTTTAAATTAACACGGAGTGCATTATCTTTAATGCTACCCATACCCTAATAATGGGGATAACAGGGAACACCCACCCATTGCTGCTGCTGCGGATGGAGCCTGGCTGGCAGCTCACTGCTGGGCTGGGGGTCACAGTTCTCACCTGTACACCTCCAGCATGAAGGGCATTAGGACACGGCATTTTCCTGTGTGAATCACAGCAGCTCTTTGCTATTCTAAAAATATGACAAGTTTTCTGTTTCCTGTAGATCCAGCAGCCACACAGGTCTTCACTGCCATAAAAAGCAAAAAAAAAAAAAAAAAAAAGCCTAATCCAGGATTTAACTTGGAGCTGGGAAGCTTCTACTGTCCTCTCCTAAGTAACAGAGGTTTTTAAAATAAAAGACAATTTGGATGTGGCTTTTGCATCCCAAACTCCAGCCCTGGGCCTGTCGCTGTGAGAAGCATTACAAATGCTCCTTCCTACATGGAATTTCCATAGCTCCTCTATCAGTTACCTGGAAAAAGCAGTCATTGTAATGAAAACCCTGAGGGCAGATAGAATCATGAGAACAGACCAGCCTTATTGCGATGGGTATTGACTGTAACTCATTAAGATGTTAAGCTATTGACATCCCATTTGATGAGAAAAATGTCTGATAGTGAGCGTACACAACCGGCAGTGAGCGCGCCGGCATCAACACATCATAATGAGTAACTAACGATGTCTGTGGCCTAGCCGGGCGATTAAGGCAGTATCCTTTGATCCGTGTCACCGACTTGATTGAATGCTGCACCAAGATCGGATCTCTGTGCATCGCTGGGGAGGTTCCAGTCCCTGGGGAGATTTGTTGGCCTCGTCCCCACGTCACCAGGGTGTCTGTGCCGAGCACAGTCGCTCCTCTAGCATCTCAGCTCTGTTCCTCTGAGCAACATCAGCCCTGCTGGTTAACTACCAGCACCACCAGCGGAGCATCAAGGGCACCTGAGCTGCCACCACCACGTTGCTCAGCCCAGCACATACCTGCTTTGCTCCTTCCTTCTTGCTGCCTCTGCTCCTTGCTGTGTGGCCCTGCTCAGCAGACAAAGCCTGTGACACTCAGGCTTCTGCATTTTCCACATGCACCACTGAGCCTTCCTGAGCACACTCACATAGGGGATGTGTGTGTTGGAGTCACTTTGCCTTGAGACATGCAAAAAGCTGTGCAGGCCCCCAGGTGTCCCCAGCAGCAAGGAACCCTTGGGGACGTCGCTTGGCCCAGGCGATGCTGTGAGGGCAGGTCCTACGGCATCGCCTCTGGTGATGAGGGGCAGATTTGGGAATGGGGTCCTCCCTCTCCCCTGCGCCTGCCCTGGATGGGCACTGCTCTGGTTCCCAGCACAGCCTCACGACAGCAGCCTCAGGGGAGCCCCGACAGGAGCCCCACACCTCCTCCACTCCGCAGCACCAAGAAACCTCACAGTAGGCCCAACCTGCAGAGCCCCAAGAGAAAACCGTGCCAGCGGCACCCAGGCCGTGCACTGGGATAAAGGCAGCTGATGCTGTGATTTAGGGGAGTACGATGAAGGGCCAATCCTCGTCTCGGCAGCACAGCTCACTGCCCATAAGGCCGTTACCTCTGTGGCAGGCGCTGATCCCTCATTAGGGGCTGGCTGGGTGGTGTGGGGCTGTCCCAGCATGGTGCCCTGTGATGGGGTGTGTGATGGGCCCTGTGGGGCCGTGGGGCAGTACAGCAGTGACGGGGGAGGAACACGATATCCCTTCCTGCAATGAACCATTCATCCTGCGGGCCCAAGGTGGACTCCGTCCCGCCGATTACCGCGGTGACATCCATACCCGCACACACAAAGGAGGCAAGAGATGGCTAAATGTAAAGTGCTGGAAAATCCAACCTTTTATTTACTACATTTTTGTGACTACATAAACGCTGAAACATTTTAACACTGAAAAGCATGATGACATCATCACTTGCTCTTTTTTCCTTTTTTTTCTTTTTCCATTTTTCTTTTTTTTTTTCCTTTTTTTTTTTTTTTTTTGCTTAGCAAACACAGCAGATGATATTGCACGGCATAAAGTGAGAACAGTAGCAAAGCTTAAAAAAGGAACGTAAGGAAATTTAACGCAGTACAGGAGATACTCTGAAACAAAGCCGATAATGCCTAGCGCATTACACGTCGCTACACACGAAAATACAGAAGAAGCGCTTGACTAAGAGAGAGATTGAGGAAATATTAGCAACCAACCGTCATTAGGTACAATAATCGGTCTGAAATGCAGATGCGACGCATAAACTACGACTGCTTCCTAATGGGCGAACCGAGCAGGGCGCCGCGGCCGCCCGCTCCCAGCCGCCCCGCCCCGCCCGCGCGGTGGGCGCTGCCCCGCCGCTGCCGCAGCCGCTGATTGTCTCGGGCGCCCCCTGCGCGGCGCGGGCGGGCTGGCGGCGGGGCGGGGCCACACGGGAAGGGGGCGGGGCCCGAAGGGGGGCGGGGCTCAATTTGAGGGCGGGGTTAGGGGGCGGGGGGCGGGGCTAAGAGGGGCGGGGCCGGGCTGACCCAGGGCCGGGCTGGGCAGCGGGCACGGGATGAAGACAAGTAGCAAAGCGAGTGAGAGACAACGCCGTCAGTTTATTGTCGTTTAATACTGCCGTTCGGTTCGTACTGCGAAACTAAAATGATTCCACAACGATTATGCAATAAATGCAGAACATACCATGAGAAATCAAACGACTAAAACAGAAAAAGGAAACTTTCTTTTTTTTTTCCTAAGTATACTTCTGTCCAGTGTTCAATAGCTAATGCTGGATTCGCAGACTAATACTTTGTCTCCTCCCTCCACGTGACACATAAGTCATTGCACGGCATCGGTTTATGTATTAAAAGCAGACATTTAGCCAATGCTTACCAACAGACCATTTAATGATCCTGCATTTCAGAGCATCTTTATTGCCCCATTTCAATACTTGAAGTATAAAAATGTATCTAGAAAGTGTAACTTCTGACCAAAAGCTCAAACCCTGCCCTCGTCCTTCCCTCCCTCAACCCCTCCGACATCCCCTGAACAAAAACAACGTACACCTGGAGCTCACCTACTGTGCATGGAAAGAAATATTTACATCCGTCACAAATCATGTCATACACAACATTTAGTTGAAACAGAACCTATTATTTTACGCAAAATAAAATACAAGTGAGCGGCATCCTATTTTCTGTGCCGTGATGCCACCGTCAGCTTTGCAGAATTATCATTGTCATTACTCTCCTCAACTCAAAACTGCTGTTCCCCTCTGGAGCTGAGCGGGGTGGCACGCGGTCCCCCAGTGGGATGGTGGCATGTCTGCCCCTCGGCCAACACGGGGCCCTACGGTGCTGCTGCATCCCCGAGCTGCCCCCTCCAGGAGCCTACAACCATGGGTGGCACTGAGGTGGCCCGGCGGCGGCCAGGGCCTGAGCGCTGCCAGCTGGGTGCAGCCATCCCTGCCATCCCTGCCACCCCCATCTGCCCCCATCTGCCCCCTAGGAGTGCAGCCCGTGGGCACACACCGAGCTGGCAGCAGCCACCCACCCCACGGGTGCCCCGGGTCTCACAAACGCCGGTGCCTCGAAGCATTAACCAACCAAAATGCTTTGGACGCGCGGGTCTGACCCCCTAAGGAACCTTTCTAGAAAAAAAAAGACAAATAAATTAAAGGAGAACGTGCTAAATAATGCCTTTCTGCTCTCTATGTGACAAAAGCACTACCTTGGAACACTCATTTTGGCATGAACAGGGCCGAGGGGAGGGAGGCTGGGGGATAACCTGGCAGTGTTTGGGACACGCGTGGAAGTGCACGCCAAGACAAGCCTGAAGACACACCCTGCAGTCAAGAGAAGCACTCTCCTTCAGTTTATCTCGGCATTGAGAATGAAAAGATTGTAACATAAAGCTTTGGCCATTTTTGAATCTACTATATACAATTTCTTTTTAAACTACATAGTCATAAATTAAAGCAGTGATTAAATAAGTGTATACAAAATGTAATTAAATTAAAAATCACAGCACATTATAGAGAAAAAATAGGAACCATTTATCACAGCAGATAATATTTTTTTTACCCTGTGAAAAGAACGTCGACTAGCAAACACAAAGCATCCCAACCCAAACAAAAGAAATCAAAGCCGCTTTTCCCCTTCTCGCGTTCATTGCAACCAGCGATCTTTACCCACTTAGAAGCGTTTCCAGGAATAGGATCTTCCTTGAGTATAACAGAGAAGTTCTGCCAAAAGAGAATTAGAAGAAACCCAAACCCGACCACAGCAATAAAAAAGGAATGTACAAACAAAACAACCCCTACAAAATAAATAAGAATTATAAAGCTTCTTTTAAGTAACCTTAACAATTATCAAACTAGTAAGTTCTGCCTTATCACATAGACTCTCTATACAACGTAACCCTAACGATTTATTACTATGAGGTATTTGGAGGAATTGGTAAAAGCAATGCACGGCCTGTCTGGGCTGAGGGACTCACGCTGCTTGCGGGGGAAGGAGGAAGGAACCTTTGGTTTGTCAGCAAGAAAGTGGAAAAAAACATTTTCCTTTGGTATCAAAGAAAGTTTCATTGCATGGTTGCACGGCAAAAAGCACCACGGTGAAGAATTATTCCTTTTTTCATTAGTGGCCTTTCTAACAGGCTGAGGTATTCAAAGAGTATAAGGTGAGAGATAAAGAGGTCAACAGCGGTTTAACACTTTGGTTCAAGCAAGGCACTCGTCCTAGGAGTTTACAAAGTTTGCAACATGTTTGCCTAGAGCTTTATTATTATTATCCTTATCATCGTCAGCAGTAGAGTTGTAGTAAGAGAAGCATTCATCAGGTTACCGTCATCGCTACAAGGAGCAGACGCATCTACGCACTGGGAGAGGCGAGGAGGGGGGGGAGGAGTTCCCTTCACAGACCGAGGCCGTGCATGAAAAATCTTTGGTATTCTTTGGTATCATCAATGTGATTAAAATCACCAATGGAAATCGAGTGAGGTAGCGTCTTTGGTTCACACTATAAATAGTAGATCTTTACACACTTTTTTTTCTTTTTTTTTTTCTTTTTTTCTTTTTTTTTTCTTTTTTTTTCTTTTTTTCCATTTTTTTCTTTTTTTTTTAACACGTGGAAGTAGCTATTCCTTACCTTTTGCTTCTTTGTCTTTAGCAAATAGTTACCAAATGTATTGTAAAGCTAACCACACCACAATAATAAACCAGAAGGCTAAGCAAAGTCTCAAAATTAGCCTCTGGACCTTTGAATGCACCCAAACGCAGCTGGATAGAAAAGGGTAAGTGCTTTCTCTTTGTTTGCTAAATGCATAGTTTTCATTCTTATGTACAAAGGAGGAGAGGAGGAAGAGTGGTGGAAGGAAGGGGCGAGAAGGCGGCTCACGGCACGGAGAAAGGCCCTGTGGCTCCTTTGGGCAGTGCCCAGCAGCAGCGCCCCTGGGCTGCGCCCTCCAGCAGCACCCAGGGCTGTGCCCACTGCCAGCCCCGCACCCAAGGCAGCTGTCGGCACCGCCTGCAGGAGCAGCGGCACGGCCCCGCCGGCTCGCTTGGCTTTACCTGAGTGAGGAGAGGAGGACAAGGCCCTGGGAAGCCTCCTGGGGCCGAGCCGAGCAGCGCTGCCATCCGGGGCTGTGCCTGCTCCCCAGAGAGCCAACAGCGCCCTTAGGGTGGGACGGGTGCTTCACCTCTGAACCAGACGGCCTGGGGTCGGCACGGTTTTGGCAGCCCCCATGGGCCGAACGCACGCCCCTGACGCCCTCGTGCCACGAAGCCCCGTGGAGCCATGGCAGACTGGGTTCCGCTCCTCTCCTAAATATTCCTGGCAGACTTTCAGGTCCTTTGGGTTTGGAATCTGAAACTAATTTCCAGTTTGTCAGGCGTGAAGCCCCGATCTCATCCAGGTGGACAGACGGACACTAACGTAACGGGAACAGGACGGGTGTGACACTCGGCACGGCACGAAGGGACGGCAGCCACGAGCAGCAGCGATGGGATGGGGCTGTGCCGTGCCTGGGCACAGGGGAGCAGTCCGTAGGGATCCACTGCACGGGCTGAACGCGATTAAAGAAAAGTGGGTTCTTGGTCTATTCTGAGTATGAAGCGCGTATTGCTTGTGGCAAGGGTGGTTTTGTTCTCCATGGTTTATAAAAAAATCAAAAGGTTTACAGATACCTCAACAGGCATGTAAAAAAACAAAACAAAACAACACTTAAAATCTATAACTTGTGCCTCAGTTTTGGTGTGTGTGGATACGTGTGCATGTATACACACATATACAGGGCATGTGCGTGCATATATGTACACATAGATCTACTCAGGGGCTCGTGTGGGTGTGTATCAGAGATCCTGAAATTGCATATTGGGTGCAAATTTAATGCTGGTATGAAAGTTCTCTTTGGTTTCAGCAAGCAGACTCTAAGGACAATACAATGGAAATGCTAAAAAATGCGGCGATGTACTTTGAATTTCCCTGCATTTTTAAATTCTCAAGTTTTAAATAAATAAGGCTTTCTTTTCTAAACTATAGGTACGTTACCAAGCAGTGTTCTGCTGGGAAAACAAAACAAAACAAAAAAAACCCTAAAACATTAGTTATCACTGTCCTTTTTTAATCTCACACTAATGAAACTGCATTCATAAGATGCTTTATAGGTGAGCATGTTAGTATTTGTCAGTTATACTCTGGTGGGAATGGAACACTTTAAAAGAGAGCTCTCTAAATTTTAAGGTAAGCTAGAAGTTCTAAAGCCTTGGAGATTATGTTTAAATAGGCATTTGCTTTGACATTCTTAAACTGGGTTTAACATAGAAAAATGGGGAGAAATATCTGTTTTACTTGGTTTTACTTGAATGTGTTTTAATAAAGAGATACTTTGGTTTAATTCTAAACACCTACTGGAAGTTACCTATGTACCCTGAAACCTGACTAGACCCTGTCATCTTGGGAAATAAATGGTGCCACTGGTATTTGAGGGGGCTGCATCACAAAAATCTGTATATGGCTGATGTTGGAAGAATTCTAGTTTATCTAGAATTTTAATTTCCCTTAAAAGGAGAAAGAGGAGAAGAGAAGAGAAGAGAAGAGAAGAGAAGAGAAGAGAAGAGAAGAGAAGAGAAGAGAAGAGAAGAGAAGAGAAGAGAAGAGAAGAGAAGAGAAGAGAAGAGAAGAGAAGAGAAGAGAAGAGAAGAGAAGAGAAGAGAAGAGAAATAAAAAAGAGTGTAAGATTGCCTATTTGTTGGGCCTAACCTGCATATTTGGTTGCTCTGGAATTTAATATGCCTAGTAGAATTATGACAGAAATTCAGGACACCAGTAGAAATCTAACAAGCACATGTATTTAAAATTTGTTTTTAAAGTCCAATTGGTTTTTAAAGTCTAATTTCCCCTTACACTAAAATTCAGTTTGCAGATGTTGCATGCTTTTCTTTTTACTTTTATCAGAGTAGGGATGGGACGGTTTATCTTCTGAGGTTCTATCAGCAACAGAGCAGTTAAACTTTCCAACTATGAATTTTAAACTACTTCATGCAGTATTTGGATTAACAAATGAGCAAGAAAGAATGCACGGAAGAAAGCTCAGCCTGATGCACGTGGACAGGAAGCCACGTGACAATAGGCTGTGCCTTTGTGTCATGGGAACACTGCTATCAACTTCAGAGGAGCCATGACTTGGCTTTCCGACGGCACGTCTAGAGCTCCTGCCAGAGCTGCTGCCATCAACACTACCCGATGTCCTACCAGCTTTCAGTGGGAAAAGACCCCCAAGTCTTCACATATATCGCTATTCCTCTGCCTAGAAGTCAGTAGGTAAAAAAAAAGAAATAAAGAAAGAAAGAAAAAAATCTCCCTAACATCAATGAGCATTGACCAGGTGTTGGGCCCCAGCCCCTTGTGCCATTCTTTCTTGCCATTCGTGAAAAGAAACAAGAATGTGATATTACTAATGGCAAATAACAGTCTTGATTACAAGTTTCATGTGTTATACAGTTAGATTAGTTTATACCTATAACTCTACATAGTATTTTGTGTAAAAATAGCTTTGGAATATTAAAATCATTGCAATAAAATACCTGCAATATAATTATTAAATGTGTTCTTTGGTAGCTAGTCAACTTTTATGGATGGAATAGTTTCCCTTTTTTAAATCTGAACATTCCTTAACAAACAAAGAGAATGCACTGGTTTAGGTACCATTCAAAATTTCTCTGCCTAGTTTGAACTCGTGTCCGGGCATCGCGCCGGGGAAGCTCAAACACCAAAACAGCAAAAATCACACTACCATTCAAATGCATTCGGACGACTCCACGCCTTGCTGGCCATGCCGCGCATGACCCGCTCTGCCAACCAGCTCTGACTCAGTCCCTACCACCGGTGTGTACACAGCACGGACACACTGCACACCTCCATGGCGATCGCTGTGGAAATGAAGAGCCATGTCTGACAAGATGTCCATTCAATGACAAGAAATCACTATGCTCCAAACCACTACACAGCCAAGGACGGTGGAGATGATCATGGATGAAGGTGTGAGACCAGTGGTCTACTTTTCTTCTCTTCGTGTTCCACTTTGTTCATTCCATTTCACTCTCTTCTTTATTTTTTGCAAGTTGTCATCCTACTAAAGCGTGTGTCTTAGAACAAAGTCATAATGCAGGTGAAATAAGTCTTTGGTTTCTTTGGACTTATAAATAACATTTTTTTCAAATAGTTCTAAGTATAAACCTGCTATCTTGAGGTCCCGGTCTGTCTTTATTTATTTATTTATTTATTTTTAAAGCTTTTCCACCGAGGTTTAGTTTGTGGTAATTCCTTCATGCTTTGGTACAAGTGCTTGATGAAGATGAGTTGCCTGAATTGGAGCTGCCCTCGTCTTGCCACTTATCCAGACTCCTCCTCCGTGCATTCATGAAAAAGTTGCTGACGGTGCTCAGCTCCAACCCGAGCTGCTGGGAAATGGTGATTTGTAATTCTTTGGATGGACGCTTATTTTCCTTGAATATTGCATGTAGAGTTCGACGCTGGACATCCGTGAAGACCAACCGAGGCTTTTTGGGGGTATTCCCTCTGTCCTTCCCGTGCTCTTGTTCTTTCCTCTTGCACGCTGCAAGAAAGCGGAGCACTGGTTAGAGGTCTGGCAGAGTGGTAAATGACAACCAGAATAAAAGGAGCATTCACTTTGGCTTCTACATTTGGCGAGGATGTGTGGCGTGGGATAAGACATGCACTTACATGCAGGTCTTGTGGGTCCACCGACAGGCACTTGCACAAGTCAGTTTAAAGACAAGTTTAAGGGTTTATTTTTTAACACACTATAAGCTATGAAAAATTAAGGGAAATAAATTAAAAAATGCCTTTGCCATTGTCTGCTAAAACTCAGTGAAGCTGTCCCTGAGAGGTTAAATTTTGACATGGTTGAACTATGCAACATCCCTCGAACGTAGAGTGAAAATTCACAGAGCTCTTAAGTCAATCTTTCCTACATTTTTAATCCTTGCTATTTGTTGCGAATCCATTTCTGTTTTGTTGTTGCTGACGGTTTTCCTCTTTTTTTTGGCTGAGAAATAAGGAACTGGGAGAAAACAGGACCCTGATACCATCTCACAGCTCAGAATGATGTCTAAAAGAACCATCTTTTCACACAGAACAATGGCACACCAACTCTTCCTTACGCAATTCCACTTTCTTCTGTCCTCTCTCTCCCTTCCGCTCCCTTTCAGAGAGCTGTTACACCACACACCACTGACAGGCTGTACAACCCCAGATCTGCCTTGCAGATCACCTGCTCGGCAGAAACCAGGGAGCTGGGAGCTTGGGAGCACAGCTCCAAGTCCCCTGCAGCCTTTGACCGCCTGCCAGCTCATATTGTTAGCATTTAGCCAGGATAAAAAGGTTCCCTGGGAGGACAGATTGGTCTGTCTCACTTTCAAAAGAGTCTGAAGTTGTCTGTTTCCTCTTTTTTTTTCCGCTCTAACAGTGTCCTTTAATGCTGATTTAGGGAGGTATTTCTGAAAAGAATATGGATGTTCTGCCTTTGTTTCTGTGGAGATCCTAGCCCTCTTTTCTGTGGAGATCAGTGCTGATCATATTAAAACCACCTATCTCATGGATATAGAATGAAGACAACAAATTATTTTACAAAGATCCTTCCTCCACCTATTATTGTTACCCAGGGCCAGCATTGTCACGAGGGTGTATCTGCTTGAGGGAGACAGAAGAACGGTCACACACCATCTGCCCCTCCAGTTGCCTTCCAGCCCCATCCATGCAGATGCTTTTGCAGAGGCTAATGGTGTGGGTCTCAGCCACGCACCCCTCCATATGATCATAAGGACTGATGTGCCAGACTCACATCTTCTATGGCTATTTTTATCTGAAAACCTTTGAAGAGTGCTTTGAACTTACATCTTAACCTCTAAAATATGGTATCACTTCTGGGTTGAAAAACAGGTTTGATGCAACAGGTTTCTCACGGAACTAAGCTGGTGAACCCACTGCAGGGATCAGTGAAATAGTTACACTGAATTCAGAAATAATTCTGGGTCCCAACTGGAAGTAAACATGGATAACTCGTGGGTTAAAAATACTATTGCAGGAATAGTCTGTTAGTTACCAGTTGGTATTCAAAATGAGGAGTGCAGGAGAGAGAGACGGAATCTCAACTTTTATACCCCTCAACATTTGAGGTCAGAAGCTCCTGAGGGAGAAGCTAAAGAGGCAAGCTGAACCCACTCCACATTAGCTGCCCCCAACAGCTCATTTCTACTCACACTGCTTTACACCTTTCCAAAGACAACACAAATCCCAGCTTTCACCTGGACAGACTGTGCAGAGAGACTATCATTTGCCACGCAGCCCCAATTACACCAGCAGTGCGACCCACATCAGCAGGAACACAGAGCTGGCTCACCTGGCTGTGCTGACCTCGGGGCTTCCATCACCACTGAGCACAAGGGTTCTCTGAAATCACAGAGAACAAAACAGCCACATGTTGTGAAACTTGTGTATCATGTCTACCTGAGCTTCTGCTTCTGAGATTTAACATTCCTGGATAATTATTTCCCTAGAAAATGTCTCAGCAGTTACCCAATACCTTGCTCTCAAAGTTCAGCTGTATGCCTACTGCTAGCAACATCCCATGGGTAAGAAAAAAGTGCCCACTGCTGAGCAGAATAGAACAAATTCTGTCAGTTCCATGATGCAAATAAGCTGAGTTCAGTATGTCAGAGATTTCAGAGCTCAGTACGTCCTGCTTCTCTCCAGTTTGTCCAGCACCTCACTTCGCAGGTGACCGGTGATACCATGCGAGCTGGGACTGACTTCCTATGAGCTGTTTGCTGGCCGATGAAGGGAAGAGACCAAAACAGAACAGCGGGGATGTGGAACTTTCACAAACTATCACACAGGTTGCTGGTTCCAAGGCCTGGCCCATGGTAAAGCTCCCTGGCTCACAGAGCTCACAGCAGGGCTGCCAGGCTTCTGCCTGAGCGGGGAAGGCGGCTCCCGCCTCCATCTTCTGCCTTGTCTGGGCCCGGGAATATTAATAGCACTTAAAAATAAATAATGGTGATAATGAAAAACCGTAATAGGGTTTCCTGACGATCGTTTTTCCTGCATTGGAGCCAATCAATTTTAATAATAAATTATAGCTTCCAGCTTGCCAGGGAACAAATGCGCATAGCGAGGTGAAGCCTGCTGCGAGGCAGCGCTGCCCAGGCCATGCCCACACAGCAGCAGCGCCCGCTGCGGCCAGAGCTCCTGCAGCACAGGCAGCTGCTGGAGGCACAGGCCTCACCAACACCAGCTGGCACCTCTTTTGGTAAAACGCCAGAGCCCGTCTTAGAACTGCTTACCACACACTGATGCACGGATGTAAGCACGGTGCAGCATGCACAGCACACAGCGCAGCCAGCCCTGCCCTCTGCCCAACAGCAAAGCATCTCGTGATGCCTTTGGAAAGAGCCTAAAGAAAGCCTAGTTTAAAAAAGACAACACAGCAGAGTATAGTCCCTTTGAGTCTGGCAACACAGGTGCAGATATGACAATGCAATATTATCAGTGCTAGAAGGAGCCTTATAAATCCAGTGCTGAACTCTGGCCTCTCCCCATCACTTCTATCTTCCTGTGCCCTGAGCAGCAGATATTTCTGACACGTGCAATTCTCCTGATACAGCCCATCAATCCAGTTTTGTCTCCCTTTGTTCCTCACGAGCCGCCTGAGGGATGTGGCTGCGCTCACTTGCTGGCGCTGGGGAGCTCTGCACATCTCCTCACTGCTCTGAGCACGCTGTCCTGCAGTCCCACCACAGCCGTGTCCAGGAGGCTGAGCCAGGAACTACACACAGGAGGAGGCCGTAGGAACCCTCAGTGGCACAGCCGCTTTCAAGCACCTAGGGGAGATGGAGCTGAGGCACACACACATCTGCAGGTGCAGCGGGTAACGGCAAGGGAGCACGCAGCACCCTGAGGGCTCCCTGCTTCACGATTCCTTTTCAAGATGGAAAGACAGCCATGAACACTGAGACACCAGACACTGCTGGTGTGGGGGAACAGCCACTGGGACAAAGCACAGCAAAACGTCACTGTCCATAAGCACAGCATTTTTCCTTCAGACAGGCAGGAGAAAAAAAAAACAAAACAGCATTACGCCTCTCTCGGGTGCTCCAGTGCAGGGTTCTCTGGAAGCAGTGTGGAGTTCACGCTGCACCAGGAACCAGCCAAAGTGCTGCAGACCAGGATGCTGCAGGAAACACAAGCAGGCATGCGGGAGATTGACTTGAGAGTTCTCACAAGTTTTGTGAGGGTCCCTTTTCCCCCTCCTCTGGCAAAATGAAATCTTTTTGCTATTCTGACTCCATCTGTGCAGGGCATGTGTCACAGACATCAAAATCCTGTCAGAGTTCCCTTCTTTAATGCATTTTCTGATCTTTGCCACGTTCCATCTGTAGAATCTGGCACCTGCCTTGGCCATCCAAATGGGGCCCACCAACACCCTGGGACTCTAAATCACCTGCTTTCCATTTGAAACGCTGCAACACATTCAACAGCAATTTCAGAGAGGGAAAAGCCTTCAGCAGTACAGCCCAGAAAGTATCCTGGGGGGAAATTCCTCCAGAGGGGGCTGCCTTTGGCAGGCCAGTGGGGTTTCCATCAGAGGCTGAGCCTGGTTCAGACATCAGAGGTGGTCCCAGTCACATGGCTACAGGACATGCTGGGAGTGAGTAGCCAAAAGTATATGGCAAACTCAGAGTGATGATAACATACAATTAAGGGTGATAAGCTCCATCCTTGTCATGGGAATAACACCTCTGGAGCAGGCAGAGAGATCTTTCCTAATTGCTAAAACCTCCTATTTGGGGAGAATATGAGAACAAGATGAGGAGCCTACAATTGACAAGCTACCTTGCCAGAGACCTCACCACATGAGCTAAAGGCAGGCAGTTCTCTCTCTAGATCCTCCCGGTACCATCCAGCACTTTGTCTCTCTGGGAATCTGTATTTACATCACTTGCTCTGGATCTTATTTCTCTGCCATCACGCCCCTTTTGCTGTTCCACAACATGAGAAGAGTTAAGGATGTATCTACAAGGGAAGCTCACAGCCCAACATCACCCTGCCAACGCATGGATCCCAGCTGAGACTGCCAGTGCCAAACACCTCACTGCTTGCACTGTATTAAAATCTGACCTTAATTTGCTGCCAGCGGAATAACAAAGCGAGGCGGGCTCAGGCGTGATGACTCTGCAGTGGGGTTCCGGGCTCCACGTGCCCGCAGTGCTGACAGACCCGTGAGCACCTGCATGAGCTGCCACGGCCACCCAGGGCCTGCTGCTAAGTGGATCAATGGGGGAAGCACCCGATATTCCTGCTATATCATTTACAGCAAATGCTGAATTTCTGGAGCCGGGTCTTTAGTTAACCATATTACTGTGACAAATATTTCTTTGTCTAGCATAAGTAATTAGAATTTAATCACTTTAACGGCATCTTAATTACCCCAAATGAATTGAAAGGACATTTAATAGCAAAGATTAAATTGCCTTAATGAATGATTTTTGCGACTCCATCAATATGTTAATCACGTTAGCCCTTCCTTTCCTACGAGCGCTGGCGGCTGCCGGCCCCTGGGTGGCGACCTCGGATCGCCGCTTCCGCGCCGTGCAGCTCCGGCTGTACCGCCCCGCAGCGCCCCGCAACTCCCCGCAGCGCCGGGCTGCGGCCGCCCCCGCAGCCCCTCGCCTCGCTGCCGTGCGGGCGCCCCAGCCCCGGTTCCGCCGCAGCCGCCGAGATGGGGTTTCCGGGCTGTGGAAGTGACGCGCTCCGCTCCCAGAGCTTCGCTGGGATTTTAAAGGCCCTCGAAGGCACGTACCGAGCGGGCGGCACTCGGACTTGTTTCCTGAGGCCCGACCCCACTTCTCCCCCGCTAGTTGGAAAGCCCTTCGTCAATTCCGACAGTACTCAAACAGCGAGAGCTGCCCTGCGTCCTTGAGACGGCTGTGCCACCACCGGCTCCCCACGCCGGAGCACTGCAGTGCGGCTGCTGCCGTGCTGCGGCCGTGCCCCGAGCTCCAAGCGGACCCCCGCAGCCCCCGCCCTGCTCGGTGTCCCCCGCAGCGTGTGCCCGAGCGGTGCCGGTGTGAGAAGCATCGCGGGGCCAACCTCCTCGGGAGCGGGACGCCTCGAGTGAGCTTCGTTGCAGAAGAATTTCGCTAAGACCGTCGCCTCTCCGCCGGGAGGTGATCTACCCCGAGACATCGATGTCTGCGGCGAAATCGCCGCTCTGGATCTGCGCACGCGGAGGTGCGGAAGCCACAGAGAGCCAGCGGGAGCCCGGAGCTCACCGGGCAGAGCCACACCCGGTACCGCGCTGCCCCGAGGCAGGCCACGAGCACGCGGCTCCCGCGCTCGAAACGACTCCGTCCTTGCGTGGGGCCCGCGGGGTCCCGCAGCCGAAGCCGAGCGCGGTCAGTCCCGGCGACGCGCGCACAGCCGCACCGCCCGACGGCTCCGCGCGCTCCCGCGAACCCTCGGCCGAGTCCCCCGGGCGGCCCCGCGCCGCCGGTAACTGTCCGCAGTGCTGAAGCAGCCGCCATCCGGGCCGCTCCCGAGCCCGCACGGCGCCGCACGCCGTCATCCGTCCGCCCGCCCCGTCGGGGTGTCCCGGCCCGGGCAACCGCCGCCCGGCGCGAAGGCGGTCAGTAGAGGGCGCAGAGCCGACGGGAACGGCGGGAGGCACTTGGCCGGGGCAGTTCGACGGCAGCCCCCGGGCGGCGCGAGCAGAAGGGACGGAGCGGTTCCGAGGCCGCTTCGTCAAAATCGCAGCGGATCGGAACAAACGAACGGACGAACAAGGGAGAGGCGGGGGCCGCCAGGCCGACACTAACGAAAGGCGAATGCGGTGCGTGCGAGCGGCTGGGAGTCGGTCCCGCCACAGTGACGCGGCTGGAGAACACGGGGCCCACAGCGGCACCGGGCTCCGGAGCGGGGCAGGCAGCCCTCGTCAGATTCCATATAAATGCGGAGAACGCTCTGATTATGGTATCGATTTCTTTAGAGTTAATTTGGTGAGAAACCCTCGCAGGCTGCCCAGAGCTCGGCTTGGCCGAGATTTCGTTTGGGAGAGAGAAAGGAGATGGGGAGGAGAGAAAAGATGCGTAGGTACAGACAGCAACAGCCCGGTCACCGGAACGCAGCGGGCGGGGAGAAGAAGGAGAAGAGAGGGTACCGCCGCGCTCAGCACCCCCGGAGCAGAGGCCGCCCCCGAACCCCTCCCGACGGCCCGCACCGCTGGGAAATACCGCGGAGGAGAACCGCTCGGAAATGCCGACGGGCCGCGGCGGTGCCGGGCGCTTCCTTCGAACCGCGTTTCTTCTTGGAGCCCCTTCGCTGCCCTCCAGGTGTCAGCGGCGGCGGTGTGGGGCTGAAGGAAGAGCGAGCGAGAAACAGCCGAGCGGAGACGTACTGAGCGATATGGGGGGGAGTGGAAGGGCAGACAAAGAGAGAACGGAGAGGAGAGGGGACATAGGGTGAATAAGATGGAGGCTGAAAGAGGTCAGCGCTGCTCACGCTGCGAGACGCAGCCCGGGGAAGCGCCGGGGCCCCAGAGCAGCTTCCACGCAGACCCCGAGCCCTCTGACTGCTGGAGTGTGAGGCGGAGACGCAGGGAGGGTCCCCCCCGAATCCCCCCACCGCCTGCGGCCCTGGGACACCGGCGGGAAGAAGCCGGGCGTTTTTTCCGCCGCCAACTGTCCGTAAACGCCCGGGAGTGAACTATAATTGGGACGTGAAATGTAATTGCCGCCGACTGGAGTAATTTATGATATTCTGAATTGACGTTCATACATCATTATCGGTCCGGGCAGGTTTTTACCATTCGGTAAGGTCATCACACACGTAAAACCTGCACGAGATGAGATCGATAGCTGACGCACTCGCAGAGGTCGCCCGCCGCCCGCCTCTCCTACGCCCGCCTGCATCCCTTCCTGCCAGCGGCGCTCAGCGCGCGGGCCAAATCCCGCGGGCCGGAGGAGCGCTGCGAGGACCGCCCCCATTGGCTGGGATACGCCGCTATGCAAATGAGCACGTGCGGCGGGCGGCCCAGGTGGGGCCGGGCGGGGCGGGGCGGGGCGGGGCGGGCGCTGCGGGGCCGGGCGCTGCTCCCCGCGTCCCCTCGGCCCCGCGCAGCCGGAACGGCTCGACCCCGGCAGGCCGCTTCTCCGCGGTGCCGGCCGTCCAGTAGCGTCGGAAAGGGGACGCGAAACGACGAGGCTTTGTCCCTCTGCCGGGACCGCCCCGCTCTGCCGCCCGGGTGCAGGGGCGCACCGGGAGCGAACAAAGGGCCGCGCGGCCCCGCGGGGAGCCGCTCCTCAGCGATCCGCGCACACGAGCGGGGCTCGGGGCGTACGACATGGTTCGTACGGTTCGGCCCCGAGGTCGTTGGGCGACGTCGGAAGCGGCCCCCATCCGCCTCTCTTCAGCGCCCGCGGGACGGGGCTGCGCGGCTCCCAGCGAGCGCAGGAGGCGGAAAGGGCGCTGCCGAGCTCGGACCTTGGACGCCGAGCGCGGCCGAAGCCGAGGTGGCGCGGGAGGAACAAGGGATCCGCGCCGCGTCTCAGCGGTGCCGCTCCGCCCCCGGCCCCGAGCGCAGAGCCAGGCCGAGCGCACCCCGGGGGTCCCCCGGTTGCCGGCACCGCGCGTCGGTGCGTTTGCGAGTGGGGAGACGAGCGGCTTCCCTCGTTGTTTTCTCCGGAACGGATTGGTGACCCCGGCGGATCGACTGTCTCGCGTTCTCCAGGGACAAATTAGTGGAGACCTATCACTTAATTAACAGCCCCTTGCTCACGGCATATTAAACCCGCGTCCCGCACAAGCCGGGGGTGGGAAGGCGCGGGGAGGCCACGGGAAAGGAGACGCGTTCCGCTTCGTTCGCCGCACACGGCGCCCGGCCGGGCCCTATCCGCGGCCCGGACCTGCCCGGACGGCCGCGGGGCGCTCCTTTCATCCCCACACCAAAGCCACCACGCTCCGCGCGACGATCACCACAGCAATCCGTTAAAAACCGAACGACTCCAGTCGACGGCGTTGCTCCTGCACGCCGGGCCCGCACGTCTGTGCGCGACTCTCGTTCCGCAGCACCCGCCGGGCACGGGCGGACATAGAGCCCCGACCCGCTCCGAGCTCCGGCCTCGCTGCGCTCCCCAAGCCCGTGGGCGCGGCGTTGGGCAGCGCAGAGCCCGGGCCCCGTTCCGGCCGCGCAACGCCGCCGATTCCTCCGCTGCGGGAGGCCCGAGTCACGGCGGGACAAAGCGGAACCGGCAGCGGCACTGCCCGGAGCTGCACTGCGGCCCTCCCGGAGGCGCTTCTCCGCACCTGCGGCCACCGCGTGCGTCGGCGCCCGGCGTGAGCTCCGCAACCCGCACTGCGGGCACCGCGCGGGGACGCGGGGCCGAGCGCGGCCCGAACGGGGCCCAAGCCGCCCCCCGCACGGCCGGGCACAGGCGCGGGGCCGGGCCCGTCCCGTCCCGCCGCGGCTCCGCTCACCTGCCAGCCGCAGAGCAGACATCCGCTGGAACTCGGGCTCCTGGAGCCACTTCCACATCCTGCGGAAGGTCTCCCGGCCGGACTTGAGCTTGCTCCAGGGCTTGGGGTTCCTCAGCAGGTCCGAGAGGGTCCCCTGGGAGCGGCACAGCACCCGCTGGGCGAAGATGGCCTGGGGGATGCTGTATCGCTTGAGCTCGGTGGTGATCCTCTGAGCGACTTCTTTGGTATTGATTTCTTCCATTTGCCCTGAATTGCTCCCGCCGCCCGCCTGCGAGCCCGCCACCGCAGGGTTCTGCTCCCGGCCGGGGCCCAGCAGCTGCCCATGGCCCTGCGCGCCCAGGTGGCCGTGCGGGGGGTGCGGGATGCCGCCCAGGGGCACCATGCCGGCGGGCGGGGCGCTCAGGTGCTGCTCGCCGTGCCGGCCCAGCATGGCGGGGTGCGGCGCCTCGAAGCCGGTGGGCGTCAGCATCTTGTCGGCGGGCATGGCGGCGCCGGGGTGCGCGTAGTGCGGCAGCGCCTGCTGCGAGCCGTGCACCGAGCCCAGCCCCGAGCCCGACAGCGGCGACAGGCTCTGCCCCATGCCGGCCACGTCCTTGTGGTACGGCGCGTAGAGGTTGTTCATGGGCGCCAGGCCCCGCTCGTCCCGCATGAGCGTGAAGCTGCCGCTGACGTTGCCCGGGAGGCGCTGGTGCGGATGGTGGTGATGGTGGTGGTGGTGGTGCGGAAACTTGTCCGACACCGTGGAGATGGGCGGCAGCGGCTGCAGCGGAGTCAGCGTGGTGTAGGTGCCGCTCATGCCCATGCCGGGGGGCGTCTCGCAGCCCATGCTCATGGCGGGATGCAGCGGCCCCCCCAGCCCGTGCTCGGCGGCGCGGTGGTGGTGGTGGAAGTCGCCGCCGTCCAGCAGCGCCATGCCCGCGGGCCGCGCGGGGCCGCCCAGGTGCCCGCGGGGCGGCACGGCGGCGGCGCGGGGGTGCGCGGGGCCGCCCAGCAGCTCGGCGCCCGGCTCATGGCTCACCGCGTGCAGGTCGCCCATGCTCTCCATCGCCAGCTGCGCGTTCATCGCGGGCCGCGCACATCCGTGTGGTGCGGCGGGCGCGGGCCGGCTCCTCCCGCGGGACGCGGCGGCTCTGGAGGGGTCTCGGTGCCGTCGCCGCTGGGTTGGTGGCGCTTGGGTTTGATTTTTTTTTTTTTTTTTTGGTGGTTAACTGAGTTTTTCTTATTTTTTGCGGGACGACGCCGGCTCGGTCCTAGGGCCCCCGCTCCCTCAGGCCAGGTTCCGCAGCCGCGGCGGCCGTCCGCCCGCGCCCCTCGCCATCTCTAGCCATGGCTCTCTCTGCGCTCCGCCGTTTGGCCGCCGCTCCGCTGCTGCAGCGCCGCGGCGCTCCGCGCGGCGCATGCGCGCCCCGCCCCGCCCCGCCCCGCGCCCGCCCGCGCCCCGCCTCCGCGCGCCCCGCCCCGTGACGTCACCACTCCTATTAAGGGGGCCAGCCCCGCGCGCGGCGCTCACAGCCGCGGTCCCGCGCGGCCCCCCGGAGCCCCGCAGTCGCTGCCCGGGCGGGGTGTCCCGCTTCCCCCCGGATCCCGCCCCGTGAGCCGTGCCCCCACTCTGCAGCAGCCCACCCACCCCACCTCCCTGTGGTGACCGCCCCCCTCCCCCAGGCGCTGCGGGGCCGTGCCCGTGCCCGGAGAGCAGCTGCCCCAGCGCGGCCGCTGGGTCCTTTTTTCCCCCCGAAATAAAGAATAGAGGGAGGAGGAGAGAGAGAAAAGCGGCCCCCCCGCCGGCCCCTCGTAAGCGGAGGTGCCTTTATCCCGGCAGAACGGGCAGATGTGCCCATTGTCCGCCCATTAACAATAACGGACCTCGCCGGCGGCGCGGGGCGGGCGCGCTGCGGGAGAGCCGCGGGGCCGCGGCCGGGAGGGTCGGGGCAGAGCCGGCGCGTGGGGACGGGCTCAGCACTCCGGCACGGGGCAGCCCTGAGAGGAGGCGCGGGGCTCTGCCTCCACGAGCAGCCCCGGCCGCGCTGCGGGGCGCTGTCAGCGCGGTGCGTGGCACGGGGAACCCTGGGCCGCTCCTGCGTCGCCCTGTCACGGAGCACCGGGCCGAGGCACGGCGCAGAGCGGAGCCCGACGGGGCGCTTCGGCGCATCCCGCGCTCGGGCCCGGCCCCGCGTCGCGCTGCGGCGTTAGCGGGGCACTGACCTCGTGCCCCAGGCGGGTGCGGGGACTTCGAGTTCGCTGCCGCTGCGTGCCCAGAGCTGCGTGCGCGGCCCTCCAAGGTGACGCCTTTGGGTCTTTATCCCTAAAAAAACACGATTCCCTGAAATGAAAACCCCACGCACCTCCGCGTGCGTTTACGGCAGAACTCAGAGTCGCTGAATCGCGCCTCCGAGGGACGGCCGCTGCCCACCGCCGGGTGTTTCCTGAAGCCCTTCCGCTGTCCCTTCACCGAACTCCGCGCAGCGCAGCGCCGTCCCAACGCCCGAATCTGCGCGGCCCGAACGGCGCTGCCCCATTCCTTATAGAACGGGAAAGGAGCACCCAAAGCTGCTCGTGGCCTCGGGCAAAAAAATAAAATGAAATCATCGAAGCATTTCTAGAGCGAGACGAGCGGCTGCGGTCGCTCTTCGGGCCAACGCGAGGAATTCCGGATCTGATGGGGACGCTCAGCTTCTCGATAACCGTATCTGCGTACAATTTAAATATTTAAATTTAAATTAATCAAAAGTTCCTCTGTACAACACTGGGCGAGCAGCTGCCAACGCGAACTCGGCTACGCGGAAGTCACCTGCTCGAGTTTGGGGAAAATCACAGCATCCGATTTTTCTTCGAGAAAGGAACGCGGTCCCCGCACACCCCACGTCGGGACCGCGGCCCGGGGCGGCTCGGGGCTCGGGGAGTAACGGCCGCGGGTCACGGGCCCTGCACCCCGCCCGTACGCCGCTTTTCCGTAACAATTTTTTCCCGTTGCTCCCGGGGAGATCTTGGCAACGGTACGCTCCCGGTGCGGGGAGGTTGTGGCTCTTCGACGACTCCCTCTGGGCGTCCCGGAACGGTCCGGGGACCGCACCCCGCACGTAGTCCGCACTGCGCGCACCCTGCGGAGCCGTCGGGGTGGCCCAGTACCGGCCCCCCCGGGCGCAGAGCCTCCCGCACTGCCGGCGGAGGGGGAGTGCCGGGGACGCATCATTTCGGTGTTTTAATCAATTACCGCTTTGCAGTCAAGTACCATATATTTAACAGAATAATCGTTACCGCCCTTAAGTCTTTATTTGATCAGCAGATACTCAGCGCGGACTTAAAACGCAACTTCGGTTGTTTGAATTGCGCCGCGTGTTGTGCTTTTTAAATCCGTGCGACGACAGACGGAACGGCCGCCGCTGACAGCAACACAAGCGGGCACCGGGCCCTGCGACGGCGCAGCCCCGACGGGGCGGCCGGGCTTGGGACAACTGGGGGTGTCCGGCGGCGGGGCCGCGGCTGTGCGGCTTTTGTTTTTTAATTCTTTTCCATCTTTTCCCCCGTTTCATTTTCTTTTCCTTTTTCTCTTCTTTTTTTTTTTTTTTCCCTTCCTCTTCTTTTTTACTTTTTCCCTCTTTACTTTTCCTTCCCTCTCCTATTTCTTCTTTTTTTTCCCCCTTATTCCTTCCTTTTCTTTTTCTTTCCTTTTTTCCCCTACTTCTTCTTTTCTTCTCTCTCTTTTTTTCTTTTTTTCTTTCCACTCTTTTCCTTCCCCCCTCCTCCGTTCCTTTTACCGTGTGCCGCCGCCCCGCACGCGCCGCCACCTCGGCGCAGATCTCCCGTCCCCCCCCCCCGCGCGGTGACAGCTTGCGGCGGCCGCGACACCCGGGTCCCCCCGCACGGGGACGGTGTCAAAGGTGACGCTCGGAGGCTCCCGAAGCCAACAGCTGCCAGGGGGGGATTAACTTTTCCAGACTTTCCCCTGTTGAGCTTCTTGGAAACTTGCTCGGCGACAAAAACATATACATCTGTCGCGGGGCAGGCAGAGAAAAGAGGGCTTTAGCGGCTGGGGCACGCGGGGGGGGCGGCATTAAGGGGGCCGCAGGGTTGGGGGGATGGCTGCCGTGCCCTCAGGAGAGAGCAGGGCCGGGCCGTGGATCCGGGCCCCCGCATCTCCGGGCCGCAGCCACGCACTCGGCCCCGACGGGGAGAACGGCGCTCGGCGGCCCGGCCCGGCCCACGGTGCTGCCCGAGGTCCACCCGGGCACAGGGCAGGGCTCACCCCCCAGACCCTCCACCACGTGCCAGGCTGCCGCCGCTCGCTGCCGTCGAGCCGAGGAAGGCCGCTCCCGCTGCCGGGCGCCCCGTGCACCGAACGGAGAGTTCTGGGAGAGGGGCTGCCCCGGGCTGGGTGAGCGCCCCGGGCTGGGTGTGAGCTTCGGCTGGCTGTGAGCCCCCAAGGCTGGGTGTGAGCCCCGGGTCCGGAGACCCGCAGAGGGCGAGGGGGGGCACCGGGAGGGGCTGTGGGAGCTGCCCGGCCCCACCGCCCCGCGCCGGCTCCGCGCCGCGCCCCGCGCCGACCGCAGTGCTGGTAATGAAGGGACTTAGAGAAGCTTTGCAAAACACCGTAAATAATTTAGCGGCGTATTTCAGGAAAAAAAAAAAAAAAACAAAAACAAAAAAAAAAAAAAAAAACAGCTTTCTTAAATCATCTCCTCAATATAACTTGCAGCCTTACAGTGTGGCCCTGGTAAGTCTGAATTTTTAAAGTAGCAATATTCAAAGAGACAGAGATGTCTGTATTAATTATTTATCCGCCGGTGCCTTCCTTCGTTTCTAACTTATTATTAATTAGGCGCCTCCAGTCTTTCGCAGAGAGCTCCGCAGAGCCAGTTGCAGCTTTAAATATGAATTAAAAGCAAATCCGAGCTACTGTAATGCGAAAATTATTCCGTGTCTTCCATGGCAGAGATGAATAGCCGCGCGGATCAATACTGTGAAGCTATGCTCCCAACGACAGCGTTATTGATAGCTGATATTAATGATGTTAATGATGGAAAAAGGAAAACAAGAGCCCGACAGACTTATAAACTTTTTATCTGCCGAAACCCCGCAATCGGGCGGACGGGAGCGTGAGTTAAGGGGGCCGCAGCTAATAAGGACGTTATTTACGAAACCGGATAAACGAGCGCTGCCAGCGTGCCGCTTTTAACTCCGCGCTCCCGGCCGCCCAGAGGCACGCGCGGACCCTCGCAGGGGCCCCGACGGCCGCCGCTCCGCAACCCCCCGCAGCCCCTCTCTCTCCCGCGGAGTCCGGCCCGGGCAGAGCCGAGGGGTGGCCGGGAGCGGCCCGAGCCCTCACTCCGCAGCGCGACTCCGCCGGACCGCGAACACGCGGGGCCGCCCGCCCCGTCCCGTTTCGTCCCGTCCTGCCCCACTCGTGCTCCGGGCTGCGGTTGTCCCGGTTCTGCCCCGCGGCTCTGCTCTCCTCCCGCGGAGCCGTGAGCCGGGCCCGGGCCGGACTGCGTCCATCTGCCCGCGGAGCCGTGCGCGTCGGAACACACGAGCGTACCCCGGCTGCGCTACGACGGAGATCAACGGCGCTCGTGCGAGCGCTGTTACTCAGGTTTATTATTCAGAGACGGACGCTCCCGGCCCCGCTCGCCCAGGGCCGATTCCCCCCCGCTCTGAGCCAGGGCCCGGAGCCGGAGTCCTGCAGGGGAGGAGGGGGCTGCGGTGAGCGGCTGGGGGGGCTGCAGGAGAAGCACCTCGGCCCGGCGGCTGCGAACAGCACGGTGCTGCCCGGCCGGAGCGGCTGCAGGCGCGGGGCGGAGGTGCAGCCGCGATGCGCGGAGAGACCTCGTAGGTAGAACTATTTATCGCTCTAAAAACCTGCCGGCTGTAAGCACTTTCTTTTCTTTTCTTTTTTCTTTTCTTTTCTTTTCTTTTCTTTTCTTTTCTTTTCTTTTCTTTTCTTTTCTTTTCTTTTCTTTTCTTTTCTTTTCTTTTCTTTTCTTTTCTTTTCTTTTCTTTTCTTTTCTTTTCTTTTCTTTTCTTTTTCTTTTTTCTTTTCTTTTCTTCTTTCTTTCTTATCTTTTCTTCCTTTCTTTCTTTCTTATCCTTTCTTTCTTTCTTTCTTTCTTTCTTTCTTTCTTTCTTTCTTTCTTTCTTTCTTTCTTTCTTTCTTTCTTTCTTTCTTTCTTTCTTTCTTCCTTTCTTCCTTTCTTCCTTTCTTCCTTTCTTCCTTTCTTCCTTTCTTCCTTTCTTCCTTTCTTTCCTTCTTTCCTTCTTTCCTAATTTGAAAATATATTTGTAATTACGATTTTTAAAACCAGCTTCCTCCGGGAGAAAGTCGCACTTGTTTCCAAAACCAATTCACAGTAGATAGTGCGGATATCACTTAATTCCTACAGAAATCAATGTGAAAATTAGATTTATTGGCTCCTTACATTGTTAAAAATGACAAAGTGCTGCCTTTTATTTTCATAAAAACACAGAAGACGAAAATCATTTAATAAAGAATCCGCCCGGTTTAATTTCGCCGTCGGCCTTCAGCACCGAACCTAACCGCTCAGCCGCCCCTCCCGGCGTCCTCTCCGCGAGGGCAGAGGCACGGCTCCCAGCGAGAGGTGCGGGGCTTCGGAGGGGAACCCCGCCGTCAGCCGGGAGGTGACACGGACACGGAACGGGCCCGCCGCTCCCCACCGCCTGGAACCCTCGAATTGTGCAGCGGCCTCATTAATTCGAACGGCTCGTTTGTTGCTACTTGGTTCGCTCTATTTTTTTTTTCCCCTTTCATTTTTCTTTTTCTTTTTCTCTTTAATTAAATAAAATATTTTAGCTGTTACCATTATTATTCCTATTATTGTTATTTCGGGATCAATTTAACGTACTGAAACGAAGTAAAATGAAAACTGAAAGAGAGAAAGAGAAGCGAGGGGAGCCCGGCTCTGTAAGGCACTCGAAGCAGCCGGCCCCAGGCTCGCGGTGCCCCAAGCGGTGTCGGGCCGGCGGCTTCGTCCCCGCTCCTCTCTGAGTTTCGCTGCGAAGGAACGAACGCAGCAGCCACAGCCCGGCCCCACAGGCTCCGCTCCCGCACCCGTGTGCGCCCCGTCGGGCCCCGTCGGTTGGGACGGCCCCGGCCCTGGACGAGCTGCCCCCGTAGCCCTGCCCCGTGCCGCCGGGATTTGGGATCCGCGCCCCGACCGGGAGGGAGAGCGTCGATATAATTGTGCGTATCAAATGAGCAATCATTTGTTGTGGTTACACGTTGGGTAATGAAAGATGTTAGCAGGATCAATAAAAATGAAAACACTTTTACTTACATCTTGAATTACTGTTTTAAGGGGTGAGCTGTGGTGATGCAACAAACCAGAGAAAGATCTACAACCAGCGAACGGCTTCGAATGAAACCAAAATGAACACGCGGCGCCGTGCGCGCCCCATCCCTGCCCCGGGGCTCCGCGCACACGTGGGGCCGAGAGCGGCCGGGAGGGAGAGAGGAGGCTGGGATCGGGTGGGGTGGGGTGGGGATGGCATGAGGATGGGATGAAGCTGGGGATAAGGATGGGGTTGGGTTGGAGCTGGGCCGCGCAGCGCGGAGCGGACCGACCGCTGGGGCTGTAGGTGCCGGAGAGCAGAGCTCTGCCCTTCGGGTGTCCAGAGGTCACCGAGCGGGTCGTAGCTCAGGGCAAGTGGGAATTTCAGGGAGACGGAGGGCCAGGCGGCTCCTCAGAGCCCTGAACGCTTCTTCTCGGTCGCCGCTAAATAATACGGTCTCTGCGGACCGGCATCGTTCGTTCCCCGGGCGGCGGCCCTGCGGGCACAGCTCACGCAACGGTGCCACCGCTCGTTGCACCGCGCGGACCTGCGGAGGAACCGCCCGCGATCGATCGGGGGGGGACCCGCGATATGCGCGTTACCGCCGTTTGCCCGACCTAAAACAAAAGCGTGCCCGTATTGCACGAAAACCGTCGGCATCGATTTCGGGGCCACCCGCACGGAATTCAGAGAGGAGCGGCCCGAGCCGCGGCCGCGGGCAGACCTCCGGGTCTCGGCGGGATCCCCGCTCCGCGGCCGCAGCTCCGCGGGAGGCGGCGGGGCCGAGGGCCGGTCCGGCAGCGGGGACCCCCGGGCCGCGCAGCGCGGAGCCGCCGGGCGGGGCCCCTCGGCGCGCAGTTCGCTCCGCGGGCGCGGAGAGGCCGCAGTGCCGCACGGGGCCCTCCGTTGCCGCTCCCCCCGGGGCCGCCGCCTCCCCTCCGCCCCTCCGCCCTCCGTTGCGCGCCCGCGGCCCCTGCGCGCCCCGCCCCGCCCCGCCCCGGCCCCGTGGCCCGGGGCACGCTTACCCCGCGTCCGCCGCACGCCGCCGGGACGGGCATCCGCTGCGGGCGCCTCCTGGCCTGGCCCCCTAGGAGGAGAGAATCAAAATCAAACTCTATCTGCATAATTGCAAAGGAGAACGAAAAGAAGAAAAAGAAGAAGAAAAAAAGGCGAGCGCCGTGGCTGCCGCGCCAGTCCCGTTCAAAAATAAAGCACCGAACCCTCGCAAGGTGTAGGAGACATCTTTTATTGGACCAACTTAATGCAAGAATTTACAGCCAGAATTACACGTTCCTCATCAGCCTTGGGCAGCGTGTTCCCGGCTCCGCAGGAGCTGCTTTTGGCGGAGGCGGCAGTGGGAGAGGACGGAGCCTCTCACCCCCAAAGAGCCTCAGTTTGTAGCTTGGGCAAAAGCAAAAACAGGAAAAAAAAACATCAAAAAAAAAAAAAAACCAGCCAAAAATCTCCACAGTGCCCCATTCTGCTCCATCCTTAAGTCCAGTGCGGGGTCAGTGCTCTCCCTTCCATCCCCGGCCATAAACAAACAGCCTCCAGCTGCATCTCCTAACGGGTAAAAGGAGCAAAAAGAGAAATCATAATCAAGGGCTTTTTTCTTCTCCTTCTGCGCGTTGGACAGCGCATTTTGGTCAGTGTAGCCCTGCATTTAGGGATGCTACTTGCATTTGAATAGCTGCTGCCTGGTTATGGATCGGGAGGCTACAGAGGAATCAGTATGCAAATTGTTTCGGTTACAATCGAAGGGTTCGATCTGGAGAAGGTGCCTGAGCGGAAGTCGCTGTCAGGCAGCGCCGCATTAGGCTGCCATCGCTGGGCCTGCTCTCCCCTTCCCTCGCCCTTTTTTATGCTTGTGTACAGGTTTCTGCGGTGGTAATTAACACACACACACAAATCAGGGGCTGCTGTGCGGCACGTCGGTGCCTTTTGCTGGCTGCGGGCTGGGAAGCGAAGGGGGAGCACAGGGATATATCGCCGTGCTGCCGGGTTGTTATTATGCAGCAAGGGTGAGGCGATCAGCGAAATAAAACATTTATAAATGGTTCCGTGCTTACAGTAGGAGAGGTGGGCTGTGGGGGGGGGGGGTTGTGTGGGTGCTGATCACACGGCACAGGCTGCCAATCGATAACCCCTTCCTTGTAATCCCGGTAATTGTGGGAATCACGGCTCGCTGTTAAAGGGACAGCGGGCTGCAGCGGGGTGTGGAGCGGCACCACGGGCCACGGCTTTGTCTGCCTGTAAGCGGGCAGGAGGCCGAGGCAGGACCCTGCCCTACCATGGGGTGCCCCTCTGAGGCTGCACCACGGCCCTCCTGTCACCTCATGTCCCCAACCCTGGGCGTAAATGCCCTCCCTTCGCATTCTCCTTCGGAGCAGAGCACGATGCTGCTGCCCCTGCCCAGGTGGCACATGTGGCCTAGAGGCTCAGCAGGCCTCTTGCCCCAGCCAGCTCCTCGCCTCCCCTGCCTGCTCTGCCAGCCCGGACAGGACGCTTTGGCAGCCCTGCGCCGTGATTTCCGTGGTGTTTTGCTGCATGGCAGAGATGGGCAGGGCCGTCGGGCTCTCAGCCTGCCCCAGGCCCCATCCCTTAGTGGGCGGCCGAGGCGGCCCTGGGGGCGCATGGGCAGCAGTGCGGGGGGCGCGGGGCCGGCTCCTGCCCTCTCGCTGCCGCTGACCATCTGTCATTCAATTAGGGCTGGGAGGCAGCTGAGGGGCTGGGGAGCGGGGCTGGGGGTCAGCGACCCCGTGCACAACGGCCTGCTGCCTCGCAGACGTGAAGAAGTTCAAATGTTAAACGCTCTCCGGCCCCGGCTCATCCAGGGCAGTCGCCTTTGGAGGCGATGGAGGGGTGAAGGGCATCAGTCATTAGCGCTTAGATTTCAGCTCTGAGGCTGACCCTGCCTTCTGTTGGAGGATTTTGGCCTGAAAAGCCTTAACCCTTCCTGGGAAGCCCGCACCCTCACAGCACCCCCAGGCGAGCAGCCCCAGGTTGCTCCCACTGCCCGCAGTATCCCTGGGCCTGGGGCGGCCCCTGGGGTGGGGAGGCCCATCTCCATATCTCTACCCCCACATCATCCCCAGCCCTGCTGCAGCGGGCACATCCCAGTGCCGGGGAGACCTGCCCCAGCCCCAGCCCAAGCCCGCTCGCAGCTGTGGTCCTGTGGGGCTCTGTGCCACCCTCCCCTGCCACTGCTGGAGCAGAGCAAATTGATTAATTGAGCTTTCACTATGCTAATTTGGACACTATAAATATTTAACTACCTGCCCTAGCAGCCAGCCAGAGAGGGCTCCTCTCTGCTTTACGTGCCACTTAATCTAAAGTAAATGTTTGCCCCAGAAGTGGCCGGGGCAATCTTAGCATCCCCTTCTTTGCCTTGTCCTCTCCCAGGGGAGCCCCGGGGGGTCCAGAAGAGGGGGGTCATTGCATCAGACTACTTCCTGAGAGCCTCCCTGATGCTTCCTCGCCTTCACTGTGCAGAGAGGCCAAATGGAGGCAGAGATGTGGTGCATCCCAGAGGACACAAACACACTATGCTCCAAGCCTCCAGGCTGCTTGGCTGCCAGTGGCAATTCTCACCTCTGTTTGGTAAGGGAGAGGTTCCTGACTTGGGGTTCAGGCCAGGAGGAAGAAGCATTCTGCTCCTTTCCAGGGGAATTGGCTCTTGCCTTCCTTCACACTGCAGAGCTATGGGGAGCTGTGAGCTGGCCGGAGGTGCCATGCTCCAGTGACAGTGCCAGCAGCCCAACCTCACAGCTGTTCTACTCTGAGTGAGCCTTCAATGAGTGACACTGCATCAGGGCTGCACATAGTGAGAGAACCCCATGGCCTTTGTTTTGGGGACAGATGGCACAGCTCTCACTCGGCAGCACCTGATACACCCTGTTGTTTGGTTTCCTTGCTGTCCCCTGCTGAAGAGGAGGGGTTTTCTCCATCAGTGTGGTAGCACACCACAGGTATTTGCTTGCAATTGTGGAGCAGCTATCGGATTGTGCTGGCCATAACAGGTTTACAAGCTATTCAACTTAGAAGGCAGCATAAATGTTAATAATAAATAAAATAATAAAAACATTAAATAACTAATAAAACGTTGCTTGTGCAGTAACGTTTGGGTTTCAACCAGTTCAGGAGGAGTCAGCCTGGCAGTTTTACAGTATTGGTATGGCAGCTGTGCCACTCACGCTGAGAAGTAGGCATTGGGAAGCTGCCTTTCTATTATGAGCTCTGGTAATTTGCTAATGAGAAGCTTGTGGTGCCTGCTATGTTGTCTTTCTCTCCTTGCCCTGAGGAGAAGGGCCCTGGAGCTTGGGTGGCTGTGTGTGCTGTGGCAATAACTTTGAGCCCTACTACCTGAGCGTAGCACAAGCTTGATGCTGATCCCTATGTAAAAAACACATGGATGCAAGATGATGTTGCCCACTGGAAGGCCAGCTGCCCTCCTGTAGCCATTCCATATATGTGGAAGCACTGGCGCATGCTGTGCTCGTTCCTCCTTTGCCCAGTGGGGAAGAGGCAAGCTGGAGAGGCTGCAGGGAAGGGAGGAGCCAGCAGAAGGGACTGAGTACTACAGAGGAGGCGTGTGGCAGCAGTTACTTTGCTATAGGGTCAGATATTGGATTATCAACAAAAGTTAATCTCAGTCACATGACAGATCTTACATTTGCTGTCATAAAATCTATCATTATTCAATAGGCATGGAAATCAAATACTTCTGTGGACTATGAAGCAGGAATCTGTTAAAAAAATTCTGTTTGCTGTGACAGACAACGTATTGATCCTCAGTTTTGAGGCCTCACAGACAATTCAGAGATGTTTGTGAGCACAAGCAAGCTTGGCTGTGCTCACTGCCCAAAACCAGGCCTCACTGAGTGGTTGCATACGTCGCTTCCCAGGCAGGCAGCTTGTCTTTGCTTTGCTTTAAACACAGCAGCTTTGTTTAAGACAAATGATGAGGAAACTACATAATGTTGGTCTGCCTGTGGTGACACTGCAGTGATGCCCACAGAGCACAGTGACGAAGCCCTCCTTGTGCCACGGTGACGTGGTGTGAGCCGTTGGGAAGAGCTCAGCAGGGGAGTGCCTACTGGCTGCAGGTGCGCTGTGAATGGCTCCAGCTGCCCTGGAGGAGGTGTGCAGCCATTTCAGGTGGACTGCAGTACAGCACTTACAGACTGATCTGTCCCAGTCCCCTTCCAGGATGCTTGGAGGCAACCCAGGAGTTGCCGTGGCCCTGCAGTGCCCACACTGAGCTCTGGCACCAGGCGCTGGTGCCCTCCAGCTTTACTATTAATGTGGTCTCTAATCCGTGCATATTTTAAAGTGTGGGGATCCCATAAATCCTTCCACATCTGGGACCGCTTGCAATGATCAGTGTCAGGAGTTTACAGAGGAGCTTGCTTAAGATCTAGCGCCCAGAATTGATAGCAGCTGCAATTCCAGGGAGGAGGATAAGCCGAATCCTGATTCGATTCTCAGGTGTTTTCAATTGTATTGCCAGCAAAAAATTATTGTTGTTAAGTGATTCTTCTAGTCTGCTTGTGCCTTTTGAAGTTGCCTTTATTTCTTTGAGCTCAGATTCCTTGAGATTCTATTGCTGTTCCGTCCCCAAGCCCGCATGTATCTAATAAAGCTGACAGCTTCCCAGCAGATGTCTCCATTTTCTCCATTTTATCCTTTATTGAGAAGTCAGACTTCACTGGAGAGCATCTTAGTGTGTGGGGCCAACACAGCTCTACAGAGTGCTGCCAGAGGCCAAACTCATCTCTGGTGTCTGTGGAGGAGCAAGTGGGCATTGCCCACTGCAGCAGGGGTTGGAATGCCCTGCAGACCACTTGTCCTTCATTTTCTCTTCTCCCACTTGCCCTTGGGCAGTTCCCCGGACAAGACTGGCTCCCATCTGACTACAAGTGCAGGGCTGCCGCTTCAGGAGGCCTCAGCCATCCCACCTCACTGTGAGCACTGCCCAGCACCACCATCTCTGTTCCTCATTTGGATCTGTGCTGGGGCAGCAGGGAGCACCACAGAGTGGAGCCTTGAGGGCTGGGCTCCACAGCACCATGTGCGTTGTCCCAGGCCACAGGACATGTCCCCTGCTCGCTGCCGAGCCACCAGTGGCCCCTGTCCTGGTTCCCTTGACTGCCCTGGTTTGCACTGAAGTGCCCACATCTGAATGCCTTGTGAGTGGAAGAAAAGAACATGGAGGTGATGGGCAGCATCTGTAATAGGAAATTGCTGTCTGCAGATGTGTGTGAAGGAAAGCCTGTGTCAGACAACGGTATCAAGGGATAAATTCCACAAGTGAGTGAATCCATCTGAGTGTAAGACACAGGTTGTTTGTTTCCCAGGAACAAGCTGAACAGCTCCAAGGCCATCACTCTACGAATGACATGGTTTCCTTAGTGCTGCCCATGCTTACACAGTAGGAGAGAAGGCAACAGGCAGAAAAACAGATGTTTGGCTCCTCTTGGACCAGGTTTTGAACCTTTAGCACTTTTGCAATTAGGTGGAGCTATGCTGGGAGTTTTGCTTGAATAAGGAATAGCAGAGATCTTGGTGTTCTTCAGAAGGAGCAATGTGAGAAGTGTGTCCAAGTGGGAACATCTCCTGGAAAATGCGACATTCCCCCCTGCCTTGCCCTGCAGGATGATGAGGGGCAGTGGGAGATGCTGCAGCTCCTTTGGAGCAAAGTAGTTCCTGTGAATACTGCAGAAAGTAGCTCGCCACCTTCTCCAAGCATAGAAATTCCTCCTGCCTCTGCTTTGAAGAAAGGGAAATCTGACCGCTCCTTCTAATCTTCCCCCATACACCTGGCGTTGCAGGGACCAGTGACAACCTGGCCCTGATAAAGACTTCAAGACTGGACCTATTATCTATATCCTAGAAACACTCCAATCATGTGGGAATAGTTAAAGGTAAGAGAATACTTAGCAGGTCATCTGTCTTTCAGCTGCAGGCAACAGGAGGTGGAAGCAGGCCGGCACAGCTGGGTGCTGCCATCCCGCCGTCACCTGCCATGCTGCCAGGCAGAGCCGTGCTGGGCTCAGCACTGCCTGCACCATTCCCTTTCAAGTTCTTTGTCCATGGGGGTTTGTCCTCCAGCTTTGGGAGACCAGGCAAAGCGCTGCAGCTGCTTCCTGAGCAATAGAGACCCAAGATCAGGGCTGGCTGTCCTGCAGGCACGCAGAACAACATGTACTTTCCTTGATACACTGAGCTGGCTGGCTGCACTGCTGAGCTGAGCTGGGTGTGTGCTGAGGGAGAAACCCCTGCTCGGCCAAAGGCAGCGAGCTGCACGCTGTGCTCCTGCAGCAAGCTGGGAGGATTGAGTAAGTCCCAGCTTCACCTGCTTCCCATCCCAGGGGCAATCAGCCATCTGCAGCTCTACTGCCTGGGATGCACAGGAAGGGAGAGTTCATTAGCAATTTATACGTTTGGTTTGCCTCCTAAAATGGATCCTTCCAGCAGTAAGGATGTGTCAATTCCCTGTTGAGATGCTCCTGCTCTCACTGCAGTGGCTCCCAGGCAATCACTAGGCTCCAGCTGCAGTTGCCGTGTATGTAAATGCTGTAAGTAAGCCGCAGGGGCAGGGTCATATAAGCATTTTGTTAGGTTCTGCCCCGTCGGCCTTATTTCATGGATTCAGACAGAATATTAATGCGTTTGCATATGTAAATGTGTTAAACTGAGCATCAGCTGAGGGAATGCATTAAACCCCGTGGTCCTGCCGAGTTGATTTAATCTGACAGCGCCTCCATTAAAAAAATAAAGAGCATCAGTTTTCCCTTTTGACTTGATGTACAGTAATTAGCTTGTTAGAGCAGGAAACACCTCCTTTCATAATTGATTTTGCACCCCTTTTACTTGGGTATCTCTGACAAGCTGTTTCTCGTTCCCCAAGGACGCCATCAGTACTTCCCATGCGTTTGGAATTTCATGAATGTGAATAATGAATATGATTTATCCCTCCCACGCTCCCACGCAGGGGTAATGCATGTGGCCAATTTGCAGGCCAGGCCTCGCACCGTACAGCTGGGTGTGGAGGTGTGAGCGCGCTGCTGTGCTGTGCCCAGAATTGAGGCCCGCTTCACGACGATGCTCTGGCTGTAGCAGGGAGTGGGTTGCACTGCGTGTTTGCCTACCAAGGAGGAAAAAACGGAGGGAGGTTTTCTGAATGGCCCTGTGTATCTACGCTCGCATGCCAAATCCATTGCTTATTACAGCTGGCACAGTGCCTTAGTGGGCTAATGTGTTAATAATGTGTAATGTTTCTCTTAGGCAATGACACTGCTCTTCATTAGTGCTCTCCAGCCCTGTCGCTGTTGCTTAGCTCCACATTTTGTTTCTGAAGTCTGAGTGAGGGTATTTGAAATCAGGATTTCAGATCTGCTAATACATGTCACACACTCTTTAAAAATGGATTTTAAAAGGGCCTCAATAATTTTATGGCTACTAATAACATTTGTAGCTATGTGAGCTAAGCTAATGATAAGAGTAATCAAATTTCATGTTTCACGGCATAAAACGAGCAACTGCAGGGGTCAGGGAGGCTGCCTGCCTGCCTGCCCTCCTCCTCCAGGAGCCGCCTTCCCAGTGTCACAGCAGCTGAGTGGGGCTGGGGTGTGTGGCCACACAGTGCTGTGGGACAGACTGGGGTCTCATGCAAACCCAGGGCCTTATTTATACATATGGAAATTCCTGCTTTGGTTGTCACATGGAGTGGAACGATATGCTTACTTCACCCTGATCATCCCCAGCCCTGGCACTGGGTACATGGGATGCACTTGTCCCATATTTTAGGGCTGTTTCCTTGGACACAAAAGCCCCATATTTCTGGCATGACCCCATACCTTCTGTGTGAACCGCTTTATCATAGAATCATAGATTCATTCGACTTGGAGGGGGCCTTTAAAGGCCATCCAGTCCAACTCCTCTGCACTGAACAGGGACCCCTACAGCTCCATCAGATGCTCAGAGTCCCTCTAGAGCCTGACCCTGGGTGTCTCCAGGGATGGGGCACCACCATCTCTCTGAGCAACCTGTGCCAGTGCCTCACTGCCCTTATTGTGAAAACTTCTTCCTTATACCCAGTCTACATCTTCCCTTCAGGATTTCCATCAGTGCTGTGCCTGCAGCAGCAGCCAGGCAAAGCAACAACAGCTGAACTCAGGGCTCCTTCTGCTCGGGCTTCTCTCAGGGCTGCGCTTTGCCATACAGTGCCTCGAGCATTTTCTGGCACCCGTATTTTTAGTGCAATATGTTTCGCAAAGCCTTTTAGTGCACTGCACCAGCAATGTACTGATGAGTCTAAAAGGATTCACTTAACACAATGGCTAATAAGCTAGACAGGAGATGCCCTGAGTAAAAACCCAGCAGCGTCCATTGATAAACTCAGTATTTTTTAAAGAGGGAAATAGCCATGCTTTGTTTAAAGGATTCTTCTCTAGAAAAGACCTTATTTTCTGAAACCCACACAGTGCCTGGAGCCCCATGTTGCTGCTCTTCCCCTCACTGCTGGGCTGTGGGGGATGTGTGCTGATGGGTGAGGAGCTGTGCCCAACAGGGGCATCAGGGATCCTAGCAGGAAGGCTGAGCTAAACCCCCCTTAATTGAGGCCCTCAGAGCAGTAAGTAGAACACTGCACCACCCTGTGTAGGGGATTTGGTGTATCTTTACCATCAAGGCTACATTTGTCTGTAGGATTAATCACTTTTTGATCCAGAGGGTTTAAGACAGACAGCTTACTAGCAGTGTGCCGCCCAGCTCTCCCAGGCTGGCAATTAGCTGCCTTTGCTCGTATTGTCCTGTTTATTGTGCCATTCTCCATCCCTTTTTCCTCTTTCTGAGCAACATGTTAATACACTAAGTCATTTTTAATCAATTTTAACTGTGCTTTTAGGAGACTTTTAGCAGAGGATTTTTAGGAAAAGCTTTATATTGAACATGGAAAATGAATGGGCAGAGCAGGTCTGTAGATGATGCTTTAAAGAATTCTGTCGAGAAACTCAAGGAGGTCATTTTGCTCTATTTTAGTGTCTTATCTCTGGACTTGCTGAGGTTCTCCTGCTTGCCAGCAGGCCCTCAGCACCCTGATTGATGCCCACTGCCACTTAATTGCAACACAAATGAGCTTCTTTGGGGCAATATTTTACCTCACGTGCAAGAAGAGCTGTTCTGTCCCTTTGGAGGCCAAGAACAGCTGCTGGCAGGCTGCCCCTCCTGCCTCACACAGTCCGGGGAGCAGAAGCTCATGCCGTGCCCCCCAGGCAGCGTTTGCTCCATCACCGCAGGCTGGTGCAGAAGGACTGTGTCTCTGCCCCACTTTTCCTGTGTGTGGTCTGAACACAGGGGACAGGCAGGGAGCTGGTCTTGGGGCCTCCAAATGCTGATCGCGGCAGTGGCTGGGGGCTGTCCCTGTGCTGTGACGCGTGGGATCACACACCTGTAGGGCCCGGAGCCGCTGGCATCAAACACTGCTTGGCAGAGCCCCGCAGCACCTGGCCGCCTGCCTGTGGTCTGAAACTGCCCAAAGGCCTCGGGGCTCAGCTTTCCTGTTTCCAGGCATGAATGTGTCCTGGGTGACCTTGGTGGCCAAGCACACTCACTGCTCTGCTCAGTGACTTGTGGTCACGCTGCTGACCGCCTCCGTGAAGCACTTTGCTGCACCCCGAGGATGAGCATACCTGGAGGCTGAGCGCTGCTGTGCAGAGCAGCAGTTGGCTGCTGTAGCAATGGTGAGCAGAGCCAAAGCTTGTTGAAATGGGTGGGAGTGCTGAATCGACTACGGCCGGTTTTGGATCGGATGCTAACAACTATGAAATCCTTTTTGCCACTGGGCACCCCTGGAGTGGACTTACAGGCACACTCTGAGCTGGAAGCAGTGTGGGCCACTCTTCCCTGCTGTGGGCAGTCCGTCTTCTTTTTTTCTTGGCTCTTTTAATAAATGTAACCTTTTCTCCTATGGCTTAGGCATTGTGTTGAACCGTGCCGACAAATGTTCTCAGGTTTTTAAAATATTCGCTATTAAAGAGATCAGGCCAGATGTGTTCTGCTGCCTTCATCACTCTAGGTTGTGTACTCTATGTTGAAATGATTATTGTCATCACTCGGTGAAAGGCAGCTGATGAAAGACTCTCTCTCCCTCTGATGAGCTATCCATCTGCCCATGCCTGGTGCAGAGTGCACAGGTTTTGTTTTTGAGTGATATATTGCTGTGTCAAAGTGGCTTATGTGCTGCTTAAACTTGCACTGGTGAATGATAGAGAGTATGTATTAAACAACCTCATTGTGGCTGCAGCTGTATTTCTCACCTCCAGCTCTGGGAGCACAGTGCGGCCCCGTGTGGCCCAACAGCAATCCTTGTGCCAGGGCTGCTGCAGCCCGCCAGGCCTGGGCACGGTGCTGCCAGAGAGATGGTGCTGAGAGGGGAAGCCTTAGGCTGGAAGTAAGTTGGCTCTAGGTATAACTCGTGGAGGAGTGTCTTGGAGCCCAGCTGACTGATGGTCACAGTACTGGTGTTTGGAATTCTCCCAGTTTTCAACCGCAGCACAAGCAAGAGACCCAACAGCATCAGATTCAGATGAATTTTCCAGGTATGTCTGGTGAGAGTTTGTTCTCCAGTACTCCCACCTCAGCCCCTTTCACTCTGCTTTGCTCTTTGTTTTTTCAACCATTTGCAAGGCTCATCAAAAGCAAATAAGGGATAGGGAAAAGGAGGGCTACAATGTTTCTATCTTGGATCCTATTCCCCAAACCATGTCCACAGCGCCCACTGATGAGCAAAACATATTACAAACACTGCTTTGCCTTGAAAATGTTCTGAATGGAAAATACAATTCCCTGGGTCCTCCCCACTTCTGCAGCCCTACCATATAGCTGTGAATTCCCTTAAGGCTGAGCATAGCCTCTCATGCCAACAGGACCTTTCCAACCAATGAAGAGTGATTAAAAACCCCACACAGATATTTTCTCTCTGTAGCAACACAATCAAATACTTAACCAAAAATAATGTAATGAAAACCTGGGTCATGGAATGGAGTGCTGCAGCCTGGAAAATCAGTGTTCTGACCTTCTGCATTCCCTCTATTAGCGGAGTGCTGCGCAGTGAGCAAACCCTATTTCTTACAACAAAGAAATTTAGCAATCTGCGAGGCTGTGTCACCTTGCTGGCAGAAACACCGAGCAGCAACAGTGCTGAAAGTCAACACTAATAGCTGACACCAAATTAAACTGCCAGAGTTAGTGTGATGCGGTTCTGTCACCTTCCGACAAGTTTGATGTGAACGCAGAGGCTTCTGCTGGAAGCTCCTCGGTGGAGCTCATGATGCATCATCTTTACATATCTGTCCATCTGCATCTGCCAGCAACAGGTGCTGCTCTGGGGCTGTGGCTACAGGTTGCCTCACCTCCACACACAGCACATTGGGTGCCTCAGAGCCTGCAGTGCCTCTGCTCAGGTGTCTATTTGAGCATATGGTTTAACACACCATCCTCACAAGGTAGTATGCATCAGACCACATTTATCTGAGGGTGAACTGTATCAGACAGGGTTACCATCATGATGTCCTGCAAGAAGAGCTTATCTTACCTTATCTCCAAATCATCCACTTATACACCATCAGCCCAGAAATACTGTGCAGTGCACTGTTCTCAGCCGGCCCTCTGCACCACCAGAATTATCTCTGTGAAATGACGACAGATTTCCTCCCCTGGAAGACGACTGAGCCCCATGCCAGGTCCGAGCAGAGGAGCACGTCAGACCTGTGCCATATCCTTTCTTGTGCCCTCCCAGCAGGCAGCAGGCACAGACAGTTTCTGAGCTGCGGAGGGGACCATCCCACCTTCCTGTGATCAACTATTTTCTAAGCAATGAACAACATCTCTTAAGGTACATCTGATGGCATTCGTGGTCAGGTGAGGCTTTAAGTTGGATGAGTTAAAGTGGATCATGAAGCACATCGGCCCATAACACACTGCCCCACTGGGTCCGATCCCAGTGCACCCAATTCTGCCCAGCAGCCAGCTGGGAGCCATGGGGCTGCGTGCACAGGGGATGAGGGCTCCTCAGCTCTGCCCAGGAAAAATTCAATTACCAAAATAAGTTCCCACATTGTCAGATCCCAGAGCACCCTCTTCTGGCTTCCCCCTGGCTGCGGCCGTCTCTCCCACGAGCCCACCACGTGGGTGAACCCACGGCGGGTGCATGGAGCAGCTCCCACCAGCTTTGGTGGCTCTGTCTCTGTCTGCGGCCTCATGCTGTGCTTGGGATCCAGCCATTCCTCCTGCCCACACCGAGCCCCTTCACAATTAACCTTTATGTGCAACCTTTTTTCAGCAAAATTCCTTTTCTTATTTTTCAGTGGGTGATCACGGAAAAAAGAAACCTGACTTTGCACATGTTACGTGGCCTCAGCCATGGCTCTCCAGAGGTAGAAACCAGGCTGTTGGTGTGTGTGCACAGAGCAGCAGGATGGCCGCAGCACAGCAGGCAGGGCCCCAAACCAGCCCTGCCCTGGGGTGCCCCCACAGGAGCTCCAGATGGGTCTGCGAGCTGCTCCCCTCTTCTTGGTGCCCTCACAGCAAACCTGGAGCCATAATTCACAGTGTAGGTGGGCAAAACTCCCACTAAGAGCTAATTAACCGCTGAGATTAATATTTCTGTTTCAGGGTCCACAGATGTCGTTATACCATTATAAAATAAACTCCTGAAAAATAATTCATTTAAAAAATAATACATTGCTTTCCTTTTATCTAGTAGGTTAAAGTACTTTGTTCCTTGGTACCAGCTTTAAATTTTTTATGTCAGGGTGAAAAGCAATTTTTTAATTATAATTTTAATGCATCCGACCATATTTTGTAGTGATACATTTTGAACCCAACTTGTAAAGGTGTCAGAAGGAAATACGGCTATTCCATAGAAGTACCTGAGCCATAAGCACACGGTTGAAATAACATAGTGCTTTTAGAAGTGCCAATTATTTATTTTAACTGTGATATTCCATCTGTCATTAGAGCTGCATGAAATATGTGATGCGTTACCAGGAAGGGCCAAATTCAACTGTTTCAGAATTGACACAACTGTCACAAAGGTGAGGAACTGGATCACGACTCCTTTTGTAGGTCTGGTGGCAAAGCCAGCCCTAAATTCACTTCAGCCAGCTTCCCTCACTCTCCCGTACAGTGATGGGGCATGCTGCTCCCCTTCAGACAAACATCTCTTTTCCCATTTATGATGGACCAAAGGTTGAAGATAACTGCTCCAGCACTTCCATGGCTCCAATGAAATTGTATGCCCTGGAATTGCTCTCAAGTTTAATGTTCTCATTTTATGTAACGAAATAGCAATTGCTCCATCTCTGCGGCTGAATGAATTCACGCTGAAAAAGATTGAAAATTTTAGGTGGAATTTAAGAAACTGCTCAGACCTTCAGCCAGTGTGTTACGTTGGATTAAAAGCAGAGATAAGCAGTATTTACTTGGAAAACTGAGCACCAGACATATCTGGAGAATTCTTTCTGAACCTAATACCAATGCATCTGAGAGGGGAAACCATCAGAATATTTACCCTTTTGTGCAGCTTCATCGACCTTTTCTTACAGCCTCTTGTTATCTTTTCCCTTTACAGGTTTTGGTATAGATCCTCGGTTATAAGTCTACAGTTCTCTGACATGTTACTGCTTTGTAGAGAGGAAGGTCTTTCTGTTTTACACCTTTTAAATACAAAACCTCAAAATGATCTCCCCTTCAGTAGTATTTTTACATAAGCTCGGTCCAGCAGACAGACCTCGCCTTGACTTTGATGGGTACAAAAACCACAGGTGAACTTTAAGGAGAAGACGCTATTAAGCATTGAAGGTGACAGTTTGATGTTCACAGCACCTTCAGATCTGATGGGGCTGGGGATAACCTAAATGCCAAGCACATGTCCCTGGAGGCAGTGGCTTGTGAGCAGTTGTCTGGGAGGATCTGGGCAGAGGGAAGCACTGCTCCTTCCCCAGAGAGTACCACAATAAATGGGACAGATAAAGGGACAGACATTTTAGTGGGGTCTGTTGTGACAGGACAAGGGGAAATGATTTCAAACTAAACGAGGGGAGATTTAGATGGCAAATAAGGAAAAGGTTTTAGGATAAGGGCAGTGAGGCACTGGCACAGGTTGCCAGAGAGGAGTAGGTGCCCTGTCCCTGGAGACCCAAGGTCAGGCAGGAGGGGCTCTGAGTGCCTGATGGATCTGTAGGTGTCCCTGTTCAGTGCAGAGGAGTTGGGATAGAAGGCCTTGAATCATTCCTTCCAATTGAATCAATTCTATTGAATAATGGAATCATAGAATGACTTGTGTTGGAAGGGACCTCAAGGATCATGAAGCTCCAAACCCCCTTCCACACACAGGGCCACCAACCTCCATATCTAATACTAGATCAGGCTGCTCAGGGCCCCATCCAACCTAGCCTTGAACACCTCCGGGGATGGGGCATCCACAGCCTCTCTGGGCAGCCTGTTCCAGCACCTCACCACTCTCATAGTGAAGAACTTCCCCCTGATATGCAACCTAAATCTTCCCTCCTTTAACTTAAAACCATTTCCCCTCATCTTGCCATACTTCTATGGCTCTGTGATCACACTCATTGCTTAGAAGCATGCCAGTCTGTAGCACTCCAGCTGTTCTCCTTTAGCTGGCAGTTTGCCTTAAGATTTTCAGAAGACTGTTAGCCATATTTTCAAGTGGCCCCATGCTGCTGATGGTTGCTGCCATACTTAAGACACTTTTGAAATTTTCTTATTTGAATCATGACTTGCAACAGCTGTATTAAAATTCTATATTTCACCTTCACTTTCCACACTCAATACTTTTAACAGGGCGAAAGCTATGGAGGGATGATTCCAATTCCTCCTAGTGCAGTCTTTCCCAGCCCTCCCTTTCTGTATCCCCAGTCCCACTCTCTGGTGTGCATCCAAGGAGCACAGGGTGCTCCCTGTACCAGCAGCCGGGCAGGAGCAGTGCTCACACAGCAGCAGTGCCACCTCCTCCACCATGTGTTGCATGTTGGGCTTCCTGTGATCACATGGCACATAGACCCTCTCTGCCCTTCCCCAATGCTCTGGGAAGGCTTTTAAGACCAGTCTCATCTCCCGTAAGCTCTGTCAAGTCAATGGAGTGATGGCATTGCATGGCAGCCACAGCCTTTGCTTGTTAGTTTTTATAACTGAATATATGACCCTACCAATTTCACTAACGGAAACCTCAATTTCCACATTGGCAAGGGGTTGATTTGCTCCAATAAATATTGACCCACTGTGACGAAGCATTGTTATTATCAGAATGTATTGGTATAGCACAGATCCATCGATAGGTGTTCAGCTCCATGTTTTATAAACATTTTACAATGACATATTTTGGACTTTCACTGACACGCTTCTGAAAATATTTGCGCTGGTGAGGAAGCTGGGAGCTCACTGGGTTATCTCTGACATGGCAAGGGCTGGGAGGACGATGAGAGATTCACTGAAGCTTGGGCTGTTATCAGTTGTTTTGCATGTATGAGCCCAAGCACAGGTCAGGACTCTGTTTGCAGTGAGGACCCACTTTCAAAATTTGCCCTATGCATCATCCTTCATTCCGCTGATAAACAATGAGTCACCGAAACACTAAAATCTCTCTGCAGTTTCTACAGAGAGGTTCTTTCATTTTCCTTCCACAGGTTTTAATATTTGAGCTTAAATTCTCCTGGGGGCCAGGCGTGGGGCAAAATACATTCGTTTTTGTCAGCCAGCAGCCAAGTTTCCCTGAACTGGGACACTTGTGTGGGAATCTCCAGCCTGGGCGAAGCATTGCTGAGAACCTTGCGCTCTGTGTTTCCTGCTATGGAAGCCCACTAAATATGTGGGGATGAAGAGCCTATTTTTAACTGCTGCAGTGGGCGAATGGGAGCTGCTCCTTGGCGAGAGGCAATTCTCCAGTCCCAGCAGAAGCGGCATCATCGCAGCTGTCAGCAGCAGGGATGGATGGTGCCTCTGGCGGCTCTGCTGCAGACCTCGCCGTGGAATTTCCTCTACAATTGCACACTGGCGTGCAGCATCCCCAAACTTTTCCAAATTCGCTGGGTTTATCTTCATTAATAAAAGCAAGTATTCACAAGGCTGAGGCCTGCCATTAAGGAGCCGATAAGCCATAATTTGTAATAAAAGAGCTACCTTTTCCAATTGTCTTCAGCTGAAACCGGGATTCTCCATGATGATTTATTGCCTTACTGCCAGGCTCTTGATAAGTGGACACCAAATGGCTCCTCATTACTCAAAAGATCTTCTGATTTCTTGAACCAAAGTCCTTCCCAAGCTCCTCTTAGCCCACTTTCCTTCCAAAGAAAATGAATCAAGGATCCTCTCTCGGTAGCCTATAAACTATTTTAGCATAAAAAATATCATAAATGAGAAAGCAGAAAATCTTGTTTGCTAAAGGGCTGCTGGATGAACTGCCTCTTGCCCTTTTGATAGCATCTTTGAAATGGAAATGGCCAGCTGCCTGACCTTCTGTTCAATGACCCTTTTTGTACAAAGTCAAATTGCAGTGGCTTCACAGCAGCAATTCACCTATGGACATAAACTAGATTTCAGGGGGGTAAGGAAGAGAGAGCTTCTATTTCCATTTTCTTTAGAATATTTTTTCCTTGGTAATATTTCCTATCTACACATCAGAATCAAGTTTATAAAATTAATTGCTGTTCACGAAAGAAATTCAGAATGTTACTCCAGCAGCTTACATCTCTAGACTTTTTTTACATTATGGATGCAACAAGCCTTCTTTAAAAATCATTAATCAAAAAGATTTAGTATGTGAACAGCACCACATGCAATTTTGAAAAAAAATTCTATAATCAGTTATTGGATTGTAGCATTAATTATTTAACTCATTTTATTAGAACTCGAGGAAAGATATAATTCTGAGCGGAATGAAAGATGAGCAAAAATGAAAGGAGACAAGAAATATCATATTTCTAAATACATTGAGATGTAGATGCCCAAGTTCAGCAATCAGCTGCCCACGTGAGATGTCCAAGTAGCGCAAAACTCCATATTCCCATCCAATCTGTGCCCTTGCGGCTTAGTTTATCCTGTGATACAATTGCTTTTTAAGAGCAGTCATTCTTTGTTAAACGCGTTTGCCAAATCCGAGCCCAGCCTTCCAGCTGGGGGAAATCACTCGTGCTCAATTATACCAGCTGAGAATCGGTCCAAGGAGGTTTCCCAAATGTGCACGGAAACACCGGGCTGGCGGGCGCCTGTTGGCAGGACCAGGGCCGGCAAGGGCTGCGCGGGGCTTCCTGCTGAGAGCCCAGCCCTGCCGTGTGGCTCAGCCTTTATCCTCCGGCTCCACCTCTGCCTCTCTGCCAACTGCCAAACATCATCCATCCAGGGGAAGGGAGGGGGGATGCGCCTTCCAAGCAGCGCCTTTAGCAGTATTTAACTTTGTCTAGAATCATGGCTGGATGTAGGCATAAGGCATTGCTCAGAGCAGTCAAAAACAGGAGATGCTTAAGGAACCGTACAGTTTGTGGTTAAGGAGTGGCCCTGATTGCTGTTTTGCAGCTAACAGCTGGTATGTTAAGGCTAAAATCGGAGTGTCAATTAATTCTGTATCAAATCAGCTGAGAAAGACAACAGTGTGCAAGCATATGGTCATTGCAGGAGTAAGGCTGCTGAAAGCAGAGGGTGTTTGATGGTTTCAGCCTGTCGCTCTTCACTTCTGATATTGTAAATGAGGCTAAAACAGTTTAATTTGTGTAACGGGCGGTCAGGAGGGTTTAACTGAAGGGGGAGGGCTGGCAGCACTGGCAGCTCCTCTCGCGGTTGCTCGATGTGCAGCGGCTTTGCCCGGTGGCAAGCTGCCCAGCCTTGTAGCACAAGAAAACAGTTCACAATTACCTCATAATTCAATCCCAAGCCTTGTTTCCAATCAATCCCTCATGAACGCTGCGTTCTGCTAGCAGCCCCATGCCTCGTAGGGAGATCCCAACCTGCTGCCCGCCCCGTGCCCCTTCTGCTGGTGCAGGCCTGGCCAGAAGTGCCTCGATGTGTTCTTGGGCCCCTTGTTCAAAGGAGCATCTGTGCGTATGCTCATGTTTTAGGCACATGTTGTTGTCCATTCTCACACAACAACACTCTCAGACCATGTGGAAGCTCCACCAAATTCTGACTGTGCGCTCCATCCAGGGAGCTGTGTAATTAAAGAGGACACATGCAAGTCATCGTCTGCTGACAACGCTTGGGTAAAGTGTCTGAAATGCTACTGGAAGAGGAGGAAGTGCCTTTTCAAGTCCCACATGTGAAGGGCTCTATAACAGCCAAGAAGTATTTCACAGATGTTTAGAGGAAATAAAAATCCCTCTCCAAGCTGAGAACAAGAATGAAATATTTAGACCAAAGGTTAGTGTCCTCCCATATAGATATAAACCTCCCGGGTCACTGGCTGTTAAGACAGAAATGTTTCCTTGCAGCAGAGCCCCAGAAAGATGCAGCGAAGGGAGGCAGAACGCAGAGGGAGCAGTGCTTGGAGAGCGGAGCAAGGAGAAACATCTATAGGAACTGCTGCAGAGCAAAAGAGACAAGTTTTCTCTATCTGGAGCTTGCACATCCTATCACCGCCATGCATTCCCAAGGACATGCCCAGCACATGCTATGTCCAGCACCTTATAATGCCCATCACCTCGTAATGACCCCATAAAGAGGAAACTGCATAATTCCTAAAGGCCTGCAGAACTGAGTGCTTGCTGCTTCTCCTGTGCAGCAGCAGTGTGGGATTAAGGCCCGGCACAGACGGGGCTCACACTTCTCTGGACATCATCTGCAAGCTCTGGGTAAAAGACAGGGCTCCCAGGCTAAGGAACAAATACCCAAATTAAATATGTTTATCTCCAAAAAGGGAGTAATTATGGAATCCCAGATTAATTCAATTATTTCACTTAAAATAACAACCCGAGTCCTGCAGAGCAGCTTAACCAAGCTAATGAGCACAACAGCGAGGATGAGCTGAGGGGAAGGAAAAAGTGGTTCAGAAAGCAGTGTGAGCACATGCAAATAAAGCACCTGCCAGGTTTTGTGCCGTGCCCTTATAATCTCCGCCTGTGCTCAGAGGGATTCTGAGCTGCACAATTGCGTATGCACCCTTATTTTCTGCCAAGCACTGGATTGTTTATTTCTAATGACAGCAGTATCATGTGGACCATGGCATATGGATTGAGGACGCTGCTCCTCTATTTTTTCTGCTTGTTGCTATTATTCCTGGGTTGTGAATATTTTAAAGCACGTGCCAACTCTTTGCATCTGAAAATCAATGGAAGTTTGGCCATTCACTTTAACAGCGCTGGATGAGCTCGGAAGGTCCGCGCCCCCCACCCTCTTTTTAAATAAGTGGCATTTTGTAGGATAATGGTCCTGGAGCGTATTGATTGGCCTCAGCGAGGCTGTGCATCGCCCTCACTGCAAAACATGAAACTCAGACTGAGCTGAGCACAGGGATGTGCCCAATATGCTGAGGGGTTTGGGGCTGAGGGCTGTGCTCTGTGCAGGGCGTACCGAAGTGTCACGACTGCACCTGAGTGCTCAACATGGCCGTGCTGCGTGGGCAGCAGTGTTGAGTATTGTGATGGCCAGGGTGAGTGCGGAGAGTGCTGGGGCTGTGCAGAGGGATGTGCGCCCCAAGGCGGTGCTGATGAACCGCTCAGGCATGTATGCCAGCCCAGCACCTCTGCACCCTAGCTATCCATGGCCGTGGTTTGCCACAAAGCACATTCCCATCAGAAACATTGTTCTGGAAAAAAAATCTTTTGGCTGTAGCGGTGACGAAGTGAGCCCACATCAGCACAGCCTCTTATTGACCGGCGGGGGTTCGGACCAGGCCCTCCCCCGCGGTCATTTCCAGAGGCAATTACCCTGATGGCTGCTGCCTCGCCTTCTGTCACGCCGGGCGATTGCTCTGGGGCTGGCGGGGCTGCTGCGCTCTCCTGGAAGCCATTTCCCTTCACTGAACTTTGATTGTGAGGAGCAGGCTATTGTCTTGGCAGGGAGACCCTGCATGTGTCCCCATCAGCTCTCTTGGTGCTCGGAACTGACACAACCACACTTGTCTCCCCAGGGCTGTGTGTGATGGCAGTGTCACCTATGTGTGCATCTGAACACGGGAATACGCTGCGCAAACATCATGTTGTCCCCTGCTGCTGTGACTTAATCTGGTATAAAATCATACTTTTCCAAAAATCAGAGGAGCTTTATTGTTTTTTTTTTTTTTTTTTTAACCTGGCTTCACCCCACTTAAAATAATCTTTTAGGTACAGTGTTAATGAAAAGCGACTGTCATAAAAGCAGAGAACGTGGGTGTCAGCCAGTGCAATAAAAGTAATGTAAAAATCATGGGAAGTTGACGCGTGGCAGGTACCAGCCCTATTACACAGGCTGCGCACGCACATGCGTGATATTCAGCACACCCTCTTATCAGGTTTAATTGCATTAGTGCCCGCTGCTCATCTATATCCTGTATAAAAGCAGTGAGGCAATCATTGCACAGAGGCGTCGCAAGGCAGAGCAGGGAACGGAGCTCAGCTCCTCTCTCCCAGCTCGATTTGACACGCTGGCATAAGCACGCATAGACAATTCTTAATTGTTTTATTTCAGGGAGCAACCAAATAAAAACCTGAAATAATTTGATGGCATTTTTTTCCGTAAAGGAGGAAGCTGAACTACTTATGGCTACAAAGAGGGAGCAGATTGTATGAAAGGACTGTGAATCTAGCTCTCTTTGTTGTGTTTGCAGGGATTTTCAGGGTGATTTAGTGTGGATTGATTTGCAGTTTATTCTGCAGCCATTGTTTGTAATGTGCTTTGCAAGCTCATGTACTTTGAACCTTAATTGTTCTAAATTAAACTATGGGGACCAGACAGAACACATTTCAATCAGAATTACAAAATATTGCACCAAATTCCTTTGGGATACATAATCTTTCGCCATGTCTGCGGTGCTTGTATATGTGGAGGAGGAGTGAGGAAGCATATTTAGGAAGATATTACTATAATTTAATTTACCCTTTTCCATTGGTAAACCAAACAAGGACAAGGATATTGGCAGAAACAAGTGATCAAAGTGGTTTGAAGCTGCCTCGTGGTGGTGTTTTTCTCACCCTGCTTAAGAAACTGCTTGTACATGATTCTCCATCCAGGGCACACCAGGTAGGGAAGCGCTGCCAGCAGCGAGAGCCTGGTTATGGGCTGGGATCACCGTGATTTGGCAGGGCAGGGAAAGCAATAAGAGCTCACTTGGGTTAGCATGGGAGAAGGGAACAATATAACTTGCATCGATTTGAGCAATTCTGGGGGAACAAAGCTCAGACATCAGTAGGGTTGGAGTTCTTTTAAGCCAATATGCCTTTAGTGAAAGAGCACTGTAATATTTGCTTGAAAAATACCTTTGTGTATCCTGGCTAGGGCTGACCTGGCTCCTGCAAAGTTGTCAGCCAATGAAAATTCCTTCTTAAAAAAAAAAAAAATTTTTTTCTCCAGCTGAACTTTCTCTGAAGAACAATGGAGAGACTTTTCTGATAGAGAAGCTAAATGTGAAGATACCACTTGTGAGGAAAACACCTGGGGAGGATGAGAATGAGGGTGAAAATGCCAGAGGGGTTGCAAAAAGAGAGAGGATTTAGGCGACGAGCAGCTGATGCCAAAGCAGTACCCATGACCACAGGGAAATGAGTGCCTAGGATAGCTCTTCCTTGCAGAATCTGCATCTGCCTTGTGAAAAGCACTTCTGCTCGTGGTACCAAACCCCCAGTAGAAGTTTCCTACTTGATTCAGCACTAGGCTGGGTTAAAATTACAAACCAACATTCCTCTCCCTACCCCTACCCCAGCAGGGCAGGGGGCAGCAGCTGCAGAGCCTCGAGGGCAGCTCCACACCCCCTTCCTGCCACAGGATCATCACAGCTCGAGGCAGTTTTCTGCTGTACCATTCGGGTGGCTCCGCATGGGATCCCCTGGTAATGGGACCACTCAGCAGCTCCGGGCAGAGGAAGGGGCTGTCTGCCCCCACGTGTCCCCAAGGAGACAAGCGGTGGAGGGAAGGCTCTCGCCACCCAGTGGGGCTGATAGCATAAGTGCTCTCTAGATGGAAGCTCAGCAATGGAGAACTGGGGACAGGATGGAAGGAGACGTGATGAAGGACAGAGGCTGCTCGCATAGTGGCTCCTTGGAGGGCACCACCATTTGGGATAGGAATTTAAGTCTGCTTTGCAGCTCACAAATATCAGCGCCTCTTCTTGTCACTTCCAGTCTAGAGAAATACGAATCAACTGAACAGCAGCTCGACAAGCTCCGGAAAGTCACAAGTGATTTGTCAGAGCTTTTTTGCTGGGAGGTCACTATGAGGGAGAGTGTATTTAGGCACCGTATGTGTCCCTATTTATCGACTGCACCTGTGCTTCCATGCCGAGCCTGAAACAAACCAGCTCATACTCAATTTAGCATAGCGGTCTGAATTAGTTAATTTTAGTCAGTTGGTGATTGTTATTGCTAAGATCCACCACTGCTCTGCATTGCACAGGCATTAAAATTAGTGTGAAGATTGACAGCCTTTTTCCGGAAAGAATAAAAGTATCTGCACATTCATGATGAATATAAACAGAAAGGTCAAGACTCAAAACCCAGCAGTCACCTATATAGTCTCCAAACAGTAGACTGTCTCATAAGGTCACAACTCATTTAAGCCCAGTGCTTCTTATGAATGCTCTGGCAGATGTACATAAGTGAATGGCTTATTTATCATCAAAGCCTGAGCTCAGATATAACTTTATTGAAAACGTTAAGTTTTCACTCCTGTGTTTTAATTTAGACTGCCAAATTAAATTCAGTTGTATTAGAAAAATAGGTTCGAATGTTCAAACTGAAATAATGATGACTGAACATACTGTTCTCCATGCCTCCAATGTCCTGATTGCCTATTTACGTGTGTGGTTTTCAATATCTTTAATGTTTATACACCTAAAATCTACTTCTGGAGGTAGGGACCTTTATACTCCAAACACAAGCCAATTGACAATAGGTTTGCTATTCCTGTTTATCTTTTATAGTGCCCTCATTCACAGTCCTTGCACCACAGGTAAAAAAACAGTTGGAGATATTTACATGGCCCTCATTCCCACAGTACCTGAATACCCCAGTCACCGTGGATTTATTTTTATCGCAGCAACGTGAATTAGAAGAGCATTACTTTTCTCCTTCCACCTAACTCAAGAGCAAAGACACCGAGGGTAAGATTTTAAAAATCAAGCAAATAGAAATTAAAGACAAGCTGCCCAAATCTATCTGTGTGAACCTACCAGCAGCTCTTGTTTGCGCTATTATAGGCTGACCAAGATTCTCAACCATTTATCCTTTCCACCAAGGATGCAACCTGCTGAATCCTTATGCACAGTGCTCATAATCATTTGTTTAATACTGAGACTTGGCTTCCCAACTTCTCCCAGTGCAAGTGAAGGCAGATGTAAGGTGTGACTTGCTGGGGCAGGCACAAGGTCTGAGCAGTCAGTTATAGCAATAGCAAGCGTGGCACACCTAGACAGTTTAGGTTTGGTGCTTAGAAGAGCTAACTTCCAAAATAAAATATTTAAATCTTTGCTTGCTAGTAAAGGCACCCTGCACATCTACCTAATTAGTCTTTACAAGATCTGTATTTCAACGGTGCTCCGGAGCTGTAAACACACTCCTGTTACAATTGGCTTTTTTTTAGAGGGAGGCAGAAACAGAATCTTCTGCCCTGCGAAGGACCCACTGTGTGCCCTGTTGGTAACCAAATGAGAAAGAGGTTTGGAGACTTAAAAGACAGGAGCTCAGTGGGTGCAGCACAACACCAGAAAATGCAGCGCTACACCACTGACAGCCTTGTTGGCACAAAGGAAAAGGCTGGGTAGGCGCGGATCCAGATTTGCCCTGGCTGAAAGCTGCTGAAAATCCATTTCAAAAGGACATGCTTTGTGCCTTATGCTCAGACTGCCACTCCCACCCATACTAGCAGATGCATAGGTCAACACTGGAGTAAGTACAGTAGATGCTGATGGCAGAGTAGCTCCCTTTTTTTTCTTCTACTGTTACCATTAATACAGAAAGAGAAAAATATTTTGGGGAGAAGAACTCAGCAGCTACAGTTTCTGAGTAAAGCTTATTATTTGTACAGCAAAAATCAAAACAACCTATTATTTGTCACTGCAGAGAGAGGAAGAAATACGATTCCTGGCTCTGGGTCTGTAATGCCCTCTTCTCCAGCCGTGCATTTTGTCCAGTTGTGTCTTATCACGTTAGTGAGAGGAGGGTTTCTGCTCCTTTCTTTCTTCCCCCCCCCCATCTTCCTTTCTTTCTCTCTCATTTTTTTTAATACCTCACTGTTCTTGACCTGACCTCTTGCTTGTGTAACATCTCAGTTTTTAAATGGTCATTCACTATCACCATTTCTTTTGGGAAACACGTTTCTAAGCTTAAGCATACAAGATTATAGCAGATTTCTTAGCTTACTGTGTAGCGTGTTTCCCATGTGATAGCTTCTCCTCAGGAAAGCTATTCTTTCATGCAGCCATAGCACCAGCATTGATCAGTGGAAAAGTTCAAGGCAGCAACTCATCAAGCACAGCTTCAATACTAGATTCCAGACAAGGTCTGCAATAAATAAGACCAGTAACAAAGCATCATATTTCCTCCTTACACAGAAAACCAACAGTGACACTGTTCTAAATTTCAGAATATAAGGACAATTTCTCCTCTGCATTGGAGCTAAATGAAAGCTGGAGGTATGTTCCCTTTTAATATAAACTACCTTTAAGTAATCATGAATTTTTAGGACGCCAGCCTTTGAAGTGTGCTAGCATATCATTTTAAATGCACACGTTCTTACCGTACGGGATTTTGCGGTGCCTTTACTGAACAGCACTTTGCTGTCTGAACACCGTGATATTGTTGAATGTGAATGTTTAGAACATATTATTCCAACCCCTGTGTTAGTTACCGCTTCTTATAAAATGTAATAATAATTCCAAGATCTCAACGTTAGCTAACAAAAAAGAACAATCTAGTGTTGTAAGCAGATAGGAAAAAAATTCCAAATAGCAGTGCGATAAAAAAATATACACCCTATGAGGCCCTCACAGATTATTGCTATTGATTTCTTTCCTGGAGACGTGGAAATGTTACCAGATGGGGTGTTAGGCAGTAAGTGTGTGGGTGCAAACGCAGTTTATTGCTTGCTGTCTAGAAATCACTGAAAACCTTCACAATTCTGTTTGGCTGTGTCACATAAAAAGGTAAATTTTTTGCCCTACGCCAGTCCTTACAAAAAGCTACATGACACGCTGTAGCAATGAGCATACAGCAAATTTGTCTCTAAGGAAAAGAAGATCAACAAGAGAATTAAACACACACAGACACATGCATGTGCTTCCAGGGACCATAAAATGCCTTGCACATATTTGAGTATTTGCCCGCATCTTGGTCATGTCCTCGCACTATGTTGATGTAAATTCATCCGAAAGACTAAATTGATTTATTTCACGGTTTTTCTCTTTTGCTTCTGCCTGGAACATCGGGCTCTGCCCTGTATTTTATGCTTATGGAAGCGCTAATAAGATTTGCTGTAGGTTTCTAAAAGTCAGGTACTGGAGCTGGAGTATAATGCACAACTGTGTCTGACCCCCTCGGGGATGCACCCATTAGAAAAAAAAAGGCTGACCTTCTGTCACTTTCTTCCTCCTCCCTTTTAATGATTCCTTCTATATCCTTTTGAGAAGATCTTTACAGCCCTTTGACCCCTGTTAGAACAGGAAGACTTAAACAGCTAAAAGTACCCTCAATATCAGCGGTTGCCAACAGGAGCTCAAGAGGCTTTTTAGGAAATGCCAAAAGACAATAACCTACATTTTCAATGCATTTAGAGACAGCTCCACATTCAATATTGCATAATTCCCCTTTCGGTTGCTTTAGCGCAGCGTGGCTCGAGGCCCAGCAGTACAAACAGCCATTCCCCCGGCAGCAGGGCTGCTGCTTCGGCAGAACCGTGTTAATGACAGCTCAGCAAAGCTGGGCTAATTCTACACATTCCAGCACTCCTTACCGAGCTGTCAGGAAGGCAGGCAGTGTGCCTCTGGAGGCTCCAGTATCTCGGTGCCTGCTCTGCCCTGGCACGAGCACCTGCTGGGAGGAGACCTACAAGAGCTGGCTAGAACAGCACCAGGAGGAAACCCAGGGTGGGGTGCCTTTGCAAACAGCTGATAAGGAGGCTTGATCAGGGAGCTCGTTATGTGGTGAGCACTGACCTGAGGCGGTGCTGCCAGAAAGCACAGAGTGATGGAGGACTGGAATTCACCTGGGGAGTTACGTGGACCACTGCAGTGGGGTCACGTGAGCTCACGGACACCTCACTAACGTGTCATCAAATAAAATATCATTAAAGCACCAATTAAGTGGTGTGATGTATCCATAATTTTCAAAATATGAAGGAACAGTATTTTGGGGTAATAAAGAATTTAACAGGAACTCATCCAAACACCCTTGCCTCCCTGTATGTCTGATCTTTGGGAACATTGTGAGAACCTGAGCTGTGCTGGTAACCTGCCCCATCTCCCTAAGCTCTAAGCTTGAGCAAGCCTTTGAGCTTCCAACAGATCCAAGAAAGAAAATAAAACCCAAAACATTTTGAGGAAATGAAGTGAACAGAAAGGAAGAGTAATAAAAAGGTATTTCAGGAAGGGCAATTAAACACGGACACCTGGATTGCTTTCAGTGCTTCCCAAGGCTCAGTTAGTGTTGGCTGCTTGCAGCATGCATTAAGTTTCTTAGCTCAAGCAGTTTTCCACTCAAGTGTGCCTGCACACTGCCATGAGCGCTCAGCCTCCTCTGCTGCCAAGAATGAAGACACTCTTTTAAGCATACAAAATGATTGTCTGTGGTCTATCCAAGCAATTACAATATGGAGACTGAACTGCTAAGGATGACCTTCTCGGGTCATTTGTAGACCAGTAGGCTTGGAAAATTGATGAAACCAGTCTTCGTGGCAGAGATTTCAAGACAGTAACAAGGAGATCCCCATGTGACTGATGTTGAAGCACTACAAAATGAATGGCCATGAATATAATTGGGCAACATCCCACAAAGTGTAACCCTCCAAATGGTGAGATATTTTATATGCAACCCATTTCAAAGAAAAGCGAATCTGCTATTTACATATATTAAAACAATACAAAATGCCCCAGACACTCTTGGTGTCATGCTGATGAAGGAAGAAACTTAGTCTATTATTTCCCATAAGAAAACCTCCATGAATTCAGAATACACACAAGACAGAACATCAATTCCTTCTCACTTCTGCATACTCTGCTGATGACCACGCCATAAAAGCGGATGGAGAAGTTATCTTCGTTTATCATATAGACAATGGCACAGAAGATTGGGTATCTCCTGCCATGTGAATTAGCAAATCTGGCCAAGGGCAGCCATTTTATGCTTCTCAGTGAAAACAGGAACAGCTTCAAGAAATGAAAGAAAAGGGAAAACGTTCCTGCGAGCTTCCCGCTGCAGGTGACAAATGAACCCCGGCACGGGTCTGATGGCCTCGTAGGCCAAGACAAAGCACGGCCGAGTCCCCGCACATGCTTTGTCCTCGCTGAGGCATGGCGTCCCTTGGGGACCAATTGTGCAGCTCAAGTCCCTCTGCCTGGTGGCCCATCGTGGAGGCTGCTGGAATATAACTCGCAGCTGCTCCTTCAGAAACATTCATGTTTTTTAGTTCTTTTAATTTTTTTTTGCACATGTGCACGCACAGACACAAAGCCCAGCTCTGCTCCTTCAAGAGCCCTGGAGTGCCCAGGCGTTTCATTGCTTTTCATGCATTAGCTTCGGAGGGCTTCAGAAACAGCAGAGTATTTATTTACGGATGAGATTGACAGAGTGCTCCCTGCAAGTGCTCTGGGTTCAGCTCTATTGAACTTGGTGCACTTACACCAAGGTCCTGATCCTACAGAGTGAGGGGAACCTGCACACTGATGTTCTGGGTCCAGGCGTTAAAGCTGAGAATATGGCTGAAGTGTTTGGGGATTGGAGTTCTAAATATCACATGAAAATGAATGTCCTATGATTCTCACCAGTTCCTGAAGCTGTAAATCTTTTAAGTTTATCATGAAATATTAAATGAGTAGAGCCAACAGTAGACTCAGGAAGGAATGACACTCACCAGCCCTCACAGCCAGCATTCTTCATGGGGTACATATTTACATCAATCCTTTAAAATCACTAGCGTTCAGGAATACTATAAAACACTTATTTAGATAAAAAGGCAAAAATGTTCTCTGAATTTGCATCAGTACTTAACTAACAAAACCTCCAAACCTTTCTACTAACTTTCTACTTTCTACTAACTCCTCAAATCTTGTATATTGGAGAGAATGGGGTTCACATTAGCAAAGAAAATCCAGTAGAAGCAGTTAGTGCCCTCTAATAGCAGTTGCTTGTTAATGAAATCCATCCTGTGAAGGAGTGATTTTAAAATTCCGCAATAGCCAATGAAAATTACATGCAAACATTATGGTCATTTGTTATCATTATAAATTGTGATAATGTCATGGCTGACTTACAAAGATGATGACCTGAAAGGCCATGACATTATGACATTACATTTTATCAATAATGAAAAATTGCTTCTTTTGCATGATTGTACCAGTGGTGAGCCAGGACCCCGAAGGCTGCTGGCTGTGCAGACTGGTCTCTGTGTCAGAGAGGCAAACACGCTGATAAAGAAGCATCAGAAGAAAGCAAACAAACCAGCTATAACAAGACTAGAGACAGGAGAATACATTTACCTCACAGTATTCAATTTGAATTTCTGGAGGCCTGGATGATACGTGTCCTGAAGACAGCCTGGGGGATTCACCCAGTGCAGGAAGCTTACAACAGGCTCGTTCTCATACTCAAATGGCACAACGAAAGCCTTTGGGACCAATGGAGGCCTTAATAGAGGAGTTTAACGTTTCTGATGTCATTAACTGACATTTCTGATCTGGTCTGAAGTTTCTGAAGGCAAATGGCTCAACTGTTACCACTGGTACAAGTGCTGCAACTCAGCGGTCGCTCCGAGGAGCCGTACAGGACGTGCGCTGTGTGTGTGCCAGTGGTGTGGAAGCTGTGCTCCTGGGCGCCAGCCTCAGTGGACAGTCCCACTGTGAGAGGGTGACAAGGTGCACCCCAACCTCACTGTGCTTTGATGTGAACAGCTGTGATGTTTCAAGTAGGTGATGAATTCTTAGAAAATCAACACTTTTAAAAATTTTTTTATTTCTAATGGAGTTTGAGTAATATCATTAAAAAACCCACTTGGATGTACCATGATACTTTGCCTGTTCTTCTGTGCTGCACCTCTTACCTCAGATGGGAATAAAGAGGCAAATGTTGGATTACTCACATACACCACAGGCTAAAATTCCCAAAATAAAGACAAGAAGATACCTAAATCCCTTGCATTTTAGGTGCATTTAAGGTTTATTTTACCTCTTATGTGACTATTTCATGGCAGGAACACAGATGACCTATTTGTTTCATTTCAGCTCCTCCCAGGAATAGCTTTTGTACACATGCTCTCGATGCCACCCTTTTGAGCAAACTACATCAAAATTAAAGCAGCAGCACCTTGCAGCTGAAAAATGCTGTAGATGCTTTGCCTTAATTTGAGTGCAAGGACAGTGCCGGCAGCGGTGCAGGAAAGCTGTGTTGCTGAGATGCAGTGCAGGAACAGAAAGAGGGAGAAATTCTCGACCAGCTTCCCCCTGACAGGTTCACTTCTGTGTGCATCTGGGCTGCTGCTGGTGGTATGAAATCCCAGGGCATCTGCCAAGATGTATTGCTTAATGTTCTCTGCTTTTCAAAGGTTCAGTAAGCAAAAGGGGTTATCCTGAGCAAGCTGCTGTGACCATGACAGGAGCAAAACACCTCTGTGTATAAATTTGAAACCTTTAACCTCCTAACTGTCAAATTTCAATATTTCTGGTCACAGTGTTAAATGCACCCGAGCATTTTTATTGAAAGAGTTCTCAGTGTATCCGGATGGAAAAATCAAAGTTTGCTTTAATATTTACACGCTGTTAGTAAGTCGTTAAAAGAAGAATAAAACAAGGTAACTGCCAGCAATATTTTGTATTAGCGTAAGCTTTATAGCTGCAGCATGGTAAAACAGGATCCCTATTTTCTCTGTAACTTGTGATGTACGCAGTGACTGACTTAGTGCTGCTGCTGCCTTAACACACGCTGCCTCCACCAGCGACAAACAGGGAGTGCTGAGTTAAGGCTGGGGTTCAAACTTGACAGCAAGGAAGAGAGGAAAAGGGGTGAGATAAAACATCAACATTAAAAGAATAAAAACTGCTAAAACCCAGTTTCCATTGAAGCTAAAACGCAGTTTCCAGCTCCTTCAGCTATCAGTGTTATCTTCCTTGTCTTCTTTTAGGTCATATTTTCTGTCTTTGCAGATACAATGGGAGCGACTGCTGCTTACAGACATGGTGATTTTACGTTACCCTACACTGAGATATCATTATGTCCTGGTATGTTTTCCAGCTCTGCTCAGTTTTGTACAGGGATCCTCCACCATTCCATCATAAAGATCTTTGTGACAGCAGACGGGGGAAAGAAATAATGGCTGCAGAAAGCCATTTTCTTTTCAAACAGTAAACAAATATTATCAGAGATAGATGTGACAGTGATGGAGAAACCCACTGTGGAGCCATCCCTTCCAGGGGAGCTGCTATGTCCCACTCCCTTCAGCATGGCATGGCCAGCAGCTGGGAGCCAGCATGGGAGCCAGCATGAAGCCTCTGGAATGCAGTTATCATCGGCTCTGGCTGTGGGGACTTGTGGAAGGACGGCCACTGCCCAGTGCCAGGCAGCCCTCACAGTGCTGCTCGTGCGCTCCTAAGCTGAGCGTGAGTTGAGATTGAACGTTTAACACTAAGCCCTGATGCCAGGAAGAAAATGTACTCGGGGGCAATGAGAGGATTACAACCCGGCTTCTGATCTGCCACGGCCCTGTCTGTGCCGGGTGACTGCTGGCTGGAGCTGCGCCGCCGTGCTTTGTGCGCGGAGATGTAATCGGGCGCTAAGCCCTGCTCCTCCTGCGGGGCTGGGAGCTCAGGAGGTGGCAGTGCCTTGGGGTGGCTGAACAGCCCTGCGGGTTGGAGCGGAGAGCAGGACAGGGTGCTTCGGGAGGGGAATTTTCCCTGGGCTGGCAGCACAGGTGCTTTGCAAGCAGATGGAGCATCCCTGTGCCTTGCTGAGCTGTGTGCACAGCACCAGGCATACATTCCTCCATCCCCCTCTTACCAAATATTGGAGCATTTCTGCCAAGAGAAGCAGTAGGGTCACCCATACAGCACAGAGAAGGTTGTGTCCTTTCCCCCGCTTTGCTTGGGCACGTCAGTGGGCAGCAGATGCAGAGAGCAATGCCTATTGCAGTCAAGATGTTTAAGTTTACTTGTTAAACTGGTGATTATTTCCACTGCATTGATAGAAAAAGATAAAATCTTGCAGTCTGCAGTTCTGCAGTATCTGCTTCATTCTCTTTGCAATGGCTCAGTTCTTGCCTGGCCCCCATGGTGCCCATTCTATGCAGTGCTCACAGCCTCATCAGCTCCCACACGGCTCAGCACAGTCTGAAGATCAACAGCTGTGCCATTCTGCTCATAAAGAGAAGGGTGGTGGGATCTGTCCCCAGTGGCATAAAATACAGAGAGGTCTCATCCCGAAAAAATTAAACAGAAACAGTGGATTTGGCCACATGATACACCAGCACCATTTTGTCCAAACAGTCCTTTGAAATATTCTATTCAGAAGGGCACCCAGAATTCTCATCACATTTAGGAACTTGCTTAAAGCATTCCTGGATTTCCTGAAATCCATTACTAATTGCCATCAGTTTATTCTGGTGAGAAGCCGGAGCAAGAGCCTCCAGGTTTAGGGATGTTTTCTAAATATCCCGTGGCAGTGAAATATAAACTATGTACATGGCTGTCCAGTGGATAGTTATTTAGCCACAAGCTATAACACAATTCAGGCATTCCAGCCCTAAGAGAGTCTTCACCAGTTTTGTATGAAGCCAAGCATGAGCTGGAGGCGAGGAGACGTCCAGAAGGCTCAGAGCTGCCCTACAATATATGGGGCAATTCTGGAAGTTCCCTGAAGCTCTGTGCACCTTCTGCTTGCGTCTGTTGGAGCACCGGGATCCAAGCTCTGCTGTTCTGTGACTCTCAACACCTCTCTTTTCTGGGGACATGAGTTTTGCTGTCACTGCTCTTGTTTTCAAAACATGCAATAATCTCAGTTTGCTCAAATAACAATCAAATGCTATAATTTTAGCCATGAAATTGATAGTCATGAGAATGGTCCTGGCTCATTATAGCTCTCTTGGGGAGTTTTCAAATAGATAAGGGTAAGCGAAGAACACTGAAACTGGAGTGGATCAAGTACTAATTGTAAAAAAGACACAGGGCAATTTTTGCAACTAAAGGCAGGAATATTGCTCAGTTATAACTGTGACATTACATCCCCTGTTTGGAAGTGTTTAGGCAGATTCTTGAGTATTTCTCAAAGCGTTCCTTAATTTTAAAGCATTCCCAGTTTCAATTCATGCCATTGTTTGCTCAGTGTTGATCTGCTGCGTTGTGGCTAAAATCCCCATTGTACAGTGGGGGGCAAGGAACAATCCCATGTGTGTATTGTGTAACCAGCACAAAGCAGTGCAAGCCAAAGCCCCATATCCACCAGGCATTGGGTCAGAGCCATCAGCAATACAGAACAGTTGGAGCAAATAACCCAGGCATGAGCAGGGGCTGAAAGTTGTATAAAACACTTTGAAAATATTCAGAAATAACCATTCCCATTCCATGTATTTACAAAGACCTGACCAGTTAGCAGTTTCCATAGCAAAGACAGAGCTGCGCTTATTGCATGTTTTACACTCTTAGAACCATGCAAACTTTGCTGTCTTGGCAGCGCGCCCACGACGGCCAGAGTTCCTTCAGCATCCCCTGCAATTGCTGGTGCTTGGCTCATTTGTGCCACTTCGATTCAATTGGTGGCAGTGTGATTCAATTTACCATTTAGAGCCATTACAGTGTGTCATGAACTTTCTTAATCTGAAATGTGAGAATCTTCTCTTAAATACGGGGCTGCTGAGCAGGAGGTGTTGCAGGGCAGGTCCCACAGGACTCAGCAAGGGGAGGGAGCTGGGGAGACCTGCAGCTCTCCTAATATCCCTGCCTCTTCTTCCTCCTCCCACCTCTCACTGAGGGCCCTTCCCACAGCCTCGCTTAGTGGCGTACCCTTCCCTACTGGCATGGAGGCAGGGACCTATAGGATGCGGGGTAGTTTTCCATACAAAGATGAGCAAAAGACACCTTTACCACCAGCGAGCGCCTTCTGGCTTGGAACTGAAATGTGGAAAAATTAAGGATATTATTTCACCCCTCCTGTGATCTGCCTCCCTAGCAATATTAGCAATAACCAAAAAGAAGAGCATATCCACAGAACAAATTCCCCAGCTTGATTAATGCTGTTTGTCAGCTCTGCTGGGCTGAGCGTGGCGTGGCTGAGTCATGCGGCACAATCCTTCAGGCGTGGCTGAAGGGGCTGCAAACAAGTCATGAAAGTTTAACGACATTTAAATACCTGAATGGCTCCTCCATCCATGCCGTGCTTAGGGATTGTCCTGTACAGCTTTTGTAAAGAATTCACAGGGTTAATGACTAAAGAATGGAGTTCTGGTAATCAATATAGTCCTCTGGCTCTATTGATTGGAATCGCCTGCTTATTTTGCAGCTAAGATTTTTTAGCCCATTCAGAACAAAGACACCCTAGGGGACCGTTAAGTAAATAGGCATTTAAGACTTTTTCGTTGCTAAGAAAGTAGTTAATTATTATTAGTGCTTAAAAGTCTCAATTTAGACAGAACATACCAAGGAACATCCTAAAGTCGGGAGTATTCTGTAAGTTCCATGCACACGGAGGTCACAGGTGGCTGCTCAGAGCCACGCACCCATCAGGCCGGGCAAGGTGCCGAGGGATGTCCCAGCCCAGAGCTGAGGGCAACAGACATCAGCCCCCCTGTACAGGTTCAATATTCGTAGGGTGATGACTGCAAAACAACACAAATAAGCCAAGGAATCCTCATTGATCTTTGGCTGAAAGCTGACATTCAAAGAGGCCAAGGAAGATGAGCTCCTCAGAGGAGAGCTGGCTCTACACTTGCAGTGCTCTTCTTTCCCAAATAAAGTGCTTCACCAAACAAACAACCTTCTATTCTGCCAAATGCTTAAATACTGCTGCCACAGCTTCTGCAGGCTGGGTTTGCAGGGCAGCTCCTAAACACCTGCGGCAGATGCCAGAACAGTGGGCTCAGGACAGAACAGGTCAGACAGATAGATGGATGCTTTCTGTGTGGAATAGCAGATGGCCGTTGTGCAAATGGCTTCCCCCCTACTCCAAACTGCTTTGTACGACGGAGCTGATTTGTATTTTGATGCCACTTAGTCTTCTCTGCTCTTTGCTTGCTCAACCATTTCTGCCTGTTACACTTAAAACTGTGAATCCAGTGAATCAGAGAGAAGGCACCCATTTGGGACTGCAAGCAGAGCTGATATTATTCATCCACCTTAAAAATTAATTACCAAAGCTGCCTGCTAGGATGGGTTTTTGATATAAACAGAGATCACGCATCAGTCAACAAGCACTTATTCACCAGCTGAGACGTTAAGAAAACAGCACATTTCATATGTGATCCAATTAACAGGTTTTTTTCCCTGACAATGACTTGTTACACACTTAGGCTATTATCTGTGACTTGGTAATATACAGAAGTATTCACCATGCTTGCACTGCCTGACACTAATCCTCTCTGTGGATTCTCTTTGCTTCTCTCTTCCTGGGAGTCATTGTGGAGGTTCCTGCCTGCACTGTGTACAGAGCAGTGGCTTTGGCACACTTGGCACAACTGGGAAGGGTTTGGCTGTAAGTGATGTTGCAAATCCACAGTGTCGCATAATACCCTGAGTTGGATGGGACACATGAGGGTCACCAAGTCCAACTTCTGACTCCACAAAGCACGACCTAAGAGTTAAACCATTTACCTAAGAGTGCTGTCCAAATACTCCTTGAACACCCACATGCTTGGGGCCATGACCACTGCCCCGGTGAGCCTGTTCCAGAGTCCGCCAACCCTCTGGTTAAGAGCTTTTTCCATCGAACGATAGACGCACCAGAGCAGCATTGTTTTAAAAGGTCTCAGCACAATTAAATAGCAGTTAATTTTCCTCATTCTGGCTGCTGCCAAGGTCTGCCTTTACCTGTAGCAGGAATACCAGTAAGCAAAGGATCTGGCCAGAAAAAGGAAGCAGCTATAATGACTGCTATCACTGCTGGTGCAAGCACCCTGGAAATCCCTGCAGGCCCCATGTGGAGGCCATCAGATGGATCTACATTTTGCAAGACTTAATCCAGTCTGCAGCAGATTTCAGGTCACTCTGCAGAGCCTTTGCTATAGTTTACGTAAAACTGAATGCCATGAGTCTGCAGTGAGACAGAATGGGGGAAAGTAAGGTGTTTCTTGGATGTTTCTAAACCTCAGGGGAGAAATCACACAGGGAAGACAAACAGGAGGAAGATAACTCTGATTGTGTTTCCACTGAGAAGTGTTCTTAAAAATTACAAACAAATGCTCCATAGCAGTTGGTACAACAAAGTCTTTCACAGTAAGCCATGTGAATTCATTCACACCTTAACTTTCTGAGAGTTTTAGTGGGGAAAGTTCCTGCAACAGTTGGGGTTCTGGAAGCCTTTCAAAGTTTGAAATATTTCCTATTTTAACATATTCAATTTTTCAGCAGCTTTTTGCATAAAAAAAGTCTTATTTGAAAGCATTTCAGATTGAGTAAAACATGAATTTGATCCCAAAAGGCTTTATGTTTGTTTCAGATTTTCTCTTTTTTTTTCATCAGTGAAGAAAAACAATCTGATTTATTATGCAGTGTAAAGACCTATTGTGCATTGCTGGGAATGTGATGCTGAAAGAATAGCTGCAAACAGCGTATATTGATATTGGATATGTAGTCATTAAGAAGGAGGGAAAAGGAAGGTCCAAAGCTTGGGAATTAATGCAGTATTGCCCAAGGGCTATGTTCAGATACATTTATTTTTTCAATTTGTAGTTTTAACTTCGTTGAACCCATCTGTTATTTTCATTCATAAATACTTTGCTCTCTCCATCCTCCGGGCTCCATTGTGCTGCCACGTCTTTGCTGGTACCTCACCAAAACACGCGGCACCTCCCTGAGGCGTGGAGCCAGGGGAGCTCCGGCGTGAGTGGTAGGACCCAGAGAAGTTGAGCTTCACCTTCGCAGGGCCACAGAGGGGGCTGTGGGGGAGAGGACACCAGCATCCCCTGCTCTGTCTTTCTGCACGGCTGACAGAGTATTTCAGGGAAGGCAGTATTGAAGCTCTTGATGTTGATTTGTGTTAGGCTTCTAGTACCCACATAGGCCAGGATGTTAGGCCACGAATTGCAGTAACACGGAGGGAAAAATTACCACAACAAAACAAACACCCAAGCCTAAAAATTAGTGAAGGTGCCTGCAGCAGCCTGCAGACAGTCTCTGTTCCGCAGCAGCCCGTGGCGCTGGGAGTACGGAACGAGCCCTGTTCATGCACACCAGGGAAATCACGGCTATTTTCCTTTTGCGCTGCAAATGGCGTTTAGCTTCTGGGGATCAAAGTTCTCCTCCAGGCTCTGCCAGGACTCACCTGGCTGCCCTCTGTCCCCGACCTGGCACAGCTCTGCCTCCGTCTGTGCGGCAGGGATGGTGACCCTTGCTTGTCCAGAACAGCTGCGGTCAGAAAGCAGAAACGTTGTCACTGAGGTGCAGGTGATACCACGGGGTTATTTTCACTGGGGTTTCTACCTCTGGTAGACATGCAAAATGTGTCTTTCTGGTTTGGTTATTTACCAAATCATATGGTATTATTATGGTCTTACAAATTAGAGAGTAGTCATCTTACACATTGGTATTCAGAGTAATCCAACGTAGTTACTAGAAACCCACCTAAGCAATTACTTTTCTGATCTATTGCCAGATTCCTTTCATATCAGCAGCAGCTTGCAAAACCCAACAAATAACATTTTACATAGGCTTGCAGTCTATATTCATTTTTATCTGATTATTTTTAGCACAGCGGTTTGAGAATCCAAATTACAGCTAAGAAAATGGAAAATTCATTTTCCAACAATGCCTTAAGCTTCACTAGCATTTTAGAGTAGAACATTTCTGTGATGGCCTTTGATTCAATCCAGGCTGAACGAAAGACATTTCATCACCACAGAATGCATTTCTTTATTTGCCTTGGATCTATGATTCTGTCAGTATTGAGAGAAAAGAAAAATCAATGCTGCACTATAAACCTCGGGCAGCCCCTGGCCAACGTGGTCAGCATGGTGTGAGCAAAGGAAATGGCAGGGGAAAAAAATTGACCGCTCAGCAATAGTGTGGCACAGTAACGGACAAAGCTCTGGGCTAATAACAGCTTGCAATTACACATGGAAAGCCAAAGCTTGTAGGGCATTCAGTACGAAGGGGATGTAATACAATTTATTGAACCACCAGTTAGAGTTCTGCTGCTCCTCAATAAAAAAAAGAGCTGTGGACCTGTACTGCTTAAAAGACAGACATATATGGTGCCAGCAGGGGAAGGAGGCTTGAAGAAAGCAGAAAGCCCTTCCTTTTTGTGTCTTGGACAGCAAGCAAGAAGAACACAGCCCATTTGTGCTGGCTGGAAGTACAGCAGGAAGGCTGAAAGGCACAGCCAGCATGGGCTGATGGAGTGTTCTTCTGAGGGACCGGCGCAGCAAAACCTGTGTTTAGGCATGGTGCTTCCACATAGAACACAGCAAATTAAGAGGTAGTCAAAACAACAGAAAATCTGGAACTAAAGGGAGCGATTATTTATGGATGCTGCGTCCCCAGCTCTGAGAGCCAGTGTTGGTCATGTCAGCGACTCATGGCCATGCCTGGGAGTATGCGACCCACACCCTGGTGTTTGTGTTTGTTTGAGGAGCAGGCTGGGCAGCTCCTGCCTGTGCTGTATAATTGCACATTTAAAGGAAACCTCTGGAAAATTTCAGCACAGACATCCCTCAGCATTGCTTTCAGGGATTTGACACAATATGTTGTCCAAACAGTGATAAGTTGCTCAGAGCAGTGACTTTAGGGGTAGGACCCAGCTCCCCCAGTTAGTGAGGCACAGCAGTAATGTTAATACCCAGAGCTCTGACCCTGCCCTTTCCAGGGACTGTGATACTCCAGCACTGTAGAGGCCCCAGAACTGTCTGAGCCCTTTGTACACATTGCTAAGGAACATTGTGTCTTCCATTTTCAGCTAACATTCAAAGACCAAGTACCAAAGTAGCAGTAAAGCATGTGCTGAGAACAACCGAAACAGCAACTGCAATAAGTTCAACTGTTACATGTCCTTAGCCAAAGACATCAAACTCTTCTCAAAATGCAATGTGGCTATGGGTCCAAGGACCACCCCACAGTGGGATGCACAGTGTCACCACAATCTGTGGGATGATTGTGGTGCCTTATAAGCCCATTTTCTATGTGATGAAAACAGCCTCATGTTGAACACTGCATTCGCTTAGCACATCCCTCCATCCCTACCAGAATTAATTCCTCCTACATGGCACGGCAAAAGAAAAGGCATGAGGTGTGGGAAAGGCTCTGATGATGCTGGCGAATGAGGTGTGGGGGCAGTCCTGGCTGCTGCCTTCTCTTTCCAGCTGGGGAAATGGGGGAGGAAGATGAGAGCACTGCCCATTCCCAATGTCACCTGCGGAGAGCCATTAGCCCACTCAGCCCTCTATTCCTACATGCTGAATCAAATTAATCTAACAAAAACAGATGACCTGTGAGCTCAGCCTGCCTTACAGCAAAGTCAAATGGGAGCGAGGGGCCGTGGCGGCGAGCGAGGCAGGGAGCAGTGGTAGTGGCCCTGCAGCAATGCTGCCCCACAGCCACGCTGCCCTGCAGCAAAGCCACCCCGCAGATCCCCTTCCATCCCTGCACCTCGACCACCTCAACCCGTAGCCGGGCCGCCCCTCTCCTCCCACCTTGGTGCTGCCCCTCCATCGCCCACGTCCACACGCGCAGCTGCTGACCTAGAGGTGTTAGCCACTCCGCAGCTGCCGTTCTTCTCACATTAATCTATAGGAATCAATGGACATTTCATTAGAGTAATCAAGTGTGGATGCATCCCGCATTCATATCCCGCACCTCCCCCTCCCCCACATGGCTTTCACAGGCTAATTGGTCCTGCAGCAAGGGCTGCATGGATATTTTTCCCTGCAGATGAGTGTCAAGAGCAGTTTTTTACTGCTGGCTGAAGCACCCATCAGTACAGAGGTGGTGCACGAGCCCCCACCCATCTGGCTGTGTGCTGCTGCCAGCATGTCACGCATCGTTCCAACGCACTGGGCCCCCTCCCTGATATCTTTATCCTACACAGTTGTCTCAGTTACGTTATCCTTGACAAGAGTTGACCCATTGCATTTTCCTTTAGAAACAAATTTGCAAGAATTAACATTTATCTCTCAGTTCACAGAACACCAAGGGAATTTCCCTAATATCCCTACATTACCAGCACTCATGTATTACCTTTTCACTTTCAAAGTTCTTTGTCTTGTTTACTGTAATACCTTGCTATTTCTTCCATTTAGGCATGAAATGACCACTTGTGAAAGGCACTGGAGATAGCACTGGAGAGCTGCTGTCCCCAGCACGGGCATGTGGGATGAGGCTGGGGACCAAGCTGCATCCTGAGAGCCAGGGGAACAGGGTTCTGTTCAGATCATCCTTCAGTGAGAAGATGTGGTGATGACTTGAGAAAGAAACTTGAAAATTTTACATGACCGTGGACTTCGCACATGGAACTCATTTGTAAAACTTTTGGAGGAAAGAAGGCATCTAGTAACTCATCTTAAAAACATACAGAAGCTTCTAAGATGCCACTGTGGTGGTCTTGGGAGCCTTCAGGGCTGAAGAACATTGCTCAGGATGCAGCAGGGCAGCTTTGGGCCATCCCTTGCACGCACAGCAAACAGGCAACTGCACTTTCTCTTCTGGACACAATTTCTGACCATTAGAAAGACAAGCTGAATTCAAAATCACTGACTTGCAATAAAGCTGATAGTTCTGGTACGTTATTAACCATCTTTCAAGTCATGTCAAACCTGAAAAAGAGCATGTTTTCCAGGCAGGAAGGCACTGAAGCGAGAGAAATTCAAGTGAAAATATATCTTTTGTCCTGTTTTCAGAACTGCTAGCATCAGTTACATGGATCTACCCAGGTGAAAGCATGGCCCCGTTTGCTGGTGATGCAAGTGCTCATTCTAAGACTTCAGGATAAATTGCAGGGATGTGGAATTTCTTTCACCTTCCTGACTCCTCCACTCACCACAAAATTTCCACCTTTGTTTAACAAATACCATATATATATATATGGCTGTTTTTTGCTTATGGCCAAATTCATGAAACTACAATGAAGAAAAATGAACCTGCTGAAGGGGATTGACCCCAAATGCTCATGAACAGGTCTTTCAAGACTAACGAGAGAGTTTGCATTTGCTTTTGCTGCCAGATCTCTTTCCTGAGGGCACACTGCATAATGCAAAAAGAGCTATGTGCAAAGTTTGGTGTGGAGGATGAAAATGGGGCCATTCAGCTGCTTTATAAAGAGGTGAGGTTCTCCCCGCCTTTCCCCTCCACACATTTTCATTGTAAGTGAAAATGAAACCTGTGCTTTCCAGAGGAAATGGCTGCTAAAGGTTAAAGGGTAAATCTTCCTTGCTGCAAGCATACATTTTTGCAAGCTGAATCTTAACCATGTGGCTAGCAGCTCCCCCATTGAAATTGCTGCAGAGAGCTTGGAAAGAGAAGTGAGGAAATGGAGGGGAAGAGTATCAAAAGAACATCTATAAATTGATTCATCCCCCTTTAATTTTTTTCCCTTCATTTGAGATCTGACCACCTCCTTTTCATACTCTGCTTCAGAACCAAGAGGAGGGCATGAAGCTGTGTCATGGAGGGCCAGACGCTGCATGAAGGACTGAGAGCATTGCTTAGGGCAGTTACCTCTGGGGTGAGAGGTAAGCAAAGCCCTGGGTCCTTGCACTGCAGTGCCAACCAGTGAGTTTGTGTGGCGCCCAGTTCCCAGCCCAGCGGGGAGAAGCAGAGGGGCAGGAGGAGAAGCCCACCCTTTGGATCTTGTACTTTTCCTGGCCGAAGGAGCCATGGAGAAACAAAATCTGAATGATCCTGAGAGTAGTTTCTCTGGTCTTTATCTACACTTGGTACAAATGATGCTCCTAGGATGCATTTCACTCCAGGTAAAAAAAGGGATTCCCATGGAATTGGGAATATTCCTCATAACAGGGTGTTATGTTAAATATCAAATAGGATGAACGGGAGCCCAGTCCAACTCCACCTTCTGGCAGCATGTTTTTGCAGAATGCAAATGCAGCCAAGCTTGTGTGCATTAACACAGAACAGGAATTGAAAGCAATGTAGCACAGATGTATACCCATAAAATTACCACCATTTAGTTTTAAATGAAGATAGTTGTCATCAGATACCAATTCCAGCTCTGAGGAGATGTTAGCTTTTGTCCCTTCTCTTCCGTGCCTCCCTCCTGAATTATCCCTGGATGCCCCTGGGAAGGTGGAGGTGGGATCAGAGCCCTCAGCTGGGCATGGCTGGAGGTCGGTCCCAGCAGGGCACCTCCTGAGGGCAGCAGGGCTGGTGGGCACCCAGATGTATACAGAGGATCTGGGGGCCACTGGAAGAGCCACCCGCAGGTATACACTGCACTGCTGCCCTGTGCCAGGGCCTGGCTGCACAGCTGCCTCCCTAGGGCTGTGACATGTGCTTCCCATCCGCTCCCTGCATTCACACTGAACTTTACTCCTCAGCTGTCGCAGATGCGATTTCAAGGATTACAGAGAAACAGTCTGTGCAGATTTTAACTTCTCTATGAGATGCAAAGAAAAAATAACAACCTATTTTTATCTTGCTGTAGGCATATCAAGAATGTGAAGTTAACTTATTTCCTGAAGCCAAGGAAATAAGCTGGTAAAGCTGGAAATATGACTACATTTATCAAATATCAAACAACTTTTAAAAGCAGATTTCATGTAGATATCCTCCACGTAGACCATCTTTGTGAATCTTTTGGCTAAGTTTCTTAAGTAAACTGAGATACCTGAAAGAGACATTGAGAATGACTTAAAGCAGCTGGATGAATATATCCTAAGGGGTTATACATATGGGTTTTTTGCCATGAAGTATGAAGATGCTGTGGGGCCATTTCTGTTGCTACAGGTTCCTTTTCTTCCTACAAAGATGTAATGAACAAAAATTGTTTGCATTCAGTTTGCCACATAATAATTACCTGTGAGAAAGAACCCTTTTCCATCCAAAAGCGATCAGAAGATCAGCCAGGAGATTAGGAACATGATGGTGCTGGAGCCAGCCCCTGTGGTCCCAGGTGCAAATGGAACCCTGATCCCACTTGGGTCCCTTCAGAGCTCTGGTTTGGGTGGGAAGGCTGGTGGTCAGCTGAGCAGGTTGTGTCCTGTCTGCTGCTGGGAACCTGGGAGCTGCCAGCATCAGCCTCTCTGTGCCTGCAGCCCGCATGTCTCAGTCGAGATGTCTCAACATGAGAAACCCTTCCTTTCTTTTGCCATTCCCAGACATGTGTACACTGCCTTGAAAAAAGTGAGGTTGCTGACAAATGTTTCATATTTCGTATTAGAAAGTATACATCATTTTTTAAAAGAATTTATTTTGCCTCTACAGAAGAAGAGAAATAAAATCCACAGTAGGAGCTGTCCTGAGATCTGTTCAAATTCCCCATTTTTTTATTTGCAGCAAAGGCAGTCCAGGAAAAAGGCATTCTAAGAAAAACAGTTATATACAAAGCGCAGGGATATACATTATTTATAATGTGTAAAAAGCCTCCCCACTTGGTTACCTCTAGAACCTGCCTGCTCGGGGATGAGGACGAGACAGCAGCATCACCTATGGCTTTATAAGCTGACGGTCTTCCCTGTGTTTTAATGGCTACAGCTCGTGCATAACAGAACGGATCACAGACATCTTCATTCTCTGCCTTGTGATGCACTAGCACAGAGGAATAAAGCAGAATATCGCTATGTGGTAGTCATAGAAACCTCAGTTATCAATGTAAAGATTGGGAAGTAAGCATAGAGATTTCTCCTGAGTTTTAAGCCACTCTTCACGTAAGGATGATCTATCACAAAGCATTGTTTTTCCAACAGATGCACAAAGCCCCGTGTTTCTCTTGTAGACGTGTCTGAGTGTTGGCTGTTGTAGAAACCTCAGTGCAGGGGGAAGGGGCAGCTCTGCCCAGTGGCTGCATGGAGCCACGGGCTGGGCAGGAGGCAATCGAGGTAGCAGATAAGGCTGCTCCAGGAGAGCTCCCAGATGGGGCGAGGAGGGGATTACATTAATCCCAGTCCCACTTACAGACCCTGCTGGCCTTCAAAAGGCATTCTTGAGCAGAGGAGATGAAAATATTCTTAGTGTTGGACCTGTTAAGAGGCTCTTCATAAAATGTCACGAAGCCAGTTTAGAGAAAATGGATCTACCTCCTTTCATCTGCTGCAGGCATTTTGGCTGCGGTTGGGGTTTGTGAGCTTGCTAATGGCAAGAAGAAAGGCTCTGAAGTGGCACAAGTGGGAAATGAAGCATAGTGGCTGCTGTGTGGGCAGCCCCCAGCCCTGCACTGGGTCTCAGGTCTGCGCTGGGAGCCTTTGCGAGGGCTGTCGGTGAGAACAGACACAAAGAGCGGGGCACTCCACCAGCTGCTTTCCTCTGTGCCACAGGCAGCCTGAGCCACAGAGCAGAAATGATTACTGTTATGAGGCCAACTCTGCGAAGCAGCTTTGTTGCTTCCCTGTTAGTCCAGGATCTTCTGAGCGCTGGAACAACCAACTCATCAATCAAATCTTGTTTTGGAGTTTCTAACCATACTTACTTTCCAAAAAAAAAAAAAAAAAAAAAAAAGGATCAAAGTGCAAATACTGGCCAGTGGCTTTGTTTCAAGCTGTCAGATTTTAAGGTGGATCAATCCCAGGAATCCTTCAGAGCTTGCAGCAAGAGGAGGTGAGGGTCTGGGACCATCCCACCATGTGGTGTAAATGGCTGCCCAGTGCAATGCATGGGGCAGGTTGTGGCAGTTCTAGGGGCAGCCCTGGGCTGTGGCAGAACACTGGGGAGCCTGGAGGCAGTGCCCAGTCTTGCTGTGCCCGTCTCTGCTCTGTCTGCTCAGCTCGGCAGACTTCCTTCCTCAGCCAGAGGTTGACAAGCCACACAGGTTGGCTCTGGGGTTTAGGTTTGAGCAGATCAATGAACTACAAGGAAAACTACAAAAACAACACAACCTGCAATCCCACAAAGTTCTAAAAGAAAAATCTGCAACAAAAAGGACACCAGGAACAAGGAAAGGAAAGAAATTCCTCCTGCTGCACACAGAGCTGTGCAAAGCCCAAAACACTGACCTGGGCTGCTGTTAGTCATGCACTGACACAGACCTGTTTTGAATAAAAGGAAGAGAAAATCTTGCAGAGATTCATTTTTAGGCTGTGTCTGTAGAGATACCAAGCAATCTGTGTAGAGATCAGAAGGCACAGTTAATGTTGGCTTGTGCCTTCTGGTGTCCCGGCCCAGCTCCTGGGTGAGGAGCAGTCTGGCAGCCACACGCAGATCGAATCCCAACTTCCCACTATCAGCAGTGATGCTCAGCTGCCACTTGGACACACCTTGCCTCATGGAGGGCTGAGGGAGGGAGATGGGCAGGCAGTGGGATGTGGGGATGGCTCCAACAGCTCCAGTACAGCCATCAATAAACAAGTTGTTTATTACTAATGACAGCAATTCCTAGCTCTTACGCAACACAAAATAGACCGTGCTGTACAAGCGCTAACTAATCAATGATCTAATTAATGATTCAAGATCCCAAATCAGCAGTGGGCTGAGGCAATGCTGGAACTGTGCAGCTGCAGGGCTTCAGGCGGAACCCTGCGAGCAGCGCCTGTTCTGGAGCACCACATGGCACCTGCAGCCTTGTGAACCATCATGCAATGAGTTTACAGTACTGACCAGGCTCCAGGCAGTTCCTTTTGCAAGTTTGCAATGTGCAAAAGCAGTAGGAGTTAAGAAACACAAGCAAAGCCACTCTTATCTTAATGACACTAAATACATGCACGAGACGTTTGCTTAATGAGATATACTCCGGTTTATCTAGCAAGCTACTTCACATTCCGTGGGTATTGCTGCTTTGCCAGCCAGTGCTACAGGCTGCACTCCCAAAAGCAGAGTGGTGAGAGCTTATGTGCTCCAGGTGCTCTGCCCTGTACTGCACAGTGCTGTTCAGCAGCCTGAGATGGGGCAGTTAGGTTCTGCCCTGCCCAGCCCAGCTCTCCGTCTCTCTGGGAAGGGCAATGGAGCTGCTGTGCATACTGCAAATCCAGCAGCAGCTTTCCAAGGGTGCTGGCCCACCCACAGCCCGGTGAGGGACATTTTGCACTGCTGCACCAGGGCTCGGTTGTCCTACAAGCTGGCTCAGCTTTCACACTGCAGGATGTGCTGGAAAAGCAGCACTAGGAGCAGCTGCAGGTGGATGTGGCTGTTTCTCAGCCAAGCTGTGGGGAGCAGGAGGTCAGCGAGGCACGGCCAGGCACTGTCACGCTCTCACACCACACAGCTCTACAGCCTTCGCTGGCAAAGCCATCCAACAGCAAGTTGACAGGCTGGTACACAGGAGAGCCCCAGATAATTTGTTCAGAGTTCAGAATAATAGATGGGTCAGCCGTTCTGCACGGCTGATTGACACAGAGGCCCAAATCCAAGATATGGAAGAGCAAAGCTTTTTTCTAACCAATTCTTCAGAAGACTGCTACATTACATGAACTAATGGCACACACCTTGACCAGTTCTTCTGCAGAGTTCTTACCACATTATTATTTTAAAGTATGGTTCCATTTATTTTTAGATGGTTAAGTCTGGTTTGCATGGAAGTGCTTCAGGTTCTTGAAGGGTTTGCTGTGTATTTTCACAGAACTTTGGTGGTCGAGTTGATTTCTTTTCAATGTGCCAGTCAAAATTAAGTAATGTATGTCAAAGAATATCTGAAGTTCTCAAGTCTGAGGTCCAAATGTATTACCGGTGTGACTGCTGCGGAGGCAGACAGAAATCTGACCCAGATTCTGGACTTTAGACAAATTTTATCTCCTCTGAGGATTATGTAGAATTCACTGATCAAAGGGAGAACCCAGTTACCTTCCTCTGCCCGTTGCCTTCACGGTGGACTTTGCAGCCTCATTCAGCAGTGGGTACCTCAGCTAGGAAACATCTCAGCAGGACAAGTCATGAATGCGGCTCCTCGAGCTGAGTGCTGGGAGGCAGTGAGTGCAGGGGCACAGGTGAACGGGCCAAGTGTCACAGAGATTTGTAGGTGACCAAAGCCTGAAGTGTATGGTTTGTATTTTACCAATGCAAGTTCCTGCTTTTCATTGATCTCCATTCACTAAATCCGGACATTGGCGACTGGAATAAGCCGAGTAGCTTTTACCTCCATCTTTCACCTCTGTCCAAGTGCCTATAATCTGCGCTGTGTTTACAGCAGGGATGCAACTGTAAGGGAACTTCCATTTTAATCATTCAAAACATTTGGGCTGAAAACTCCCAAATATTCTAAAGCCAGGGCCAAACTTGAGTTTGAACTTGCATCTTGGGCTCCCCTTTATATTTTATAGTGAAGTAATTGATCCGTGTAAAGTGCTTCTACCTCATGCTGAGAATGGCAGCATGTAGGGCCTCAATATTTTATATGAGCAATTCCTGTTTTTAATGTTTTATTAATGTTAGCCTGAGACATCATGTGTTACTGTTTAATTGCTTAGCTGCAGTTGCTCTTGTACTGCACAGCCCTGAAACAGAGGTGAAGCATGGCATGGCTGGTGTCCAAAATGCAGACTGGATTTCACACCCCCGTCTGGTTCCCTGTTTCAGAGTGTGAGCTGTGGTGTGGGTGCCAGTGCATCCACCTGCATGGTGAGCCTGTGTCCCAGCTGCTGCCTGCTCTGCACCCCACATCAGTGAGACTTGGCCAGGACTATCTGCTGATGTGCCACGTCCCCAACAGCGCTGATACTGCTCTTTCCAAAAAGGAGGAAGGAGGAGCAGAATATCTTCATTTAACTGTTAAGGAAAAACATGCCTCGCAGGTTTGAGTGATTTAAAGCCTCTTTCAAGTGTGCTGCATACAGATACTTCTGAGATGAAAACAGCTCGTCTCAGCTGTGTTTCTTTGAAAAGACCTAAGTCAATCTGCAAAGGCATTACTCTTGGATATTTTGTGCACATTGCTCTATTTTTGGCTTAACAACTTTCCTGTTTATATCGCTGCAAAACATCAGCTAAGCAGAATTGCATTTTGCAGATCCATAGACGAAGTGTTAACATATTGTGGTCGCAGAAAACATGAAAGGACAGACTAGAGAAGAGAAAGAATTTTCATTAAGGGATTAATTAGACAAAAGAAGGCAATAAAAGAAACTCCAAAACGCTTGCTCTTTAGAGATTTCCATAATTGTGCTCCTTACAAATGAGTTTAATCACCAAAAGGAAGAACCAACTAGCAGATGAGGAAGTGGTCAATGAGAAACAATCAGTGACCACTGCATTACTGGGGTATCTCGCACACATCAGGCCCATATCCGGATGGCTAAAGTACTGCAGTAATGAATCCTGACCCACGCTGGTATCGCTGCGGCAAGTTTCTGATGTCTTGTTCTATTCTGGGTAAAAACAGTTCCGCTTAAATTTTTCCCTGTCATACAGGAGCTGCTATCATATATATATAGGACTTACCTTTTGGAGGTCAGATAGGATCAATAAAAATTGAAACAAACCAGAGATATGGTAAATGGACTGCCTTATGTTATTAACTGAGTCAAATTGATCATTTTCCTACTTTTTTCTTCTGTGCTTGTTCCTCAACAGCCTTAGTGGAGTAAACAATAGAAAAGAAGAAAAGGAAAATGAATATGTAAAGTATCTCAGTCCCTTCCCACGTGTAATAAAATGAAAACAAATGTTCTCACTTCTATAAACTCTACCACATCAAATTAATAATGGAAAACATCACATCAAAGCACTCTTTGTGCTCAATAGCCTGTGGCACATTTGGACTCATCAATAGATGTTCAACAATATTACAACTTGTTTAAATCTTGGTAAAGTAGTGTTATGTACTATTGTTATTGACTTTCTTTTTCTAATTATCACCCAAAGGTGACAGATGATACAGCACTAATGATCAGACTGTTTAAGAGCTGAATCAGCTCAGAATCCCAACTCATTAAACCTCAGCAGGACTAAAAGATTCCTTGCACTTTGAAGCTAAAAGCTTCACCTTGCTGACAATGTTCTGGGCAGTTGTATAGGACACACCAAGGGGAGATTTAAGGCACTTTTCACTAAAAGCACTTCTGGAGCTCTTAAGGCTTCTAGTGCACCCAGGTGTCTAAATACTTAGAGGTATGTAACATGCACACAGCCAGCCTGATAAAGTCTCTGCAGCACCTGCTTTGTCATGCTGAACCTTTCCTTGCATCTGCTTAAGCTAACAGTAAAACTGCTCTTGATCTTAATAGAAGCCGAAGTCAACAGAAGATATGGAAGGACAGCGTTTCTGTGAGCCTGTCTGTCTGCAGAGCCCACAGTGGTGTCTGTGCTGTGCTCCAATTTACATCAGTCACAGACCAAATCCATTAGTTTTCTTGAAATTAGCTGGTTTGGTACAAAGTATGGCGCCCCTACATCTCTGCTTTAGGAACACCCTTTAGGAACATTCCTTCAGGATTTCTTTCCGTTGCTTCATCAGTTATGGCTTGAGAACAAAATTCCTGATGCTGCCCTTAGGTATGAGAAGTAGCCCCCACAGCGCCTGTGTAGGTGCTGGAACAGGGCAGCTCTGCGTGCGCTGGGCAGGTGGCACATGCTGGTCACTGCAATCCCATTGCCTCTGCTCCTCCCTGCAGCAGGCAGAAAGCTGCTGCCTCCAGACCCTGGGGGCACTGGCACAGCTCTCCCCTGAGCAGTTTCTCCTGTGGGCACATTTTCTAGAAATCTTCTGTTACTTCTCAACACCCAGTGTGTTGGATCAGGAACATTCATTAACCTTTTACCTTTGATACACTTTGAGTGACCTAAGATATTTGCTTTAGAACCTCCATAAACATCCTTTCCTTCTGCCAGCTTTGCGTTTTGCTGTGCTGTTAGAGCTGATGATGGGATAAGAGATTTAGGAACCTGCAGCCAGACTCGGCATCTGCAGGAGGGGCCCGACAAGTCCGTTAGCTCCTCACTGACAGCTTCTTTATAAACCTTTCATTTTTCAATTTTTGTTTTTATTTTTATTTTAATATAAAAACAAAACCCAAGCAAACAAAAGAGCAAAAAAACCCTACCAAACCAACCAGCACAGCACAGCAAAGCCTGAGCCACAGCAGGCAGGAGGGTCCTTTGGAAAGCAGTCTGGGTTTATGCTTCGGGGTATGGAAATGTGGATGGTACAGGCACCCTCTGTGCAGCATGGATGTACCTCAAGCATTTGAGGTGTAAGAGCCATCAGCACACCACACTATATCTGTAGGCTATGTAGTAAATCAGGAATCAATTAGAATATAGGTTTTTTATCTGAGATCTAGGAAGGCGTAACCAAGGAGCCTCCATATAAGGGATTTCAGTCCTGTTTAGATCCCACTCAGATTGCTTTGCTAGTTCAGCCAACCTGAGCATAGACATGCCCATGTCTGAGGATGTGCTTTGAAATGCAGGCTCAGTGCCTGCAGAGGCTGTGCCACTGCTCACAGAACACGATGCCATACCCATCTCCCCAAGTACTAAAGCTTACTTCCAGTAACCAGGCTTTTCCGAGACTCCTGGATATTTTTAAAGCACACAGAGTATGATAGCTTCTTCAGTATCTTGCTTTCTTCCTGCTCTGCACAGTGTTTCCTCTATTTGATTTGTGCTCCTCTCAGTGTTACTGGACAAAAAACTCAAAGCACACCAAATCCAGCCTTGCTAGCTCAGCTTTGCTTTATATCAGCCCCTGCACTGCAGTCAGCCTGTTGACCCCATGTGCTTCCAGCTTAACTTTTTCTGACCAATCACCTGAGACAGTGAAGAGACACTGAGACAGTAGTTTCCTGAGACAGCACCAGAACCAAGCCACTGTCACAAATGAAGGACTCGTCCACCATTTAAGAGGTGCTTTTTTTTTTTTTAATCAGAAAGCCATAAACAAGAATTAGTGAGATAAGATCAACAACATACCAATAAAAAAACTGCTGCCACCCCAGTGACATAGTAGTAGTAGAGCCCTTTCGTTTCCCGCAAACAGCATGGTGCCTCTTGCCCAACCATTATGTGGGAGCTGGAGGTTGCAGGATGCTTGCGAGATGCTTTTTCTCTCCCACGCTTTTATGGCCCATCTGGGACCTTTGTAGACTTATGCTCATTAATCCCCTCATAAAAAGCGTGGGTATCAGGTGCCTCCATGACCAGCATTCAGGCCATTTGCACAATTAGAGAGGAATGCCACAGATCACTCTGAATTCTCCGTAAAGAAAAGTTGGAATACAAATCTGTAACCCTGACAGCCTTATCTAATCCTGAAGCACACCACCATCATTTCCTGCTACCGAGATTCTCACCAGATCTTCAGCAAGATGTTGCAGAACAGGACTTCAGCAGGACTTTGGCACCGGGTGTTGGCACAGTGCAGTGCTGTCTGTCTGCCCACAAGGAAAGCGCCGGTCTCTGGGCTCGTTTATAAGCTGGCTTGCAGGACAGACTTCTTACATGAGAATGTTTTTAAGCTTTTATTTTTCAGGGGTTTAGATTGCTTTAAATTAAACTGGTAAGAAATCAAAGCAAAAATAGTAAGGAAGTCACAGCAGAAACTGAACATTCAATTAAGGGAGATGCAGGAGCTACTGCCACAACAGAAATACTTTTCTGTTGAGAAGCTCTAATGGCTCATGGGTCCCTACTCTGCAAATGCTTTCTGCAGTTACTAACAGCAAAATTTGACCTGGAAGTAAAGGTGATGGCTAAGGACAGGGATGCCTTAAGCTCACTCTCATGGCTGTGTTCTGAGAGACAAGCTCCAGCCTCCTGCCCAGGAAGGGTGATGCTGCCTCTGGCCAGAGGACGCTTGTCCAGGAGCAAATGAAATCCTCACCTGGACAAATTCAATTTGCTTGGCAGCCACCAGAACTAGAAGCACTAGCCTCTATGCCTTGCATTACAAGCCCAGACTTTTTAGCTTAGCAAGCTATCCCTCTGCAGGACTCACACGACACACCTGCCAGGAATCATGTCATTGCTGCACACCCAGCCACAGGAGCAGTAAAACAGGCTGGAGTCACTCTGATCTCTATATCTGCTATCTCTCACTTAAGCCTCATATTAAAATTCAGGGTAGTAGTTATCCAATTTGCCAGGTCAGATTCCTTAAGAAGAAAGTAAATGAAACTATTAGGTATGATTACGAGGGCAAGATTAGCAACTGAAAACTTCCCTGTAAATGGCTATCTAATAATTTATGACAGGTTTGATAGTTTCCTGGCAACCATACAGGCAGATTAATAAGTCCATAGTTCTCCTCTGATATTCTCTTTCTTCCTATCACCAGATTTGGACCTTGCAACATTCAGTTGCTCTCTGGTGCAGCTCAGGTAGCACAGACAGCACGGGGCTGCGGGGCAGGGAGGCTGCACCCAAGCACAGCCAGAGGCCTATGTTGGAGCAGTACTGACAGCAAAGTAGGGTGAACTCTGTGTGCACACGGAGTGATGCCCCAAATGCCTTTGGGAATGATCTTTCTCTGTTAGCTGCCTTTGTACCATCAGTTCTGCACCTACACTCCATAGATGTGTCTTGTGTCCATAAACACTGCCTTTGTGGGACTACCCTCATGCTACAGCAGCTACAGCCTCACCCTGTTGCAGACACCATGTAGCCAGTCCCAAATTATACAGGATTTTGTTTGGGAAATTGCTTTTCTTTTTTTTTCTCTCACTGAATTTGAGAAAAGGATTGGGGCTGATCTCCTGTGCCTGTTTGTTAGTTTGACTAGTAATATCTGAGTGATACACCTGGCCTCTAAGTTTTTAATGACAAGCCAGTCTGAGTCCTCTGAGTCCCAGATGTACCCCAGATAGAACCCCAAGGATGCAGCATTTGGGCCCCATTAACAAGCAACCAGAGCTATTAACTTCTCAGTAACAAAATACAAGGGTTGAACATCCCTTCCTCAGCATGTACATTCAATGGAAACATTACTTAGCTCTCTGTGAACCCTTCCAAGCAGGTTCCCAACCATTGCCCCTTTTCTTGCCATATCTCTCCGAAAGCATCCAGCTGCAAGCACCATCCTTCCTGCAGCCTGTCAATAGGAGTAATGTTTGCCCTGCCACGCTGCTCAGGATGCCCCAAGCCTCCCCACCACCAGGCTCAAATACAGCAGCGCCAAGCAGTCCTGTGGGGACTAGCAGCAGTTTTACCCAGAGGTCATAATATTTTGGCTAAAATTGTGAATCAGTTTTAGCTGTGCGTGGTGAGCCTCAGGCCACTTTTTAAATTCTCCCCCAAAGCTCAGTGTTTTTTACATGAAGAGGCCATATGTCATAATAAACATCAGGCTCAGGAGTGGCTCACACTCTAAATGTCAACCTACAAAGCTACCTTTAAAGATTAAATCTCTGCCCTCTTCAAAAGGGAGGTTGAAGGGAGGGAAGGAGAAATCCCAAATACAGAGAACTGTACAAATAAAGTGAAGTTTACTACTAACAAAACATATCTTGCAAAAACACACTTGGTGCTTTTCCGGTGGAGCTGCCCTCGATAAAATGTGGGTGTCATTCAAAAAGGACATCATTTCCAATGAATTCTGAAAGTGTCACACAGAGTATTGATCGATCAAGTCTTGCCGTCAGCGTGACCGGGGCCGGCAAAGAGCTCTCCCTGTGATCCAATTTTCAGAGCTTGCAGACACTTCCAGTCCCAGGCAAATGGCGTCAGCAAATGGCAGAGGGAGGGAGGTGGCGGGGGCAAGGCAGGGCCTGTGCTGCCATTCTGAGCTCTGCTGCTCTGAGCACTGCTGGCCCAAGCAGTGTGGGCAGGTTGCTGTTGCCTGGCTGTGTGCCCACATCATGCCGGTCTGCTTGTAAGACAGAAGCGGGCACTTATCAGCAAGAGGTGCCCGATAAGATCACCTCTCTATGGTTATGGCAGTGCTTGGCCAGGCCCTGCTTCTGTCTGCAGGCACGTAGGCACAGTGCAGATGGGCAAGGACGAGCAAGCGGCACACTGTGCACAGTGCAGAGCCTTGTCAGGGTTTGGTGCCGAGTCTGGAGCTGCCGCTTACAGGGCTCAGGCACTAAAGGCACTGAGATGGCAGGAAGAGCTGGGGAGGGATGCTACCTATGTCTGTGTTATGAATCTGTTTCCACTTGATGCCCAGGCCACTGTGAAGTCAGAGACATGACCTCGTTTTCTCATGCCAGACAGCTAGCAACTAACAGGAAACAACTGAAATGTTTCATTCGTTATAGCTATCATTGAAACGAGCAATATTTTTAAACAGAGCAGAAGCATTTGGAAGCAACTGTGTTCTACCAAAAAAAAAAAAAAAAGAGATTTTAAAAAAGAACCTCTAGGTCGTAACAATAACTTACGTAATATTCTCCCCTAAAATTCTCTCCCTAAAATTCTCCCCTCCACCCCATTCCGTATTTTCTGATGGTTCAGGAGGAAAACCAATTTCCTGATGAGATTTATGAATGAAGGGTTGGTGAAAGAGGCCCAACTTACTCAAATTTAACCTAAGAATATAAAGGCATCAGGCTCTAGTCAAATTGAGACAAAGCGTGCCTTATTGGGATTTACAGCTAATTTGCAACAAATGGAAAAATTCTAATGGATTTTGTGGGTGGATTCCACCAGTGACAGAACTACTCACCAAGCTCCTAGCAGTGCTCCCCTTGCAGGCTCAGCACAAGACCTAAGCCCAAAGCTGTAATGTTTGTAGCAAATCTGAGCAGCACCTATGTCTGGGTGAGGAAAGGCAGGATTCTATGGTTATTTGAATGGCTTTCAGGTGGAAGTTTGCTCTCTTTCTTAGTTTCTTATCAATGAAATATTTTGCTGTAAGAGGTACCGATGGAACTGAAATTCTTGCGAGTCATCCAGAAAACACAGCCTACAGTTTTCAGTATGAATTCACCAAGCAAACTTAATAACGGGGCCAGCAGAAGGAGATGCCAGGATACACGGAGCGCACAGCACCACTTCAAGGCACAAACAAATCAATCAAAGTCAACATCTATTTCCAAGCGATTTGAAAACAGAACGAAAGTAACTAATTTAATGAATTTTTCATTACAGGTCCTCTGCTCTGCCACAGATGAACTAAAAACTCTACAAAACAGTCGCGCAGTGCTCGAGAGAGAGAAAATCCTCCTTACCTGAGGAGCAGCTGCTCCCAGCTGCTGGCACTGGGTAAGCCCCAGCAGCGTGAAGGCTGCAGCCCTCATTAAGGCTCTGCTTACTTAGTGCAGCTCGTGCAGTCCTGCATCACCCACTGGTTGCACTGGAACTCTGAGGTGCCTGCCAGTTATTCCATTGCTCAAAGCTTTGTTTGATAGTTCAGACACACAGGTCTAAATTTCTCCTTCTGTGTGTATTGATTCTCATAACGGGCTGCAGCTTAAAAAAATAAAAGCAAACCCAAACTGATATCGGATCCTAGTAGTATGCATCTACTCTGTGTCTTGGTCTCCTTCACCAAATATATGTATGTATATATATATATATATATGTATATAACATATATATGTAATTTTTTGAACTGAACCTTCTCTGCTTCTCAACTTAATCTCCAAATTTTCACGGTACAAGAGTGAAATTAGCTCATGTAAATGAACAACTTTCAGGTTCAGTATTTGACAGAGCTATTGCACATCGCTGACGCCTCTGGCGGTGCTGCAAAGTGGAATTGGTACTGAAGTGTCTTTGTGGTTTGCTCCATGTCCTCCTGGCAGGAAGGAGTGGGCATTCAGGTGAAAAATTCTGGCTTTTCTCATCACTGGTGTACCTGGTGTGAAATAGGTTTGCAATGTGCTGTACCTGTTGTTCTGGGCACTAAAGTGAGAGTGAAAAAGGACCAACCAGGGATTTCCTCATAGAGACTGAGTTAAAGTCCATTCAAATCTAAAGCTCCCATTGACATCAGTGGAGTTTGATTCTGGTCCAGATACTGCAGAAGGGTTCTGCAGGGGTTCAGTGCTCTGCAGTGCAATGGCTCAGTGTTGGCAAGGCCAGCTTCATTTCCAGCACCCTCCATTCCTTCATCATCAACAACTTTGACAGCAGCACTGGGCAATCCAACAGAGATTAAGTAAATCTGAATTTATTTTATTATTTCATGAATTTCTTACAATGAGTGGGCATTTGGGGAGCAGTTCTTGAAGTCAGATCACTACGCAGGCAAATAAATCAGGGACCTTTCTGCCAGCACACCTTGTGTGAGCAGCAGTGATGCTTTGCATGCACCAGCATAGGTGTTGCAAAGGGCCTTGCTGGCTAGAGCAAGAAACAGGGTCCAAATCCATTGTTTTGGGCGATGAGGAGGATATTGGGGATAAGAGGTTAGGAGGCTGTATTTCCTCAGAGAAGAGGATAAGCAGCAGTTCATGGAAACTGAAAGAAACACAAGTCGTGGAGTGGAAGCTGTGGCAGTGGGGAGCCTGAGGCCACGCTGCATGTCTGACTGTGCAGGAGCCATGTCCCAGCAAAGGCTTTCATCTCTGCTTCTGAAACACAGTGACTGAGTGGCAGCCACCTTCTGAACGGGCACTTGGAGGACACAGGTGGCCAGCTGCAGGTACAGCTGTTCCACCCCTCATAAGTATCCTCCCTTTAACAAAAATGAAGAACACCACTTTGGCCAGCTTTTCCTAAGCATCTTTGGCACCGCTTTCTGTCCCTGTGCTTCTTTTACTAAGGTACAACGCTCTGAATAGGAATTGTTGTCTAATAATTATTAAATCCTTCATAGAAGGGAAAAAATCTGACTGGGGTGAAAAACCCCTGCCCGTCTTCAATCAATCCTCACCACCACCAGGCATCTAGTCAATTTTTATTCAGTCTTCTCTGGCCCTGACTTCAATGCAGTGGCTCAGCATGGCCTGTGCCGGCAGCTGCTGCCCAGCCACAGCCCCGCGTGGTGAGGAGGAGCCGGAGGCGCGGGCAGCACCGCACAGGGGTGCTTCAGTCCATGCCCCAGCCCTTAATCATCAGCTCGAGGTTCAGAGCCTTGCTGGGCTGCTGGCCGCTGATCCCATCTCAAGGTGATCGTCACCTCTAGCCTTTCTGCAAACTGCAAACCTACTGTCCATCCATCTTAAAGCAGCTTGACACTGGCTTCTCTACCCATTTTACAGCCAGCGAACATTTCCTATTGATTTATTGATTTCTGTCTGCCTGTGGAAGGAGCTCAGAACAGACTCTATGTGCTCTTGCAGCCTCCTGCATAGATTTTTTTCTCCCTTTTTCCCTTTTTATCCAAGCTGTGCTAGCAGTCTGTGGTGAAGCAGGAATTAGACCGTGCGGGAGCCCAATTTGCTGCTGGTGGATGTGCCAGGCCTTTCTCCCCTCCCTGCCTGGCACACACCCCCACACCCACTCTCCGCTGGTGCCTTTTGCCCTGGTGAAGCAGGCAAACCTCTGACCATCCATCGGGCTGTTGGTAGCTAAGGCTGCTTCTCCCTGCCAGATCTTTTCCTTATCATTAGCAGGTGTTTGATGTGTGCGTGAGCACTGCTTGTAGCTGCAAGTCCTTGATTTCTACAGGATCAGAGAAATTTCTTCTTTCCCGAGTCAATCAAGAAAACAACAGCACACACATCTGTGAGTGCAAAGCTGTACACAGCTTTTTGTTTTAATAGACATGCGCTTTATGAACTTCAGAGCCTTGCGGAGGACTGGGTAGCTCAGGAGATTTGAATCATGGCAAGGATATAGACTGCCTTCCACCTTCTAGTTGCCAGTCCAAATGCAGCCCAGGTCAGCAGTGATTGAAAGTTGTTCCCAGCTGGTGGTTGTTCAGAGCCTTACGTGAAATTAGTGTGGTTGTGAGACAGCTCCCAGCGGACAGATGTCCACATCGCAAAAAAGCAATCTGGCTTATTGCTGTGTGCGGAGGGGCAGGCCCTGGTGAGGAGAGGCAGCTCTTCCTCCTGGCTCCAAGGTGGTGCTCTGAGCCCCATGACGCTGGGAAGCCTCCACTGCTGGTGGTCACAGGCCTCCTCAACTGGCATTGGTGTCTCCAGGCCTCCTTGTGTTGGCTCTGGGGACAGCCCCAGTCCAGGTATGGATTCATCAGAGTTTTTGCTCCTTTAGCTCCTTAGAGACTGATCTGCTCATGGCAAAAATGCTGATACAGAGCCTCATGGACTTGCTTCAGAGAGGTGCTGAGGTGCCCACACCATGCCTGTGTTGCTTGTAAGAACTGGTGTGCAGGGCTGGCAGCTGGCACTGCCTTTACAGCAGCTCTGCAACACCTCACACAAGACCTTGTGGGCACAAGTGTTGAAAAACATGTGTAGGTTTAAAAGACATCACCCATGCCTGTGTTGCTGATGCTGATTTGTTGAAAATACAGTACTGATGAGATAATGGGGACTCTAAGAAGTAGATTTGCCTGCCTGAATTGGGAACGTGTGTGGAAGGAGGGCTGCAGGAGAGGTAACAGCCGTGTGAGCGGCAGATGTCAGGGGCTGGAGCCTGCTCTTGTTTAAGCTGATATATTTCCAGTGGTGTCAATGAAATGATGCAGATTTACACCAGCAGAAAACCTTGTCTGAAGTCCACTTGCTGCCCCACACACAAGAAAACATGTATGCATGGTAATCAGCACTGTTCTTTTAGGAAATTATGTCTGCACACTTTTACGTTGGCTCTATCCATATGTAACAACTGCATGCATTTCAAGGGGCTACTTCTGATTTACACTGCAGGCATTGTGCATCTCCCTAGACAAACATTAACTATTTATTGATCTGCTCGGTACCCCTGTGATGAAGGCTATTATCCCCATCATATAGACAAACAGGGATTACATTTTGGAGAGTGTTTGGATCTGGTGCACACATTTGGACCTCTTTTGCCATCAATTACATGTCTTACAGCTCTTATTTCCCTCCCCCTCTCACCATATGTGTGCAGGAGAATGGAGAGAAAAAACAGCACAAATCATAATCCAGGTCTGAATGCAAGGTAAGTCTCTGCTAGGCTTATTTCACTTGATTTCTCTTAATGAAAAATCTCTCAGACCTCTTAAATTTGCAGACAGCTACATCCAAGCCCTGCTGGCTTTCTGCTTGATCTGCAGCTGTTTGAAGTGGTGCAGAGGGACGGGGTTCTTTCTGGGAACATGCACCTGCAGGATCCCAGGGAGAGCCCAGCAGCCGCCAGTTGGCTGCGAGTGGAGGGGGACGGGCCAGCTCTGAGTTAGTGACAGGGATCTTAAAGCTTGACCCCAAACACACCGAGCACCGAGTCTGACTCAGTGTGCTTTGTATCAGCTCTTTAATTCAGTAATTCATCAGCATGAGGTGGGGAAACCTCTCAACAGCACAGTTCTTGTTTTGGGATGTGCTGTAATGTGCCTGGATCTCCTGCTCTGCCTGCGCACCCAACTCGTGCTCACCTGCAGGTCCCATGCCACTCTGCCAGTAGAAGCCAGAGTTTCAGATTACTCACCATGCTGACAGCTCCAGGACAGCCTTGACAGAGCCTGCCTACTTTCTCTGGGAACCTATCAGGGCTGGGCATCCTTAGCTTGCTGCTAGAAAGCAGTATGTTGTGCCCTACATGGGCATTTCTTGGATGTTTGCCTGCCATTTATAGGATTTCATGTCAATATTTTCCTTTTCTTTTCATGGAAGAAAGCCATTGAAGCTGGATTTCCATCAGCTGCTGCAAGCACCAAGCAGCAAGCCCTAGCACAGCGTTGGGAACAAGGTGCAGCAAAGCCTCCTCTGCTAGCTGGGCACTGTGGTACAGGAGTGCAAGTTGACACACTGAATAAATGCAATTGGCACATGATTTATCGATTACACCTCTTCTGAAGACAGGCCCTCTGCTGAGATGAGATTCATAGCACATCACATCACCTAAACGAGCCCTGAAGCATGTCCTTCATCACATTTTCACCACTGTTGCTTTTGGGAGGCACAGGCATTTTTAGGTTTTCTGTGTGTGCAATCCAGCCCCCGGTGTGAGCCAACATACCCCACTGGTACGGCATCAGAGTTCACCCAAAAGCAGAGTTTATGACCTGCAGAACTTCAGGTACTTCAGCTCTGATTGCTGTCAGATTCAGCGGCTCAGGTGCTCCAAGCTGAGCTCTGTTCTGCAGCAAGACCCAGTCAGTGGTTTGGTGCGGTGATGCTTTCCCACCCCAGGCTGGAAGATGAGGCATAAACTTGTAGGAAAGCACTAAAAACAGAATTTGCAATCTGCAGCATGAGCATATTTCAGAAATGATACTGTTTACTAGATAGGCAGAATTGTACCACTGTCACTCCACAAACACACGTATCAGGCTGAACTCCAGTCGCAAAGGATGTCAGTCAGATCCTTTCATGAACAAAGTGATCTGCTATAGAGGTGTCTCATCAAATGACTTCAGCTCATTTACTGAGTCACTCTATTTTACCCACTTTGCTCTGTGAAGACATTAGCTTGATTTGGTTTTGTTGCCAATGATATATCTCCTTCTGCTTTTAGTTTTGCTGATGTTTCTCCTATCACTCTTGTTCTGTCACCAGCAGTGCCTCTCTGTACCATGCGGTTACTCTCCCTGCCACCTATTTCATCCTGCTAGGTGGACAGCTCAGCCATGATGTGGCCCAGACAGATTTTCTTGTTCCTGATAATAAATGGGGTGCTCAGATGTGTAACTCTGACCTTGTGTATAATTTTCAAAGATAAGTTTTGGGAAAACAAATGGGTTAGCCATTATAGAAGTACTGTAAGGCTTGACAGAAAATAACACGGCAGAAAATTATGACACAAATAGCAGAAAGCCACTATGAGGCCTTACAGTATCTAAATTATCTTTCTGTATCTCACGATTGATAGTTTTACAATTTTTCTCTGAGTTTCAAAACTTCATCTCCCTGGGGTCTCCTGCTGTTATTGTATTTCCTATTTTCCTGCAAGAACTCCACATAGTCCACAGAGAAGTCCACAGCTCTTTTAATAATTTTTAAAAAGCTTTCCAAATGTTTACTCTATTTCTTACATTGTTTCCCATGAAAAATAAATACTTCACACAAAGAAATTTTTCAGTGTTTCCCAGTCTCATCTCAAGCAATAGCAGTACTGAGGAGGGGTCTGGAAAAGCAGCACGATCTGCTCCAGAAATACAGCACAGAGCTGCAGGCAGTTGCAGGAGGCAGTGGCAGATGGTGGAGGTTCTGCTGGCCACGGTCCTCCACCTGCCCCAGATGGTAAGTGCACGGAGCAGTCCCCCTGCCCTGATCCTGGCCTCTAGGCGCTGTGTTAGGGAAACAAATGGACACAATGGGAAGGTTTGACTCCTGCTCCAGATTGGGATGGGGAAAAGTACAGCACTCAAAGGAAAGACTGGGCAGTGCCTCCCAAAAGCAAGGTATTGGCTAGATGTATAACAACATCCACATTGTTGTTTGTCAGAAATCAAACACCAAGAAGAAAATAAGCGTAAGTGTTCAGGAAGCTTGTCTGTCCTGCCCAATAGCCAGGGGCACTGACTGCAGTGGTATGCAACCACCCAGTCCTGCACACACATGCCACTGACTTGTGAATGACTGACGACACATTAGGGTGTTTGAGATATATTCTTATTGATAAGTCTACTTGTTGACTGTGCAGAGGTGATGAGATTATTTCCATGCTGAAGGGAAGTCAGATGAACCCCGGTGTACAGCTGATGGAAGCACTTTTTCCTCCCCTGCTGCTCTGGACAAGGCATCTCAGCCACGTAACAGCCAACAGCTGCAGGGCTCCAACCATGTTTGCCAGCACTTTGGTCATGTAGCTTATTTCCTACCCTTCTTACTGTTGCCATGCTCACTTTAACATGTTGTGACACCCCTACATTTGCAGCTAGCTGTGGCCTGACTGCTAGGTACGAACTGCACTTATTGGCGTGCTGCATGAGACATGAGAAGAAGCCCACACACAGTGTAAGCTGCTGGAACTGCATGGTGGGCTTTCACTGCAAATCTCTGAATGTAATCAATTTTATCAAGGTTGTTCAAAAGAGTAATAGAGTTACCCATGCTCTGCTGGGAGGCTTAAGGGTGGAATTGTGTGCAGCGAAGGTGGAGAGGGTTGATCTCAGCTCCGTGGTTGTTCTCATGATGGCTAAAGTCATGGTCTTGTCCTCTCATTCCTGTCCCTCCTTACACGCTGCTGTATTTCAGGAACTTCCAGTAACCTGGAATTCAGTTACACAGTGCCACAAATACAATAAAAGTTGGTCTTGTTTTATTGATTTATCTGAGTGTGCAGTTATTTCTTTATGGTCACATGCTTTTTGTTGTCTGGGTGTAAATGGTCCCTCTGAAGAGCCATCGCTTAGCTCTGGGATCTCCCAGGCAGCTCCCCCTGCCCACCTTGGCACAAGCACGCAGCGTATGGTTGGGCAGAGCTGCCCATATGCTCTTCTGGCACGACACAGGGACTTGTCATCCCTGAGAACTTCAGCACATCAAGGCAAGCAGTGGATGACTGCTCACCAGAGCTCTGCTGGGAGGATGACTTTCCCAGGCTCTACCTGAAAGGATGAAAGCTCATTATATACCTAACGGCAGAATATGTCTCTCCTGGCTTTCTCCCAGGGGGCAAGATGACCCCAGGACATTGCAGGCAGCTCTGCTCAGAGAAGTTGCCAGTGGTCTGTTAGAAATGATTGCTGAGCAAGGAGACAGCACCTTTTCTGCTGACGCCAAGGGCAGTGGCGACGGGTGAGACAGATGCTGGAAAAAGGTAACCCTGCAGCAACTGGGCAAAGGCTCACTGGCACTTCCACCGCCATCTCTCTCCTTTTTTACCATGTTCTGTCTGTCCTTGAAAAAGTTACACAGGGACATGTTACCAGCAAAGCATCCCTGGGAGGTGAGGGAAGATTGTGTTACGCTGCAAGGTATTAACAGTTGCATCAATCACAAGTCTAGTCAAAGCAAATAGATGTCCTACTCACCCTTTATTCAGGCTGAATGGAAGATGCAATTAAATGGCTCTCATATAGCGATAGCAGGAGCAGCAAAAGCCATTATCTGAAGCCTGAGCAGAAGCGTGTGGGCTGAAGCACCACAGCCCTCAGCAGGAGGCAGATGGGCTGACGAATGCCTGGGGACCTGCTCAGAGAGGCAGGCAGCAGTGGGCAGGTGCAGGGAGAAAGTGGGAGCAAGGGAGACTGGGAACACCCGAGTGGGAGCAGCATCCCTGGGCTTCCAACGCTGACCTGCCAACACTGACCTGTTGACTGCTTCTGGATTGTGCTCTGCCACTGCTTTATGTAACCAGCTTCACTTTTAGGGAGGAAAAGAAGCCCATGAGAATATTGGGTAATTTATTGGGGCCAAAAAGGCCCCATTAAGCTCATTCAACTGTGGGAAAAAATATTATTTAATGTACCAGAGGGGTGGAATTCACCACATGTAGATAGCACGGAATACATGTCTGCACCTGAATAAATGGCCTAAATTCTCCTGAAGTCACTAGAGAGAAATAGGCAGTTTTAGGGAAAGCTTCATCTTTTCCTAAAGAAGGTGTCTGAAATAGGTCAGATGAATTGTGCTTGGAACTGCTTGCTTCTCTCTATTGACTTTCACGAGAGTCTAGACAACAAGCTGAGATAGAGATATCTGTGCTATATATGTCTAAAGTTAGGTAAGATGAATCCCATCCAATAAGTCTCTGTGCCTCTACCTGCAGGCAAGGAAGGCAATGTGAATAGTGATGGATGAGAGAAGCATTGAATTTCCTGCAAGCATTCATCCACTCCTCCTGCGAACTGGCTTTGGCTGCATTCTCAGGTATTTGTGCTTTCCATTAATGCTGTATGACAGTACAAATGCTGGTGGAAGGCAAGTTTCATGCTTGCACACACAAAACTTGGGGGAAGAAGATTGTCAATTTTGTCTCAGAGGCTTTTTGCATCAAAACTGATGGCCACATTTACATTCAGTCGGGCTATCTGGGCGAACTGCTGTGAACTTCTGACCTCTTTAGGCACAATGAAAGATAACAAAGATGAAGGCTGTATATTTCCTTTGACAGAATTATGAAGGCCAGGACATAAGTCATTTAAGCAGAAAGGATTGAGCGGGCCACGGGGTGCGTTGGTTGCCGCAAAGAGAAGAGCAGTCAAAGTCACTCTGTCAGAGGGCTGGTGGATGCTGATGACAGAAGCATAGGTGTAATCTGCATAGGAACAGGAGTGAGATATTTTCCTGTTGGAGCCGGTATGTGAGCCAGGGCCAAGTCACCCTCCTAATTCTTCCTGTCATTTCTGAAAGATTCATTTCCCAAAGCCTCTGCTGGAGAAATGGGCTCCGTATCCCAGGTCTCACCTTGTCCATGAACGTATTAGGAGCCGTCCCAGGGGTCAAATTCTTCTCCTGCTTGCAACCCTGGCAAGCCCATCATCTTTAAGGGTCTCACAGAAGCATTAATGAGAAAAAAAATATGGTCATCATCACAGTATCCTGCTTTTATTTCTATGGGTGACAAAAGTGTTCTTTTCAGTGTATTTTAGGTACGATTCCTACAAAGTGGAAAAACATTCAGCTATTTCTCAGCTGCTAGCAACATTTCAAACCCTACCATCAACTATCCGTACACAATAGATTTTCTTTAAATAACTCTTGGTAAATGCTTGACATCTGTTTTCTCTAATTAATTCTAGCAGTCATCATACTTCACTGCATATGTTGAAAGCTCTCAAGGCTAACAGCTACCTACAGCATTTCAGTCATGGAAGTTTGTCTTGTAAACACTAGTCTGCGAGTGCTTCAGGATGTTTTTCTCTGACAAGTCAGGAAGAGGTGTTCAGACCACTAAAAAAGGCAAGACATCCACTGAATGTGAAAATAATGAGCCAGTACCTCCGGGATGTATTTCGGAGAGATGGCTTTTGATTTTATTGCTATTAAATGCTACATGAAAATGAGGCAATAATTAGGAATAAAGAGTCTGGACCAGCACTCCCTACTGCAAAAATATGATCCAGAAAAAGTTGTACACTAATTTACATTTGAAGCAAAAAGTAGATACAAGTGCAAGCACACAAGGAAATGAGAAGGCAGTAATATCATCCCTACATGTCTATGCCCCATCTCACAAACTGCACTGCAGCAATCACACACTGAGAAACCCCCAGAAAAGCAGGCGCAGGGTGAGCCTGTGTCAGTGCTCTCAGCCCATCCCTGCTGTCCCTCTCTGCCTGGGGGTTTGGTTACTCTCCCCTTGGTTCCCCCCATTTCCATTGTGTCGTTCAGCCCGGAGGCTCCCAGTGACCCAGCACTGCCAGCGAATGCAGGCCTGCCAGAGGCAGCCGTGAGCACTCTGATTGCAAAGGCAATGCAAAAAGCAATGCTCATAAAAGCTCAGTGCTGTTCTCTGAAGAGGGGCATACCCTTCAACATCACATTTATCTCACCCATAATAACCCCGGTATGTCTGTATGTTTGCAAACAAAACAACAAAGACCTCTCAGATAACATATGACGAGTATAAGAGTTTGCTGCCATCCTTTTAGGAAAAGTAACAATGTCCATGTTCTTCTCAAACCTTATTATTTGAAATAATAGGAAAATCTTGTCACTGACAGTGCCTTGAGCTGCCCTGTCCCCAGCAGCAGGGCTGTGCTGTGGTAGTGAGGATGGTCCTTTGGACTCCATGATCCTTATGGGCCACTTCCACCTTGGGGTATTCTATGTTTCTATGAGGGCTGTGGGAGACGCTGGGAGTCTCCCCCGGTCTGTGCTGTAGCACTCTGGGTGGCATGTAAGGCAATGCAAGACAGGGCACATGCGTCTGCTGAACAAAAGCACTGCCCATACCTTCCCTCATTGGTGTTCAAGACCCCCACAGCACTGCAAGCAAGTCCTCTGCTCGCCTCTACTCACACAGTGCTCTGCAAGGCAGTGCCACAGGCTTCATGCTCTGCTTGGGGGCTGCTGGTGTGTTTCTGTGTCAGGTATTTTGTATTTTCAGCAGTGTGAAAAGGCACAAGTTGCTAACATTTCTTGGTTGTTTTTTTCTTTTTTTGTCTTTTTGTTTTTACCTTGCAAAATACTTATAATGCCTACTTTCTTGTTAATATGTTCTGAAATATCTTCTCAATGTTAAGTGTCCGGTAGTGGAAACAAAACCCAGAAAAGATAACATGCTACAGGGATACACAGTAAATCAGACAATTTAATGAATTCATAACCTTTCATTTTATTTCCTTCCTGTGAGATAATTTTAGCCAATGTCAATGGGATTTGGAGGAAGGGGGAATGAATAGTGATCCTACCTCAACCAATAAAACAAAATCCTAATTTTCTGTCTTTTATCTTTTCCCATTCTTTTGTGCGCCTCTTTGGCCTTGTCAAAACATATCGTTCAGTTAGAGACTAAAAATATTTTCCCATCGATTGGGGTTATTGATTTTTTTTAATCTGTACTTTGGCTTAGAGAGCTCGGGTGAAGGGTGAAAGTTCACCGGCTTAGTCCGCTGTTTTATCTGGACAGCAGAAGAATGTATTGGCAGCAGATTTGATTTACCTTGTTGGTCAGCTGTAGTCACTCCAAGCACTGCAGAGAAGCAGCAAGCATATTTTGCTGTCTATTTTATTGTTCACCAAACTTCTTGAAGGTCCAACCTCTCTATTGATTTATATCTCAATTTCCAGTGCCCCGTGTTTCTATTCTTATTAACATAAATGTATCAGAAATCAGATCCCTTCTCAAAGATATATTGATCATTTATGAGCTTTGAAAAAAGTCTGACATGTGATGCTGCACGTTTCAATCATTCATCAGGTCCACAAGGCTCTCGTATGCTGATTAGTAAACAAACGGAGAGCAAAGTGGAGTAGAATGGCATACCTCACCATGCTCTTACAGAATGAGACACAGGTGTTTCTGGTGTTAGTAGTTAAAATTTTTGTCATACTAAATAGAATGATTGCTATGAATGTATGCTTGTTTATCTCCTCGAGATTCATGGCAGAATTACTGAGAATTTATTTTTGAGCAATTTTAAAATAAGCTAATGAAAAGATCGTTTTGTTTATTTAATTAAGAAATATATATTGTACTGTCCAGTGCAAAATATTTTCTCCGCTCTGCCTTTAAGATGCATTGGAACATGCTAACACCTTTCTGACAAGACCTGCTTGCACAAGTTTTTGTAAGACAGCTGTTACGCAGGTAGATGGTATTTAAATACACACAGGGGAAAATTCTTGTCCTAGTAAATGATTTTAGGAAGATGATGTCATTAGCAGAGCACTCATACCCAGTCAGGAATGTACCAGCCTGGGCTGGAACAGCAGGTTCTGCCACTTTGATCTGCTGGCAGGGAAGAGGAGCAAGCCGGGAGGTGTGAGGGGAAAATGTGGAGGATCCTAGAGCCAATTGTTCTTCCTTGAGGAAACAGCCCTTTGGCCACCAGACCCGTGGTCCTGGAGAGACCTGACAAGTACCACTCTGTAAAGCTCTACTGCCCTTTCTTCAGCCACCCACACTATTACTTAATCAGGGAGTCATTCTCCATTTCTAGTGATCTCTGTCACATGCATGAAGTCAGGAGCCCTAATCCTTCAAGGTCCAAACGGGCTTTCTTTTGTTCTTTGCTATCAGCCTCCCTCTCTCAGCCCGCCCTGTGCTCACAGCCTGCCCGCCAGCTGAGGGCCAGCTGCAGGGAAGGGAGCCTGTGTGTGCAGGCTCAGGGCTAAGCACGGCCCAGCGTGGTTTTGTGTCTCCTGGGGGCAGCGGGAGGGCTTGTTTCCCCTTCCAGCCATCACCTTCTTGGAGGCAGTGAAGCACAAGGAGCTTTCCAGGAAGGATTTGAATGGAGAGAGCACGATGACCTTGCAGATGACAAGTAAATGCTCACACAGTGAGCAATGTCAGCTCCCCATCCTCTTTGTGGCTGGAAGCATCCTGGAGAGCTCTTTCAGACAAAATGCATTTCCCATCACAAACCAGCTTCCTGCATTCTGGATGGTTTCTGGCTCTGGCAGCAAACACCCCACATTTGTGGTGTCAGTTTTATTTTAGGTTTCACTTTTGTCAACAGTGCTGTGTTCTTGAACTTGACTTTGGTTCGTGGGCCAAACAAATACTCAAGCTGTTTCTTCCCACTCTCTGTCTCCTTTTGGGCTCATGAGAACAGGGGGATGCCTGTATGTTGTCCTGCCCCATTCCCTAGAGGCTTATGTTTGTGACACTGCAGCCCAACCACAGACCAGGTTTCCTTCTCTGTCCCTTGCTACCATGACATGTGCTTGCTTCATGCTGGTTGTTTTCTGGTCTTGTTCATTCTTACATGCAAAGGGAGCAGCTGGAAAAGGCGTTTTTTTTCTGTGAGTGGGGGAATCATCAATATTGCACAATCTATCTCCATTTTCAGCAAGTCCTCACCAGATAGCCATACTGGGATCCCATGTGACATGTAATAAAGCCCCTTTCCATCACAGAAACATGCCCATTAACAAATTTTACATTTTCTTTTCTTCCGCTGCTCACCACAGAAGCAATTTCAGTAAGTAAAGGCCCTGACCAAGCCTTCCCGTGTCTGGAATACACACCGTCAATGGGGGCGCAGTCGAGACTAAAGGAATGAGTTGCTGGGCATTCTCTGGCCCCGAAAATTCATTTGTAAAGTTGAAGTAAATTGACACAACAGACGCTATTCTGTTTAGCAGTTCTGGCCACAGTCCTCTGGGGTGCCCCTAAATTTGAATTTCTTTGTTACCCAGAAAAGATAAGATACAGCAGTGATTGTTCAAACAGACTGTATCAGAGACCTTTGCACGGGGCATTGCTACTGCAGCTCCAGCCGGTGCCCGCAGAGTTGTTTGCTTTGCCCAGGCAACAGCAGGAGCTGGGCAGGATGGCTCACCCCGCCAGACAGCACGACCGCCTGCTATCTGCAAAGATAGCGTATTCCATTATTGTACTATATGATCCTAAATACTGTCATAAACTGCTAATATACTAATGTGTTCATAGTCTATTGATTGATACTGGGAATACTGTTCTGGGTTAGCTGAGCTCATTTGTAATCCTGCATATAAGCAGAATTTCTTGGAGCACACGGCATGTAGGGAAAGGGATTCCACACATACTTGGTTTGATCGTTGGAGCACTAGTGTTGCAGTTTCTTTTATAGCGTAATAAAAATCATTTTATTTATAAATCTCCTCGCTCTCCAAGCATTTGAGACACCATGCAGAATTCCAGAAATAACTTAAAATGCATTAAAAATATATTAAAGGACAAGAGTCTGAAAGTTTTAATAAAAAACTAATCGGGGCATGGGGGGAGATGGTCAGAGATGTTATTCATATGGGGTCAGTAACAACCAAACTGAAAACACAGTTAAAACCTCTTGAATGTTGTTATAATGGGGAGACAGAGGCTGAGGGAGTGGAAGGAGAGGCGAGCAGGGCATATGGGGCAAAGCAGCCAGGGCCACAGAGTGTGGCAGGGCCAGCCCTGCACTGGTGCAGGGTATGGGGTTGGGGCTAACCAGGACCAATGCCACTGACTTTTGCCCTGGCTGGTGCCCTGCTGGCAGCCAAGGACAGGCTGTGGCACAAGGCAGGATGTGAGGAGCAGGCGCTGGAACCTCTCTGGTTCACCTGAGACAGGGTTTGGTCAGGCTTACACCTTTGGGCTAGACCAGGCACTGTGCCACAGAGCCAGGCAGGGTGTTGAAGGGAACCCACAAAGAAACCATTCCCTGTGCCCAAACAGCCTGCAAACAGCAGAGAAAGGTCCTGAAATGGAAACCACAGTTATTGAGCCTTACAGTCATGAGAGCACCTCCTGCTGTGCACACTGACCAGGATAGGACCTGCAGAAACCAGGCATGATGCACAGTTTGTGATTACCTCTGAATTTCTTAGCATGGCTGCTATATTAAGATGTTAATGAACTGAACACTGATCCTCAGGAGACATTAGGTGATGGAGGCTAAAATATGTTAATCTTTTAAAATAGCTTCTAGCAGCCTTCAGAAACCACCCCACCAAATCCCAGCCAGCCCTCAGTCTAGTCTTGAACTCAGAGCCCCTGAAAGCCTCAGTCATGCATCCATCCACATGTACACATACGAAGGCTCCATGCCGATATTATCTTTCCATGCAGAAAAGCATGAGCAAGGAAACATGAGCACAGTCATGAATGGCACATGGCATCAGCATTCACTTTCAGATCTTACGGATATGTACTATAAATCTGGAGACTGTAGATAACATCAGAGAAGAAGTAGAGGCATACAGGAAAGCTGAAATTGTCCTTCTGGTTATTTTTTGGTAATGTATGTTTAAGTAACTACAGTCTGTTGAGTTTACCATTTATTTTAGCATCTCACTATAGGCAGGCTACAGGCAGGAGCACAAGAACATTGTTAGAGACATGAGGTTTTCCTAGGAGGATGGGCATGTGCAGCAGGGGGTTGCAGTGTGGCATGCTTCAGACATCTGCTGGCAATGTCACTGAAGGTCAGAGTCCCAGTATGTCTGCAATCAAAGCTAACAATGACACATTCAGTAGAGAGATGGAAGATATGTTTCCACTCACTATCCTAGAGTAATAAGTGAACTGCTAAAAATTTTCTCTTAAATATGCTGTATGTATTATAGCAATGTACATTTGGATTTTCTTCGCTGAAATGAGACAGCAATGATCAAGTGGAAAATGAAGTAGAAGTGTATTGCTTGCCAGCGGTTTCCAAAGGCTCACAGCTGTGGAATCCAACGTGAGAAAAAGCAACGAGGACTAGAAAGGCTATACTTAAAGTTCACGCAAATATGAACATAATGTTATGCAACACTTGATTGTCTCCCAGAACACTTGGGCTGACCCAGGCGTGGAGCAAAGATCAGGCATCAAACAGCTGTCATTCAGTTCCACATGTTAGTCTTAGAAACAATTACCTGTGCTGTAGCTGTACCATTCCCAGCGCTGAGATACAAAACAGTAGCCATGACCTCTCACGACACTGACTTCAAAGCAGCACTATTTCTTCTATTTTTCCTTTGGAACCTCACTCTGTTTTTCCATCGAGGCCTGCCAAACCCTCACCTAGGTCCCAACAAGATTTTCCCTTGGTTTCTCATCTCAGATACTACAAACTGTACGGCCAAGGAGCCCACCCCCTTGTCATGCTTAGAGCTAGCTTTCATGAAGAACAAAAGTCAGCCATAAACGATTTCTTGTTCTTCAGACACAGAGCAATCTTCCTGTGTGTGCACAATATGAGGGTGGCAGGATCAGAAATGATATAGGGAAACCAGGAAAAGAACAAACAGAAGCAGAGATTGACTTTGTTCAAACAGACGGTCAGTAAAAATGAGAGGGAAACAAATGAAGAGGATAAAAAGGGAGAGAAGGCAAGAGTGAGAGAGTACCCTGGAAGGACTGATGTACCAAAGCAGATGTCAGGGCAAAGAGAGTTGTTTGTGTGCTCCATCCGCGTTCTTTCACCAATCCTATACGAAGGTAGATGTGTGAACGTGGGACAGACACTGGTCTTGTACATTTAGTTTCTGACTGTATGTAGATTTGAAATAAGGATAAACAAGAGTTGATGATAGGAGGAGATGTCCAGCCATTTCCTAAGTGAAAGCCTGAAACATTTGCTTCTGAGAAAATAATTCTCAAAAAACCCCACAATTTCTCCTCAGAACCCAGTGCCAATCTGAACATTTCATACCATTCACGATAATAAAATTGAACTGCAATACAGATTATATGAGAAAATAACAGGTAAAACAAGGGAGAAAACAATTCAGTAGCACGGGAGGAAAGTTTTATTACAAATTAGATGGCAACCAGGCTTATTCACGGAAACCTGCCTCTTTTTATGTTCTCACAGCTGTGAAAACAGCAGGCATCTACTTAGGAACTTGCTGGTATTTCTAGTAGGTAGCAGGACCCTGGCTATTCTTTGTCCTCATGAGCTATTTTTTCCTTTCGAGACTTAGGATATCCCTGCTAAACTGCCTCCCTGATGATGGGAAGATTGCCTCTGCCTGGAAGCCAGAAGTTTGAGCCAGTCCCTAGCCCAGCTGTCTCTCATAACTCTTCTCCAGCTCAGCCCATGCATCCTCCTTGGAAGTATACAGCTGGCTTCACTGGTTGCCACATGCCTTGACTCTTCAGGAGCCTCAGCAGTTCTCATTTTAGGTAGAGAATGGGGAGAGACTTTCTCCAACTCTATTGTTCTTTTTCTCAGCCATCTTTCCCTAGATTCCTCCAGAGAAATCTCAGGTCAGGCAGTTAGCTGGAGCAGCGTATGGAGGCAGCTCCTTTGTTTTCATTTCTAGGTTTTGCAATGATGGCTCCTAGAATGCAGTGTTCATGTTCAAACAGTGCTCGCCAGAAATACCATGTCTATTTTTCATCAAGACAAAATAGTAATGCTGTTGAATATGTAGCTGTTTTGAAAGTATGGAAATTATCTCAACCGATTTCATAGAAATGTCCTCTTCATAAGGGAGAGCAAAGCACTCACCAGGAGACCAAAGTCTTGCAATGGTGAATTTTACACACCCATTCTGGGACCTGGCACCCAAACACAAGCTTAGAAGCCCTAAAATGGTAACATAAATCACCTACCAATTTATTATGAAGTAATTATGTATGTACTGGGAAATGTCACACAATGTAACTCCATTGATTAAAATGGAATTGATATAGGGCATCTTGCCATATCTTGCAATACATCAAAGAATAACTTGAGCACGACTTCTGTCCCCACCATAGAGCTAAGAGGGTACTGCCTGCTTCAGAAACAACTGCTGGCTTAAGCTGTTGTTGGTTTCATTATCAGCTGTGGTTAACTTTGAAAGAGACAATACATTTTTTAAAAGGACAAATAACTGATAAAGAGAGAGTGCCCCAAAGAGTATTTTGTTTTTACTTTTGTGTCTAATGCTGATAGTAATAAAAATCTGGATTTTAATCTTGCAGCGAAGGTCAAATATTAGGAAGCAGTGCTACTTGCTGGACTCTGAAGAAAGCATGCCACTTCTTTTGTTTCAAGAAAAAATGCTGTCTTTCTCCACCAAGAGAGCTGGCTGAGGTTGCAAGTACCTTCTGCTTGCAGAAGTGCTAACTAAGGAGGAGTGCACTAACAAATAATGAGCTGGGTTGAAAGGCTGTGAAGTTCTTAAAATGAGTTCCTTTGGGGAATCTTCCTACATGCTTTTTTGTTTCTAACCCTTCAGGATTTAAGTCCTTTAGTTCTCCATCTTCATCAAAAAGGAGGGGATAGAGGAGAAAGAAGGATGCATCAAATATTGAAACAATAAAACACAAAAAAGAGTGGCATCGTGTTTTCTGTGGATGAAACTCTGTGACAGCACTGCTTGAGCTGTGCCAACAGAAAGAAACCCAAGAAAAGCAACTTCTCATCATTAGTAAAGAAGTTCATTAGAGTAAGGAAAACAGTGTGATACCCTAAGCTGCTTTCTCTCTCCCTCCAATTCACCAGAAAATTCTGCAAGAACTGTTCTTTGATGGGAAGAAGTTAAGCACTGGGCTTCACCAGCTGCTGAGTATTCAGGATCAGCTTTTGAAATCACAGCAGTGTGAGCCCTGTTATTTCCAGTGATGTCAGCACTGCTTTTATAAATACCATTTTCCTTGTTGCCCTTAAACATTCTGTCAGGTTTCTGGAAGAGGCAGATTCTGTCCCTACATGAACGCAGCAGTTTCTGCATCCACGTGCTTCTGAGGGCTCAGGTTGGCTCTCAGCCAAGGGGTGAATTTTTTCTTTGATGATTTTAGAAATCATTCCCCTGTTTGAGCCTGATTTTATTTACAGCATAGAGAACTAAACCTCCTAAACCAAGAAACCTGATTAGGATGCTATGTAACCACTGTAATAATAGGAACAGCTCCTATTTATTTATAAAATGAGTGTTTGTGTTGCTCTCCAGGGTTTGCAGTGAGGTAATACATACAAAGCAGCATCTCGCTGTGCCTGGCACTGCACAACTGCGTACTGCAAATAAGGGAGCTTCTCCCAAAGATTTTACCACGGCAGCAGGTGACTTTTGCACTTCTGGCTATGCGACCTAAGCCACTAAGACCTAGCCTATACACAAAGGCACGGAGAGTGTTGCTTGATACTGATTTAATTAAACCGGAGCAACTTTTGCGTGGGAGTATTCACACATTGGTTTAATTTGTGTTGATGAATTTACAGGCATGAACTAAATTTACATAATCAGTCTTAGGCTGACATGAAAGATGACAAGCACAAAAATTGCACTAGTTATCTAAATGGATATAAATTAACCCTGAAGCCCTTTCTGGGCAGAAGGAAGCCTTAGCAATACTCTACATCTGCAGAGAAAAGCATCCAGCCAGAACAATTCTATTTATTATTTAAGGATTAACAATATGAGATTAAAAAGATGCAAAACCAATTCAGAAGTTTTTCAAAGCTTCTGTGTGTTGAAAATGATGTGCTTAAAAAGTCTCACTTTCCAAGGCCCATGGTGCAGCTGCCTGTCAGTGGGGTGGCCCCGCAGAGAGGTCTGTGCTGCCAGGGCTGCACTCTGCTCCTGGCACTGTGCGGAGCCTGGCCCACAGAACGGCACTGCTGGGCAGGGGGACAGCAAGGGAACCGACCGTCCTCCAGCTGGTCACAGCTACCAAATAACTTGCCTTGCTGCTAACACAGTGATGAGTTCTGGTCAGGTTTGTTTTACGTTGAGTAGAGACCAACCAGATGTATGGTCCATACAGCTTTTATACTAATTAAAAATCAGAATCCAATCATACTAATGTCACCAGCCAGACCCAAAGGACAGTATAAAGTAACAGCAGGACAAACATTGAGTGAGGGACTATTACAGTATTTAGATCACAGGGAAAGATGTAAATTACAAATAATGAAGGAAAAGTATTGCATAGATCCATAATTTCTGCATGAAGATCAACAACAGGCTTTTGAAATGCCAAAAAATTACACCCGTGGCAAGGCAATGTCACAGTGGGAGAGGAAAGATAGTGACAAACAGTTTGTCAGAAACGTAAGAAGCATTTGATTCTCTCTCCAGCTGTGGCATTGGATATTCTTTTTATTACTGTGGTTTGCAAGGCTCCGGGTAGACCAAAAAAAAAGTAGTTCCACAGCTATTATTGGAACTAAAAAAGAGAAGTTCACTTTGGTTGCACCAGGCATTTTACCTCGTGCACTTGTCTTTGGAATTGCACAAGAAATATTTTGTTTCTCTGTTAATGGAAAATGAAAATCTTTTGATAATCACATGAACGCATTTGATTGGAACCTCAAGATGAAAGTGTTTGCATACCCATCTTGAAAACCCTTTTCCCCCTTTCTGCTGGATATTTTCAGATATTTGATCACAGAAGATCAAGAAGAATATTCTATGGAGCTGAGCAAACGCACCCTGTTAGCATCTTAGGGAACAATGAGGACTCGGTGATTAGTCAAAGGGGAACAGATGTCTTGTAGACTAACTAACCATGCCATTGCCAAAACAAGACTGTTCACAGATTGCTGACAAACAGAAAGAGAGGAAATAAAGGTAGACCATAATTTTTTATGAAAAGTTTGTGCCCTCTGATTTCTAAAGCCAAATAAACCCAAGCACTTCTATATTACATGTAAGATAAACAGCTTCAGGGCTGAGGTAAAATATTTTGCTAGCTGTGTTTTACCGCATATTTGCTCTGAACATTAGAAATTACTTTTTTAACACATAGTGTGTTGGACTGAGAACCTTTGGAACAGTGTATATATATATATTTTATCTGTGGAAAAAATAAAACCAACACAGGTTTTCTCACGCCTGAAGGTATGTGCTGTCTGCACAGACTGTGTAGAGCTTCAGTTTTCACAAGGTGCACTGATGGATGGCTCCAACACTGGCTCAGCTGGTGCCACCACCAGCACCACTTGGTGCCAGCAGTGCAGCCATCAGGGTGGACTGGATCCTGACAGTTTATTTCACACATGCTAACAATCTGTCAGAGGATCAATCACCTTCTATGCTTCGCTAATCCAGGCTAGCTTTGACCAATGAAGTTCCACATCCTAATGCCACTTCTAAAAGCTTATGGTCTTCTTCAAGGATACTTAAAAAAAGCCAAAATTTAACTCTGGACAAACGCTAACTTCCTATGGGCAATTTGTCCTTCTTCAAGAACATGGCACAAGAAACATACTAATAGGTAAGATTCACATCTGGTGGACATTTGTTCATCTCTCCAAAAAGTGGAAGTTGCTTCACCTCCAGAAGTCAATAATGTCAATAATATCTCTCCAGCCCGTTTTATGTCTCACTGACCATTACTGCACATTTTTCTCCTATTGTGCCTTCTGTCTTCCTGCTGGCACCTGTGATTCATGCAGGCCATCCGCACCTCACAGAGCTACCTGTCTGTGTATCACAGTCATTTGCTCCATGCCTTTTCCAGACCTCTCATATCCAATGGGTTCTTTCATTCTGCTGCTCTTCTATCCCAGTAACTTGGAAAACATTACTGGCAGGCAGTCAGATTGAAGACAGTAAGTTTATTTTACCATTGAACTAGCTTTTGCTGAATATTCTGAGCTCTTTCATCCAGCTGAGAGAGTTCACAATCTCTGTTCCCCAACTGTTGACATTTACCTGCCCTTTCTTTCACTCTGAGCTCTCCTTCTGTCATTCACAACTCTGATTCCACAGTGACCTATTACCATTTGTCTTTTATTCCTGCACACTTTAGGAATGACATCTTTTATGTTGATATATGGATTCCTCTACTTTTTACATTCCTCTAAACCTTTATGCAGTGCTACTGTTCCTAACAAGGAGCAGCAACTAGCTGCTGCAGCTTGCCTCTCCTCACAGCCTTCTCAGCACAGGGCAGGCTCCTTCTGCTAGTGCCAGGGCCAGCCTTGGTGGAAGAGAGCACTGATCAGGTGCCAGCCAAGCAGTGGGTTGAGGTCAGTGCCCACTTGTCTGCCCATGAGCTGGGGACAGGCCTAGCCCCATGGAGCTGAGCACAGGAGCATGCAGCACTGCTAGAAGCTGGGGCTGCGGCTTTTGCCACAGGTGTCCTAAAGAAGTGAGCCCTGCCTTCCTTGCTCTCTCAGAAAGGAAAAGGGCACCTGGGACAACCTGAGCCCAGCTTCAGGCAGCCCTGTCTCCACAGGAACACCTTAGGTGGCTTTAAAGAGGACTACAGAGTGTGACTGAGTGTCATCTAGAGCTGCAGGCTGTGGAGTTGCTGGTGGATGAGGGAAAAGTCTTTTCACTTAAGTATGGATTTTAATCTATGGCTGGGGCAAATGGAGGGTGGGAATGCATTAGGTAAGGTTACAAGTTTGTTTGACTCAGCTAATCAATAGCTAAGTAAAGAAGACTATCTATCCATGGAGAAAATGTACTTATTTGCTTGCAGAGGAATTGCGAGGTGCTTCCAGCAGTGCTTTGTATACAAATGTCTTTGGAGTTTATTGTCTCGTTTAAATAATGTTCTTTATTTTAATTACACGCTGATAATCTCACTATGGTAACTTATGACAGCACTCTCCATGCTCAGTTAAAGTGGAGCAGATATGTGTAAGTAAATGAGTTGAACAGAGTGGGAACACTGCTGCCACAGAGTGCTTTATCCTTAGCTGGATAGCACTACAAATGTAGCTTCTCCCCAATCCCACTGCAGGTTTAATTGAGAATTTATGACACAGCACTATTCAGGGAAGATTTTCAGCAGTCTTTTCCCATGTTTACATAGGTGTTGTTTTTTGGTTTTTTTTTTTTTTTTGGTCTATCTACAAAATCTATTTCTTTATATTTTTCTTTTTTTTGTACTTTTGATACACGGCTCTCCAAGGACTTAATATCTTCATGTCCCTTTTACAGAACAGGAAAATCAGTCAAAGACTAAGTAATCTGCCTAAGATCACAGAGGAAGGCTGTGGCAGCATCACACCGAGACCTGAGGTCTCCTGAATCTTATTAGTACACACTAACCTCCAAACCACCCTGCCTTTCTTAAAAGCTCTACTATTACACTGAAGCATATAGAGGCTCAGATGGAAACAAAACCAGAAAGCATAAACAAACTCAGCATTTCAGCAACAGCTGATATTTTGAAAGAAGAGCAAACATATAGAGTTAGATTAGCTTGATCTAAATTTAGACAGGGAATTGTAGTGTAATCCATTTAAATCTATTTCACAACTGTGGGTTCATTATTCAGTGAACTAAAATATTCTTGAAAACAAAAATGAGTTCTTCTTAACACACAGTGGTGCACATTTCTCCTTTGTGAGCTCTATTTCAGATGTGACCTGTGTCTACAATCTTAAAGGTAAAATCTGATGGAAATAAGAATAACTCTCTTAAAACTATTCCCTCTTTCCCAGGCTGCGATAAGTCTGTCCATCACCACAGACCTGATAAAAGGGCAAAAGCAAAGGTCACTGACATTAGCAGTCACACAGTCATGCAACAAAATGGTTGTGGAAAAACGTGAAGTTATTCTCTACTTTGTCGTTAGCATCACAGACACTGCAAAAACTGACCGTGCTCTTCAGAAGGAATCTGATGACACAAGAGCAGAGCTCCTGCACAACGGGAACTCCTCTATTCATGTTATGAATAGATAAAAAAAGCTGTTTGTGAGCAGTTTTGCAATGTTGCAGATGCCTTATTTTAACTCCACGCCTACCTGATTTATGCTCCCAGGCCATATTTTTCCTGTTGGTCTGTTAGTTGTTCACTGAAATGACTTTATCTCGCCTGAAATCCCCACTATCAGTGGAAGCAGGAGTATGCAGAGCACTTCCTAGTGTGTGGGGCAGTTGGGTAAAGAACAGGAAGGGATAAAAAGGCATAATAAAGAGATAAAAGAGAGCCTTCAGGGAAGCTCACAACACCTCTGCTTGAATACTCTGAAAACTTCCTCCTGCTTCCAAGTTCCCCAAGTAGTAGGTAAAGTCCAAAGTCCAGCCAAGGCATTTCACAGTGTAATCAAGTAGTGACCTTGTAATATATTTAGTTAAGAGACTGTTTGTTTTATATACACCTGCTATGCTATCTTATTTGTCATGCCCAGAAGGCTCTGCATGACTTACTACCTAACTATCACCATAATTCATCCTTGGTTGCAGGTGACTATCATGAAAGAAACAAGAAAAGTTCCCAGCAAACTCAGCTCGTCACCAGCAGCCACTTGGTCTGGAGAAGGGGTTGTTCTGTGGGCTGCGAGCTGAGCACTACAGTCCAGCTAATTGCACACTAAAGCAGAAAACACAGCTCGGGCTTTCTATGTTTCATGTTTGAGGTTGTTCTTACATTCAGGGAAGTAAAGGAAATTGAAGCCTGAGCTTCTTCAGAACATAACATGAATTGTATTGTATTTCAGGGAATAATCTTTCTGTGTGACTAATGTGCATTCATTTCACTGTTCTTTGGAATTGAAGGCAGGGCACTGAGATGTTACTGTACTGCTAAGTGCAGTAAGAGCTGAAGAGCAAGTAGCTAAATACCCCGAGGAAAGCAAACATAGAGCTAATTACATGTAGCAACTGCTCTACCACAAGGATTTACTGGAGCAAACAGTTAAAACCAGAAGCAGAGTGTATAACTGCAAGCAGCTTGATCATCTTCAAATGCATCTAGTCCTATAACATCTACCTGAAAGAGCAATTCTGTCTCATGGAATGTGCCTGATCAACTTAATTTGGAACACAGAGGGAAGTTAGAAATAGTGGGCTGAATGAGGCATTGTAATATGGTGCTTCTGAGAAGACCAAAGCAATGGGCAAACAGTCTCTCAGACTTTTTTTTTCTGCTTGGTCTTTTACCACCATCGTTTTTTTTCTTCAAGGTTTACCAATGATTTGAATGAAATTAATCCAAACCAAGACTTGATATTCAAGGCTGCCCCTCGGCAAAGAGGGGTTTTGCATTCATTAATATTGCTTTGGGATGAAGGAAGGAACAGGAGAGCCCTGATTGACCTTGAACATTTATAAAGTTAATCTAATTTGTGCTTGTTTGCTACTTTTTCATTAAAGCCACTCCTGGAATGTTTCTTATCACGAGTTGCACTTCCCTTGAGAAAAGTTTTAACAAATAGACCAAACCTGGCAGAGAGCTGACCCAGCAACTGCACTCACGTGCAGAAGTGATGTGGAAACGCAGTTTTGAAGATCTGGTCTGCAAAACTAGGAAGTGCTGTAAAAGACACAGCTGTAGTTTATGGCTCATTGTAGGTGAAGTCAGAATCAGGAAAATCCATGTTCAAACAAGTCAACCTGTAGCCAGTGAATGGCTCACCTTGTGTTCACATGGAACTGACTACAGTCCGTCAAGGACTGAATTAATCTGGTCCATTCACACAGGTGAGCTGCCCATTTTGCAGCTGGCACGTATTAACAATCGCTGTCAGCTCATGTACACACAGAGGAAATGGCAGTAAATCTGCTCCTTAGCCCTGAAGATTTCTCGCAACCGTATGGTTTGAGACATCACTCCAGAAAGGCCCTCTCCAAGAAACAGCCAATGTCAGTGACGAAAAGAAATGTTGTAGTTCTCAGAAACCTTACCAATACTGGGCAGGAACTTTGTTTCCCTGACTTCAAGTATATTTGTTATACCACAGATTAACTGCATCCATTTAGGGAAGAGATGCTCTTGAATCATTGTTTCATCTTAGGAACCACAGGTGATGTTGTACATAGTCTGTTTACACCCTCGGGGTTAGTGAAAATGAAACCAAACTAAGAAAACGCAGACCATTGACCAGAACGAGACCTGCCAACATTTCCTTCTTTAATCTCTTAACCAAACAATATGACACATGACAGCGCAACGGTGAGGATGAGGTTTCACAGCCTGCTGAGAATGCCATTTTTTGGTCAAAAATAAAAAAAAGAATATTATGCTTGTTTGATTTACATATCGCACATCAAATAAGCCACATGGGGTACCATGCTTCAAAACGGACTTATTTTTTAAGAAATGTAGATTAATAATCCTCCTTGCTTAAAAAATGGGCTTCAATATTTGTGCGAATCGTAGAGTGAAAAAAATCAATGTGCTATCGACTGCTGGGGATGATCACATTCATTTTGCCCTTTGTGGTTGGTGAAATCCATGCTGCAATTACAGAGACAGGCTGGCAGCAAAGAGCCTCTGTTGGGCTTTCAGCTCCACATTAATCCAAAACTCACCATTTTAATGCAGATATAGATTGCCACGAGTCAATAGCTGACTACTTGAATTGTGAAGTAGCAGTTCCATGCTATATTGGCAGTGCTGGCTGTTACAGTACCTTCAAGTATTTTGAGATTTCAAAGCGTTACTCCATGCAAGTGAAGAGCGCATCTGACACCACACTGGAAGGGGACTGCAGCATTAATGCTATTACCATTAATGAAGTAATCTAGAATAAAGACAGAATTCTTTGAAAACTATGTGTAATCTTATAGTAGATCAAGTGTAGACTTTTCATGGGATGAAGTGGATATGCACTTAGCTCATGTTTAAACGCCCTAATGCATTATCTCATAACTTGTTCCCTTGCTGAATTTTTATAATATAACTCCCATTTCTCTCTTATTTTCACTGTTTCCAGCACAGATGACTTCACCAAAGTTAAAGAAATTGCTCTGCATTTATAATCTGGCAAGTGAGGTCGGGATTTGGCTTTGAGCAGTAATTTCCTCTTCAGCGATCAGTCTGTAAGCAAGAACTGAATTCTGACACTAAATCTGTATGAAGAATTGGAGTATCTACTCAACCGGTCAGCATCTCTTCTGCAGTGAGCTCGACACAGGGTGCCTTCAGAACTCTATTTTACGTTCAACACTATATCCTTGTATACCTTTACGATACTGAACTCTTTCTAACACCATTAATGGGTACTCCCATGAAATGGTAAAATGTGCACCAACAGATCCCAGAGGCAGAGCATGACAGCTGTCATTTATGGTGCACAAGGCAAACTCCATTCAGAACACGCTGAGCTCCCTGGAAATGCTCCCACTGATTTTGCTGAGCTATGTGTGTGAATGCAGGCAGCTTCACTGCATGGGCAAGCACTGAATCTGTGCTCAAGAGGGGCTGGATGCCACTGCCCGGCTGCTAGCGTTCCCTGGCATGGAGCTGTGGCAGTGCCTGCAGATCCAGGGGTCACTGGGAATCTGTGACCATCTTTGCTGTTAATCTGTGGCCATCTTTGCTGTTAATTACAGAACTGTTGAAGTATTTACACGTTTTCCAACCAAGATGTGTTGGTGCATTTCAGGGGTGCCCTCTTTCAGGAATGATGCTGATCAGCCTTAACTCCTCCACACATGTATCCACTTTCTGCACTAGAGGGAGGGACAAGAGAGGAGTGTGCAAGGGCAGAGCAACGCATGCAGCTGTGCCTGTCACTTTTGTTATCAGGCCAGCCTGTGAACTCAGAAAGGTCTATTAGCACGTGAAATACTATCAATAAAAACATAATGAAATAGATAATATACAGGGAGTAGGCCTCGATATTTTTCTGCAAGATCAGATGTCTACAGTCAAAAGAAGCCATTGTCCTTTGTTCCTGTCTGAAATGCAGACTCATTTGATGTTGGTAAGCCTTCATGTGGTTTTAGATTCTTAATGATGAGTCCTGCACAGACTATGCACCTATAAGGCTTTGTGGAGGATTTATGAAAGAAAGAAGATTCACCCTGGTGTTACATATCAGTATTCTGTGTAGCTTTTCTTAGCACGCCTAATATACCTTAACAGTCTACCTTAAAACCATCATGATATTGGAGCAAGAATCTTAACTTTGCCTGCAGAAAAAAATAATGGTTCTTGTTGCTGACCTGGAGCCAACGTTGTATCTGAAAGTCTCATTAAGTTCAAAATTTGATATAGAGTGGAAATGAACATCTTTTATAAACAGGCTCTCATTATGTTTGGAAACAAAGAATCACAGGTTTGCAGTTTTTGCTTGTGAGCTTTACAACGTTTTACATGGGATTTTGTGAGCCAAATACCAGGTTTCCTAAAAGATTACAGTTTATCTTAACTATTAGTATAATTGCAGCATGGTCTCATTGACTTTGATGAGAGAAGGACTTGCATTTGCCTGAAGCTGCTGAGGGTCTTCCATAGGGAGGCTTGCTTTATCTGGGACTGCCCCAATTGTTAGTTTGCAGAATAAGGTCCTGTCCTGGAATAACTGCTGTGATCTAAAATGTCATGTAGAAAGATCTCACAGCCATGACTATACAACATCTATTTGCATATTTGTAAGTAAATGGGAAAAACAACAAAAAAGAGGTGTGTTTTTTTGTTTTTGTTGTTGTTGGTTTTTTTTTTTTTAACTTGATCTTGATATCTCAGTAGTTCTTATTAGTAATTAGGAACTGGCCTTATTGTGAAGCACATCATGACAGCCATTATGCAGAGACCATAAGATTAGATGTTCTTTTTACAGCCTGTCCAAACAAACAGACAAAGTCTGTCCCAGGAAGCTTGCAATCCTCAGAGAAAGTTCACACAGAAGGAATAGTGTTTGTTGAGTGCACAACTGAACAGCATCCCAGCACTAAGCAGCACAACCAGGTTTTGGGGAAACTGTGACAGCACAAACCACGAGGCATAGTGTGCTGCAAGGAGAGATCTGACCCCAGCTCTCTGCTTAGGTAGTGACAGAGCAGCGGTGAAAGGGGAGAATGCCACTGGATGAAAGGTGCCCACCCTGAACTGAGGACAGAACACGCTGCTCCAGCACTGCAGGGCCCTGCCTGTCTCCTATCTGTTCTTTCCCAGGCCCTCTGCAGACACTGGTTTGGTTTCCCACCGCCGGCAGCCCTCTCCCTGCTTGAAGGCATGGATGTAGGCTGAGTGCTGGCTGCCCTCCCAGCCACTTCCACAGCCGCTGGGCTTCATGTTCTGCTGCCCCACATTGCCCAGCTTGTACTGCCTCAGCTGGGCTGTTTTCAGAGCATCCCGTTCAGGCTGGCTCTGACACTTAGTGAAATTCTGCACTCCAAGAAAGTTAATTTTGAGCAGTCCAGGAGAAGTAAGGCTGTCTTTAACAACCTCCACCTGGAATAAGAAAATGTAATAAATTCTTCATGTTTACTGCGTTTACACAAGGCCCCAGACTATGGATTACCTTTTTATTACTCCTTGTTGTAAGTTTTTTTTCCTCTCTATTATTAGTTTTTTTTAACAAAACAGTGGCAAGAGGAGAAAATTGTTATCTTCCCTGTGGACATTTACAGGCTTTTCAATGAAAGTTTAGTTACAGATGTGTACTCTTTGGAAGCATGAAATAGTTTTCCCTAACATTGCTGGTCTGCCCCATTTCTCAACAGAAAAACTTTCCCAATAATCTGGCAACAGCTATGCTACAGCATTAGATAAATGGCAGAGAATTTTGAAATATCTGCTTCACTGCTGAAAATATACTGAAGAATGAATGCACACACAAACACAGATTCCTACAGAGGAGTCCCCTTGTGAGCTTTTTCATAGACAAAAAACCCAGGCAGTAGCTTTTTATTCACTCTTTTTTGCTGCAAAAATCTATTCACTTTCCAGCAGTGAGTGGAATTTTCCAGTGCTGCTTAATGTTGAAATAATGAACTTTGGTAAATCTAAATCAACTTAGAGCAAACTACAAATATGAGAAGTGGTGGATTAGGGGGCAGTGTGTGTCATTTCATCAGTGGAGCTGAGCCATTCCCAGACCTGCTGTACTCACAGATCATAATCTAGTTCCTTTACTGCTTCCCTTTTATCCTATTTCCATCACTTGGTATTATCATTTGGCATTATTATCAATCCATGTGTTACTGCCTGATGCTGTAATATTGCAGGTCTTCTCCAGGAGGAAGATACAATATTTTTGAAAAAGAACACTAACTAATATTGTACCCTGTCTTCATTTCAAGAAAACACAGTTTAGGGAAGGATTTGGCATAAACTGATCACTAAAGAGAATGAATTTCCTCTTTGCTTGTCATGCCTTTGGGCTGATTACAAAGCACTGTGCAGAAAGATGCAGTATGATGCAGCACGACCCACAGAAATGCCCAGAAGTGCCTAGCTCATCTAAGTGAGAAGGCAGCTGGCAGGAAATCAACCTCGGAGAAGATGGAAATAAAATCAGTCAGAAAAAATAGAGTTAAGAGAGGGAAAGTACAACAATTCTCAACCACTGTTTAAAAAGCAAAGTAAAAGGGAGCTGAGATGACATACTTTGCATGATGTTGCCCAAGCAAGAGAGATACAGAAGGACACCACACTGTGGACTGGAAAGTCAGTTCCTCTCTATGCCTCATCAGACATTTTGGAAGCTGAGAAACTAGGCTTTAAAATTCCTCCTAATACTTCTCATTCTAATGGATATTTCCATGTAAGTAAATGAATCAGCAATATTAACCCACCAAATAAACATAGAAAAAACCCTCAAAATGCCTTAAAACTAATTGTCTGTGGTTTTAAATAGAATAGACTTGTAACAGGTACCAAAATGTATCATTCAATTGAAAACCAATTCTACAAATTCATTGCCATACTTTCTGGTTTGCATCAGAAGAGGTGATGCCCTGTTCAGCAGCACCTTACTGCACAAGAGTATCAGTGGATCTGCTTGGAGAACGCGTGATGGCAGCAGGAAGGGGAACAGACACTTAAGTGGTCCCTTCTCTCATTATGCTTGATTGTTTTTTAAAGTTCAATGAACTGATCCAGCCCTGTTATCCAACAAGCATCATGACATGTCCAGGTTCATTTCTAGCAGCCAAACCATGATCCATGATTTTAGAATCCATAACACATGACAATCATGATGGAAAACAGCAGACGTGGATTGCTGTTGGAGGAGCTGCAGAAAGGCCTCTCTCCTGCTTGGGAGAGAACTTGCAAAGTGACACATTCAATTAATGGAGCCTTTTAATTTAAACTTGATGTGGCCAGTGCAAAATACTGGATGGAATGAAGAGCACAGCATCAATCTCTAAGGTTTTTAAAGTACCTGTCACAGATTACTCAAACACATCCACACAGTGTTAGAATATACTCCATACACTGCCTGTCCACAGAATTACTCTGTTGAATTTGACATTTTACGGTTCACTTAAAAGCTTTTATTGTTTTTGACCTTCTACACTTTGCAGAGCTGCTGTCCCTGGCTCCTCTCAGCCTCACTGGGCTCGGGGTTGGCAATGGGCTGGAGGTCTCCTCCAGTTTGAAGGGAAGACCCCACAATAACGGAGTTTTGTGTTTATGGCTGTTCGTAAGTCTTTGGCTAAGTGAACCGTGTTGTTCTTACATAAGCTATGGAAATTAAAACTGCAAAGGTGTATGTTATCTGTATAAACTGCCCAAGCATAGATCGGTTACATTTTGAAGACCGAACCTTGTGTTCCACAAAATGCTGCTCTTCCAACAGAGCTACAAAGTGAAAGCTAAATCTAATTTAAAAGAAACAGCTCTCAGATGGTTGTGTTTTCAATGCCATAACTTAGCACTTCAGAAAAACACGACAGAAACTTTCTTACTTGTCAGTGCACAAACAATATTATCACTTATAGAGAACTGTCAAATGGAAAACTTCTTTCACCAGAATTAAGAAGAACTACACTTTGCAGTACATTTATTACAAATGTTCAAAAAAGCCCTGGCCACTGAAAAAATTCCAACATCACAATATTCCTAGTTCAGTTGTTACTGAGGTTCTTAATGGGATGATAAGTTGCTCCATTAGATAATGTTTTTTGCTTCTTAAATGAAGTGTGAGGGAAGGAGAACTACAGAGGTAAGCAATTATATTTCTAACGGAGAAAATAAAGCAAATTAAATGCAGGTGAACCAAAACTCAATTAAAAACAGTTTTCCCATCGTATGAGCATTTTCAATATTGTAGATACTATTTGCATCCTAAATGAGAATGAAAGCTGTAAAAGTTTTTGATGCAAAAATTTAAGAAAAAATTGTTTCTGTTAGTTGAGTTCAAATCTGCAACCTTTTTCACTTTCCATTTGATGTATTTTTGCTATATATTTCCAAACAAAATGTAAAGAAATTGAACTTCCAGGAAATGATGTAAAATCCTGCATGAACAATTTGCAAATTACTTTTCAATACATCTTACAAATGGAAATGAAATTTTAGAGGTAGATTACTACAGCAATCTATTTCAGACTTGAAATATTCACATATTTTGTAAAAAAAAAAAAGATTTAGGTTATTTTCAGTCAACACTCTTTGATAACAATATCTCAAACTCTGTGAACTGTCAGACTGTGTGACACTATTACAAATACTGAACATGTAAATAAGTATCTCCATTTAAATTACCTCATACTTTTTCACACAAGAAACATAAATGCAAGAATAGAGCAATCTGACTGTAAATATCTAAATATGTCCTTTAAAAGCCAAAGGAATGTCAGATACAATTTATTTTCAGCCAGTGCAAACTGAGACATTAAGTGGCAATTCTACTTCCATTAGCTAAATCTGGCAAATATGCAACTGTTTAAAGGCATTGTCAATAGCTATTGCACAATTAAGTATTTGTACTGATGCCTTATTAAATTACCCTTTTCAAGTAGGCATAATAAACTAGGAGCTCACTGTACAGATTTTCATGGTGAAAGTCCAGATCAGTGGAAAATTTATTTAAAGAGAATGCAGTCCACTGAGTAATGAAGTAAATGTCAAACGGTCTTGAGCAAATAAACCTGAGTTGTCTTAAAACTTTTTTGGCAGATGTAGCTAAAGAAGGCACTGGTGATAAAACAACCTCCAGATTAATGGTTTTGATTTCCTGAGTCCTCAAGTAAACTTTCAAATGCATCTCCAGCACCAAGTAATCCTACTTGGTGTGACATGGAGATCAGTGCCATGGGCAGGACAGATGGCAAGGCAGCTCTGCTGCTTCAGCCCCAGCTGATCATACAATCATAGAACCCTTAAGTTTGGAAAAGACTTCTAAGCTCATATAGTCCAACCATCAATCCATCACCACCAAACCCAGTAAAAACCATGTCATTCCATGTGACATCTATCTTTTTCCCTAACACCTCCAGAGACAATGAACCTACTGCTGCCTGGGCAACCTGTTGATGCTACGGGCCCTGCAAAGAGCTCCTGGAATGGTGAGGAGAGGGGCATGGGTTGCAGCTGCTGGGTTCACCTGCTGCCCCTCGCCCAGCTCAGGGCACAGCTGGGAGGGAAAGGAAGGCAAAATTGTAAGCAGTAACATACTGCTTCCCAGCAGCAAGGCATGTCTTTGAGGGTAAGTGTCGCTTAGGGTGGGCTATCCTTGTGGTATCAGGGCTCCCTTCCCCTGTCCTCTGCACTCTGACCAGCTACACAGGTGGAAGGAAGGCAAAAAGTGGGCTCTACTCGTTGTAGACTTCTGCCTAGAAGAACAGGCCAGGCTGCCCGTTCTGTTACGTGCAGCACAACCTGCCAGGCACACACTGCCTCACCTCAGTCTCACCTGCCTTCAATGCAGTACAGGCATTTGCTCATGATTTTGGAATGACGCAATGCAAAAGATTCACCTTAAGTGTATCATCAAGCCACTTTCAACATTCATAATTTCCTCAGCTACACGATATGATCTTTACATTTGTTCTCACTGGCTGTACGAAGATTTCTTAGAGCTCTCTTCTATTGTTAGCTTCAGCCCGATGCTGTTAGGAACGGTAAAGTTGCCACAGCCAAACTGTTATGCATAGGGTTGTGAATTTATTCTTTTAAATTACGGCTTAGTATATTCAGTGAGTTTATTTTATATCTAGCGTTTATTTAAGCGGTTTTCATTGTATTGACATTTTATAATGCCCTCCTAATATTCTTATTATTGATTTTAATACAGCAATGGTATTATTCATGGTGACACCTATTGGAAAGCAAGCTTCAATTATATCAATAGATGCTATTATTATAACATTGATAACATTAATATTTGATAGTGGTATAAAACGTGATGCATTGGCAATTAACTCATTAATGTAGATATCATTAACCAAAAATGTCAAAGTTGTTTTAATGATTTTTCCGTTGCTTTCTTTGAACAAATTTTCTGATCACGGAAAATGCTTTGTATTTTTGAATAGGTGTTCTTCACAAAAGTTGTTCTGAAAGCTAAATAACACCGTCCCTTCAAAATAAGAAAAGGTGGGTTTTTATGGCGGGGGAAGTCAGGATCCTGACCGGGTCCTGAAGCAACAGCATCAGCGAGAGACACTACGTGCAGCTCCAACCCACAGTATTCCAAAGTCAGGATCTGCCCAAACAGAACCGTGCCTTTTTGCTGGCTGCCTAGCAACCAGAATTGATCCAGCACGAGTCACCTGACTCGGGAACCGCTGGTGGCAATATTACTCCATCATTTCTCTTTTGCACACTGAACTGATGAAGGTTCTATCAGAAGCAGCTATTAATTGTTTCTTTCTTTTCTCTCCAGCTTCTTAATTATACAGTGGGAACATTTCTATTGCTGTTACTGATAGGAAGAGAGCACACTGAAAAACTTAAAAAATGAACTGACTAATTCAAATCCGTATCGAGCTAAAAGAGCAAATATTGCAAGCCACAACTCACTGTCAACTCTGCCATCCCAAAATAACAAATGCAGCGAGCTGCTCAGATGGCAGCAGAATAAGCGTTGTTACCACACCTGCACTGATGGACAATTTGCAGTGATCTTTTAAAAACCACAGCCTAAGAATGCTTGCTGTTTTGATGACTCAGTTGGAATTCACCACCACATTTGTCTTGCTTTCATCATTTCTAAACATTAGCATTTTCATCTGTTGACCGAAAGCACTTCTGGTCTTCTATAACATATATATAAAACACTTTTGATCTTTTAAAATCCTCCTGTCAACCTGGAATCACACAGCCTCTTACATTACCTTGTTCTTGTCCTTAATGGTGACCCGCGGTGAACTCTGCACTCCCTACTTTCAGATGTTCGACATCCTTCCTTTGTTAAAAGCTGCTGATCAGAGAGGAACATTGTGCTCACTGCGTTTCTCTCTATAGCCCCTCGCAATCATTTACAGGAATTACACTAAAACACAGGGTATGGGCAGTGGAAATTTCATTTAACCACATACCATTTTTTGTTTTGCTTCCTATAATGCTTAATGCTTTAAGTAAATACAAAAATCAAATGCAACTTTGTACTCATATGCTTGGCCCACCATGAGCGGTCGAATACAATATCGAATCCAGGAGCCACAAAAAATTAATCCACAAACACTTAAATTGCCTTTTCACCTTTTTTTCCTTTGAAATGAACATTCTGTATAAGCTCAGATGACATTTGTCCTTTTAAAAAGTGAAAAAATGTTACCTAAATGGACCATATATCCAGTTTCACTTTTCCTCTGTATCATATTCAGATCTGGTAGATGGGATTTGATTCTGTTTCCCATAATGCCCCCTTGGCTTTTTCTGTAAAAGCTTAACAAGGACACAGCATCAGAGAGTCTTTAGTGGCTAATACCCGACCCCTTTCTCTCACATTACAGCTCCAAGTGACCATTTCCATGGCAAAAGGTCACCACCATCCCCATCCCCATGGAACCAATGTGCATCAACCTTCTAACCTTTGCTACCGAGAGATGATAGCTATTTGGGCTGCAATCCCTTCATTACAGATGGTCCATATTTTATATTTAGTGTGGGAGGTCAAATTTAGGAAAGCAATTTCTCTTAAAGCTAAGAGTTCCAATAATCCAGGATCTTCTATTGGCTTATGGGTGAGTGGACAGTAATGGGCTTATGGACAGCTCCAGATTTCTTCTCTTCACTGGGGAGGGAATTTCGTCAATCTAAATTTTTAGGATTGGGTGGCCACCATTGTTTATTATTCAATGAGCTCTTATTAGATTGTATCTAAGCACACTGCAGCAGGCAGAGAGTATCCTTATAAGCAGGCTCACAGGCTGGATCAATATCTCAAGGCATTTACAGTTTTCTTGAAGCAGATTAAACAATGCTATTTTTTAATGTGTTTTTAAAGATTATATGCACTCATGCAGTTTTGATAGTGACAAAAGCCTTCATCCGTTATCATTATTAATCACAGTGGTTGATCTGCTGTTAAAGCAGCTTGCATTTTAATACTGAGACCACCTTTGGTAGAAATAGCCTTACACTTGGAAGCAGATCACATCACGATTGAGAAAATCCTGAAACCAATGATAAAATACAATGGATCAGACTCCAAAGTGTTTGTTAAAATATATCTGCTCTAATTATGTTGAAAGAGGAATGCTTTGATTCCATTTTTTATTCCATTTTGTACCCATTATTGTAAGATGACCCAATTATTAGTCTACTACTACAAATGTTTATGCAAATACTTAAAATCGTAAACTAAATCCTGAGCTTGTAAAGCATTTAAGAGTGTTGTTATACCTGGTCCTGCTCAGGACATATCCAAATATGAGTGTTACTTGCTGGTAAAAGGCAGATCCACACGTAGCTTTAGATGTGTAAAGTAACCGTTTACAAACCATAGCACTATTGAATGACTCCAGCTCTTGAAGGCCAATGCAGTCTACCTCATATGGCAAAAGTCCCTCTTAGATCTTCCAAACTGTTCCAAGACACAAAAGCAATTTTGAAGCAGTCTTGGAATAAGCAATTTAAATGCTATTTGTTACCGTCCAAATGATCATGTTCTCTATTAACTGTAAATACTCACCACCCCATTAGTGAAATCTGTTTGTCCAAGATAGCACTGACCAAAGCTCTCTGCAAAAAAACAGAGTTTGCTCTGGGCAGGGAGCAGAAGTAATGCTGGGTCCCCAACACAAAGGGCGAAAGGAATGCTCCTCTGAGCAGCTTCTGGTTGCTCTGCAAAGTGTCATTAGTTTACATCTGTACCTTTAACATGGTTCGGAGCAGAATTTTTCAAGTTTTCAGCTTTCTGCTTTAATAACAGATGCACAGATTAGAAAAGGAGACCCTCAGGCTAAAAACCTGAGTTATCTGACCGACGCTGCAAGAATGAATGCCAATCACAATGAAAATCCGAGACCCAAGACAGGACTACAGCTGCTCTCTGGAATGAGATTTCTTAGATGTTTATATGCACCTCCCTTAGTCCTCTCTGCTTGCAGAAACCTCTCCATAAGGCTTCCAATGAACCCACCTGCTTCACTGGTGAGTGGGCCACAGCCACACAGCCCTGTCCTGCTGGGGAGCTGGCAGCAATGCATGGCCCTGTGCCGCAGGGGGAACTGAGCACCAGGCAGCACAGCATGAGATGGAAGGGCAGACATGCACATGCACTGGAGTATACAGAGGTAGATGCTAATACTAGTGTGGTCCTAAAATAGCACCTTGCCTCCACTGGCAGGCACTAGGCTTGGGCAGTTTCCACAAACCTGCTAGCCCTCTCTGTGTATTACAGAGGGGGCAAATGGGAAGCACATGCTAAACACCTTCCTAAGACCATCTTGATCCATTAATAGAAAAGCTGCAAGGAGCTTGGGCCACATGTTTGCCTTGATAGCGCTCGGAAACATCTGCAGCTTCAGCCTGGACGCTCGGAGGGCACGACGTGGGGACCGGTGGTGATAACAGTGGTGGTAATTCTGGAAATAACACCGGGCTGAGCTGACCCCTGATATAATCCCGCTCCGATCAATGGGGTTATCAGGATTTTTTGAAAGGTGAACCTGGACAGCTTCACGCTGCATTTTTATAGCAGTGCAAAGAGAGACAGCTTCTTTGGTCTCTTTTAAAAGATCCTCCCTCATCCTTTTACCCAGGTAAAGATGTGCCTGCACAAAGCAGCCCTTGCATACATGAAAGGCAAAGCGTGTGTCTCTGAAGGAAACGTAGGGACCAGAACTACCTCACCTTTCCCAACACTTTCCTGACATCGTTTTTCCTCCTTCATTAGCCTCGAATGTTACAATTCTGATATTTGTGTGCAACCATTTAACTCAAAGCAGTCATAATACTGCAAATCTATATGGATATTGACTTCAATTTTCTGTTACTCAAAAACTAAAATAGCTGTTCCTCACCAAAACACAACCCCACAGTCAGCCACCTTAGCTATACCTGCATCAAATTTAATTAAGGCAGTTATCTGGGATATAGGGCTCCTGCTCAAGTTTCAGATACCAGCAGCTGCCACAGCCTACACTCTAGCCTATCATATTTTGAACCAGTTAATATTAAAATCATGCCCTGTGAAGGTACAATGGGTGTGGACAGAACCAATTTGTTTATACCATTGTGTTTTGCCACAGCGTAAATTAAGTTACAGAGTATTCAACCAAATTAAATTACCACAGCGTGAGCTAACAATTTTCTGAGGACACTGTGACATGAGCACAAAGCAGCCCACGTCAGCCACAGGGATTCGCTGTCATCTCACAGGCTGCAGCTGAATTACTTACCCAAAGGATCAGACAAAAGCAATCCTCAGAAAGCTGGAAGTCGCCAACCAGTGGAAAATGGTGGCAAGTCTAAAACTGTGCTACTATCAGAGGAGCCAGGAGAAAGGGGGGTGACCTTCTGTGGGTGGGCAAAGGAGGGCATGGTGAGGAGAGTCAGCATCCCGACAGGGACAGCAGGGCTTCTATCCTGAAATATTTCTGAGAAATCAGAGTTCTGGTTGACTGCTTACTATTTGTTTTAGTCTACTTGCTTATTTTTACAAAACTTCTCCTATCCTGAGATGCAGAAAGATTTCCCCCTCTCCCACATCGCATTACTTTACATGAAGCAGAGAGCGAAGTGATGAAACAGTTGTGATTGAGAAAAGGAAATTTTCAGGGGGCAAATAGGGACAGGAGAAACCATAAGATTTTTTAGCCTTCATTTTCACTTGGAGAAGAGGATTTTGGAAAACAAATAAAAGGACATTTGCGGGGAGATCACCTTCTAACTTAACATTCTGCTGGAAGAAAGTTTGCTTTGTAAATTATACTCACTTGAGAGGAAACTGAAGCACAAAAAACCCCAATATTTAAATGGTATTTCGGTTATCTAAAAATAAGTTCAAGGTATAAAATAATTTGAAGAGCACTGAAATGCTGCTTTTGGAAAAAAAATATAAAAGTTGAGAGGCTGGTATCCTTGTTATTTTGAGAAAAATGCTGTCACCCCACTTTTCTTCTTGATAAAGAAAAGATTTTGTAGAGGACCGATGCTGGCTTTTTTGATTTGGGTGGGGTGGGTAGGATTGTTTTCTTGCTTTGGTGGAAATGGACTTAGGCAACACAGCACGTTACTGGATGCCATCCATACAGGTGCCTCAGGAGATGTTGACTGTGCACATTTACATAAATCTAAAAATAAATAAATATACTCACAAACCTCCTCAATCAAAATATGCCATGGACAACTAAAAGATCTTGAATCAAATATTAATGCTGGAGATTTCTCCAGCCATTTTGTAATGCTTCCAGCTATCTTTATTACACAATGTGTAATGCACTACCTTATTTTAGCCCTGAGCTATCTGCAGTACCATCTCTTTGACAGCATCAACCTGGCTTAATAAAAGCAGCCCTCTGAGTGCCCGGCATGGGCTGAGGACAGAGCCTGCAGGCAGTGCAGCCATCCCCAGCAGGGTCTGCTGCTCACCATGGCCGGCTGCTTTGGCACAGCAGCATCTCCTCATGCTGGGACAGGTGAGGGGACTGTGAGCATTTCCCTCTGAATCCGAATTTTGTCCTCAACTGACATTGGCATGCACTGTATCTGTTTTCTTCCTTCTTTGTTGTTGTTGTTCTTTTTACCTTCTGCAATTTCCCTAGTGTTAAATCCAGCAAACACACCTCTTTCCTGTGTTGTGTCCTTTCTCCTGCATTGCTGCAAAGCTCCATGGAAAGGTCTCAGATTTATGTTTTCTAAATAAAAGAGGCCGTGATATTACATTTATTGGCAGCAACCACAGAAGAAAATGGATCTGTTTAAAAAGAATCCCATGCAATTCCCTTGCAAATATAAGATTTGCAGCATCACTATGGGAACAAAACCAAGTCACCAGGTTTTCTAAATTTAATGAGGTTCAAATGTCCAAGGGCACCAGCTTCCAGGGAAGAAGCAATGTCAGAGCACACAGAGATAGTGTTTCCTTAAGCAAAGGAAAGAAAATATCTTGAAAGAGGTTTACCCCTTAAAGTGAATCAGGTGAAAGTTGGTGGTAAAGAATGAAAGGCAGACAGCTGGGAGTGCTCAGAGGGGACTGGATTCCTCCACAGATAGTGACTTTTAAGTTTAGTCACTGCAGTATTATTTATTACAGTTACAGGCCTATATGGCAATATCTCAAGAAGGAGAGTGATTCATCCGCCCCAATACTACCTCTTCCAGAGACAGAGCTGCAGTGCAGCACATCACAGCCCATAGAATTAGGTATGAAGCAAGAAATCTTCAGAGAATGATGCAAAGGCTGCTCAATCAGCTTAAAGGTGCCCATCACCTCAAGTGAGCTTTGGAGAAGGGCTATAAAGGAGGTCACTGACAACAGCTGTATTTGCCAGAAACTCCTTTTGCTAAAGACATCATCTCCAGCATACTACTAGGACTGAAGCAACAGCTGCTTACGCCTCAGAGCATCTCAGCATTTGCTCTCAAAGTCCCCAGCACAGCCCTGGGGAAAGCAGATGCACCACGTTTCCTCATTGCCCTCTGGCCACCAGGAAGGCTGAAGCCAAAGCTTCCAGCAAAATACCTGACTTCAATTCTTATCAGACGTTGGCAGCTCTGCCACCTGCTTTGATGGCAATGCACAAATATAAACCCAGACTACGCCTCCCTCATGCAATAGCCTGGCAATATTGCTTCCTTTCACAAACATCTGAACTTTCTCCTGTGCTCTTCCCATCAGTGGCAAGATAAAAATGGGGCTATTTGCAAGTTGCTCATGAATGAAAGCGGAATTTGCCATAAAGCTTTAGCTTGGGCTGAATCTTGGAGTCAGTCATTACCCTCAGTCACTACCCACACACCAATTAGGATTTCTGAAGTGCAAGATAGTGTTGGAAATCACATGGTATCTGATACAGTCCAGCTTCAAATACAGCATATATTTATTCTTTGCTAAGGTAAATTCATGTCAGTAATTTTATAGTAAAAGGGAATGTGCATCACCATTGTCCTTATGCTCTATCATGTTTTCTCCAGACAGTCATGTTTCTGTTCCCTTTGTTTGAAATATAATGCACCAGCACCATAAGGCAAATACACGTGAGCGATACACCTTGTTTTAGTATCCCTCCGATCTTCTGCTAGACAGCAGCAAATGATCATGCCTCTGCAGACGATTTGTCAGCAGAGATGACACAGTAATATGTTTACAGGCCATATTAGAATACATTTTATTTACACATAATTATATATGTTCCAGAGGAGAGATACAGCAATACCTGGGGCAATTCCCCCAAGCAGGAACCTCCGCCCAGCTGCTCTTCCTGTCCCCAGAGATCAGTGATGTGCAAGATGCCAGGCCCAAAGAACAGAATGCAATACATTCTGTGGTCCTTGCACAGCCTTTCCTACCCACAGCAGCAGCACAGTACCAAATGCTTAAGCATGAATTGATAATACAATATATCTTAGCCAGACTGGTCATTTGCTCACATACAACGAAAAAGAAATGTGTAATAGTGACACCTGGTGATACTTATTTTGTTTATACACACACTCTTCTTTTTCCAAATATACTGGGTTTCACTGAAAACTCCCAACCTATGCTAAGCGATCAATGGCAACTATAAAATTGAACACTGAAGTACAACGAATGTGGAGTAAGGTCTTGTTCTTTGCTTTTGCTTCCTTTTTGACACTGCTAACCTTCATCAAGCAGTTTACTCGCTGTGCTGTCATGTTCAAGGAGAGGTATCAAATACTGCATGGTCCACCTGGAAAAGGAAGCGTTAATATAAAATGAAAAATGAATTATGTTGCCAGCAATTAACTCCTCTTTCAGTGGTATGCATTCCCAGAGCTAAGAATCTCATGTTCTTTGCGATGAATTCTGCCAATGTAATAGTTAGAAGACAGAAAGATATTCTGTCTTGGGTTTAACAAAACCAAACACTCCACTCTCCAACATTTCTCTGTCACTGTAGTCTCAAAGTGACCTCGTTTTTTATTAAATAAGATGAAAAAAAGCTAGATGTGTCAGGAAGATATCAATAATAACTGATGCTATTATACATTGATCCCCAATTTCTCAAAGTGCTTGCTGGGAAGTGCAGGGATTGTCATCATATATTCCGATGTTCTGGTTCTGTAAGTTATCATTTGTGTCCATTACTAAATCAGCTCACCACTGTGGTGGAAATCACTCCTTCTATTCTCTGGTTGCCACACTATGAGCCATCTAGGCCAAGGGCTGTGCACAGTACTGTTGGAAAGTCCTGTAAAAATTAGGCAGTGAAAAACAAACACATCTTTCTGACTGGAAGGGGAGCACAGTGAAAGGGGAACTAGTTTATTTTGATATGTTCACAAGAGAGTATGGGGAGGTGAGCCAAATGCCAGTGCAGATATAATAATACAAACTGCATTTCCAAGCTTTGACCACTTAACTGTTTCCCAAGAGACTTTTTTACTGGTATTTTGTTGAACTCTCCTGTCATTACGCTTCCTGTTTTGAACTGGTTAAAGAGAAGATTACAATGCAGCTATGGGAAAGGAGAAAATAAAGTAAACAAGTGCATCTCAGCAGAAAGCAAAGGGAGAGAATGGCAGGTGTCTCTTTGTCTTCTTAATCACACCAACTATTATTTGTCATTCCCTATCCCTTTGCTCGTGCTGTGTGGTCAGGTTGGGCAATGGGACCAGGGCTCCAAGTGCATAGTGGGATCATCAAGCTGGACTCCTAGCTCAAGAGCAATGCAGAGATTCCCCTGAATGCCTGTTGCCAGGAAGGACTGAGCCAGGGTCATTAATGATAATTAGTCATTAATTAAACTGAGCATGATGCACTGCAAACAGTACGTTAACTAGTCCATTCTCTGGCAAATCTCCTTTAACTGTTCACACAAGGTTGTGCTTCCAGTTTGAAAGATCATATTCTTAGGATCCCACGCCACAGAGTGAAGTTGTGGAAGCAACAATCTCAGTTGATTTAATTTTCACTTAATTTAATTTCATTGGAAATCACAGATGGTGTCATCCAGCAGCTAGGGGCTAAAAAGGGGCACTTTACAAACTGAATGAAAAACTTATTAAGTTATAATAAGCAGCCAAAGCAAATGGAGGTGAAAACTTTCACTGTTTTCACATGTTTACTCTATACTCAGTAATATCAAAATATAATTTCTTTTTATTTTAAATTTATTCATGCTCCTGGTAAAGCAAATAACTATAATACGATGCAAAAACTTGGTTTCTGACAAATGACACTCCCACTTCTCGCCAGTCTCTCCCCATCTCTTAGAGAAGCATTCCCCAGGTCAAAAATGGCCAGCTCTGAAGGTACTGATTTGTCCCAGGCACACGCACAGGAGGTTGTGTCAGCCTGAAACACGGCTACTGAGCAACTCTTCCACTTTGCTGGCATCAATCCACCATTTGTCACCAAGATGATATAGTAAAAACTCAAGGATGCTATGGGTTTGTCACTACGTATATCAGCTGGGATGCAGCGTGCCTGTGAGGGAAAATTTGCTGGGACAGAAACTGATGTTTCATTTTTAAATTAGAGAGTGAACATCTGCCATTATTAGAAATGGAGAAAATCTTTTTGTGACTGAATGGAACATCGCTGCCCCTCCTCTGATTTTCTACATCATCATTTTTGGAGAAAGGAATCATAAATTTTAAGATAATCCCTGCTCACAGATATGTTATTTATTCACCCCGTTAACAGCCATTTCCTGCAATCAGTATAAACTGATCAATCTGCCATAATGAGAGTGGAGCCAGCAGCTTCCTGGCCAGGGATGAGTCTGTGTCTCTTCTGATCTGCAGACATAAAGTATTGGAAGAGAAGACCACTGAATTCCCATATGTTCAGCACTGAGAACACGGCAGCTTTCCCCTCTGCAGGTAGGTTGCTAAAAATAAGACACATGAAGACAGCAGGTCTCATCTCACACATACCATTGCTGATAGAAGAAAAAAGTCTTCTAATATATGCTTGAATAATTTATTAAATAATTTTGACACTAAAGAAGTGTTTTTCAGTCTCCATTGTAATGTACTTGCTACGACTAATAGATAAATTCAAAAGCTGATCCACAAAAGTATAAGAGCTATGATTTTTGACCCTTCATAGAAAAATGCTCTTGTTAGAGCTGTAAATACCTCTGCTGAGCATATGGAAGGGGGTAAACTACCGAACAAATGAGATTTAGTGGGAAAAAATGGGGGATCAAATGGTGCTTTGTTCCCTTGGAAGGGTAAACCAGTAAATAAAGCAACAAAAACTCATGGCCCTTGATTTCAGGATCCCCATGGGCTGCCCTCTCTCATAGGTACACCGATTGAGAGGTACAGAAATATGTACCTGGAAGGAAAATGCTGCCATAATAATATTTTGAAATCTGACGTTGTTATATCTGTAAGGTAGATTTTGGTTTGAGTGAAACACAGCAAGCAAAGGCCATTGGGCCTTTATCTCTGTTTTTGCCTATAAAACAAGCCCAGGATTTCTCTTTGCCTTATTTTATGGTGTCAGTGTGTGGGCTCTGAAATCTGTGGGGTTTAGAGAATTCCTACAGTCAAAATATTTCTTATTTAAAAGTATTCATTACACACTTGTAGGAAGTCTCCCCCACCAGCCCAGGAAATCTATAGGGTTTTTACATTGCTGTTGCTTAGGTGCTAAGATTTCACTCTGTAAAAAGTTGCTCTTGTTTGTTGCCAAGAGATATCGTGGTGCAAAATAAAGAGTGTTTCTACCCAAACAGTGATGCAGCACCCACTTTCACCCATAAAGATGTAAATTTTAACTGATTTCTTTTAAATACTAAAGGCTTGATCCCGTAAGAATTTTTGCGTTTATACCTCTTATTATGGCTTGTTCTGATGCAGTTAATGGCCTTTATGGATAACTTACACAATGCATACACTTGCCAAGGCAAACCTTTGAGAAAGCAAATGGCAGTGGAAAGTGAACATAATTCAACAGCACTAGCTCCTTTTTCACTCGGATATTAAAATAAAGAAGAAAACTAACTGCCAACAATACCATGCTGTGCAGGGTTAGTACAACCGCGTGATCAGTCAGCAAAAGTGAGAGATGTGAAAATCACAGTTACTGTGGCTGCAGTATGTATTTTTCACTATGGAGCAACACAATGAATAGTGCAGCTTGGTGTACGGTGTGTGTGCCCTGTAAAAGTGGGAAAATATACAATATAAATAATTTAAGTTTGCATTAAAACCTCTACTTTTGTATTATTTTTTTTCACAATATCAATGCAGCTATAACGCTGTAACAACTTTAACAACAGTTAATCGTGAATTTTGCATGTGCTTAACATAATAATTGTTTTCTTCTGTGCTAATTGCAAGTTTCATCTGCTTCAATGAATATAGAGGGACTTATCTACCCCTTAAGGCTAAAGCAGAACTCCCCAGTGCTGCAGGAAGCATCACTTATGACTGAAATTATGCAAGAAATTATGCTACTGATTTCTTACTGAAAAATAGCACTATCACAAACAGCGTGCTGGGTGATACACGTTGTTACTGAGCCTGTGAAGGACCAAGCTTTTTCTGGGTCTCTGTACATATGCAATTCACATTGGCATTTACAGCCATACACACTCAATTAAAACCCAAATCCTGCAATTAAGTGCTTAAGAAAACCCACCCAGATCCTGAATGCAATGCTTTGGGACTGAAACAGAGAGGGGCAGTGACAGTCCCTTATAACACGAACTGCCAGGATTCACCATCTTCTGAGGATGTTCCCTGGCTATGGAGAAAGGGGCCCCGTGATGGACCGCAGAGCTCCGGGAGCAAAGGACAGCTGACAGCCCCGCGGGAGCACGGAGCTGGCAGTGCCTCACCCTCCATGTCAGCAGCACAGCGGGGTGCCGCCTCCCGCTGCCCCCACAGCTCTTTTCCCAGGGATGTGAGCTGTGGGCTCCCTACAGCAGAGAGCAGGCAGCCCCCAGGAGCCAAGGCTGCCTTACAGGCTGCTGTTAGCTCGCTGTCACACCCATCGCTATGCAGAGCTGGGCACGCCTAGCTTGAAAAGTGCTGCAAGAATGCAAAGAATTATTAATATTGAGATTGTGAGCCAAATAATTTATATCCTGCTTTCTCATCAGCATCTTGCAAAACGTCCCCAGCAGCAAATGTTAAAAGTCATGACATTAAATGTTTGTTAGAGCGCACTTTGTTTTGAACAAAGAAGACTCTCCCCCTCAAAAATCACCGCAAAAATTCCGGCGTGCCCAAAAGGGGCAGGATCTGCCATTCGTTTTGGGAATCTGTGTTTTGTTGCACTGGTGCTACCCTCATGTGGTAAATCATAGAGCCCAGGAGCATTTCAAGTGTTTGCCAATGAACGTGAAAGAGGACTTAGAGCAGTTGGGAGCATAAACACAATTAGTTTTAAAAATTATTCAGGAATCATATTTTCATTCCCTCGAGGTTTCTATGTTAACACAAAAGCACCTCACTTTCTGTCAGAAATCAGCTGCTTCTAGGAAAGTTTTGATGGAAGGCAGGCAGTATGGCACCTGCCTATATTATAACACCGCTGTGTTGTTATGTACATTTGAGATAATGAAAAGCATATTCATATTAATTCTCTAAATCTCAGACACAGCAACATTTACGAGTTCACTTTATCTCATGAAATATTCTCACTTTACACCAACTGTCCACTGTTGTGTTGCAGGCAGAAGAGGCCAGGAATCAAATCTTTTCCCCACTACACCCCTCCACCCCACAGTGCAGCAGAGGCCAAGCGCACCTTGTGCACTCCAGCACACCTGCACAAAGGCTGCTCCGAGATGTGGTGCTGCCTCTGTTTCTCCCACCTCACCCTTCATATTCAGCAGCATTCTAGATGTGACAGGAAACGTACAAAGAAACTATTTGCCACTGATTAGCAGTGCACGCATTTTTCATAAGAGGTTTATTTTTGTGTATGAGTGTGTATGTGTGTGTGTGTGTGCGTGTGCTAATCACGTTTGGAGACATTTCCCCAAAGAGAACCACTATTTCCTAGTAATGAATAAGCTCAGCACTTGTGAGTTCAAGTTGGCAAATTGCCACTAAACATTTATTATCCCTGAACTGCTGCGTGAAGAGTGCAATGGCACAGCTCAAGCAGGGAAAAGAAAAACCAAAGAGTCAGGAAGGGAATGTGGCTACCAAGTTTTAAACTTCTGAAAGGAAAAGAAGACAATGTCACTAGTATTTTTTTTTGGCTCTTGCTCCTTTTTAGAATTAAGTCCTCAATCTATAGTGGCTGGTCCGACAAACGGAGGCGTTGCTGTTGCCTTCAACAGCCCTGCAGCAGTGCTATCCCGTCAACGTGCTGATGGATGGACGTGCCTGCTGGCTGTGCCTCCGCTCTGCCGTGCTCAGCGGAGCCCCGTGGGACGAGCGCTGCAGCCGGGCAGTGTGCAGTGCTGCTGGCTCCACACGCACTGAGCGCTCTCGAGGTGTCCTCACAGTGATCAGGGGCATCAGCAAAGCCTCGGAGTCATTAGCAAGGAAAAGAAATTGCCTTTCCCAACCAAGTGCAAAAGCTGGTTTTGAGGGAGGTCTCTCACGTTTTTGCTCTCTATAAATTTGCAATTGCTTATGCCAAGTCTTGATCTAAATAAAGATGTAAGGGAGCACTCACTTTCTGCACTTTATTTTAAATCCCCACTTCAAAGGGATTCCAGTTTTGGCCCGTCCCTAAGGAAAAGATAATACAATACAGCCCTTTACCATAATCCACAAACAAAGAAGAATGTGTAAGAATAATTTGTTCACAAACTACCAAAGCTGGGACCATTTCCTGCCCTGCATTTGGGTAGCACCTGTCAGAAGAGAGCCCTGACCCGAGGCCTCGGCCTGCAGATAATAGGGCTGAGTGCTGGCTGGCTTCCTGCAGCAGAGCCACAGCTTTTCAGAAGATAAAGAAAATAGGAAAAGGCTTTTTCAGAAACGAAATGCTAGAGAATTGTTTTTGAGGAGCCAGCGATGAGCAGCTCAGATATCAGCTGACAAATATTTACTGCAGAAGTTCCAAGAGTTTAAAGCTCATTTCTCTTAAGTAGCTGGACATATGTCTTCCGATTTTTTTCTCATATGCTATCTCTTTACCCCCATATAAGATATCATGGGAATTTTATCAGCCTTAACCTCTTGTTTCCCCACAGCTTTACCCCAGGTAGGAGCTGACCTTTGCTAAGTGTTAAAGCTGCCTTTAACGAGGAAGGATGTGCGCTGTATATAGATCTTCCCGAAAATCCATGAAAAAGGACTGTTGCCCAGTAACAGAGAGCCCAGCTTCTCTTGCTCACGCTAAGCAACATTCCCTCTTTCCAATGGTTCTACTGCTTCCCTTCTCCTACCTGAGTAGATAAATACAATGTCATACAAATGAAGGTACAAGGCAGGGCATGAGGCTCTGTGGAAGGGCTCTCCTTTGGAGAGGGCTCTCCTGCAGACCTTGTTTACTGGGTAGCTGATTTTCCTGATATTTTCCTACAGTCGTCTTTGCTGTACAGTGACATATGAGGCAGACACTTGACCTATGCCTGCTATTTAATTAAATGCACTTCTCCACCTTTCTTCTTTGTGTCCATGTCATGATCCATGTAAGGACAGACAAAATACAGTGTTGTTAATAGGCAAAACTTATGAAGCTTAAATGGAAGATTTGGCTGGTTATCTTTAATTAAATTGGCATTAATACCATGCAACATCCTAACTCTGAATGTGAAGGCATTAAAATAATTAACTGGTCTAATCTAGGTTTAAGAGGCTTGAAAAATAGGTTGAAAATAGGTGCCAGTGTGATAGTATATCCCTGTGAAGGTGACCTTAATGTAACAGATGGAAGAAGTATGCAAGCACCCAGTCCTTTCAGTCTGCGTACATGAGGACATGGACACGCGTTGTCCTTTCAGTCTCACACTGCATCACACCTCAAGGACAGCTCTGATGAAAAGGCAGGTAAGATGACAACAGTACTTCGTGGAAATCTGTGCTCCTCTGTAGGCTCTACTTTGATCCTATAGCTTGCATGCATTGAGTGCATGCCTGAAGAACATATTTTAGTAAGATAAAGTTATTTCTTCATAGACTACAAATGTAAGGAAGACTAAAGAAAACTTCTCAGCTATTTCCCCCACAGCTCTGGACACCAATTTGGAGAAACTGTATTATCCCACTAAAAAAACTGCTTTCTGCTGAAGATAGTTAAATAATTATTTCTAGACTGCAGTGCTAGCACCCTCTGAGCATATGCATTTTATCCCTTCTGGAAAAAAGAAAAAAAAAAAAAAAGGATTCTTTGTTTATCAGCCTCAAGAAAGTAACAGGAAGAACAAACATGGCCATTTGGTTTTACCTACCTCCCTGAAGAAGATTCGTTGGCAGTGTGCATCTTTTCAGGCTAGAAGATCATCACTGAGCACTAAAATCTAGGATTATTATCTTTTTTTCAACGGAAGCTTAAATTCTGAGTACATTAAACTGTGTCCATGCAAATCACATTGTTGTTAAACAACAAATCCTAAACTGTAGTACATAAAGTCAGACATTAATGCCAGGAAGCTTTGATCAGTGTTAATGCTGGGATGGAAAAAATCCAAACCGCTGTAGTTAAAATCATGGAAAGGAAAAGAAAGTGCATCTCCAAACCCTGTTGTGATCTCAGCTGCCCAGAGTACAGTGGCAATCTGCAGGATTTTTGTCTTTATTTATCGTACTGCATAATCTAATTATCTCTCATTAGTCCAAAGCTGATTATTTCATTTATCTTTGTATATGTGACAACAAAAGGCTCTCTTTAATTAAGCAGATCAGCAATTAACTGTTGTTTTATAGGCAGTTTTAAACATCCCTGTACAAATAGCATGCAGCATGATTGTAATCAGATGCTCAGGGAAGAATTGTAGATGAGGACATTTTGATTTACAGCCCCATTTAGTTTAAAGCTGCGCTGGCAAGTCTAACTCCAAAAGCAAAGGCTTATGAGATATGACCAAGCTGCCAAGCAGCCTCAGTGGAACAAAGCCCAACTGAGATCTGACAGTGAAATTTAGTTATGTCTGCAAAGAGACTTTTTGTGGGATGACCCTGATGAACATGGGAACTCTTGTTTACATCAAATAGGACAACTCACCTTCAAACTCCTTGGAGAAACAGCAACAGGAATGCTTGAATTTACAGAAGTCTGTACAGAGCTTGAGCTCAGCTCAAGCAATTGGGAGAATTACTTTCCATTTGTGATGATGCTGTTGACAGCAGTGGATATTGCAAGACATACAAGAACAACTTGATTTGGCTCTTGTAGCATCCAAAAATTCAGAGCAGCAAAAATGCTAGAGCTTGGGTATCCTTCCAAGAATCTTTGGATGAAGTCCCACTGCCAGTGATTCCCTCATCTCCTCTGACAAAGGGCTCTCCCACTCTGGGCTGGTTCTGGTTGTTCCAGGAGAAGGAGGAGGAGGATGTACTCTGCTTGCCAGTCCTGCATTACAGGTACTGTAGCTGAGCCAAAATGTCGCAGCAAGCTTTTGTTTAACCTTCACAAAGTTCTGCATTACTTTCATCAGCAAACAATCTCTCGCATCTGGTCATGTCAGTGTGCCAGTGTGGCTTGGCATCTTGAGAGAAGAAACGCAGAAAAAGCAGAAAGAAAAGCATACCTTTTCCTTACAGTAATTTATGAACTCTAGTAAGTTTTAATTTTAAGATGCAAGTGCTGAGGTAAGCACAAAGAAATTAAACAGGATGTGTGTGGTAGTACAGAGAGAAAGAACAATAGATTGGAATGCAAATGTTCACAGAAACTCATATTTGTAAGCACGGGTATTGTCCATTACTTGAGAGTAGCTCAATTTAAATAATCAATTTGCAAGAGAAAACTGCTGGTGCATTTAATATACTGAACTTCCCCCACTGGACTGTGCTTGTGACCTACTCTGCTTAAAATACAGAGAAAAGAGATTAAACAAACTAGAACAAAATAGGCGCCCCTTTCTTTACTTCATTTTGCATATGCAATTTACTGTTTCTCAAAAATCACCTGGAAAATTATGCTCACTTATATTGACACTTTTTTCAAAACGTATTTGTTTTACTTTGGTAAAGATAATTATGTTTACTGTTGGATGGAGATATTATAAGATTTTTAACTGGAACAAAATGTGGCATTCCAGCTAAATGTATGGGATGCTCTCAAACCTACAAGGAGGTACCGGAAACTTGGGAAGAAGCAGGAAGGTTCTTCAGTGACCTTTAGCCTTCTTTCTGCTAATCGAAAAGAGATTTCTCTGCACAGGACTCCTTTGCAAAGTGTAATAAGCTTGGAGCAATGCGGTGTTATGAAGCTGTTTACCTGCAGGTAATTGGCAATTAAGTCTAGTATAAAAGGCTAATGGCAATTCTCTTCTGCTTGAAGAGTAAGAGGTAGAAATCTTGCTTGAACAAACTGAAGACATCTGTGAAACTCCCTGAAGTGAGTCATGAAAAGGACATAACCTCTCAGCTGCCTGCCATGAATTTTAAAGGCAGAGTCCCTAAAAACTGCAGATGGAAACAATGAACCCAGGGCACCTTGTTGTACAGAGAGAATTGTGTTGATGTGAATGAATCAGGTAGTAGTAGTCTTCATCAAAATACGCAGGCATGGGTAGGCTGAGTGCAGACTGTCGGCTGCTGGAGTCCCAGTGCAGCCCACCATTGGCTTAGTGACTCAGATGAACCTCTCAGAACAAATCTTTTGTTTAGAAGAACAAAAGCCTCCCTGTAGCACTGATCTCAGCCTCTGTTAGAGGCAGAGAAGGCTAGCAAACCATAGAAAATGGGTGCTAGCAGTAATTGCTGAGTGGCTATAGGACAAACAGCTTGGTGAATAAGTAAAGGCCTTTTATGAGGTAATTTTTCCTTCATACTCCGACCAAAGCACACCTGTAGAAACAGTGGTTGGACCCCACCGATTCTTTCTCTAAACAAACGTAGTCTTGAAATGAGAAAAAGTGCTCTTCCAGTATATTCTGAGCATATTCTGAGAAGCCCAAGACATGATTCATGTTTACTACCTAGTAGCTACACTGAGAAACAGGAAAATAGGAATAGGAATGAAGCATTGCAGATGGATCATGGCATATTCTCCGAGATAGACTAGTGGAACATCAGACAGCCTGGACAGTGTGCAACAGCAGATTCTCCAGAAATGCACTTCTGTGTCATCACAGATCTCATGGTCAAAGAATCATTAAAACCAATGTCAAAATGACAGCTCTGTCTCAGAGTGTTTGTGACACAAGAACACAGCCACTAGACACCTCTTAGAGAGAGCAATACATGCAACACAGGATATGGACTCCTCCACAAAGAGGCGTGAGAGAGTTCTGTAATGAAGTGCTCTTCCTCCTTAAACAGTGTTTTTTGCACTGTTAAATACTGGTCAGCATTCAGGCCGAAAATTCCCTGACTACATTATGAACCATTACCAGGTCAGAAGGAATCTGTACTCATCAACCATAATAACAGCTTTAAATTATGATGAAAGAGACAGTAGACTGAATCAAGGGTCACAGCAGCTGAAAACCATGCCACACAACAAGACCAACATAGACAGCACCTTCTCTTATGAAATAGAAGCCAGAGGTGTACAGCACCTGTTCAAGGAAGTGAAACCAAAACCAGAAGTCACTGCAGTGCTGTGGGACTGCTGAGCACAGTTGCTGCCCAGCCCAGGGCTGCTCCCACAGCTGGGCTGGCCACCAAAGCTACATCTGTTCTGGGAGCTCCCTAAGGCCGAGGCTCTGGCACTGCGCTGGAGGCAGCAGGATGCTTCCACAGCCACTGGCAGCGCCGAGCACCACATCAGAAGAGAGCTTCATTTGAAGGGAAAGAGTATAGCTATGGATTTTTTGAGGTAAATTATTTTATTCATAGAATGGCATCACTAGTTAACTAAGTTTCTGAAGCCTGGTTACCCATCACTTTTAACTCTTGACCACTTGCTGCCTTTTATGCCTTTGATGCGCTCCCATCTCATAAATTGCAAATGAGAAGCCTTTTTGAAGTGTGTGAATTTCACCTGATATTATTCCAGCCCACTGGGAATGTGAACGTGAACCCAACTTTCACTCACAGAGCTTTGCCACAGCTGGCTGCAGCCGTGTGCTCCTTGTGCTTCATTTATATCTTCCACTTCTCAGAGCCTCTCAGTAATAAGCAAAAAATCTGGAACAACTTAATATTTTTTGTTTAAAATTAAAAAAAAAGCAAAGTACCAAATAAATTGTCTTATTTCTGATAAATGTATATTGCAACACATAATTTTAGAAGCTAAAAAACCTCTTGCAACAGACAAGGACAGTTTGACAGTGAGGACATCACACTCATACTGTGTGATTACAAAGGCAACTCTTCTGCTTCCCATTTTGCAGGAGAAGAAGCCATGTAAGTCATCTCATGACCTTGTCTTTAAGCTAAAGTAAGAGATGGGCAGAATGAGAGAAGAATCCAGATTTCTTTTCTCTGCAATCCATCCACACCTTATTCCTAAAGCACTCAGTCTCAGTTTCATTACAAAAATAACATAAATTATGGAAACCACGCACATTTGGGCATGAATCCAACCTGACAGCAGCTGGCAGCGAGGTTGGGGTGTGAGCACAGCTGGACAATGCCTGCTGCCCTCCTGCCCATCCTGAGCCGGCCAGCAGTCTCGGTTGGGGGATTTCATGGGAGCTCCAGGGCTGCTCAATGGCTGGACGATGCCACTGTGGGTGTTGGTGACAGCTCAGGGACTTCCTTCTACCTTTACCAGCTGGCTTAAACTGACAAACTTTTAAGAGCTCAGCTTCAAGAGAAAACACCTATTTTTTCCAACACTGCGTCCATGTTTAATCCTGGGTTTCACGTAAGCTTTGTTTGCAACATAAAGGTATTTGAAAAACAGCTAGTTTCAGCATGAGGCTATTTTTAGGCAGCACGTGGGACTTCAAAAGATAGGAATTACGCTGTCTCCTACTTTTTCTTGTGCTGCTCGTGCCCTCCTTACTCTAAAATTACAAACACCCATGCGTGAAAAACTCAAACCTGTCACAGATGCACTTCTTCAGAGAAACACCTGCCCACTTGGCAATGCAGGGAGAGAAAGTGTCTGCTGTGCTGGGAAAGGAGAAGGAAATCTGTGGCCCTCAACCAGCCGCCCTTTAAAAAATGGGCCTCATTTTGAAGCTTTCTGGGACAAGCCCCACCAGTGCACAATGAACAGCTTTTTATGCTATTATTGAACACTTTCTAATGCTTTTCCAACTTTGTTTTTCATACAGGTTAATCACTACAGGCAGCAACTAATTTTTCTCATGGCTGATCCTTCAAAATGTACACGGGGAAAACTGGAAAGTGCAACAGACTGTAGAAATCTACTTCTCTGGGAAGTAAAGGTGAATCTTTAAACTTCTGTATTTTTTTTTCACCAAAGGAAGATTATTTACTTTTCTGGAAGTAAGATGAGCTCAGTGTTGCAACTGACATTCGCTGTATTGATTTCCAGCTCCCCTATCTGTAAGCTGAGCAACATGTGCCCTGGCCTGTGATGGCTCCTGCTGCCAAAACCCACAAACCAAAACAGCTGCCTCTCCAGTTAATCATTATTCTTATTATCAAACATCAGGCCTAGAGGAAAATGGCTGGATAATAATAATGCGACCCAAGTGAGCTTAAACATTGTTTCATTGCTGTAAAAACAGTGTTAATAACAGCTAACCGCAAAAAGAGCTCTGATTTGTGGTGCTTTGAGGTCCCACAGGTACAGCAGATTTTTATTTTTTTTTACAGGACAGAGCCCTTCTGACAGTTTCACAATGAAGACAAACGCATACGCAGAGAGATATGTCAGAGTGGAAAGGCTCCTGAAATGAGACCTATCAGCTAACTGGCAAAGATATAATAGGCTGCATGCCTCTGCAGAACTATAATAAACAATCTTTGTTTTCATTATTGCTCCTTAATTTAGTTAAGCTAGAATGTGGTAGAACAGTATGGTTACTGGAAGAACAGATCCTGATAGGACTGAGTTTTTCAGCCACAGACCTGAGTTTTTCACTGTACACATAGAAGAGGAGAGCAATGAAAAGCTCCTGAACAGACCTGAACAGATAATCGAAAACGTCCTTCCATGTAAATGCTGAAGAACTAGCTATTTCCTTTCTGGCTGTTGCTTTATCTACACATAAGCCTCCTGACCAAATCAGCAATGCCTCTGTTGTGTATTTTCCAGTGTCCTGCAGTGACCATTGCAAGGGAAGACAAAGATTCACCGCTGCTTATTCACTTGGCTTGAATAACACGCTGCTGCCCAGAAGCTGTTCTCTTTTCCCAAAGAGAAAGGATAGAAGTGAGTGCTTTTTAGAAGGATGGGACTTGACAGCGTGTTAATATGATGACCCTCAAGTAGCAAGATCCAGTGGCCAGGTATGGTGCTATCAGCTCCGATGCTTGCAGCTCCACGAGGCAGGCTCGTGCCCCCAGAAGCCACCCTTCCCTGCTCGGAGCTGGCAATTAAAGCTCCGCTCCTCCAACCTTGCTGCCTCTCGAAAGCTAAGGAAACAAAGAGCAGGGAGTGGCTGTGCGATACAAGGCGCTCGGACAGCAAGTCCCTGTGAATGAATGCAAATGACATCTGCAGTTTCATAGGAAATAACACAACACAGGTGGGCTGCTCCCAGGGAGGAAAATGTGAGCTCATTTGTATTTATCATTAGGCAGAAAAAAGAAAAATGTCCTCTTCTCCAGACACAGAAAATGTATGACATTTGCAGTGTGAAAATTAGCAAAGGTCTTAGGAGACAATGCTGTGGCATCTCAAATACAGATGCACTTTCTTTTTTTTAACTAGAAAAACACTCCATTTACTTAATTAAAATAATTTTAAATTATTTTCTTTATTTTGAAAACAAAACCTTGTGCTATGTTTCGTTGCAATTTGAGACTGGGAATTCTAAACCTCTAAACCTAAAACTTGGAGATTTCATGAACAGAAGTGCTGTACAGCAGTACTGAAAAATTCAACCATCTTAATCGTACGAGCTTTTAGTATTTTAGTACGAGTATTATCTTCACTTCCACTGCATTTTGTGCATTGTCTGCTCCACTACCCTGTCTCCCAAAAGACAAGGCTGGGTGTATTCATTCCAACGGTGCATTTTTCAGCCACGTATTTCCTTAGAAATGGTGTATTTCATATTATTGTGCAGCGCATCCTGCATAGCAACACCGTGGGTTATTGATTCAATTGAATTGCGCAAGACTGAAATTCTAAACCGTGCTTTTTGCATTGATCCTTAAATCGTATCATTAAAATAAAATTCAATGATGTTTTGAATACACCGATCCTGGTAATTTCAGCGTTTGTGATATTCTGTTGCAACACCGATGACTAACGGTTCCTGCAGCAATAGATACAAAGATTCCTGAAGCACAGTTGTGTCCACGCCATTTGAAAGCTGCAGGCAACAATTACAGTAAAATTTGGCGTTTTCAGTCAGGATCCATACAAACACAGCAGCACAAGGAGATGCTGGGTTATTTATCGGGGGAAGTTACTGAATGCTCAACTATGCAGATGAAATTCTGCTCATTCTTTTTATACATGGCGGCAAAATAAATAACTTAACAGCTCACAGATCCCAAGGTAGACTTGTTAATCGGCCCAATATTGCTCTAATTCTCCTCGTAGCTAACTGAATTGGAGCATGTAACTGGATAAAATGTGTCTTTAGATACCATGTACTTATTCCGATTACTATTTGGTTGATTGATGACTTTCTGATTTTTTGAAACAATGCCAGCACAGTGGCCTCTTGGTAGCTGAACACATGACTGCTGTTTGTTGTGCTTTGGGGGGACTGCAGTGCGAGGTCTGGCTCAGTCATTTTTAAAATCAATACTTGCTCTCTGAGCACGGGATAATTTAGAGAACATAATTCAGAATTCTACCTTTCAGCATGTATCCTCCATCAAAGGGGGATTTTTGTCCAGAGTCAGCACAAAGGCTGCATGACCCAAGAATGCACAGATAAGGTTAAAAAAGAAAGGAAAAGTATATATTTTTTTCTAACCAAAGCATTGCTAGCCACATGTGAAGATAAGTGTCTTATGTCTGTGCGCATACAGCACGTGTGTACCTCCATGAATACCAGCTGGAAAAGGATGCTTTGAATAAACTCCAATTTTTGATTAGTCCCATGTTTTTTTGTTTTTTTTTCTTCATGTTTTGATCACTTGCATATAACATCACAAGATCCTACTTTACTGCAAAGAGCGAATTGTCTGCAAAGGACTAACTGAAAATGTGACCTGAAGAGCCTCTGATCAGCTAGCTTTCAGCCCTCCTGATGCTGGAGTTCTGAATTTCCTGTATTATACTTATACCAGTATTAGTAGTATTCTGCTCTCAGCTGCAGAAACTTGAGCTGAATTTGCCACAGTAAATCAGCACAGTTCTGCAGGTATAAACAGAATATAACATATTCTAACCAGACCTGCAGCTCTTTGGGTGTTGACAGAACTCCGGTGTTAAGCTATTTAATCCCTTTTGGATTATTCTTCATGTTTAAACATTCTGGACCTATTATTATACTTCCAATTCATCTTCCATATCCCTTCTGTGAAAATAAAAGAAATTATTTCCCTAGCTTCCACAGATCTACATGGCCTTCTGAATCCTCTCCCTGCCATCAAAATCCAAGGTCCTCTGGCACTTTCTCGTCCTGCTTTCCCCAGGCTGCTTCTGAGCTACCACTCCCAGAGCTTCTAGATACACTCCTGGACCTTTTTCCTGCCTGGTTTCCTTCTCTCCTCCTACAGCTAAAATTCTCACTCCTCACATGTTCTGACAGAAGCTGCCAAAGTCAACAGAGCCTTGTTATATTTAAAATGTACCTTATTTTCTTTTAAAATCTGCACACATTTTAACTGCTTCTCAGTACTGAGAAGTTTGGTTTTTCTGCCCACAACATGCCCAGCTGGCCAGGCTGGGAGCCCCTCCACAAGCTCCAGTTCTCATTCCAACTCTGATTTACCTCCTTCAAAAGGGGAACCTTTCAGGTGCATCTGAACACAGCTTACAGCTTCCTTGTGTTGCCAGAGGATCCTGAGAAAGGAAAGAATGCTACGCCTCCAAAAGCACAAAGCCACCTCATCTTTAGCCACTTTCTCATGGCACCAGTGTGAAATGTGGTACGTAACCTTTCTGGCAGTTTGGTTAAAAAAAAAAAGCAAGCATGTAAAACCAGGAAAAGCCTGATGCCTTACTGAAAGGCTGCTCATTATTTTCAATATCTTGTCCTCACCCAGATTTCTTACAAGGAAAGTGTTTGCTGTAATTCTTTGCAAAACACAGATGAGTTCCACTGGAAAAGCCATAGATGGCAGCAAATTATCTTTAGCAAGCTGTGTTTTCCTATCATTCTCCTTTTTCTCATGTTTCTTTCGATAGAAGAGTTAAAACAACATCTTAGGTCTTCCAGCTGTCTAATGACTAATGAAAAACTACTGTTTTTCATACTACTTACTTATTTTTAATTAATCAGCCCTCACCCACTACTTCTAGTGGGAACCAAAAAAGAATAATTCACCTGGGACACAAAAGTTTCAAACTGAGCATCCTTTCAAAGTTTTTGATGAGGATTACCAGCACCATGACATTGTGTACACTGCACATCCACATCAGCAGCTCTGCAGTTTCCCTTGTAACTTAGTTTTTCCACAGCTCTCTGAAAAGGTCAACCTTTTGGCTAGAATTTCTAGTGCCTGTAAATATCTGATGTGAAATAATTACTAATCGAAGATTTAAAACTCTTTTTTTTTAAAAAAAATAAGGGGATAGACTGCATTTCTGCAGTGTTACTCTCTCCCATAGAAGGGCATGATATGAATGTCCAGGTACTTTATGAAAATTCGTATGTTCTGATTCATCAAACTCAAGACTTGGAATTCCAGAGTTGATATCAGAGGCTTGGTGAATATTTTTTGCAGCAAGACAGATGTTCAACCTGCAGATTCTATCCAGCCAAATCTCCAAGCAAAACACAATGGCACAGAGGAGAGGACGAAAGGTGCCTGGCTACCCACAGGAACGGGTTTAAAGCACCAGAATCCATACCAGTGAGGCACCTTTCTGACTCACAGTGCAGCCTGCTGTCCTTGGTATCACACCTCCAGCAAGGTTTGTTCTCTCACCACAGAAGAAAAGGTGGTGATGTATACAAACGTATATTGAAGTCAAGCTGATGGATTTTGCTGCTTAGAGACAGAAAGCAGGAACAGGGAAGGCTTCCAGTCTTCTTATTTTCATTTGTCTCTAGTCTGATATGATACAAAAACTACATTTAAATTATGACAGCTTGAAAAACTCACCTAATTTTTTCCTTTGTTTGTTGGTAAAACTAGCGTATCACAAGAAAGAGAAGGAAGAAGCCCATGTCTTCTTCACCTTTGCCCCGAAGGCCACCTGGGTGCTTGTAGGACAGGAAGGGAAGCACATGGATACTCTGTGCCCACCTAGACTGGAAGGAATACAAGGGCACACGTGGCAAGTCTGTGATACCTGGTGCTTCCTACTACCTAACAGAAATGGGGAAAACAATTGCATATAGGTATAATATAGCACTACAGTATTTATTTAAATGTGGGAAAAAATAAAGAGAACATGGAACAATGACTTCAGAAATGAAAGGCTAGGATAAAAATCACCTGCATTCCTTATGTCTGAATGCTCTATCCTGACATGAAAGCATCTGAATACTGCTTTGTTTTATAGTATACGATTTCAGTTGTAAGAAAGAGACACTGTCTTTTTTTTCCCTTTTACCTGCCCTGTATTTTCTGCTCTTGTCCCTGATTTTCAGGTACAAATTTGGATGTAAATACCTTCACCTGGATGTGAATACCTTCACATCCCAATTCTCTGCAAAGGAGAAAATGCTCAGACAATGTACCTGTATAAGCTGCAAGTATAAATTATCTGACAGAGAGATGGGCTGATAGGTTTATGACAAGATTTTATTTAGAAAATGTATGATTATGCACATATCATTTTGAGTTAGAGATGATCTCATTTGTGAGAAAATAACACCTCTGCCATCACTGAATATAAAACAAAGGTTTTGTCATGGTGGTTTCACCAAAAGGCCAATTTAGGAAATGCAGTATCTTTAATAGTAAGACTGTTGATGTAAAGATGCTTTTAAAAATTCTTACAATTATAATGTCACTATCATAATTTTCTGAGTTATACCCAACTATTTTTATTTCCAATACTTGAAGTGGGAGAACAAAGGCTGTAAACTTGCATTTCTTACTCCTCTATCACACCGCTTATTTTCTCCGTTCTTAACCTATTGCATGTGGCATGGACAGCCAGGCTGCTCATTCAGGGAGCCTGGAACAAATGTTTATTCATCCTTGCTTGATGAGTCTGGAACCAGACCCTCCTTTGCCACACTGTGCTTGTCTCCTCTCCTTTTGAGGTTTTCACTCTGCAGGTACATCCTTCCAAATTCTGGATGTCTGAGTGCCAAACTGAGGAAAGCTGCTCCCCAGGCTGTGACTGTGATCAGGCCTCTCCTGAACACCGCTCCCTGTGATGGCAGCTGAAGAGCTGCTGAAATGCCATGTGCCTGCAGATCCAAATGTATGCTATGGTTTTATTTTCCTTGTTGCAAGGTCAGAAAAATAGTCATCATATTAATTTCCCTTCTACACAGCTATGCTAAAAGCAAGTCTCCTTTGGCTATCCCCCCTTTTGCCCACTCTCACAGGTGAACATGTGAAGGTGGGGCATTGTGCCTGTGCTGGCTGCAGCCAGGAGGAGCACCAGGGAGTTGAGGTTTGCCTTCAGATGATACATTTCAGCCCAGTTTTAGGATGGGAGGGAATGGCCTCAAGTTGCACCAGGAGAGATTCAGGCTGGACACTGGGAACAATTTATTCCCTAAAAGATTGGTCAGGGGCTGGAACGGGCTGCCCAGGGCAGTGCTTGAGTCACCATTCCTGGAGATGTTCCTGAAACGTGCAGAGGCGGTACTAAGGAACAGAGTTTAGTGAGGAACACTGGTGGTAGCAAGACGGTTGGACTACACGATCTTAGAGGTCTTTTCCAACCTTAATGATTCTATGATTCTATAAGGTCCTACTGCTGCTCAGTGGCACAGAGCTCATGCAGTAAGTAGCAGCAGTACAGCCCAGTACTAACGCAGTCAGCTTGGTATTTTTGCATCCTTTCAGGTACAGTATAATACCAATTAAACATAAACATTAAACAAAAATTGAGTTCTGGCATGGGCCTTTAATTAGAGATGTTCTGGCAGAATCAGCTCCCCTACCTTGCCCAGGACAGGGTTCTGCAGAGCACTCAACGAGTGGCTATGACATTGAAGCTAGGTACAAGTCATTACTGTCTCTGCTGTAAGAATAGAAAGAGGTAGCTTATGTCTTAAGGAAGAGGAGAGCAGACTGTTAATGTGTAAATGGATATTATTCAAGAGTGCCTTTGGACTTGCTGTGCTCCAGATTTTGGGTCTGGAACAGAGACAGCCCTCAGGAGAGTATTGGTATCTGCACATCCATGAAATTGGAGAATCCAGTCCTAGCTTTTAAAAGAGCCAGTGATAATACAGTCCTGACATCCTTGAATTTATTTTCAAAGTCAAGAAATAGAAGGGGATTCACATTTTGTGTAAGCGATCTTCCTTTAGTGCAGTGGGTTAAACTGAACCAACCTCTGGACCAAAACACTTCTGAGCTTTGATTCCTATTAATCTGTTTTTGAATCCTGTGCCTTAGGATACTTCTTAAGAGCAGGTTCACAGTCTAAACACACATGAGTTATTAATGAGAGGCATGCAGATGTTACAGAAAGCAATGTTTTCCGCTCTTCCTCATCAGATGAAATACTATCGAACAACATCTATTTCCCTGCCAGATTTTCTGGCACAATTAATGCCTTAACAAAAATAAAATCTGCAGGAATTGTAATAATTCTATAAAAAGTCACGTCCCCTTTAAAGAATTGATTTCTATAGCTGTGTCTATTTCATTAGAATTGTTTTCCTTTAAGTAATTTCATAATTCTCTGTTAATGAGCAAGTGAAGAGTGTCTGTGATTAAATAGCATGTGATGTCTAAGCCACCAATCGCCTCTCTGGACTCCTATCTCTCAAACCACCTGCTAATCATAACAATTGCTAATTTGAGACCCCTTAGCCATTTCTGGTGTCGGTGACAATGCTGCGTAGCACGCAGTGGCCATTTGGCCACTGTCCCACCCACCCCAGCGGCCGTGCTGCTGCTGCCCATTTTGGGCTCTATTGTTCTGCTGCCTCTGCTGACCACGAGCAATTCCTCCTTGCTGATCCCGGGGGAATCTCTGCCTTCACAATGGGGGCAGGGCCATTTGCTTTGTGTGCAAGATAATCTTTTATAGAATTGTTCTCACACACACACAGGCACACACTAGCCTGATCGTGCTCCCTTGCTGCCTCTGAAAGGCTGACAGTCTGCAGTGGGAAGGTTTAAAAAGCAGATAGGAAATGTTAACCATCCCTGATTAGTCATTCCCTCACTGACGCACATTTAAAAATAGACATAGATTTGGCTAAATGTAGAAATAAATGTTTTACGTAAGCACTGTTTTCACACTCGTGGTAAGAGTAAATCCAGCAGTTTTTTGCTTATGCCTTGCAGCTTAAGTCTGATACTAGATAAACAGGGCTCGCTGGATTTGGGTTTTCTGGATACCCGTGTGTAAAAGCCACAGTGAGGTCGAGCAAGTGCTTCCCCCAGTATTTCAAAAGACAACAGAAATCTGAGGTGATCTGTTAGGGTAGCAGACCTGCTACTGCCCGTGCCCAGCATGCTGTCTTCCTGCCCTATGGACTTTCCTTTTCCCCAGCTGCTCAGAACAGAAAATGCACTTGATTTCCCTGCTAGAATACAACTTTGTACTCAGCCTTACCGTTCAGCCCTCCTCTTGGAAGGATTTAAATCTGGTCATTATACTATAAAGCATTTTGCAGGAGAGAAATAAAAAGGGTAGACTGAACTGATCAACAGCTTTAACCAATGCGGAAACTGCAATCATTACCCTAACCCATATAACAATAAGGACACAACGAGCAAGCCAGCGTTCCTGCTGCGTATGACACGGGTGACAATTTGGACTCTCTCCTCCAGCCCTTAAAACCGTACCGCGCCGTGCAGCCGAGCAGCCCCGCACGGAGCGCCCCGCACCGTCCGGGCTGCGCCGCTCAGCGGGCTCCCCCTAGGCTCGGCCGCCCGCAGCGCACCAGGAGCCGCGGCCGATCGATAGCCCGAGCCCGCAGCTGCCCGCAGCACAAAGCGGCGGCCCCCGGCGGCAGCCAGCCGGCCGAAGGAAGCCTGCGGCCGCTTCGCGAGGGTTGCAAAGGCAGGCGCAGAACGTAGGCCACGGGGATGCCGCAGACGCGTTGGGATATCTTCTGGCAAACGCGCTACAAACAGGGGAATGTGGAAAACCGAATCTGTCGTGCCTGCCGTCTGCTGCGCCGGGCCGACTTGCCCCGCTCGGCGCTTTGTTGTGCCGCCGCCTTTCATTACCGGGTTTCGGCCAGGCGGCCGGGGCCGCGCTCTGAAAAGTTCCCCGGGGCCCGCGGTGTCAGAGAAGGATGGAGGTTACCCGGGGCTTGGCTGGGTCCCTGTGTCTGAGGCCCAACAAACTCAGCCTCATAATGATTGGCACGTTCGGAGTTGAAGCCTGGCTTCTGACATGACATCGTAATTCATTCCGAAGTGCTCCTTAACACGTAAATTGCCTGAGATATTAGGGGATGTTTTACTTTAAACCCAGGTCTATGTGCATGTAATTCAGTTTTCCAGCTGTGGCAGCAGCCCCTTGGTGAGGTACTACAGGTGCTGGACACATGCAGCTGGAGCCCTGGGTTGTGTGATGCATTTCTGCTGTAAAGCACACTGCAGCAAAGAACTTCAGCTGTTTCGGTCAAGCTCAAGAGAACATTACAGATGTCACTTGACTGTCATACCACAATCCTGGTATTTAATCACTTGGTTCAGAAGTAGCAATTTTGCAGTGGTTTTTGCAGTGCAATGAACTGTGAGCACTGCACAGTCACAGAAAACCCTTTCCATAGTGCCAGTCACGTCCTGCACCTTTTATCTGCACCTGCAATCACCTCCTGCACCTTTGTATTGCCTCCCATTGATCTCCTTTCTGATACGGAGCTGCAGGTACTGCCAGGCACATAGACAGCACTGTGGGCACAGAGCAGGACCGGGATGCTGCCCCGTGGTGACTGCAGCAGCCTCCACCAAGATCCTGCAGTGAGGCGAGATCAAGACTAAGGGAAAAGCTTTTACGTGACACAGTGAAAATGGTAGCTACAGTTAATTTAATGTTAAGAGTGCAGATTGGAAATTTAATATGTATACTTGAGTTTTACTGGAGCCTGATACAGTTGATATAAATTATACGCACACAAATCCTCCAAGCTCTGTCATAGCTAAGTTTCAAAACTCATCATTAAACATAGCATGAAGCTGGTTTGGAAAGCTCCCACTCAGCTGAAGAACAGAGGAAAGACCTATGTTTTCTGTAATTACTACAAAGCAGAAGATATTTATAACTTGTAGCTGCAGATAGATTTTCAAGATAGCTGTTATTAGCCAGCGTGGCAACCATTTCATTCAATGCCAAAAGCTTTGAAAAATATATCCAGAGCACTGACTGTCCTTGGGTTTCTCTGAAATCAGAAAAGCTGAAGGATTTATCATCCTGAAGGAGGTGTCCAGCAAACTGAAGGTTAGTCCCACAAGCTGAAGAAAAGCAACTGGGCCCCATTTCAGGCCCTTCTAGAAAAATACAACACTGCAAACATTGTTTGGCCACCTCCATAATGGTGTAAGATTACTGCCAATTCACACAGATATCTTTATCTCAGGCTTCAGCAAGAAGCATTTGGCCCAGATGTTGTAGAGTTAGCTTGAATTTTAACCCTTTACCCCAGTCACAAATGCTCTTATCCCCTTGGTCCCCTGCCATTAAACCCAGATTCACTTTCACTCCTCAGTTCCTGTCACAGCTACGTATCTCACACACTGCCCTGTAATGTGGTAATACAGGATAAGAAACATAATAGAAAACTTGCCCTGGGAAGCAAATATAGTTGGTATGTAGCTGGCACCAAGAGATGCTTGGTTCTGTCAGCACTACATGCTGGACCAAATTCATTGCCATGTTTCACATTACTCCTAAGCTGTTTGCACCAGCCATTCATTTGGCCACGAATTAAAAGTAATGCACAGTGTGTCCTGGTACCACTCTTTGCTCCATATGGAGCTAACTTTCCGTAAGCACCCTCAAGTAAGCACAGAGCACATCCCTCTCTTCTAGTGCGAGAGAAAAGCAGCGCTGAGGCTGCTGATCAGAGGACAGAGCAGCTCCCCTGGAAGCCCTTTGCCTCCCTTCAGCCCTGCAGGGTGCTGTGCTCCCTCGGCTCCCACACACCACAGCAGCTCTGCAGATGCCACCATTCACAGGACGGATTTCCAGCCTGATACAGCCAAGGGGTCGAGGGGGGATTTTTCCCCTGCTCACACCTGAAATCCCACCTCACTGCATTTTCATAAGTTTTCTTGCGTAGAAACCAAATTATTTTTTAGCTACCTGAAGTTTTCATTTTAACAAGGCACGTACAATATTGCTGTGAGGCCAAAGAGGCCACTGGTGCTACAGTGGCTCAATACTCAGTGGTAAGAAGCGGAGGCAGTTAATCAGTGCCGAGCCAATATTTCAATATAATGTTAGGAGGCTTGGTGCTGGTGAAGCTCTATTTTTAGTCTCTCTGCCAGCTGCTCTCATTGTAGTTCCTGTGGCTGTTTTTGATGGAGACTATCTCTGGTCAGGCTCTTATTCTGGCATTTTCTTGCTCCGTGCTGAAACCACGCAGTGCGTGTGTTTCTGCTCTTCTGCCATAGCACATAGTGCTACAGCTCAGGCAGAGCTGAGGTGCTGTTCTCCCACAGGTGAGTGGTGCTGAGGGCGTGGAACTCAGCTGTGTGAGCAGAGCCCTGTGCAGCACTGCTGGGCCAGGTGTCAGAGCAGATGAAGGTCTGAGCCATCAAAGGTAAATGTGCAGCTGATGTTTGATTTGTCATATCTATGAGGAAGCTGAAACTCCTCATGTTTGTGTGGTTACTGGGACACTAGGTGTAAATGCCCTATGGCAATTTCAAGATAAAATTTGGAGTCTGCTATCTTAAACATTTTTGCTATGAGAGGGTAGAATAGTTCACAGATTTGAGTGTACTCTTAGCTCTGTTTTAAACTTGCTACCAAATGGCCAGACTGTACCATCCAAACAGAGAAACCCATCAGACTGTAAAGTGTTGCCATTGCTTTCTCTGCCTTCCTTTCATGACACAGTACAGGCATACCACAACAGAAGATGCACAAACAGCCTCTGCTTCCTTCCCTCTTAGAGCGAGGGCCCTTTCTTCTATCTGAAGGGTCAGCCATCTAAGGCTCTTCTCCAGCATAGGAACATGCCTTCCCTCCCTACTTTGAAGGATGGCTGTGTGTGCTGGGTTCAAATGCACCCTGAGCTCAAAGATACCTATTTGAAGAAACAAAAAGTTCTGTAAATCTTTCTGCCACCTAGGAAAAGGAAAATGTTTAATTGCAATTTAACTGCAGAAGCATTTTGGGTGTTCTAACCGTAACAATAAAGAGGAAAACTTTCATTATCAGGCTCTGGGATTCAGCTGTGCATCTTTCCTTAACATTAATAGAAGAGCCTGTGCTGTTTCTGCCCACCTAACACTGAAAAATTACTCAATAAAAGTTACTTGTCTGGTGCAATTACACCCTCATCTTTCAATTAGCATTCTCCCTAGTAGTTAGGGTGGGCTTTAGGAGGACAGTAAAGTGATATTTCTTGCCTGAACAAAGTCATCTTCTAACCAAGCAGATTGGTTAGCCTCAGCCTGCTGCCCCTTTCAATGAGCACAGGATCCCGAAAGCATTTCATCCTCATTACTGAATCACCACGCTGCTGCTGAAGTGTGAATGTGAATGCTTTGGTCTTCTGGGAAAGGGAAGCTTAATATTGAATAAACAACTATCTGGGGAGCGGCAGAAGAGACTAAGAGAAGCTTCTGGAGCAGAAGAGGGCTAATGCCAAATATTTTTATTGGTATCATTTTTCCTTTAAAAGAGAGTGAGCCACTAAAGTGTTTCCTTTGATTTGTATTTGGCTGACTGAATTATTGTCGGAAAGAGGGAAACGCCTGTAATACAATCCTGAGTGCTAAAGTATGTATCATGGATAAAAAACTACCTGGATCCTTGAGAGGGAGAGAACAAGTGTAGCAAGACGTTTGCATACGTGAATCCTTTCAGACACACTGAGTTGAACTGCTTATCAAAAATATCGTCCTGATTCTTTTTATATTACTTTTTGTTTTCCTTTTTTTTCCATGCAGAGCAAAGCCTTTTTTTTTTTTTTTTTGACTGGAAGCAATCTTTCCTTTCCTGGCATTTTGAACAAAAAGGCCTTCGAGAAGGAGGAGCCTGTCCAAGCAAGCAGAGAGGTGGGGTAACAAGTGTAGGCAGGGCTGGGTGAAGCTGACACTGCGGGGCTGGAGTCTGGGACTGACCCCCAGGGCTGCTCCATAGCAAGAACAGGGCCTTGTTCTCACTGCCTGGAGAGCAGCTCACCTGTTCTCACCGGTGCTGTGATCTCACTTTTCCAAACTTTTTTTCCTCTTTTATAAATAAACATACGTTAAGCTGAGCAGAGCAATTTCTGTCCTATCACAAGAGGACCCTACTTTTCAGGCTTCAAAAATATTCTCCCTCCTTCTCTGTCTGGATAAATGTTTGGTGCTTTTTACAAAGCAGTGGCTGACATTGCCATCAAAGTTCTGAAACACAGGGGAGCACTTCCATCCTTTACGATCTGTTTATTATTGAGAGAAAGCATTTAAAGGCTGAAGAAGACACAATATAAGCTTGATTTACAATGTAGTTAGGAACACTGCTATAAAACTTTTCATCAGTTCAAGGGTAGGTTGTTCTTTTTTCATTGTTAATTACCAAATAATGAAGGAGACTGTGTCAGGGAAATAATTTTTTTTCCGTAAAGCTTGATGTAAGGAAGAACTTTAAAATGTCCTTGCTAGAAGATTTCCTTGTTTTACAAAGAAATATCTCTAAAATTAGATTATATGCAAGCTATCATTTTACCACCTGTTGTGATTCTCCAGAAGGTCCCCAAAAGGGGCCTGAAATCCTACCCTGCTCTGAATGAGAATTGCCTTCACTAACATCAGATAAAGCTGTTGGAGCCAGGGGAAGAGTAGTGCTGGATCAGCCCAACAGAGGGCAATGGGATACATTGGCTTGAGACAGCTTCACGCACTGTGGAAGATGCTAAAGTTGGTCCCATTCCAGTCAGGCAGAACCCCCTCACCATTTGCAGCAGCCCTGACTGCTGTGCACAGATTGCCTGGCACACTGTAAGAAGGAAGGAGCAAAGGCAGTGAATGAAAGGTGTGATCACAATGCTTCCTGCAGTGCTCACATAGTTGAATGTTGGCTCCTGTGCTTTGCAAAGGTGGTTTTATTTTTTAGAATTTTTTTATTTATTGCCTGCATTTGTTTTGAGATCTGCAAACTAAGGGCCCTGAGAAAGGCCAATCTGGCAGGCGTATCTGACACAAGAGGTCAGAAGCTTGATGGGAGCATAGGGGCTGCTCAGCTGGGTCAGCAGCAGCCCACAGGTTTTGCACATGGCCTCCTCATCCCATCTGCTTGGGCAGTGTGTCCAGCCTGGGCAGGCCAAGATGAGTTTGCTGAGCTCAGCTTGTTTTTAAGAGCTGTATGTATTATAATAAGCACGTACATGATAAGAAATACATTTTGGTTGCTTTTCATTTTACCTTTGGTCTTAGAAGTCTGGGAAAAGAAGGCCTAAAATAAAACTAAAAAAGTTTATTCTGAAAAGAATTCATATCCAGCTGAAACCAAGAACCTGGTAATGATCAGCAAAGGCCTGTTCTATCAGCTCATCTCCCAGGCATACTCAGGCAAGATTTCTACAAACCAAAATACTTTCCAGTGTTTGTCTAAACAGAGCAACCGGATGCTATGAGAGATTCAGACTCACATCACTAATACACTGTGGCCTATTCTCTGCATAACAGTATTAGCAAACTAGATTATTTTAGGAATTATGTGGGGTTCCTGCATACTGAAATCCAATGGCAAGAAAGCCCCAAATTCAAAATAGTATATTGAAATCCATCTGTCAGTATGTGATGCTTTGTTCAGTTGGTAGTAGGTAATTTCAGAGATGTTTTCTTTTATCGTATGTTTCTCTCAAAATCAGCATCAGGGAACACGTGAATTAACAAGCATCTATACAGTGGGAGGATGACCACACAGTGATTTCAAAATCATGTTCTCATTACTGCTAAAAATATAGTTTGTTATTCCAAGAAGGCATGTAACACCTCTGTAATTAGGGACTGCTCTGGCCTCAGGGGAATCCTAATAAAGCAAATTTCATACATTGATGTGCTTCCCATTGCTTCATTTCTTTGTTCTATCACCCTGTTGTTAATAACACCCTGCAGCAAAAAATGTTCATGAAGCCAAGAGCTGTCCAGATAAGAGAAAAGGTCATGATCCCCCTAGTGCGCGTTCATCAGTGAATGGACACCAATCTGAAAATAAGAGGATGCCTGTCAATATGGAATGGAAGGCAGCAGCATAACATCAAATTAAAGCCAACGAATGCTCATACAGTTGTACTGGGCTCCAACCTTAACCAAAAATCAATAGTCAACAAAGTATTACAATATGAAGTGACTGAATTACTGGGGAAGGAGGTAGCAGAGGGAGGAAGTGCATGAAAGCTTTTCAACCATTATTATACTTATATACACATAGACGCACAGAGATGATGGAGAAGACAATGCTCTGTTGCCTCTAAATTTTAGCAGGAAGCAGATCCTAAGCTACCAGCTGTGGGAAATAAATGCAGCACAGGATTCCAGCCATGCCAGGATTATTAATGAGAGATGCAGCAGGTACGCTCCTCCTCTTATGCGAGGTCCTGGAAGCAATAAAATGTACTACACAAAGCCTTTGTGTCTGATCACAGCCCCAAATACTGAGGGTGACTTCTGGCCATAATTCATGTATATTTTATGGCAATTCCTTTGAATAATCACAGGAGCAGTAAAAATTTCACGGAGCAAGCAATGCCTGATGGCATTATGGGAAGTTGGGATCTTTGCCAAGGAAAGGGTACAGTGTAAGTACTGCTGTGCCTTTGGTGGCGTTTTGTAGGGTGTGTTTGTGGGGAAAAACACCACATGACTGCTGTACACACAACACACAACCCGTATACCAGAGAGTTTGTCTTAAATAACCTCCATGCTTATCAGTAAATTTGTGAACAACAGCATAGCAGTGAATTCCTGTCGCTAAGTCAAGTCTAACATTTGGTGAAGCATTTCTGCGCTTCCATTTTAGACCATTGGTGGCCTATTCCAAAACCTCTCACAAGCATTTAAGAAGCTCCCAATGGAATCAGCGAAACGTGGTTCATGTATGGGAGGCCTGGGGGATCACTGTTCTATTACTCCATGCCAACCTGCAGATAATGGTTATGTTATAGTGTCTTTAATTTGCTGATGAGCTCAAGAGAGAATTGTGAATAATCAGATGTGTAACAACATTTAAGAGCATATAGCTACCCACACTACAGGCTTTTCTGATAACTGCATTCTCCCTCAGCAGATGAGAAAGCAGAGAGAGAACCAGGGAATTGCATATTTGCACATTATTTTGTGGTGAAACAAAAATCATTTAAGCAGATGTGTAAGATGTGTTGATGCTCTTCAATTTGCCCCACCAAATGCATAAGATTAATTTTGCTGCCTGAAGGCTGCCCTGCATATAATTAAGCCCGATGATAGAAAATGACCTTAATTTTATCCATCAGTTTTATACCCAGAGTAAGTACGTGAGCACTTCGTAGCCATTAGACATTGGATGGCCAGATTAAACATGCAAATCAGGTAGCTGGACATCTAATCCTGATTAAATTAATCAGCCATTACTTCAATCTATAAAACTGCCCAAATATTTTAAAGTTCACAATTGTTTCTAAAGATAAAATGGTCCAGAAATTCTGAGGTCACTTCTGAGCCCCAGAACACATGTGGAGGGCACATCAGAGAAATGTGGCTGTTTCAGCCTTCCATCTTGCAAGTTTTCTCTGACTTCTCATGATGAACTGCTGAAATAAACCTGAAGAAGGGATTCATTTATGATAGTTCCAGTTGTTCCAGGCACTGCACAAACCATGGAACAATCACCTTGATCAGCCTACAGATTTAAAAGACCAAAGCAAATAAATGACTAGAAAAAGGAAAAATCCTTGCAAGGGATGAAATCCCATAAAGAGGAAATGGGCTACAAAGCAGATCAGGTCCACTAGGTTGTATTATTAGAGTTGTTTCTTTTCCCCATTTGGACAAATGCCTTGTGTAAGGTATTTTTGTAAGGCAACGACTAAACAACACGTTTACCCTTCTGCTGCAAGCAGAAATGAAGAAGAGAAAGAGAATTTGGTCTTTTTTCCAAAACCTATGCTTGGACACAAGCTTTGTTATCTGACCTCCACATTTGCTCTATGCATTACTTGAGAACTACGTTGTAGCCTTTTTTTATTACCCAAGCCATAAATTCATAGGACAATTATGATCTTCAAGGTACAATACAGTGTCAGTTCCAGTAATCCAGGGACTCTCATCAACCAATTTTTTGTTTGGTTTGTTTCTTCCAGGAACTGTGTGCTCTGTTCCTTTGCAGGGAAAACTCTACCTGGAGCATTTGGTGTCTCAACAGCTGCATCATAAGCAAATCTTCAGGTTTATTACTGTGTTAATTAGGGTCATTGCCCACTAATAATTTAGCCAATAATAGGATATTTTTTAATTAGCCAGTCATTGCATTTATTATTTCCCTTGGCTGAAGCTGTAATAAACACCATTAAATACTTTAATTTATGATACTTCTGCCTGTCATAAAAACATTTAACGTGGCCCTAAATTTTCTTTAATGGTAGCCTTCATTTCTATTATTTCAGATCTTTTAAGACTCTATCATACATGTTCTGTAGCTGGACTTCACCGTCATTCAGCACCTTGCAAGCCAACTCCGCTCCTGAATAAACGCATTTCCTGCTCTTTCTAATGAGGATGATAGCAGAGAAATATTCAGTTACTATCTGGGATTACTATGCTCTGTTGCATTGTATTAGGGCAGGGAAATGCTTGTGTATGGAGAATGCTGTCCCACATTACAGAGCTGTCTGAAATCCTACAAGTATCTAGACCAGAAATGAGGGCAGGTTTACAGCCATGGTAACCACCCCGAGGCCTGTCCCTACTGCTGGCACCAGACACACTGAGTTAGTGCTGGCCGAGGAGAACTCAGCTTCTGCAGGGCTCATCGTAGGGCACGTGTTCCTCAAGAGCCTCCATTAAGCATCTTGGAAACCCCATTGATGGAGAGCTTCAGCTACACTGCCCTGATAAAACAGATGAGCTCAGGGCTGACTTTTGTACTGTTTACGTTCTGCTGTTAAAGAAAAGGTTTGTGTAAAGAAGACCAGAAGAAGGAGGGAAGAAGAGGGAGCTGATACTGTGCCACATTAAAATGAAGGTACTGTGTGTGCTCAAAGTGAGAAATGGAGGTTGCACTCTTCAAAAAATCAGCAAAACTCTTAAAAAAGAACGCAGAATGGAGAAAGAAAATCCAGGACTAAATAAAGGTTTCCTTGAGTGCAACTCAGTGATGATGTATGCAGGATGTAACGCCAGTAGCTCAGCCTGACAAGCAGCGAGAGGCAGAGAACCAGAGTAATGTTCCTTTCGTGAGAGGGGAGTATTAACCATGAAGATTTTTTTCCACACCAGCAGGACTGAATACATTAGGATTAGGACCAGAGATAGGTAAAGCAAATCCTGAGAGGTAAGGAGCTTGTCAGCACAATATTGATGTCACAAGTCATGCTGATGCCCAGGTAGTAATAGCACTATTTTTTGTAGTTGTTATTTGTATTAAAGTAGTTGAGATTAGGATCTCTTTGTGTTAAGCCTTTAAGCAAGGGAAAGTCTAACCCCCAAAGAGAATGCAGTCATCAATAATAAGACAAGCAAAAGCTGGGAACAGGGAGCTGCTATTATTCCCATTTTATAGCTCAAGAACTGAGACACTGAGATTAAACGACTTGTCACACAAAAAATCTTGGGCAGAGTTGTGACATGGAGACACATCTCTCACTTCTACAGCTTCTGCCTCAACCACAAGATCAGCCCTCCTCTCTATTACACATAAATGCTAATAGGAGGTAAATAACACATTGCCCCTCGCCTAAAAGTCTCAGACCACTTAACAAATACTAACAGCTTAATGATGACTTTGGAAGAACAGTAAGTATCCTCTTAAGTGTTCTCTTCATCTAAACAGGTAGGCTTTTCCTTCCCTTGTTCCAATAATGCACATCATATCAAGGATGCCAAATTGCCATCCTGGCAGTGAAAGCATCATCCTTATTCATGCTCGGGATACAGAAAAGGAGAAAAAGGTGTGACATACAGATCTGTAAAACTGTTAAGTACTCTGACACTTAAGATTAGAAGGCTGCGTGTGGAGTGAAGCCACAATGTATCTTGACTCAGGTCCCTGCCAGCATCAGAGAAATAGTGCAAAAGATTGTCCAGCACAGCAGGGAAAGGATGGCAGAGCCCAGGGAGCATTACAGCAGTGGGTCATGTAGCCCCATACACCTCAAGGGAACAGCCACCTGCCGTGCCCAGAGCACATGGATTGCTACAGGCAGGGCTCACTGCTGTGAGGCTGCAGCTCCAGCTTCATCCATCCAAGGCAGATGCTGTGATGGCATCTCAAGCAGGGTTTTTTTTTTTCCCCTTCGGCTAGGGTTGGTTCCTTGATATAACTAAAATCACACCTTAATTTATGGCCTTATTTTCTGAGCAAGATAGTGCTAATGTGCTGTGTGAGGAAGAGTGATATGTCCTTTATTAGCACAGACTCTTAACACAGTTTCATCTGTGGCAATGACTGGTACTACAGGGCTGTACTGCAAGTCCCCCTAATTTAATGCATCACAGCATATATTTGAAACGATACCTCTCAGCTTGCCATAAGAATTGGAACACAGAAAATTACAGGCAAAGACTGAGGTGCAACCCTCTGGCTTTGTTTCTCCTCCAAATGGCAAATTCAACAAGACAGAGAAGACAGTACTGCATGTGTTCAGCCTGGTGTTATTCTGGCAGTGGTTTGTGTCATTGAAAAGCACCTGGTAGCAACAGATAAGTAGTGGCCATGGAGATTGTGGAAAACTCAGCTCACTCTGACCCAGTGACTCAGATGCTTTGTTTCCTCCATCTGTCTCCAACTAGAGGCAGGTTTTCCAGCTGTTTTTCCTTTTGCGTGCATTTTGCTTTTGTCAAACAGAAACTCAGGAAAAGAACAGGCTAAGTGGAAGAAATGTCATTAAGCCATGGACAGAGTAAGTTCTAGAAGTATAGGAAAGATTGCGATCAATCTAGGAAAGGCTTATTTCTCTAAATGTGATGCTAATGCTTCCAGACTCCAGGGGTATTCAAGCAACATTACAGGAGCCTGGTATTCCTTGATACCAGCAGACTCTGGAGGAGCAGAACACAGTAAAACATCAGGACAGGTTCAACAGGAGCTCAGCTCCAGACCGGTCACATGTTAGCCTGGAGCTGCAGGAGCAAGGCTTTCATGGGCCAATATTGCTCAAATCTGTGAGATCAGAGCAGAAATGTTGCTGTGCAGCAGCTGGACTGCAAAGTACCTACCCCAAGGGCAATGGCAATGCAGCATGCAGGGAATGCTGGACACTGCTGCCAACTAACAGCCCTTCTGCACACATAAACGAGATGAGGGCATGCACAAACAGTCCATGCCATAATGGCCAATGATGCTGACCACAATAAAGTGGTTTAAATAAAATGTTATGATGGAGTAGACAGTACTCTAATTATACCAGACACTCTGCAAGCTTGAGAACCAATTGGATTGACATAATATTCAAAAAAATATATTCAAAAAAAATAAAAATATTAAAAAAAAAAATATTAAAAAAAAAAACAAAACAGAACATGCTCCAACTGGTACTTATTTTTATGTTCAGAGGAGAAAAATTAAATGTTTGTTCTTCTGATTCTAGCTGGCAGATTATTATTTCTGCATTTATGGTGGATATGTTGAATAAACAGAAAAGATGTAGTGAAATTTGATATATAATAAATCTAAGAGCTCTTAAAATACTAATTCTTCTTAAAATACTAATTAACCGGATGACGTTTAACAAAAGCAAGTGTAGAGTCTTGCATCTGGGGAGGAATAATTGCATGCACCGGTACAGGTTGGGGGATGAGCTGCTGGAGGGGAGCTCTGCGGAAAGGGACCTGGGTGTCCTGGTGGATGACAGGTTGGCCATGAGCCAGCAGTGTGCCCTTGTAGCCAAAAAGGCCAATGGCATTCTAAGGTGCATTAAAAAGAGTGTGTCCAGCAGGTCGAGGGAGGTGATCCTCCCCTTCTACTCTGCCCTGGTGAGGCCTCATCTGGAGTACTGCGTCCAGTTCTGGGCTCCCCAGTACAAAAAAGACAAGGATCTCTTGGAAAGAGTCCAGCGGAGGGCCACAAAGATGGTGAAGGGCCTGGAGCATCTCTCCTATGAGGAAAGGCTGAGTGAACTGGGTCTGTTCAGCCTTGGGAAGAGAAGACTGAGAGGGGACCTGATCCCGGTCTATAAATATCTAAGGTGTGGGGGGCAGAATGGCGAGGCCAGACTCTTTTCAGTGGTGAGTGGAGACAGGACAAGGGGAAACGGCTGGAAACTGCAGCATAGGAAGTTCCGCACAAACATGCGCAAGAACTTCTTTACAGTGAGGTGACGGAGCACTGGAACAGGCTGCCCAGGGAGGTGGTGGAGTCTCCTTCTCTGGAGATGTTCAAGACCTGCCTGGATGCCTACCTGTGCAACCTGCTGTAGGGAACCTGCTTTGGCAGGGGGGTTGGACTCGATGATCTCTGGAGGTCCCTTCCAACCCCTACAATTCTGTGATTCTGTGATTCTGTAATTCTGCTTGACTAGTACTACTGTGAAACACACTCTGCCGTGATCACCCAAACTATATGTTCCATGAGGAATTATCACCCACCGCCTCTATACATTACTCAGACCAAGACTGTCACCATCTGTGCGCTGTGAAGACAGCAAGAACTCATTCAGCAATTAACAACAGTGGAAAGCACTGTACCACGTAAGCAGTGTTCTACATAACAACAACATAGCTCGATAACAAGCTTAGCATGTTTAAGCATAATTGGTTGGAGAAATCAATCCCCTTCTCCGCTGTAGTCGCTGTGTGATCCAATGGGAAATAGGACCAAAGTTGAGAGAGCTGTGCTCTGTGCCTCCTTCTGCTACAGGCTCACATTTTGGTGCAAGTACTGAGGAATGCAATCAGAAATCAAGTAGGGGTGGCAAGGAAGAATGTTTCTCCACCTATTTCTGGGCAGACCATAAACAGTAATTGCAGTGAGAGGTGATTTCTCCCATCATGCCCTGTGTTCTATTGAGCTCGCTCAAAATGTAATTGGAAAACAAATACAGCAACACCATCATCAGGACAGACACAAGTGCTTGTCTTGGAGCGAGTCGTTGTATAATGTGATAGATCTTATTTTCACTGACACTCTTTATTCTTATCTAATAAAGTACTCTGCCACAGCCTTCGCAACCCTATTGTAACAATTAAACCTCATACATATGTATTGGTGCTCTGTGTTGATTCAAAGGGATATTCTAACAACTGCTAACTGTTAAGACCTGGCCTATGCCTGGAAAATGGAATCTAATTCATCACCAAATTATTTGGTTAATGTAACGTCCTCCTCCTCTCAAACACGTAAGGAAATTATAAGTAGGAGCTAATAAAAGTGGATCTTAGCAAACAGGAACGCTTTCGCTAGAAATAGCGTATGGCACTGCATAGTTACACTTATTTTTAACCTTTCTGCATCAATAAATTTACTATGAAGTCCATAATCTATACAAAGAAAAGAAATGAAAAGCAATTACCGGTGAGAAAGGCCACACTTGTTAAAAATACCAGTCAGGGCATAAGAAGCTACATTTGATGAGAGTGCACATTTGGTATGACTCATTTGTTCGATGGTTTTAGTTGTAGGAGGCCCTTGGTCAAACATGAAAGGATAATTTCAAAATAAATGTATAGCTATTAGCTTCTGGGCACCACAAAAGTTGAACCAGAATAGTGCTGCAAAGTCAAACAAACTAAAAATATTTTGAGAGACACGATGACACTGCCAGTGACTGCAGCCAAGAAGCTTTTTATCAGTTTCGGACAGCGTAAGATTTTAGGCTTGAAAGCATTTCTTGGCTCTATCAAATACACTTTTTCTTTTTTTTTTTTTTTTAAAGCTGCAAGCCTGTGGATAGAGCACAGCATGCTGTTGCACAGGCATCCACTATCATTTACCATTATGCACAGTTACCTACCTGCTATGACAGTGCCATCCTGTCACCCTCACTAGCAAACGAGAGACTACGTAGATGTTTCATACAAGGAAACATCAGTGATTGTGAATCAATTTAAATACTGATACTGCTGACCGTGTGCCTCCCCTACATACGTGCACTCCGCTCCATCACCTCTCCGCTGATAAATAGAAATTGCAGTGTTTACTACAGGAAGTGCAAACATACAGGACTTGTCAAGTAGTATTTAGCCCCGCTTGCACTACCACAATTATTTGGTTACCTTCTTCCTGCCTGCTAAGTGTGATGCTTTTTTTTCCTGCCTAATATCCTGTGAAGGTGCCAATTACCCTGCTGCTTATCAGCTGAAAACTATGCTTTGTGCAAAGGGAGCATCAATTATTTGTGAGCAGAGAGCAAAGCCTGTTTGAATCATAATGATAGGATGCTGGGGCTTCCAGCAAATAGAACATATCAAAAGGTAACATAAATCTAATAAAGTGTAGGTCATAAGGGATCATCTCAGACGTCCACACTTCAATCTTTAATTGTTAAAATCATGTTAGTTTTGCAGAAGGCGAGCCTTTGAGTGTGTATGAGCTCGCTAAAGCTTAATAATGGAAAAAAACCCAAATCAACAAACAAACCAACCTATTACAGCAGAAAATATTTTGTTCTAGCAATATTGTCTATTAGATGCATAGTTTCTTCCACTCTATTTATTTGAATTATTAAGCTTTCTGTGTCCATGCTGTTGTTCATGCCTTGATTCTGTACTGATAAAGCATTTTGCAGCAAACCCTCCTTGGTCTCAGCCAGACATAAACATGCTGCAAACCTGTAATCCTTTGTAGATTGCAGAGAGAGGCTGTAAAATGATTTTGTGGGGACGCTAGTTCTCTTTATTTGGTATCAACATTGCTTTTACAAGTCCTCCCCCCCCCTCCCCGCCTTTCAATTTCAGGCAAGCTTTTGTACATGAGGGGATATGGGACAGAAAGATTAGGTTATTCCTTGAACTACCTCTGTAAGGTCAACTCTTTATATGCTTTTGAAACCCAATTTGAAGAGCTTGTCCCTACTTTTTCCTCAAGGATTGTGATTCACAAGGGTTACTACCGGAGACCATTATCTTATCGTAACACCTGCTCCAAGTGGTGGGACTGCTGGGCAGCTCCTGCAAACCAGTTTCTTTTATATTGCAAAACTGCTTACCTGCTGACTGACACAGTCTCATTCAAATGATGTACAAGTGTGTCCCAGCCATTTATAGGATTATTGTGCTTCTCTTTCATGAGGCTGGTACTCCCCAACCCTGGCTCGGGTCAGAAATCAGGCAACAGTTCTACTGTGGAAAGTCTGACTACTCAGAGGTGGAGTATGTAAGGAATAAATATCCTGCTGGTTTTTACACCTACAGTAGTGTAGGAATCTTATTTTGCACTATTATCCTGTTACTAGGAGAGAAGCAATATTACTTCTTAAGAAACCATTAAAACTTATTAACCTACTCAGCACAGAATATTACTTTTAGGCCACTGAGCCTCAGGCAAAAGCTTCCTTCCAAATAAACAAGTGTACAGATTACTATATTGGTATTGTAAGAGAAAACTAATGGTGTCACAGTCTGAAAGGATTCATCTGAACTGCTACAGCATTAACAAAATGCATATGCGCCCAGAGGTAAAGGTCAGGCTCTGGTGATGGCCACCTCTGGCAGCAGCTGTCACACGAAGCTCAGAGGTGTGGAGATGCTTGAACCCCAGGCAACGGATGCGACACAAAGCATGATGGAGAGAGAGAGAAATAGAATGAGGCAGCTGAGGTGCCGTGCCTTTTCCTGCCTCATCTCTGCACATCTCAGAACAGCTTACAATGTTCTGTGATCAATTATTATATCTGCAGGTCTGCTTAGGGATCTGAAGAAATTCAATATTTTCAGCTGCAGTTTTCTTCCCAGCAATTGCAGGCCTTCCAGAAAACGGATCGCACACACCAGTTTGCAGCCCTCTCCCCTCTCAGCTGAAAACACACAGACACTCTTTGTGCTAAGAGAAAATACTGGTGTGGCACCCACCCATCAGCAGTGCTTTTCAAAGAGACAATGGAGCAGTCCTTTGCTTGTATCACTCGAGCCAACAGGACCTGCCTTTTCCCATGTCAGTGGTTGTCTTTCAAGGATTTACCAGGACACGGGATTATCTCCTGCTGAAATCCTGAAGCCACAGCTTGTAACTTGAGGAAATGACCCCTGAAGTAAAAATACAGCCTGCCCTATAAACCCATGCAGGAATGTAAAATGTGCTGCTCTAGGCTCTGGTACCGGCTCCCCTCAGCAAAGAATCCTTGTGTGGCCCCAGAAAACCTGAACTCTCTTATTTTGTAAGGGATTGGTGGGGCTTGGGCAGACCCATGCTGGTGGGCTCATGGGATGGGGTGTTACTTCCTAGAAGTGAGCTCCTGAAGATCTGTGGATTATTTCTGCTGTTCAGTAGGTAAAAGCTGGGAGTACTGGCTTCTCAGAGTTACAGCCCACCCTCTATATAACCTGAGGACTGCTTGGTTTTTTGCTGCCCTGTGGTCTGGGCAGGCTGCAAACCAGTCACTTTTCTCACAAGGCAACCTGCCCAAAAGACAAGCTATTGAAACCAAAGTTTCCAAGGCTGTACTGCCCACAGTGAGATTCAGGCTATTTCTGAACAGTACACAGATAGTCAGTGGACAGCTGACTGCTTTCTCCTGGCACTTATGCAGCTTGGCCTAGCCCCAGTCCCAGCAGTTATTGTTGTCATAAGTACGGATAGCCAGGCAGGCTAGTTAATATAAATAATAAAGATACAAATTAGTATCAACAGTGAAAAACCACAATCTTATCAAAGAAACAATTCTTCAACTTACACAGCCTTATTCAATTCACAATTTCTGGGAAGAGATGGAAGATTCAGCAGACCTTGCTGTAACCGTCATAGTCAGCAAATCTGAGTAGAAGGGGGATTTCTAAGGCTCTAGGAATCACAGCCTTTAGAAAGAAGCAGTTGCACAAACCAGCAATCGGGCAGCCTGGCTGAGTTCAGAATGCCACCTGAGGCTGCATGTTGGCTGCTGTGGGGACCAAGGATGAAGCCACGGCAGGACTGATGGTGACCACAGTGCTGCACCAGGGCTAGCATTATGCAGCTCTCACCAGAAGTGAACAGGAAAACCTCCTGGACTCATCCTTAATAGGGACAGCACTCAAAGGGATAAGATAGGAAAGAGCCTTTGCACAGTATTTCTGGGAATAGTATTAATTTCCTGAGGAAGATGTCAATCAAAAGGGCAGGAATAAAGCAAACAGTCTACACAGTGGGCAGCAGGTGATGGTAGAGCCAAGTTAAGGAAACAACTTGATTTAGAAGCCTTTGAGATACCCCTGTGAAAAGTGGCAACAGAATATCTTGCCTTATCACCTGCCCAAGCTAATTCTTCAGGTGACCTAGGTAAACCTTGGAAATGTTAAAGAGTCACAAATGAGAAAGTGATGTCTTTTCCATCACAACCCTTCTCGTTTTTCCCACCTAAATCCAGGCAATTTCATTTCAAAGCTCTATCTGCTCTATAATAGAAATTGAGGATAAACAGTCTTCTTGGCTGCATGTTGGTACAATTAGTCCCAGACTGACAGCAAATGTTTATCAGGCTTGAAATACTCTGGTTCTGCTACTTCTAAGGTACAGTAATGAAAAATTTCATACAATTTTGCTTTATCAGAAAGTTCATCTAAAAAGAAAGAATATAAGAGGGAAGGAGGATTAACCATTTTCTAGCTGTATCCCAGGGAATAAACCTTCCTGGCTACCTGCAAAGAAGATTATAAATCCATCTCACCAGGTTTACACCTTCAGTTCTGTTGACATGTCTTATGGCAGTCCCACGGCCTTGGAAAGCCCACAGAGACAATTCTTTTCTCTTCCAAGACCAGAAAGAGAGAACATACTCTTCCTCATGTCTGCTAGATGGGAGAGGAAGGGGAATGTACACTTGTGGTTGCATTTAACTCTTTCAGAGTATTTTTTGACAATATCACTGGTTGGAAACAAAAATACCATAAAGGAAGATTTGCTCTGTTGTTTATTTACCTCTCAAGATTTCTGCTCTCTCTCTGATCACAGTCTCAGTGCTCAAGGCTTTTGAAGAGCCCTAGCTACCAAATTTATTATAGTTTCCTTTGCAAAAGCGGGATCTTGCAAAAGATCCAAAAGGCAACCAGCAGTTACAATAAAACTGCAGTGTCTGATTTGGGTGTAAGCCTAGACCAGGGATTTTATTTGTACAGGGCATTACACAACCACTGTGCCTCTGCTAGTAAACTTATGTTTGCAAACAGGCCAGAGCCTGTTTTTTGGGTTTTATATTAGATGGGATGGTATGGCATACCTTTCATCTATGCAGCCATGTCCTTCCTTGCTGCCTCATCCATAAGCAGGCAAACCCTGGCTTTACCTGTGTGGAGGAGCACGAGTTGGTCCAAGCTGAGATGCTTCTAGGGATTGTACTGGAAAATCAGCAGTACATACTGTGAGTCATTGCCTGAGTGTGTGACTTGCTTCTCGTTTCATTACTGGCATGGAAATAATAGTGAGGAAATTCAGGCTGTGTTTTGTGTCTTTATACACTGTGCAACAAAAATTTGCAGGTGTTATAACAGCACCTTACATTTATTAAGCTAGCTTTATTGGGAAAACCAAATAGATCTTTGTTGTATCTTTACAGCTGCCTCAATTACGTGTCCCAAAAAGACAAAAAAGGATAATTTTTGGAACCTGAGATGCCAATGACCTTTTTCTCCACAAACCTTTCATTTTGCTTTGGCTGACTGTTCTGACTGCCTCTGCTCAAGGAGCATCACACATCAACCGCTTGTGACCGTCTGTTCCCTTGTGAATTGACAATTTATTAGGACAGATTTTTGGAGAAATATGTAACAAGGTATGGATGCTTGAAAATATAATTTATAGTTGTGTCACTCGCAGGTGCAATTCATGAACATACAGATCTACAGCTCTAATAACTATATACAAAGTACTGTATGTTTTAGCCAGCCTGAAATTGCCAATATTTCATTATGTTTAGAAACTCAAGAGGAGATCAAGAGAATACGTCTAGGTTGCAGAAAGTTATTTCCTGAAATACTGTTCTTTCTCATGGATCCTGGTGACCCAAAGCTAATCACTTGTAGGAAGAGCAGTATATTTGGCTAACTATTGAAAATAGAAACTTTAAACTTTATAGAGTTTGCAGACAGTCCCTGGAGTATTGCAGGACACTAAGGATGAATGCCAAAGAGGAATTTTTTATCTCTCCTTTTTCCCTTCTTCCACTCTGAAACAATCATCAATTACCCTTATCCACTAGCACCATCTCATCTAAGTTCATTTTCAAGATGAAGTTTCCTTGTTGGATGGTGGCTGCCCAATCCTCTTTCTGTCCATCATGGAGTGCTTTAGCGCTGTCCCCAGATTGACAGCCTGAGAGCGAATCAATAATAATTATCAGACTGAAACCACAGCGAGCTGTGTAATTCTGTGATGGGATAGCACTGAACAAACAGCCCCACATCTACTGCACAGCTTTAAATATGTGGTCCAGGACTGTCCATTTAACTACCCTGATCATGTGGTTAGTAGTTAGCCATTTGCCTTTTTCCCATTCCAAACATAAAACATTTAAAAACTGCGTGTTACTCTAACACAACCATGCCATCATTTGCACTGTGCTAAGTAAAAACTATTTTCCAGTAGACGTTAAATAAGCACACAAAACAAAACAGTACATAATTGAAGGGGAGAAAAAGGCTATTTTTCCTGAGGTTGTTTTTTATGAGGGTGACAAAGAAAAAAGCAGCTGATCTACCACATGCAAACAGATGAGAGCACAGGCACTGCACTACACTACCAGTGATATGCATTTTACATACTATATGTGAATGCCAAGGTCTGTGGGCTTTCCCAGGTAGTGACATTGTCTTTGACTCAGCTGGGATACTGGAATCATCTTAATCACTGGGTGTACACGTACAACACAGGTACTGTCCAGCTGCTCTGACAGTGAAGCAGCTGTACTAATGGGAAAACAGATGGACTCATGCTTTGCTGGAGAAAATATTCTGTGGAACTACACTGTAAGAAAAAAGCACAGTGCATTGTGATGTGTTCCATCAAATAAGAAATAGTTGCATACTCAGAAACAATGGTACTGAAATGATTCCCAAGTCAGTTTTGATTCTTGAGAGCAAAACCAGTTCTAGGAGTACCAGAGTACTAAACTCAGGTGCTAGGAAAGATGTGAAATAGGTACTGGTCTAAAATTAATAATTTTCCACAAGATCTGGAGCTGAATACAAGTGTAAGTTAACACAGGTTAAGGAAGAATAGCTTTTATATAAACCATCATGTGGAGAAGGGATCGGTAGGCTTTTAGAATGAAAACAAGAAATGGGAAACAGAAGAATTGAGTGAAACACAAAAAACGAATAGTGTAAGGAGCACCATCTTTTAACTGTAAGACTTGTGAAATTAGAGTGATTTCTTCAGGTGTAAGAAAAGTAGTTTGCTGACAAAGTAGAAAATTCTAACAGTAAATACATGGGTGAAGCACTATCCCATACTCTTACTAAAATGTAATCAGAGATTTTTGATGCAACACATTCAGCATCGTGTTTAGTGGAATTTACAGTAAACGAATTGCGAGTTTATTTCATACTGCATTTCTTCAGGCTCAATTCAGTAAAATTCCAGATGTTTCTTACAGTGCCAACAACAAACCAAGCCAAGGCATCATGACAAGGCAGACCAGTATGAGGATGTTTGAAAGTGGTAAGTGCCAAGACAAATCCGTATTACTGACCCCACATATGTTAACATATAGCTGAATAGAAGTGGAAAAAAGATACTGTCTAAAATACACACGCTTATGAAAGAAGTTGGGTGTTAAATGGAGAGACTTCATCACAGAAAAAAATTCAGTGAAACTTACTCAAAAGCTTGGATCAACTTGGAACAAGTAGGACATATTTAACGTGTTTGGGCTGCGGACAGTAACTAGCAGTGGAAAGACTTAGAACTCACCTAACGCAAATCAACTATCGCAAGGAAAAGAGGACTTCATGGGGAAATTTAGAAGCAGCTTAAATATAGCAGTTGAATTGGTAACAACAGCATAAAACAAGGTAGACAATCTCAGATGATAGATGATATAAGATCTTTTCTCTACAGACAAGATTAGAAAATATTCATCAGTAGTTTGTTGCTCTGGGGCTTATTAAAATGTACGGTAAAGTTCCTAGAATCTTCCCTTCTTACAAGATCACCGATACAGAGACAAAGCAGGAACGTTTTACTAATGGATTGAGAAAAATTACTTTGAGTAAAAAAAAATGCCAGTGGCAAACCATAGATCTGTATCTTAAGTATTTATGATAATTATTACGAATTTATCAAATATATTAGTGAGAGTGCCAGCACATGGGGACCAATAAATAGTTTAACAATAATAAAACAGAATTCAAAATGTAATCCAAACCCTCCTCTGGCTGGATTTCTGGCATTATGCACTGCTGAAATTCCTTGCTTCTATGATAAAGAGAGAAATTAGCAGAATTACTGCCTGGCTAGCAATTAGAACAAACAAACAAAAAAAAGGCTGAGAAAAAGCTTTGTGCTTCACAAGGGTGGTGGAAAAAATGTCCTATTCAGTTGTAGAGCTCGAGGTCAGGATGTAGTCTTGAGCATTACCTACTATTGCTAGATATTGGAAATTCTTATAAGCAGTCAGAAAGGCATTGCATATTATGTGAGAGGTTTAACAGTAGGAAAACTATTGTTGCAGGAGCAATTTCTGAAAGCCTAACAGAAAATCTAACTCTTCAGCTCCAAACACAAAACAAGCTTATCATGCTTATCCCTGAATTCCCACTGGAAGCTCCCCAAATTCTACCTTCTCCTGTGTTTTGTTGTGTTTTATTTCCTTTTTTTTTCTTCTCCAGAGAAGCGCTTACTGAATTTAAACATACATTGCTGCTTACTTTCCATCAGCAAAGAAAAAATGAAATTAAACAAGCCAGAGGCAGGATATTAATGCAGAGTGCATTAAAAGAAAAAAAAAAAAGATGGCAAGAACAGGGTAGTGACTGATTTATAAAATCAATCACACTTTTGGCTCGATGTCACGTTATAAAAAGAAAAATAACCCTGTTTATATGAATAGGATGATTAATCACTCTTTTCCTGATGTTTAAGATTTGCATTTTCTATTTGCTTTATTCTCTTATATTATTTGTAGGCAATAACATAGTTGTTTTATAATCTAAGCCTAATAATCACCTTCTGATTACAGAGTACCTGATGTGTTTCTGTAGTTAAAAGAACTGTCAGCAACAATTCTGAAACAAATTTTCAGCCATTTCTAAATAATCATAAAAAATCACTGCTGGATGAAATGATTTTTATCAAGTTCTATCGATTAAAAAAAATGGAAAACGCGGCCATAATATCTGTAGATCACATTGCATAGTACCAGGCTTGAAGGCAAGCTTTTGATATTGGACTTTTCTGTGGCAGCTTTCCTTTTTTCCCATACATAGAAACAAATTGACAAGATTCCAGGTAATTTAAAATGTGACTGCAGCTGTTAATTATAAATTTGTGAAAGTTTATTATCAGTATAAAAGGTTTTTTTTTTTTTTTTTTTTTTTTTTTTTTTTAATATATATACTTTGCCAAGTCTGGTTACTGGAAAATAACATTCATTATTGTTGTTTAAAATCAACTTTTACTGCAACTTCATATTTTGAAATTCAGTAAATCTGTACAGATTTAACACCTTTACTTCCAAACATTGATTTCCTTGGATACATACTACAGATGGAAATTAGAGCAGGAAGTACAGAAAAGTACTGGGAAGAATAATGGCCTTAGCAATTAAAGCAATTGTATCATAGGGTGTCTGTGCAAATGGAGTCCAAGATCAGGGTTGTGCTGTACCAAGACTAAAATTATCAGCTGATAATGGATATGTTCTGAAAACGTGTACCTACATCATCTGCACCCATGCAGAGGTACCCAAAGGCAGAAGAGCTCTTTTGCAGCCACAAGGAATTTTAATCTTGAAGAGAAGGCTATAAAAATAAAATAAAACAAACAAACAATAAAACCAAACCAAACCAAAATCCCCCAAAATGGCACAATCACAGCATCCTTAAAGAAACTGTGCTCAAGGAGAATTATCAAAAACTCAAGATTTTGTTCTGTTCTGTGGTTTCCTTCTCTTGGGTGTGCTTCCTACTCCAGTATCACAGAACTGATATTAACACAGTTCACATCCCTGGGTTGCTAAACACCTGCTTTATCTTCATCTCAATCTTCAAGCATTCATCTTCAAGCATTATTTCGTAGTGGCTTTTGTTCTGGACATATCCTCTTTGAAATTCTCAAGGTGACTGGCTCTTACAGGGGAAAGAAATCTGTTTGTGAGTCCATACGAGTTTGATGTGCTTTCAAACACAAAGGAAATTCAGTCCCTGAGAATCTTATAGATGTCCAGCATGAGGACTGCTTCCATGACTACAAATGACAGGGAGTGCTGAAGATCCCGCAATGGTTGTTGGTTCAGATAAGAGACACAAAGCTGCAAAGGTTTAGAACTGGATGCAAAAGAGACCTATAGATTGGACATGAGGAAAGGAATCTGAAAAGTTAGCCTTTCCTCTAATTTTCCTATTTCCTCATGATTCCCCAGATCCATGAGAACCTCCCAGAGTGCAGAGAAAAATGGGATTTCAAGCTGCAGCTGAGGTGAAGAGCCACTTCAGTCTACCTATACCAGTAGAACATCCCTGTTTTGTAAACCATAAAGCGGACAGCATTGAGGACCTAGCAGAATGCTGAAACTCCCCATCAATCACTGAACTACTGAGAAATGGAAGAAGTCTGGGACAAGTGCAGAGAAATAAGAACTTTGCCATGGACCACGGTGCTGATTGCATTACCTCTTCTCTAATGTGATATACAGGGGAAGTTTGTCAGTCAAAGTGTCTCAAGAACAGCTGCATCAGCTTATAATTATGTACACAGTGCAAAAATATACATAGACAGAATTGCCTGAAACTTTTTCCCTGGCTTTTCTAGCATTTATTCACTTTTTAGATTGAAAATACTTTAATAAAAGTAGTCATTCTATAGGCAATAATCTAAAACCATTTTAAAATTATTTCACACAATCTTGGAGAAAATGCTGCCAAAAATCTTATTAACTAAAATAAACTTTCTTCTTCTTCTTTTTTTTTTTTTTTTCTTTTTGCAATTTCAAAGAAGATCAAATAAGATTTAACAAAATGCTGACAATTATAACGAAAAGTGTTATGCACGTAAAATGTGAATGTGGCAGAAATGTTTATAAATCTACGAAGCCAATCAATAGCTCCTACATTGATGTACTTGAACCTTTTAATGGGGATTAATTCTCAAATATTTTGAGAGAAGAGTCTTAGCTCTTATAGAATCATGTAGAATTGATTCAGGTGGTAGGACAACAAAGGATTATTTCCTAGTCACAAAAACTTAATTAAATTGTTGTCAGTGGTGAAAGCACTCCTTTCAAATTAAAGTTAATTGACTGCCATGCTGTACTTGCATAGTTAAAATTGGAGTATATTAAAATAATTCATCAAAATAAGCAGATAAGAATGCAAATACAATCAAATTAACTGATTACAAGTCCATTGATTAGACACAAGGAAAAATGTTAATATAATGAAAAAGCATCTCTACTTTTTGGAAATCTGTATGCCAACATTATGGAGTTGTGAGCTTCTATTTGTAGAGTTCTTCTTATTTCTTAGCACCGCTTCTGAAAGCTAGATTTACATTATTGCTGTGAAAACAGCCACCCAACTGCGTTATGAATCTCATCACCCTGACTTTTTCTTCTATTTCCTTTCATTTTGTACTTCCAGAACACAAAACTGGTCTCTGTATCCTTGCATTTGTGGTGCACGTAATTTCATATTACTAAGTGATGGAAAATTATTTTCCTTTCATTCCACAAAGCTTCAAGTTAGAAAGTCTGCCCTACTCAAGGAATTTGAAGTCAGATCTTGTCGTGGGACTTCACTAAATACCTACATTGCTTATGTTACGTTTTTCTTTCCCTATTTCTGGGAATCATTTTCTCCTGTCATAACCTTAGGGACAAGAAGAGCTTTGTCATATCATCCGACCAAGCACCATCTTGAAGGTTTGCAGCACAAGAACTGATGCAAACGCTGTTGACTCTTTCAAAACCTGGTATTTTGTGTATTGTTTGACTTATCAGCTTGTCTGAATCATTCTATATGGCAATACCATCTGTCAGATGGAAAAAGTAGGGAAGTAACCAGATGAAATAGTTTAGATATAAAAGATTCCATTTAAGTGCAATTCCTTTATGGCATTAACTTGTTAGAAGATCTGGTACACAGCACAATCCTAACCTTATATTGAGCAAAGACAAAGGTGAAAAAACAAACAAAAAAAACCACAAAACCCCCAAAACAACAAACCAACCAAAACAACCAAGCAAGCCATTATCAATTCCAAGCTGCAAATGCACTTGTTTGCCACCAACAAAGGCACCTTATGCATGCAAAGCAACTAATAAGTGTCTGGTAGAAGTTTTGACTTCTATTAGTCTAGCTAAGGCCAGAACAGTTTTCTGTGTTTGAATGTCTGCAGTGTGGTTGGATTTCCCTGAGGATGAGCAGGAAATACCACTAGATAAAGATGCTCTGTGTCTGAAATGCTTCTTCTGCGTTCAGTGCCACTGCACTGTCCCAGCTGCTCTACAATTTTGTATGTCAGCCCTGGCTTCCAATAGAGACAAGGACGTTATTCTGATTCTCACTGAGGTCTGACAATCAAGAGAATGCATTCGGTCCTGGTGTATTTTTATAAGGTATCTGCTAGTACCACTTCTCCAAATTACATCACAATCTTCTGATCAGGTGCCACAGTAATAGTTGGAGGAGTGCCTGTTTGCAAACAGGCAGATGAGCCCTAAGAAACATCAGTGAAGCAGCATTTAAAGTAATGGGGAATTAGCAAAATTATAACTACCAGAACGCAGAATGAGAGATAATTCTTGAAACCCTGTGCTGCCCAGTGAATGCACAAACCACAGCTGTGTAACAGGCACTGAATTCAGTGGGATTTGAATCAGGCACTCCAGGGTTTGCTATGTTTAACTATGAATTGTGCTGGGAAGTAGGCTCTACAGTTATTTTCAGCCAACCTTCTCTTTCCCTATATACCTTGAAGGGTTTATGCCAAAGCACAGGTTATTACTTGTTTTTATTAAATCCATTTTGAAGCCCAGGGGCTAAATCCTGAAGTCTTTGACCAGCCCCTTCCTTTTCCTTCTCCCAGACAAATATCCCCACTGCCTGCAATGGGAGCTTGAAATCGGTAAACTAGAAATGATCCAATCAGCTTAAATTTAATACCAGCTTTTTGTTAACTGGTTTATCATGCAGTACCTTTATTCACTGGATGAACATACTTTATAGTAGTGCTACCCTGTACGAGCATTAACAAGGAAGGGAAGGATTATATACAGAACTTTCTTACATGTTCTGTAAATTTGATCATGAAGTGTTTCCACCAGAGAAGATTTTATTGAAGCTATTACTTATCTGGAGATTCAGTCAGTGCAGAGCTATAAGATGTGCAAAGTTTACAAGGTGCTAAACAAAACTTAAACCAACCAGATTAACTGGGGTAGCTTTCGGGGTACTATTATACATGATAAGAACATCTGCAAAATCCTGAGTGTTCAGGACAGAAGACAATGCTTTATGTTTAGAAAATTGGATTAAATAAGATTTTACCCTTCCTTGTTGGAATAAAAATTGAACACAAATTGTTTACTATGGTTTGAACCCATAGATTAAACAGTAAATCCCTTAAAACCTACTGGCAATCACCATTATTATTAGTCCATACTGTACTCCACTAAGAATAGGGCTCCAGCTGCAGGAAGTGCTGGACGAGCTTTGTCTGTCCCATGCAGGTGCTGTTGGAACCAATATTTTCCATGTCTGTAACTTAAAAATGATTTGCATTGAAGTGCTTGCCATTCTATAGGGCTTCAAACCCATCACAGCCTTCTTTCCTCTTTACTGATAGTGCCCTGCATCAGATTGTATGAAATATCAGAAATCGTGAGATAGTCAAGGATTTATTTCATTAAGAGCAGTATATATATAGGCGAAATATAACAGTTCTACATTTATCCACCACTGAGAGTGGTACAAAGAAATTCTCTAACTTACCTTAAGGAGCACAGAGAACCTGTTCCAATAGTAAGAATTGCACAGGGATTTTCCTGGCTTTTTTTTTTTTTCTTTTGATCATGATCCTGTAGGACTATAAGAAAGTGAGGGACTTGTAGCTGCGTTTTATCAACATCAGCCCTTCCACATGTGTTGCACAGGAGGTTGTGGCAGTGCTCCCTGGTGGGCTCAGAGCCACTGCCACCACCAAGTGCAGTGTAAGGAGGCAGACTACTATTCTCAGGTGATAATTTCCTTTGCAACCAGCCACCTAATGGCTGAAGGAGGCTGACATCCCCTGGATTAGTCCTATCCTCTTACACTGAGCGCAGCAACCATTTAAATAAGAACAAAATTAGGATAAGGAAATTTAAACAAGTCTGCTTTGACTGAAATAACATTCAGCTTGAACATTCACAGAAAACCACCCAGCTGAAACAAAAAATACCTCGACCACATTTCAGAAAAGAATTGTTAGATATCCTTGGACCTATGCAAAGCTGTTTCCATTGTCTGATATAAATTAGCTCCTGGGTATAAAGGAAGTAATTCAGGCCCTACTTATTAAATGGAGGGGAAATGGGGAAGATTGTTGCATGAAACTCTCTGCCATAACAGCTGCAACTGCATGCAAACTGTAAATATAGTTTTGATTCAGCATTGCCTACATACTTTTGATGAATGCTATCACCTTCAGGGAAAATTAGAACATTTTAATAGGCAGCATCTTTTCAATTCAGTGTAGTTGCTATAGAAGTTCATTACATGCACGTCTATCAAGGTGTTGGAAAGCTTTTTAAAGAAGCAATGATAAGTTAAACCATGAATAAAATTGGTTAAAAGTGGGCCTTGTCAATCACCTGACAGAACAGAAACATGCCAGTTAATTTCCAGGAGCCTTTAGGCATGTATTTTTTACTTGATTTCTAATCAAAATTATATACAGAATAGGAAAAAGTGCAATTATTGGTCTGTCATAATACAAAACAAGTCCAAAAAGCTAGGGATAGTTGCAGGTTCACATTTATAAACTAATATACTTACATGCTGCCAAGACTAATACACTTTATTTGATTTCTGGCTGCAAAAACCCAATGATAAATGTTAACCTGGATATCAGATTTTCAGCTAGGATACCTAAGTACTATGTAACATTGACAGATATAGATAGCACAGTATTTAGCCGGAGCCTTCCTTGACCTCAATTACCACATTACATTACTGTTAACAAATTTAGAGTCAAATTGGCATTTATTATACAAGATTAGGTTCACCCAGAGTAATTTACATATTGTTACCAGGACTGCCAACTGCTTACATCTTCATATAGTCTGGAGGAAAGCAGTCAATATTAGCAGAGCAGATGAAATGATGAATATAGTGTTACATTCATGACAAATTGGAATTTTGCCTTCGATTTCATGGACCAGATTTTCACCTACGAGACATTTTTCTACATACTGTCTATATTCCTCACTGCAATTTAAAGAGCTCATATATTCATATGGAGCAAAATTTCCATAGTTTTTGACTCAGGTGAGTCAAATACTAATATGTAATGCTGTATGCTCAAAAATTTTGTGGCAAGTGATTGTGTTATGTAGTTCAGTATAGTATTTAATCAACATCAGTAATATAGATAACAAAATGCTGCCTGCTTTTTAATGTTTATGTGTTCACTGAATCACAAAAGATTAAAAAAAAGAAAAGGAAATAATAGAGAAGATAAATTGTGCCTATTTATTCATGTAAAAATATAAAATGTATGCATACATACATTTACGATTATCAGCTTTTGCAATATTTAGAACTGATGGCTGTCTCCTGTTTCAATCTATTTTCATGCTCTCTAAATTTTAGTCATAAATGGATATTATAGAATCACAGAATGGTTTGTGTTGGAAAGGACCTTTAAGGTCACCCAGTTCCAACCCCCTGCTATAGGCAGGGAACCTCGCTCTAGAGACCAGGTTGCTAAAAGCCCCATCCAGCTTGACCTTGAATGCCTCCAGGGAGGGGGATCCACAGCTGGGCAACCTGTTCCCATCTCACTCCCCTCATGGTAAAGAATTTCTTCCTAATTCCTAGTCTAAATCTACCCTCTTCCAGTTTAAAACCATTTCCCCTTGTCCTGTTGCTACACACCCCTGTAAAACGTCCCTCCCCAGCTTTCCTGTAGGCCCCTTCAGGTACTGGAAGGCTGCTGTAAGGTCCTGCAGGAGTCTTTTCTTCTCCAGGCTGAGGAGACCCAGCTATCTCAGCCTCTTCTCATAGAGATATGTTGTACAGATTAGCAATCTAACTTTCATCAGCCTTCAGAGTCCCATGAAACTGCTGGTCCATTTAAGTCAGTCCTTAATCAGATAAAACACCTAATGATTTCAGTGATGATTTTATAAGGACTTTAGAATTTGCCCTACTGTTATTAAGCATTGCAGAAGAGGAATCATAGGGTACCTCCAGTTTGTCCTCAATCTAAAAGAGCATTTAGTTCATTAGAGTAGATCTCATAAGAAATGCTTTCTTAGAGGCAGATGCTGCAGTGGAGGTATCTAAGGTATGTAATCCCTTCAGCAGAAACATGTTTATCTCAGCATGCTGTAAAGCCATAATAGCAAGCAAAATTACAAAACCAGAGATCAGCTGCTGTCTGATCTTCAACTGTGCTTTCTGAGACCCACAGACACTGTCATCTAGGGGCATCCAAAGCACTGCACAGAATTATTTAACTTAGTTGCATTGTAAATCTTTGGAATGGCACGCAACTATGTGGCTAATGCACTCAAACTACTTGTTAGTTGCACAGTTGCAATGCTTTCAATTCTAGCTTGCCCAACTCTGTAGAGCTACCATTCTTTCATCTTGTCCACATCTTTTACTTTGAAGAGAAGAAAAATGGTTTTAGGGTAAACTAAAAGGAGAAACTTTGTGTGGAAATTCATAGAAATTCTCAAAGAGCTTAATCTGCCTGAAGACATTTTCTACATGAATCAGTCAGAAATTGACTGTGTTTTTGAAGAAAAGAGTATTATAGAATTCCTTATAGAACTTCTTAAGTGCAAAAATTGACACCTCTTCTAGTCCTAAGCTTGCACCAATAGACTAAATAAGGCAATTTTTTGCTCCAGATGAAGTTCTGACCATGAGACACTCTATAGATCATGGAAGAATCTTTAGGTTTAGAACTGGAGTTATGTGGGAGATTTGCTAGACAACAAATGCTGACTGGATTCGAAATACTTGCACACAAACATGTAAAAATAATCGTCTTAAGTAAGGAAAAAAATTCCTTAAAATAAAAAAAGAAGAAAACATATTTTGAAATTACAGGTATTCCTACACTATATATATTTTAAATTTGCAAATTTACACAAAGGACTACAGAAGTAAAATTGTAGACTTCTGTTGCAAAAAGGGGATAAAATTTCCTTCCCCATTTTAATAGCATATTTGGTTTCTGATGAGTGAAAACCCCCTTATAAAACTATATTTTATGGGGCAAAATTTCAAGTGACGCTGAGGAAAAAGAAAGCCACAAAAAACACAGAAGAGAATCCAAGTAGTTAAAATAGTTTCCTGTACATGATAATGCTAATTCTTGAGCAATGTTTACCTCCTTCAAAATGCATCAGGTCCTTCATGGTTATAAAACAAAATTATTTCAGAATCAGAATGAAAGTGACTGACATTTTAATGAATTTTTTTGGGTCTTCCTTTATCTTTGATTTTTACTTTGATTGTTAGCTCAACACATCACTACACTTTGCACTTTCACCTTTCTCACACTCAACTGTGCAGGCTTGCATTTAATGCAGGAACGCAGAACATAGCACTCATGATTTATATATAGTTTTGCCACTGAAAGTCATTCATTATCACAGAGATATATTTGTTCCTTAATAATTGTTATGTATACCTTCTCATGGCCAGGACAAAATTCAAATTCAGATACTATGATTTTTTTTGGAGATCTTATGAAATCGGCCCTGGATAATGCTAAGAGTTATTGCAATGATTGCTTCTATTTGGTGAGAAACAGAAGAAAATAGGAGCTCAGCTGAAAATCTGCTCCTTCGTAGGCCAGGTTGAAATTCTCTGTGGATTTTTCATTGTCACATTTACAGACAAATAGGATGTAATTAAATTCATTGCTTGCTTCAGTCAAGGCTGTTTTGTCTTCTGGAGCCTGGGAAATTTTGGTTGTGTTCTAGAGAGTGCCCGCTGTGCAAATGCTGGCACAAAGTGGAAACCAAATATACTGCAGTGAGGTATACTGATGTGCTATCCAGAACATAGCATAATAGTAAGAATAGTAAGAATAAAATAAAATAAGAATAAAATAGTAAGAATCAAATAGCACAGTAACTGGTGCCACGAAAGCATTTACTCAATTTACTAATTGATTGCTTGTGATTCGATTGACAAGGTAAAAGAAGAAAACACATATCCATAGACATCAAATGTACTCTTCAGCTGAAACCCAGTGAAGCAACCTTAAAGTTGGGTTAACCTGGACTACTAGTGCATAACTAGTGTTGTTAATGCTAACTCATTAACAACAAATAAGTTTGTTACTTCCTATGAGATGAAATGTTGCAAGTAAAAATTTCTCCATGGATGGATCCCTAACAGAAAGTACAAGACTCCATTGCATTTTCAATGGTTGCCATCTTCTCTGGTGAGCAGAGGAGTGCCAGATTACCAAGACGCAGGTTTCTCTCTCCACGGCCTCGTGATTTGAAGTCTGTGTAAGGGCAATTTCTCCAGTTTGCTTTAATGCTTGAAAGTAAATCTAGTTAAATCTAGTTTACAGTCTGGTTTGCCAGTGGATTAGTATTCAGCTGCTTTATTCTGGCCCCTCTGCTTCACACATGTATTTTTCTCAGGTTTTTGATCTTTTGATCAAAACAAGTGTCTTTATAGGCATCTTGAGTTTTTCAGTGGAATTTAAGGCGCTCATTGGAAACTCATAATACAGTGTGTAAGTGCCAAGTCACTGTAACAGTGGCTGCTGTTAGCATTACAGTAAGATTTATTACTTGCCATTTTTAACATAAATTTGTGCCTTCGGTCTCTAAGGATCTGGCCAGATCTTACACAATTAAAGAATCACCCTATACACCTCTGTCAACCCCCCTGCATATAAGAAGCTCTTATTATAAAATGCCAGTAAGCAAAGAACAGTACATTAGACAGTTGGTGAACCTCCTCTTATTCTCTTTAAATATACCTTGCAAACAGGAGAAGTTCCTTAAGCATGCCCTATAACTTGACCATTTCAATCCAGGACTTGATGTCACTAAAGAGCCCAAGAGCACCCACGTAAAGCTATTGCAGCAAACCACCGAGTGAAAGGAGGACAGCTGATTTTTCTTACCTTTCTATTTAAAAGACTTCTGTGTGCATCCTAGAAAAGCTTTTCAATTTTATTATAAAACCTCATTATTTCTTCTTATTGCAGACTTAGTGGAGCCTTCTAGTAGAAATTAATCATATGATTAACCATGAGATGGTCTTTTAATATTGTATAGACCATACATTGTTAAACGTCCTACTCGACCCTTTATTTGCAAGTTGAGCATCTCTCATAAGACAGAAAATAAGAGACAAATCAATGCAATAACATATTTCACCTAGAGCTTCCTGCTGTATCCTAAACTCATATTATTTTTAATCTTTTTATTCAAGGAAGATATGAGATTAAATTCACAACTGTCAGAAATCTTTAAACTCAGAGGAATTCTTCCTGCTTATTCTAGCAGAGAATCTGACCAACACCAAACATTTTATACTTGATTCCCTTCACTCAGTGCCTTAAACAGGTAAAATCTGGCAATACAGTGATGATAGAGAGAAGAATCTCCACATTGATGACACTATTAAAGACAAGATGTACAACTTGTAAAAGCAGTAAGCATTCACGTGGCTGGAAATGACAAACTTTCATTTCTTCCAAAAAACATTTCACGGAGAGAGAACTTCTATATGTGTGGGATGTTACAGCATCACAGAAACAGTTTCCTTCATTTGGTTTGCTCTTTAAGTGATGGTGTTGCCCTTGCCTTTTTTGCAGGAGATCAGATCTGCAATTAAAATGGAACAACAAATGTTTCCATCTGCTTGAGTTCTTCCTATGCATCCACCACTTCTTTCTACCCGTAGCCCTCGGAGAATTTCTCCCAGATTGAGCAGATCCCCATCCCACAGGGCAGCAGCTCCCTGAGATACATTTTCTCTCCCAGTTCTGATCACTATGACAAAAGTCAGAATGTTTGTGAGCCAACTAAGAGAGAACAAACATCAGTAAAGATATGAATACCAAATGAGATCTGCACAGATGAAGCCACAGCAGATGATCTGAGCTGTGGGTGCTCTTTGGGAAAGATGTAGATTTAATTTCTGTGTTCACACTACAGCCTGGGTCCCAGCCTGAGATGCTGGAGCTGTAGCACTGCAGCACCTTTTCTGTGCTCAGCGCAGGTGCAGCTCTCACCTGTGCACCTGGGGAATACTGTAGCTGCAATTTGCTTTGAGCTGGAATAACGTTCTCACTCAAAGAGAAACGATCTCCACTAACCACATGGCCTCTGAGGTTACTTTTTGCCATTTCAGTGGTTGCACAAGAGTCTGTTTTAATCTGCAGGTTTAATGGCTAACGCAGCCCATTAAGAGCAAGAAATGAAAGAGCTGCGAGCTACTGAATACTTTCCAGACTTTTCCAGTGGGTCAGTACATGGACTGTCAGATTTTTAGTGCTTAGGATCGCAGGTTTTCAGTTTTAGCTAATTTAAAATAGAGATATTTAATGAAAGGCCTATATATGTTACCATTATAACTAGTTTATGCTGCTATCAAATATTTGTAACAAGTAATTATATCCACATTCAACTGGGAGTTTATACTATAGTAATTTTTATTATTATTATTGTAAGTTTGGCTCATTTAGTATGTTTGTAGAAAAATTATGCTATTCAAAGGCATGGCAAGTACCTAGGAAGGAGATTGGCATAAATGTCTAAGGCACCTGTCAATCATTGATTTTCCAAGGCTACATCTTAGAACGCCTATGTTCTTTTGTAAACTTGACCTGAAGAATTGAGATCATCACCAGTTAGCACTGGTTTTCTTGAGAAAATACCTTAATCTTTCAGGTCAAATGTATTTGCTGTTGATGCGATGCTGTAATAAAATCTGTTATGTTCAGTGATATTGAGGACTTTTGAAACAGCATATTGAGAAGTCAGCACCATTAGCTCTTTATTTTACAACGAAATAGAATAGAAACTGCTAAATCAAAATGCCACCTACTAAGCTTGAGCCATTTTTACACTTTTGTAGGACTGCAGGCTTAGGCAATGTTGAACTGAAGCATTTGTGGTTGGCCATGTACTGTAGCAAGAACTGAGACACCCCCAGAGGAGCTCAGCATTTGGCAGAAACAACTACAATGTTCAGCATTTAGATAATGGGGAGAAAAAGAGAAAAAAAAAATCAGTCTCAGGAGTGGGACTCTCTTCTCACTACAAGTATAAATCAGGAGTAGCTCCACTGAAATCAAGAGAGGTCGATCAGGGAGAGGAAAATCAGACTTTGATGTATCTAAATATAAACTCAACATGTGCTACATTTACCAAAACCTTGCAAACATTACTTTTTCCCCTGGAGATTGTGTCCAAATCTGACTCTTACCCTAATGTGCACTGTAAGAGATATAAAAGCCAATGCAAGTGAATATGCAAGGTTCTGGCAATCTTCTCTAGTTTATTCTGGCATTGCAGGAAAATCCAATTCAATCCAATACTGAAGTATTATCCACTTCAGTATAAACTCATCTTTTCAGCTATTCTACAGTGAATGAAATGTGTTCCCTCTACTGCAGATTTCCTCAAATCCACCTATCTTTTTACTGACCTGGTGGAAAAAAAGCCCCCTTCCTTCTAGCTCATGGGCTGGAGCTCTTCATGACCACAGAGACATTTCTGAAGGTTTTTAAGAGTTGCAGATGCTTTCAGTTCTTGTAAATGTGTATGAGACAAAGAAATAAGTGGACAAATAAGCGTTCTTACAGGAATTAACTTGCAGAAAACAGAAACTTGGTAATATGATGATATGCTTACTGCCAATTTAAAAAATTACATAGGAGAGCCCACTTCTGGAGAGCACAGCGTAGGAGCTGAGCAATGTAGAATTTTCAAATCCTTTATTCTAGAGCAGATGAGGCTGGTTTGCTGCTAGCACAAGGCACCATGTGAAGAACTGTCTCGACTGGCCTTCACTTAGCTTGTCCACAGCTACAGACTGCTGGAGCTTGGATTCACCCCAGCTCTTCCCTGGCTGCTCCCTTCTGCCCCAGAGTAGCTCCTTCCTAAGAGACGCTCTGAGCTGCTCATGTCTAAATATTTAATCTTTCTTTAAACAGCAGTCATTACATTTTTAAATAAAAGCTGTTTACACTGTTTGTTTTATCTCTTCCCACTGTCTTTCCCAGTACCTTTGTGCTGTTCCCTAAAAATTGCTCATTTTGAAAAGAAGGCAGATATCATGGCTGGGTGGAGAAGTGCATCTCTATCCAGCCCTTTCTAGTCTAAGGAAATCCAAGCTATCTCCTTTTCACTGATGGAGGGAAACCTTGCTGCTGGGTTATGCCCCTGTTGCTGTCTTTGCTGTGTTTGTAGCTAAAAGAAGTGAACAATTTAAAACTTAGAAATCAATGGTAATTGGTCTTTGTACAAATTCACTCTAAGTGAAAGACTCAATTTCAAGTGATATCATACTGATTGGAAATCAATTCTTACCAGCAAAAAATGTTTTTAGGCATCTAAAACTCATTCTTAAAGACTTGGATCACGACCATGTTGCAGGACTGTATCATTTGTCTCCATAGCCAAAGTTTTCAGATCTTACAACTTCAGAAAAATCAGCAGTGAAGTACTGATGCAAATATCCAACCATTGCAAGCTCATTTAGAATCTGTCCTGTTGTAGTTTTTGAAAATACAACAATAGTTTAGAAAGTCAAATGGAATTATTTAAAAATCTTTCCCACAGCAGATAACATACATCTGTGACGATAAATACTTTTTGCAGTCTTATTCTGGTATGGAGGGCAATGGCAACAGTACACACACATCTCACAGTTTTACCAAGAGCACTTACATCCTCTCCTGTGTTTGTTACTCTTAGTTGGCCTGGACTTTCTTACAACCTCTGGTAAATAGACAGGGATTTCATTACCTTCACCTAAATCTTACCTCCTGTTCCCTGCGATGCCAGTCAAGTCCCTGACAACATGGGCCTGGCCAAATGCCAAGAGGCTGCCTTCTGTGGTGCAGTGTTCCTCATGGTCCCAATTTCCCTTGCCTGTTCGATACCTGGCTGCCACAGCTCTGAGTGCCAGGATGTGAGCAGCAGTCATGGGCCTTATAGTGGCAGTGGTCTTAGCCTCAGACATACTATTGATCTGGCCACGCTGCACGACTGGAATGTATCTTTCTCTCTCAGATGACTTTAAATATTTTTTGTCCATACCAATATTCCTCAGTCCTTCAAATCTTTCTTCTCAACTTTTAGAATAAAGGTTAGGTCAATATTTCTTTATAAGTCATACTTTCAAAACACTAAATCATGCATTTGTTTGCCTTCGACTGCACTTTTACCAGCTCGGTCAGCAATGTCCTTCCTATAACACGTTACAGAATTGCAGGCAATCCAAATGGAGTCTGACCAGTGCTTTTCAAAGTAGCAAAGTAACATTAGTAGTAGTAGTATTATGCTTTTGCTTGCATTTGTAGTTCTGCCAATATTTTCAGTTCAAGACCATATTTGAATTTGGTTTTCCAGAGCAAAACAGGAATTGGTGCACCTGTGAATGCACAAGCAAACGGCCCAGCAATAATTGGCATGTTTCCTTCTTCAAACATGCTCCTGTAAAGGTGACAAAACCCTTTCAGAATAATTCACACCTAATACCCTACCAACAATTTTAACAGAGAGAATGTACCCCCAGAAGTGATTTTAGGTATTGTATGAAGCATCAATATTAAATTAGTAGCATTCATATCCAGTTAATCAAATGAGTTCTGAGCCAAAACCTCAGAGACTCTGAGGGCTTCCATCTTGTTTGATTTGCTATTCTTTGCATGAGATGCATACTACAGTCTCTTTAGTAAAAATCCCTTGGAGAACTTTGCAACAACACTTTGGTACAATAGTCTGGCTCAAATCCATCTCCTGCAATTATATTTCACTATCAATGGCCTCTCCTTCACCGTCTTACACTACCAACGTGAAACGTAGTCTAATGTTCAATGTGTAGGAACTGCTGCATTATACCTTGGAGGGACCATCATTTAAACACTGAGGATATTGATTCCAATTTGAACTTCATTTGTTGATCTGATGGTGCTTTGAGACAAAAGATACTGCATGCAGTCACTGCTAGTGATCATCACCTCTCCACCAAGATTATATACATAAATGGTTTATTGTTTGAATGCCTAACCTCAGAACTCCCAAATGTGATACCCTAACCCTCTTAACTTCCAAACGTGATACATTTGTAGGGAGTTCTTCACAGTTTGTGCATGTTTACCTGTTGAGATGGCATGATGCCTGGCTGCTCACAAGTTGGTCAGACACTTCCCCCTAAGGCATAAGTTTCCAGGGAATATGAGAGCTAAGACAGGAGTCCTAGATAATATTTAAGTGCCATCACTTTTATAGGAAACCCTTTCCACTGTGACAGCTCTGCCACACTGGTGTCACATCCCTCTTTACACTTCATCACGCCTGTTCACACTTTGCGCATTGACGAATCAATTAAAGCATTTTCCTGGCTTCTTCAGTCTCCCTTTTGCATCAATATGGGACAGTTTGCTTGCAACAAGACAAACTTTCACATCTGGATATTCAAACCTTTTATGGAAGGTAATGAGAACACATATTACACAGGTAAATCAACAAGCATAGCAGGACAACAGTGGAATATTTATCCAGCTCTGCTTTGCTTCCTTGCAAAATTTAAAAAGAAATTGTGGCTGTAATTTGAATTCTAGAGTTGGTCAACTAAAAGGAAAGATCTATTTTCCTTTTTAGCAATATAAGAACTTGTAACAACCACTGAAGTATAATATACTTGGGGTCAAGTCAAAATGTGTATGCCTTAATGAATACACATTACATGGAACCTAAGCTGGGCTCTTAGTAGAAGTTACCTGAAACTCAAGAGTGATACACACTCATAAATTCCATTGCAATTAGTGAAAGCTACAGGCACGTGACAGCTTGGAAAATATAGCTTCTACCCAGATGTATGAAAATGCTTTATAATCTACACTGAGGTACCCTTGCATAGAAAACCTACTTCATTGAAGTTATCATGCACACATCAGTGTAATCCATAGGCAGCATTTTTCAATATTAAGTCTACTGAAAGCCTAATTGTCAGGCATAGCAAAACATTAACATATCTCCTTGAAAATCAGTCTAAAACCTCCCATTCTTAAGACTTTCAAAGTTGATCAAAAAGAACAAGCTTGGTAAACTCTCCTGCTTAAATGTTTGCCCGCTTTTCAGATTCCGATATTGAGCTCCCCCAAAGGGAATCAAACAAGCCTCAGATCTTCTGCCTTGACCTAGCACTCTCACTGCAGAACAGAATTGACAAGAAGAGAAGTCTACTCTTGCCTATTTATATGTTCATGAACATATACTCTTTTATATGCACACAGAGGCAAACGAGTTAGGAAAATAGAGATATTTTACATAACTATGCTGGTCAAAGAAAATCTCTGCCCACTCAAGTTCAGGATCATGGAGACTCACCCAAAATAATGTAAGTCCCACCCAAATATTTGCCAGCGTCACTCAAAATTAACAGCAAATCACACCACTGTGACCATATTTAATACACAAAGCAATCCACTTTAGTGATGATTGGACTGTAAAACACTTTAGTAATTGTAAAAACAAACCAACATTTTTCTTTATTCTTTGATTTGTTCTTGATTATCCTTTGAATAAAAGGATTTTCATTTGCCACTGATGCGGAGTAGCACCATGATTTCCAATCTGAAATGCATGAGCTATGGTCCCACTGTATGAACACACGCCCTTCATGAAGACAGTGTTTAATCCTGCCATTTCTTTCTTGTGAAAGTTATCTTAACTATCCACTAGTAATTTTTGTAATTAGTGCTTGTAAGACTGGCACCAGCCTATAATACATATTTAGAGATACAGATTTTTTACCTTAAGCAGAATCAAAACCATGCTGCACATTAAAACTTTTCTTAACCTGTTGCAGGTGCAACAAAAATGATGTTCTGAGCCTTTTCCCTAGCTTTTTTTTTTTTTTTTTTTTCTCCAAGAAGGTAAAGGAAAGAAATTTGGGTTAAAGCTTTTGTAACCTTCAATTTACTGAATTAGGGATTTCTTAATTAGAGAAGAAAGCAGCTCCTGGAAAAGTAGCATGTGAGTATTTACTTTCTGTTTAAAGACCTTGGATTAAAAGATATTGGAACAGATAACACAACAAAATTAGTTTTTGCTGATGGTGAGGTAAAGGTTTCTGCTGTTGCTAGGATATGCAGCCCTATCACAGCCAATCTTGACGGCAAAAATTGGTGCCTTAATTTCCCAGTGGTCCATGCTACTTCTGACTTAGGCCTCATTCTGGTTAATCACGCTGTCATTCTCACTACAGATTGCCTTTTGACATCTTCATCTGCAAAAAGATTCTACAGTCAAGCCTATGGCAAGTCAGTTCAGTGTTTCACTGATGGTCAGGGCTGAACTCCTGCTCAAGTTTCTTGTAAAGCAAAGAGGTTTGCTAAAGGCTGAGGAATGCAGTAACTGAAGTGTTATTTTGCTTGGCAGAGGGAGATGTGACCATGTCTGAGCAAAATATAATTGGAGAAGTGATTACATTTGGCTCCTGTTACTGCAGCATCAGGAACCACTTACACTGCTACAAGAAGAATCTAAAGATGGAGGCTTTCTCTGCTTGCGCAGGTTAAAATAACAAAACAGAATAAAGTTGCCTCGCATTTACATTTGTGAGCTGAAATGCTCATTACGCTTGGCACTGACTTGTCTCAGATGATACATTCTAATGAAAACTGATTTCTAATGAAAACTGAATGAAAGCAGATTTTGTTGTGATGTCTGCTTTATCAGTCATGATGGTGGAATGGACCATCTGTATTAATTCCCTTACAAAACTGCAATTCATGCCCTCAGCTATTTATGTATTTGGGATTGTTTTTCCTTTCATGCCCCCTATAAGGCAGCTTCACAGTGTAGCAGGAGGTAGTATATATACCCAATAGAGTATATACCCTGTGAAGACATGACTGCTGTCAAATGCTGCCCAAAAAAGTTTCCCGAGTATGATTGACAGGTGTCTGAGTACAGGTTTTGCCTGAAGAGTAACATAAGAAAATCTGTGAGATACCTACATTTCAGCCAGCTAGAAGTCACTTTCTTTATCTCTGTCTGAAAGATAAAACTGCTGTTATACAAGACCAGAAGTTAATTCAGTTAGAAAATTAAAGACTATTTATGCAATGATACCCAAACCACCAAACCACATACCTTTTTCCCCAAATATATTACTGTTTCTTTCACTGCTGTGTATCAGTGTGTTTAAAGTGTCGCTGAACCACATCAAATGTCAATTTCCTCTAGAAAATACTTGCAGATGTCATTGAAGTTATGCCAGTAGAGAAACACAGGAAAAAAAAAAAGGATAGGTAAGACTGAAGAGGAAGCATTTAAGCATTTTAGTATTTTGAATAATTTATCGATGCTTTTCAAAAGCAGATGCGCTCTCATTAACACTGCCTCTCTGATGACTTCTGCCCTTACTACCTAGATTCTTCTGGTGCCAGATGTCTACTGTGATTTTCCACAGTTACAAAAGCAGACCATTTGATCCAGTGAGCTGCAGAGAAACAGTACAGACAGCCTTGTGGAAGATCTCCCAGCAATCACTATTATTGTTTTAGAAAAGAGCAGAAAGATTATCTGATGCTCTTAGCACCTTCTTTGACACCCAACAGATATCACAGCTGTAAAGGTGAATCAGTTGAAAAAAATTCTTACATCCAGTAAAATCCAGTGAGCTAGGCACTGCTGTTCTTGCTTACAGTGGCTAGCTTTATCAAGGGCACCTAAATTTAAGTCACTGATGTTTCTTACAGGGACAGTAAGTAATACTCATCCTGAGGAGAACATGGGTTTTTAGAAAAGTGGAGAGTAGAGAAGAAATCTGGCTAGTGCAGTAGGTAACCAGAACTAAGGGTGGTCGAGGGGCACTAGCGCAGGGGAGCAAACAAGATCATTGCAAGTGTGGTTGATGAGTTAATTCAAGTAGTTGAGAACCCAAACCCAGAAGAAAATCTAATCTCAGTAAAAAGATCCTGCTTTGCAAATACACAAAGCAGCAAACAAGATACAAGCATTTTAATGAACCACAGAGAGCTGCTTGGGCAAAAGATGCTCAGATGTTTTCTGGTTAGTGTCATTATAATCCCTCTCCTAATTCATATTGTCTTACCAGTACAGATGGTGCTACCCTCTACAACAAGGATACAGAGAGTATTGTCCTTCATATAAAATAATTACACGCACCATATATGCAGCAGTGACATATATGTACTGGACTCTGAAACCAAGTGATAAATTGCATTTCTCCAGCACCTCTGACCGCCTCACCTGCACTCTGCCCACTAATCCATCTTTGCCAGGACTACCTCTAACCTTCTAAACCTATCAGCTGTTGGCAGACAATCGTCATTTTTTTTTCTAGATAACAACCCGCTAAAAAGAAAGCTTTTACTTCCCGCAGATGAGGAATATGCCTCCACAGTGTAGTTATCTGAGCTTCAGGGCACTCTAAAACACCAGCAAGTTTAAAATCTAATATCTCAAATCACTGGAAGCTCAGAAATGGGGGCGAGCAATAAACTCACACCCTTAATTTTTTAGTATATGCTTTATCAGATGTCCAAGTTTTTTATTTTAGTCCCGGTAAATCACAAGATATCAGACTTTCAAATTGCAGTGTTGTGAGGCACTGAAAGGCTCTCAGATCACACTTGGAAGTTAATTATTCAAGTTCTCAGCCTTGAAAGACCTGTACAAATAACTTCACAGCACTAAGGAAATTTGGTATAAAGGAAGAAAATAAGAGGTACAAACGCACACACACACACAATCGATTCCGAAGTACCACAAAATACATCTATTGCTGTGTTGCTATATGTTTTTCCAATTTAATTTCACCAAATCATCTCCAAGCATAGGCAGATGGAATCAATGTCTTTTTTCCTTCTTAATAGCAGAGAAAAAATGTAAGGAGACGTGGGCAAATTTTCTAGCAGCTTGGTGCACGTGTAGAGAACTACTGAAATCAAGGCCTTAAAGTTCTACCTCAACAGAATGATAGCATTTTGCCTAGCATATTTGGGTTGAACAGCATATCCATTGCACAGAAAAACAATATTCAGTCAAAACACCAATTAAACCACCACCACCTTTCCACCTCTGTGCAATGCATGGTGACGGAATGGAACAAGACACCGAAAAGTAATAAAGTGCCTCACTGTATTCTAAAGCTCTTACATGCATTCCTAAGGAAAACCCCATTCATCTCATTTCCCTGCTCTACTACTGGCAAACTATAGCAAAACCCAGCAAATTCTGAGACCTTAGAAACAGGCTGACCATTCCATGCAGTGTGTACCAGCAGGCTACTTGTCCTCCTTCCTTACTGCCCTATTGATTGCCCTCTTTAATTTACAAAGAGCGCAGCACTTGAGAAGAAACACATGTGGCCATGAGTCTGCCATGATTCCCCCCTTACTCCTAATGTACATGGGAACCAGAGCCTGCAGAACATTGTTTTGGGTCAATGTTGAGCACACCCTATATTGAAAAGCAACAGCAGAAAACCTGCACGCCAAGGCCGGACATAAAGGGAAATTCACATGTGCTGATGCGAACTGATGCAGTTTGTTTCACAAGCCTCTGACAACCTCGGGCTGCTTCTTCACTGTCGCTCTCAGAAAACTTGTGCTTTGGTCAGGAATCCTGTGGTGTGCTTTTCCATCGTGGGAATTAATTTAAAAAATAATCCTACTATATCCATGGGTACTGTTAAAAAGAAGAACATAATCTATTGAGTTTTACAAGAGTTAGATAACCGTCTAAATTTAATCTCCACTGAATCGAATAGACATGTAATACTGAAGTGGTAACTGCAAAAATGTTAGGGCTTGTTTGAGAACCTCCCTGAAGCCCTGATGTTTTCCTTCTCCTCATGAAAAGGAAAAAAGAAGTTACTCTTCCTTTTGGTAAGTATTGTTTCAAAACTCCTATGATGAGGTTTGCAAATAATTAATAACTATTATTAACTCATTTGCAGTTTAACATCAAGAATCAGATTATACTAAAGCAACATTAGTGTAACACAATTTTCTCAAGAATTTTGAGAGCCTGAAGATGAAGAAAATTGAAAACTTGAAAGAAATGCTTTTTCCATTAAAAGAAAGTTTCACTGTGACTGAAGTACATCAGTTAGCTTTCTACTTCTTTGCAGATTGTTCCTGGCTTTGAGCATCATGTAATAAATCAGTGATATGTTGAAATAAGATATCTGTAACCAGAGCTGGTCAAGTGTACGGAATTAGTTTTTCCAGGAAATATTCCATGTGCACACTCAGGTTTTTAAGCTATTGGATTCCTGACATTTTTTTAACCATTTGCAAACCAAATGTCCTAAAATATTTAGAATATTGATGATTTTTTAACTTAACGATTCAAACAAACTTAGAAAAGTTGTGCTTGTTAAGCACCATGATGCGTGTTATCCTCAGCATGCTTTGTTTCAATGAGCTTAGATGGCAAGATTTCACAGCACAGTATAAACTCCAGGATTAAGCAAGGCTTTCAGCAGCTTTTTTTAGTTCACAGTATCTTCACAAGAAATTTCCAGAAAGCACGGGATAACTCATTGTCATGTTCCCCCACACGACCACACTGCCAAGTTCAAAACCTCCACTGCCATTTGTACTTCTGGACTCATGGGTCCACAGCATCCATTTTCCAGATAGACCGAAGTTCTCTGTAGTACTGAGCACGAAGAATCATGGAAGCATTATTACATCCAGCCCTTAAACTGTTTCCTGTGTGTATACAGAAGGGTAAGTTTATTCACCACTGTGTGTCCCCTTCTGGGAGTTTCTTTTAAAACAAGGACAACAATAGAAATCTGACGCAATTAACAGTATTTGAAGACTGAAAGGTTAAAAAAAAAAAAAAAAGCAAGCAGAAAACACTGTTAAGTGCTAGAGTAAAATTTTCATGTGACAGTGGATCATACGTGGACAGCATGTTTGAACTACATCTACGGTTGCAGAAACTGCACATACAAATACATACTGAGACAACACTGTACAGTCACGGCTTTGCATAAAAATCAATGAAGATCTCAGAAGAATGTGAGGACGTCAGTCGATATGATCCCATCCTAAAGATCTCTATGTGGAGCTGAATTCTACGGCCCTCCTGCCTCTGTGAAAACAAATTTGACTTCAGTCATCGTGAGAGGCACATTTCCATAGGATGTGTTTCTGTAAGATACTGCACACAGACCTTTTTTTAAATCTATTTGTAAGTGTGAACAGTTAACAGAGCTGGGATTCACACCTTCGGATCAAAGGAGAGTAGGTATTTGAAACCTGATGCTTATACTATTAAGGGATCTGTATTCCTGCTTTCCTCTCACAGGTTGCGTTCTATAATGAAAACTTGATATCATCAAGGTTTCTGAATATCATAAATTTATCAGAAAAAAATGTGCTTTAAAAGAATAATATGAATATGATGTACTTTGGATGACACAGATTGGCTTTCCTTGGATCTCCACACGAGAGCAATATTTGGTTTAGGTGCAGGAATGAAGAACTTCCTAATTTTTAAGAATGTAAAAATGCTTTGCTGGCACAGACCTTATGCCAAACAGGGGACAAGATAAGGAATCAGTGAGATAAATATTTTATTTATTAATTGTTTAAACAGGAATTGCTTATGATTGCGTAAGTTTCGATGGTTTTCCAAAGGAGGCAGAACAATTCTTAGCAAACATTGCTTTGTTAGAAGTGTTGCAAATGTACTGTATTATTATCTGTGTCTTCCTTCATATGTTGTGATTATGTGTTCAGTAAATAGCATCCAGTCTAAAAAGACCTTGTTGTGAAATCAAGCAACATTAACTCATTAAGTCAATAATTCATGGATTCTTTTATCTAAAGTGGCAACATCACACCATCAGTTCACAAAACAGCCACTTCTCCGAAGTGTATGTGATGATAATAATGGATTTTCTAACAATACACTCTCAGAGCAAGGTCACTGCGCACAGATGTGGTGGACGCCATGATCTGACCTAGGTCAGCAAAACAAGCTTTATTATTGAACCTAATTATGAACTATCAAGATAATGGCCTAGACTAAACTGTTTCCTAGGGGATTATTTAGAAACTAGTCAGCCATTTTAGGTTCAGATCTACTGTACAGCACTACCTCCAAAAGTACAGCAACTGCTGCTGGTGTGCACTATACCCGCTAGGTACAGTGTGTACATGTGATATAATATACACCTACTTTTAAATATTTATGTACTTATCAAAGGTAACTTGTTTTTATGGCATATATCCAAATCAAACTGAATGGCATTTTTTTTTTTTTTTTTTTTAAATGAGAATAGCCTGGTGAAAAGAGAGCACCAGTAAAGAGAAAAGTGAGGCGTAGAAGTCTGCATTATCATCCAGTAAAAGCGTAACAATACAAACTGCTTGCATTTGGCATCATTTAGGTTTAGAAATTGAAAAAAAAAAAAAAAAAAAAAAAAAAAAAAAAATCTCTTGATACAAACTGATTTTAAAACACTAAAAAGTGCATAGAAATGAAACCAGAACTGCTTGGAATGCCATTGACTGCTTTCAGATCAATCACAGTAAAATTCATGATATTCATGATATATTTCAAATGTAGTTAGTAGGAGAGCTCACATAAGAAAATAATTTAATTTTTCCCATGTTTCTCTGATTAGCTAAAATTAATGCATAGGACTAAAGCTGTCTGGTGTCATTTTTTGCTCAGCTGAGAGCATTTTAACTTATTTTTCCTCCATAGAAAGAAAAAGCAGTTGAGTTTACTTCTCCAGACAGTATAGTCATTAAAATGTTTCCTTCCCTTGTGTGTTTCACTCCTATTCTCCCAGGTATATAGAACTGTCTCATTATTATTTTATACTTCAGCTCATGTAATTATACCCAAGTTTCAGAGAGGAATAGTTCCTTGAGATCAGAGTTCTTCTGCTAGAAGTAGAGCCAACCTCTGAGTACTTCACGTAGGGAAAGATTGATTCCCTGTACTATTTAAAATGATCTGGTTTTATTTAAAATGTTGATTCCTGTGATAACTAGAAACCCATTTTTGAGATGTTTGTTTTTCTAAGATCAGAGTTCTGCTGCTGTGATAAACTTCTCACCTTTAATCCAGCATCCAGTCCCATGAACCAGTCAACCTGTATGAATTAACATGATGTGATTGACCCCGTACCTTGCCTGTGGGTTTATAATGAGATCTAACTCATGGGAAAACATGCAGGGGGAAGGGAGGGGGCAGCTCAGCCTGAAACCTTTCCTTTAACTGGTTGGCCTGTGAACCCATAAGAACTGGATCTCCCACAGAAGTTATGATTTGAAAGCATTACTTTCAAATCACACTTGGAAAAGTTCACATAGCTCTGGTGCTAATACACTGGGGCAATTTGCAGAAAATTTTGTATTCCTTCATGCCATACTGACAAAGACTGAAGTTCACAGGCTCTAGGCCAAAAGAAGCCATAAGGGAAAAGTAGTTTTTCACAGAAATCAAGATAAAAGAATGACTTAGTCATGCATTGTTGGAAAGAGTCCTTAGGAATAAATATAAGAGAGAAGGTACAAAGGAGACCTACTTTTTCAGGGGCATCACTGAAAAGGCGATCTTAAAGAAACAGAGATATCTCCATTTCATACCCTTAATCAGCCAGACTCCGTTTATTCTGAATTAGTCAGATTTCTATAGCAAGAATACTGATTTTTATAGCAATCTCTTAATAAATTCTGGAACAAATTGATCATCCTGCTAACAATAACTGGTTAGAAGATCATTCCCAATAATTTGAGTAGTAAAAGCATGTTTTAGACACTGGAAAAATTTGTTTAATATTTTTTTTTATTGTGATAGAACTATTTCTATTAATATAATCAGGAAGAGAGACCAGAAATCTTTCAGTTAGAATTAAAGGTATTTCATGTGACAATGCTGCTGCTGCCACAATGTTAGACAGAAAAAACTCTATATTAGGCGTACTGTGGACCTACAAAGGCAGAGAATAAATCCATGTTCTATTCAGCTCCTAAAAGATCCAAAGCCAGTATTTTAGAAGGAATTCAGTAGGAAAAGCAGAAGTCAGTTAAAAGTAAATTGGGAATTGGCACCAAAATCAAACACAGAGCTCCGAAATACCAATGAAGATGCTTGAAACATCAGCGAAACACTCAACAGCCAAGAACGTGAAAACGCAGAGAATCTTAGCAAGAAATATCAAAATTGCACAGGACAGTAAGCAAAACATTCATGGAAGCAGATCTTTCTAAAGAAATTTTCAGAGAGCACTATGAAAAGTACCTACATAAAGGGACCAATTGCTCCTCACCCGAAAATAAACTCAACTTTTATTTTACAACATAAAAGATTTGATTCAAATTTTAACTATTCCCCAGCTAAAGGCAGATTGCTGTGTTTGGTGTGTCAATAAGCACAAGAGATGTCCTGCAATGCTGTAGTCCTGTTTCTTCATTTGCAATTGCCGCTCCCATACCTTTCAATTAGAGCTTGTTCAACACGGGTAAAATTGGGGTTAATGCCCAGCTAGGCCTCCTACCTAGAAATTTTTGTACATGCTGTACATCTACAGTTCTCATGGACCACAGAGGAAGCAGTGGGTACTGGATTACATTAATGTAGATATCTAATCACGGATTTAGACAATAGTGATAGAAAAATCTAATCTGAAAAAGAAATTTCTCTGCAATTCAACTTCCAGGAAGAATTCTGCTAGTAGCCCTGCTCCTTGCCCTCCCACTTCCACACTTTGACCCTCACCACGTGATGACAGCACAAGCTGTTGTGCAGCTACTTAACAATGACACCTGGAATCTGGGCTCTGACTCAACAACCACAGAAATTTGCAAGCATCTTCTCGCTCATTTTGGTAGACTTCAGAGTGTGGTTGTATTCCGTGGTATAGCACGAGAATGCTAAGAGTGGTTGGCACTGAAGGATATTATAGCACTGCTATTTAACATTTCTGAAATCTTTCTACAGAAAGCTTGTAATGAAATTGAAGCTCAGAATTTCAACATCAGTGGGAAACGTTGAGCAATCTTGTGTAATTGGCAAGCATTCTAGTCAATTTAATGTCCTCCTTGTGCACATATGCACCGACCTGCTTTATGTGCACACACTTTCCGTAACACTCAGTGGAATTAGCCTCTCTTTTCCACAGCCTCATGATACATATGTGCTGAATCAGGCCAACACACTGCTTTGTACATAAGTGCAAGCAATAAAATCAATTGTCTGGAGCATTATCTGATGTAGTCAACCAGTGGAAGCACTTTACATTTTGTTTATGCCTATTCCTGGTCACTGTTTTAAAATAAAGCATATTGAAATTGTGTTACCTTTTCACCACAATTCTATTGTGCTTCTAGGTTCCAGACCAGAAAGGGAATGCAGGACAGACATTACAGTTTTAACTGTCACATAATTGAATTTCAGGGAAAGAGGGAAAGGCAACAGACCAATACTTCAATAACAGCAAAGAAACTTCTTGACAACTGGATTACACTGCTTATGTTCTTCCCACCTTCCTATAGCTCTTAGTTCTTCCCCAGATTCTGACTGCTGAAATCAACTCTTTTGATCTGATTGTGGCTGCAGATAAGTATCAAAGTAGTAGAGTTACTAACTACAATAAGAGGATACACAGCTTTTGTGCTAATAAGCACTTCCTTTTAAATGCTAAGAGCAATTAGTCCTTTTGTGTCAACTATTGATTATGCAGACTGATAGACAAAAAAAAGCAGAACCTCATTCTTCATTGTCCTGTATTTCTAAAGAGCAAAATTGGCTTCGAGCAATTCTAAAGCAGAGCAATACTCCATCTTCAGAAATCAAGAGCAGCTTAGCCATATTACACAGCTACAATGATGGGTTCAACCACGAGCAAAAAGCAGTTTTTGATGTGCTTCTTTCTCAGCACGGTTTCAGGAAAATATCCACTTCAGATATTAGCTTCCTAGACCAAAGATGAAGAGGATTTTTTCCACAAAGCCTTAGAAATGAATACACTTTTTTTCTAATTGAAATGATTTATTTGGAAAAGTGGCTTCTTTCACTGTTAAAAATTAATTGAGCATTTAATTTAAAATCTGCATTGCTGCTTCACACAAGTGAATGTGAAGATATTCCATGAACTACTCCTTAATCCCTATGAATTTTCTACAAATACCTTAAGCCTTATTATATCAGCATCCTTGAAAGCCAAGTTTTTTCAGTGTCTCAAGACGTTACTGCAGCAAAGGAGAATATAGTAGGTCTTCATGCATAGTATTTGAGAGGCAGAGAATTTTCAAAGAGAATAAAGGAAGGTAGCACTTATTTACACTGTGGCTTGAAGATTTTCTTGATACAGCATATTAAATCCACAGAAGGATTCTATTTTCTCACATAGACACATGAACACACTAGTCTGTATTACCTCCATGCCTTGGAAAGAGTACGTTATTCACCAAGAAAACACACTGTTATAAATTCCTTGCCTTACTCCCCCATTACAGAGTAGTAACATAAAGTAGAGCAAGTCTCTGATGGGTGCATTAAGGTCTTGCAAATGCATTTAAAAAAAATGCACAAATTGATCATAATTCAGTTTTCAGGTGATAATTGTTTGATACTTCTGCTGCTGTACCTATTTAAGACTGCAGTTCTAAGTACAATTTTGTGTGTCTAAAACCCCCATCTGAGTGCATCAGCCAGCATCTGGGCCCATATCACAAATATTCATGCAAAAGGGATTAGAAGTAGAAGAAATAGATAGCTACTTAGCTAAGGCATAAGTGTATTCAAGGTTTGGGTATTTGACACGTATGAAAGCATTGCAGTGCCTTCTGATAAGTGCCCATTAGCACGTTCATTTATGAATTTTGAATGTGTAGTGTTGGGTTATTCATATCTGGGATTTAGGAACTAAATAATATATTTATACAGATTTGCCTTATTTGATTAATGCTTTGTTTTGCTAGAATTTCTTCAGCTTGAAAATACCTTTCCTGCTTGTTTTGCTTTCCATGAGCACTGCTGATCCCCATTACTGAAATCTCTACTCAACCATTAGACTTTTTTTTTTTTTTTTTTGTAAGTGCCTGCATTGCTTTTGAAAGCTGTTGAACTTTCAGATTTATGACACTGAAAATCTACGCCATTGATCCACCGCACAAATACATTACAGAGAACACTTGCAGTATATGGCAGCTCTTTACTGAAGAGCTCTTTCAACATGCTTCACTCCCGACCCAGGGCCCATCTCTAGAAGGGAGAAAAGTTGTCTACTCATTGAACTTCTCAATCGGGACCAGAAAATGTACAATCACTGTATATGCTGCCATTGCTAAAATGGTAGCAAACTTCCCTCTGCACCAACATCCAGATTTCAATTCCATGATCTATGGAAGAGAACCTTTGGATCTCTTCTGGATTTTACTGTTCTACACTCTTCGTAAAACAACTAGTACCATTATTTAAATGACCAAAATACCCATAAGTCTATTGCTCCAGACTTCTGAATTTCTGTGTGAGAGTCCATACAACACCCAGGTTACAGGGCTTTTTAAACACAACGTATTAGTATACAATAATCTTGAACTGTTGGTCTGGACACTAATTTTTACAGGAGGTGCAGATACAAACAAGTGCAGTTAAACATGCTACAGATTTATAACTGCTGTGTTCACTCTTCAAATGATAGAAAATGGTTTAAGAAATGAGAGTATGTTTTCTTCCTACATTTTAAGTCATCTCAAAAAGCATCCTGAGGCAGATATTTGAGCCTTAAAATAAAACCATAGCAAAGGTCACTGAACACTGGATAAAAAGGATGCAATCTCAGATCTTTCAGCTTAGAAAAAGTGAGATAGTTCAAAGAAAATTTCAGATCATTCCACTGTCTTTTCTTCTGCCTATTAATCTGCATTAGATGCTGTTCATCTCACAAGCACAATGCAAAGAAATACAAACATCCTTGCTCAAAAATGACTTTATACCTCTCATGAAGCTCTATTTCCTTCAGCTCATTGTTCCATGCTACAGGTCTTCTAAGTGACACATCCAGTCAGAGAGTCTAGGGTTCAGTATAAGACCATGTTAGCTCCTCACAAGCTACAGAGCACACTGTTCTGGTCCATCTATGCCTTCAGCACAAGCTTCTCATAGCGCATAGAACACCAACTAATGTGTCTAACTTTGAGGTCAGCCCTGGTTCAGACACTTATATCTTCATTAACATTACAAGCATTCAGTTTCCCCAGAAAAAGAGAACGTTAATAACAATAACCTGTTGGATTTAAAAGAAAATGTTGCAAAAAATTATTTGATTATAATATATAATAATTGATTATATGGAGAACAAAGCCTCATGTATAGTCCTTGCAGCATAGCATAACGTTAGTCACGAGATACTGGAGAAAAAAAAACAACTAGACTCACATACAGCAGAGATTAACTGAAGTGAAAAATTTAACCACAAAAACACCACCAGCACAGGTTTGATACAACCTGAGTGCATTTCCCAGTGCTCAGACTGTTATGAACAAGCCTAATTAGATCCTAGAGTTCAGTGCAGCCAGGGCACAAAGTTACACATGCTTTCAAAACAGTGAACCTAAAATGAAATGAGGCTTTCTATGAGGTCCTTCTGTGGAAGATGGGGTAAAGTAGCTTGAGCAGGCTTCTAAAGAATGCTTGCAGGGAGTGGCTTTTACAAGGAGAAGAGGAAAGCTTCAAATTTCAGGGAATTTATTTTAACTTTTTTAAATCAAAAAGCTCCAGATTACATATCAAATATTTATTGTTGTTATTAAGTAGAGTCTTAAAAATATTTTCAAAGAATTCTTGTATTACTTTCACATCTTAACTGGTAGAATGTGGACAGGAAGAGGCACAATATAACACAAATTAAATTTGCTACTTGAAAGAGACATGTGCATAAAGATATGAGAAGAAATAGGCACCTGTTACTTAATATGAGATAGAAAAACACTATTTCCTGTAAGTTCAGCAATTACAATGAAAAACCACGGTTGTGGGAAATGGATAAATATATAGGTAGGATTAGATCATTCTTAGGTTAGGAATTTTTCATGTGAATTTTTTTTTTTTTTTAATACCTGGAACTAGCTTCTTTTTTTCATTTAAAGCAGGCATTCTCTTAGTTTATGCAATTGGCTGAAGAGAAATTGTAGCTCCTACATAACGTAATTTAGGATAAATTAAAAACTTTGAAATATGCTTCGCTGTTGTGCAAATCATCTTAATCAAGGTTTACCACTAATATATTGTCAATAATAATGGCTGAAATGTTTTCCTGGAATCAAAGAAAAAAACCTTTCATTCTGATAGTGTATCATGTCACAAAAAGACTTAATTGCACTATCATTTCTGACCAATTACAGCTGTTGTTTCTTCTGGAGAAAATCATCTACATTAATCAGCTTTCTAGAGGCTCTGCATCCTGATCTCAATGAGGATTAGGATCCTGCTGCTGTGAGAAGGCTGTGGGATGAGTTACAGAGCCCACTGGGAAGGCATTAGGACCTCAGCCCTTCCCTGACAGAGCATCTGGAGCCACTTGCATTCTAAGGGGACACATAAAACACATATGCTTTCAAAAAAGCTGGGGTTTTTGAACCAGTACAGTTCATAGTGCTTCTCAAGGGCAGAAGAGGCACTGAATAGCTATCTAACAAAGCTCATCCTTCAGAGCAACTTTTTCCTCAAGAATTAATAAAGTTAAAACATTGTTCCTGCAGCCAAAACTTGATATGGCAATGCAGAAAGATTAATACAGCTAAGTATCATAGAGATTAGGAATTTCTAATTAAAATTTTCTAGTAAGATAAATGAATTAACCTCATATTAAAGATTAATGCTTTTGATAGGCTTGATGGCTCAATATCCATTGTAAATCATAACAGAAGGATGTTTAAAGAACTGATTCAAATTTATTAATTGCAATAATAAATATCACAATCAGCAACAACAACAAACTCTTTTTAGTACTCAAGCATAAATCATCCTAAGTTACAGAATTTTATTCTGTGCTTATTTTTATGTGCTGCATCACTGGGGTAAGAAACACAAAGTTGCCTCAAGGCTGCATTTTGCAGCTCCCGCTCATACATCACATGAACACTCCCTGACCGGTGTGGCACTATGGAAATGCTGTATTTACAAGAATGAGCTTCAGCCTCTCCCTTTGGTAGTTCCACAGCTGGGCATTAACCTGTTCTGACTCCAGAAGGGTGTATGCCAACTGGAAAGACAACTTCAGATACCCTTAGGTACCTACTGCTCTGCCAGAAGTCCTCTGTTAGAAAGTGCTTTACTTTTGTGTATATATATATTGGAGTTTTCTACAAGAACGATCTTGAACACTAAGGAAATGTTGACTGAAAAATATCACACCCACTTGAGAGATTCCTGATTATTCTTCAAGAAATTAACAATATACAAATAGAAGACCTGAGCAAGAGAATATTCAAACTAAAGCAGGTTAAAATAATACGTAGTCCAATCTGTTTTCCTGCCTTTGGGCAGACGTAACAGCTAAAGAAGCATTAAGAGATGCAGAGGTGCCATCTACCTCAGCAGACTTCCAGCTCACAGAATCATTAAGGAACTTTCCTAGAATTCAGAACTTTTCAAGGAAACAAATGGAAGTTTTGGCATCCTGAGGAAGGTGCTGTAGAACACTTTGCCTTTTTTTTTTTTTTTTTAATTATTATTATTATTATTATTATTGCTAGAGCCACTGGCTAACAGGATTCAGAAACTGAAATTTATCAGGGAAAATTCTGGCACCCCCTCATTCCTCCTGTAGAGAGCCTATGAGTTCATGGAAATGTTACATGAGCAACACCAGAAACACTGTAAAGGCAGTTCATGTTTCACTACACAAACACAGCCTAGAGATAATGCTTGTTGTTATTTTTTAAACAAAACAACCTGATTTTTTGTGTACTCAGGCTCATTTTAGTGCTCATTTTTAATTAGGGTTTTCTTCTGGTGTGCTACATGTTCGTAATCTTTTGGATTAGTAGGTATTAGAGAAAAAATTAATAGCATATGTTAATGAACAGCACCAGAGACATTGCAATATTCATTTCCCCCTGCAGGATTTGGATAAATGGTAGCAGCTTGTTTGTATCAAGACAAATTATGACTCCACGATTCACAAGGAAAATGCATTTGATTGCATGTACAAGAACTAGCCCAATATTTCTAGAAAGCTTTACAACTACTTATGTTTAAACATTTCTCCAGTTAAATCAACACAAACCACCTCATGCACTCATTTGAAGAACTAGTTCCCTGGTTTTAAAATTAAAGAGTAATATTGGAGATAGCAAGTATTCTTTGAGTCAGGCTTCTGGTCTCTTGCTAAGAGACCTGGGGACCCAAGATAAAGGAAACCAAAAAATGTCTTCAAAGTTGAACTCAGTAACAAGCACTGATATTCATTTATACTGTTTGAGCGCTTGTGCTCACAGCCATTTCCACATCAGCTATTATAGGCTTGAATGTGAAGGCTGTCTGTACTTAATTGCAGAAGGAACAATAACCTCTAGCCTGATCCAATACAGGTGACATTTGCCCTGTTCGCTAGGGAGCTTTCTATTCATAGCATTTGAAGGAACAACTGCCTACTGTACTAATTTAATGGCTTCTTCAGAACGAATCTGCAGCTGCAGTTATGCACAAGAAAGAAAAAAGTGTTAACACTGAGCACAGGGAATAACATAACCATCCATGTCACTGAAGTCAATGTGAACAGTACAGTTCCACAAGAACTGTGCAAAAGGCTAAAGGTCTCACGCATGTGATCACAAGCAGTACTTAAACATTTCAATTCTCATCTGGAAAGAAGCTCCTCCAAATAAGCAAAAGTGAATGTTTATCTATGTTTTCTCATAGATACACACGGGATTATGCAAAGGCCACTTTGATAACAAAACAACCCAATTGTTATCTTTTAATTTTGATATATGCCTTCATATACAGGTATCCCCAGGCAGTTCATGAAGGTACTGGAACATCTGGTTATGTAATTTATATTTAAGTGCATTAAGAACAGCTGATAGACTCCAGAGTACGGCCTTTGCTTTTGGAATTCAGGAATACTTCCTCTAGTTTTTAAAACTTGCACCAGATCTATCACAGCTCTTGTGCATTCAGATTCCTCGCTCACCAAGCTGACTGGAAGAGAACATTTGTTTAGCAGGATCTTTGTACACTGATAATGCTGTTGCAAGCATTACCCTAAGATTCCAGCTGGCAGAAATTTTTAATAAAGAATAGTTTCACCATCCTATTCAATACTAGATTAAAATTTTCCTGTTTTAGCTGTGATCATGCCACTACTGCAGGGCACATCTGAAAGCACATTCAAAGTCAATGGAATAACTGCAACTGAATTCACTTGGCTTTGAAATCAATTTCCTCAGATTGATTTCAAATGGAGCTGAAAAAGGACTTACGAAGTTGGAACTCTGAGGAAAAAAGTATTGTATTTCCCCTTATTATGACAACAAACTAAACAGAAACACATCATCTTAGCATACATAGGATAGTACCAGCCTAGATTTACATACCTGACATTGAATAGAACACAAAAATGCTAAGTCCCAATAAACATATGGAAAGAAAAAAACAAAAAAGGAGAATAATGTTATTATTCACCTTTTTGTCAGTACAATATTTGGATTCACTGCAAGAGTTGCAGGTTGCAGTTACAAAGCAAGGTTTCCTGTGACCAACTTTGGTAGGGCTCCGATAGTGAGGGGAGCTGAGCACAGCTTTTCTCCTTGGAAAATCTGTCTCCTGGGAGGTTATGCGGATACACAGCAAACACCAGGCAGGGAGATTCTTGGAGCTGACGGCAGACAAAGCACCACATCTGCCCATGCACTTGTCCTATAGCATGTTCTCAGCAGTAGCAGCAGTAGCACTACTGAGGGGCTCTGTCAATTGGGCAGGCCCTTCCTGGATTCAGACGCTGCTGAGTTTTATCCAGACACTGCTTTCTCTGTGTCTGTAGAAGCCTGCAGCTTGATGAGGAGCGCAGGAAATTATCCATGCTGACTTGCCAAGCTATTGAGGTAACATTGTCTGAAATTGAAACAAGTGAAAAAAGGGACCACAATCACTGCATTTCCTGATTGAGAGATGTTTGTCATAGCTAAGGAAGATGATACAAATGAATGAAGGAGCCATACCTTGAATAACAGGAGACAATTAAAATGCCTCATCTGTGTTAAAACATTTTTAGGTAAAACATTTTTAGTGGCTACTACAAGTATCAGGCAAGACAAAGAAGGTGGCAGAAAAGTATAATATTAATTTTCAAAGCAAAACAACTAAGACATTTAATCAAATTTCATTATAAGACACAATTGAGGACATTAAACCAAAAAGTATTGTCAGTATTTTCAAGTGGTTGTAGGAATCACATCTGCCAAACAGTAGAATGAAGTGTCTAGCACACCTAGCAAAGAACCAGCAAAGATCCCAAGCAAGTATTTTAGCACACTAAGAACTGAAAATCAGAAAGGTTAGTAGTATAGGATTTTACAGAAATACCACTGACTGGTGAAAACTTAAGTGAAGCTAATATACTGGACTGAAAGTTTTTTCTTTTTAGAAAATATGTTGTTTGGTCTGAATGTATAAAACAAAAAATTGTTTTGTGACAAAAAAATCATCATCATTTCATCTTTATTTCTTTGTAGGAAGAGACCATTCTTCCAAAATCAAAAGAGAAGCTGGCTGAGTCTAAAGCAGTAAAGTATGTAAAGCAAACACAGTAATCCTTACAATAGAAGTGAACTTTCACAGGCTATAGATATGAAAGCCTTCAGTCAGACAAAACCCTGAAGACAAGTGGCTTTAATCCTATGGGGAGGCAGCAGAGCTCTGGGGAGGGAACCAGCTTTGCAGACAGACAGCAGAGCTCTGGGGAAGCATCACTCTCCTCAGACAAGAAACTGGACCTGAGGGAATCAGCAAGGCTCTACAAAGGCAGACGCTTCTGTAGACAGCTAACAAAATCATTGTGTGTACACGTGAGCACACATACACAGTCTGTAATAAAGATTTATAATAAAAATGGTAGCCAAAATCCTCATAATATAACCTCAGATACATAGAATAAAACTTTTTTCCCCCCCTGGAATTCTCTTTTCTTTGGAAATGTGTTTTCCCCTTAGAAAGGAATAATTCAAATTGACTTCCCTCAGTTCCAAAAATATTACACCAAAGGTTCCTCAGAATGAAGAATATTAGACTGGATTTTTTGTCTTCCAAATGTAATGTTCCCTCATCTCCTATGTATATCTGTGCTATATTAGCATTCAATTATACATACAAGTACGATTCTGTTTTTCTTACCCATCTGAAGAGTTTTCAACTGCTATGCCTGCATAGCCAGTGCTGTGGAACACCCCAGAGGCAGAAAATATTAGGGCTCACCAACCTCCCTGGCATTTGTTCCATTAGTCTTTTGAGAATGCTACAGTTTGGTTGTTAAAAAAAGTAGCATTTCTGTTCAGGTGGCAGACTGACGCTACTTGTAGAGCAGGTTTCATCCAGATTGAACACAGGTTAAGAAGTTCTGATGATTACCTACTAACAGGTATACAGAATCAAAATGTCTCCAAGCAAATTTATAGAAGGAAAACCCATTGAGAGCTACCAAACAGAAAAGGTATCAAATACACAAAGCTCCCAAAGCTGCAAAACTGTGCAGGATAAATGAAGTTGGTGAAATATCAAGTTCTTGCTCTGTTCTAGCACTTTGTCTTAGAAATCAGCACCTGGTTCTTATCAGAGCCCAGATAATGGCCAAGCTGGGACAGATACCCTCACACTTGCTGCATCTCAGTTACCCCAAAGTAAATAATGTACAAGACAACAATACATTTTTCACTTCCAAATTGCGAATTTGCCTTTATTGCAGCACATATATAAAACACTGGTAAAATGTAAAACGCTTCTGCTGGTAAAGCGCTACTGATCTATTTGGTATTATTCACATGACTACCATTTTAAGGTGAATACTTCTGAAATTGGGCCATCTGCCAGCGGGGAAATTAAGACCTAAATTCTATCACTTTTACTTTTACTGAGTATTACTTTACAAGTTGACCTGTAATGAGATTCTAATTGGGGTAGATAGAAGCTTTTCAGCCAGTATAATTCAATGATGAAAAATGACAGGTATGCTTGAAATCACATTTCTTTCACATAATTCTTCTGCTCCTTCCACTGCATCCCCACAGCAGACTGACACCATTGCTACACTGGCTTTCCTAAAGCATGGTTGGCAGAGATCAACTACTGAACTTACTGTCAAGGTGGTTTAAAACAGGGGTGGGGGATTCATTTTCAGTTCTACCACCACATTAAGTAGTGCTGGAGGAAACATGATTATTGGGAAGATACTAAGCTCCTTCTCTTTTAACCATTTTCAAGCTGCAGAAGTAGGCTTTGAATTGAAATGGGAGTGAAAACACCCAGAAGGTAATCTCCAGTTCTCTTCCAAAGTCTAAAATAAGCATGCATGCAAATGAGAATTTTATTTCTAAAGATCTGGAAACCACAAATGCTATCATTTTGTCTCCTCCAACAAAAAGAAGTTGATGCACAATCAAGAAAAGCGCCATCATTTCTCTTCAGGTCCCTGAGACAAGTAGTGGCTTCTGCAGCTGTGTTGGCTTAGTGGTCTGGGTGACCCTGTTCCCAACCAGCATTCACACTAATAAAAGCTGACTGGTGCAAGGACCCATACACTTTTCTCCTTAGAGGCTATATTATAAGAGGCAAAATACAACCAGAAGTACAACAAATGAACATAGCAGGTAAGAGGAAATAGGCAAGATGTTACAGAAACAAGCTCTGGAAGTATGAATACAGGATATAGGTCAGTGAAGATGAAGCCTTCCCACCATATTAATTAGAAAAACAACAGCCACGACTGCCTGGATATTAACTGTGGGTCACTGCTAGATTTTTGGGTTTCCAGAAACAGACCAGAGGATGCAGCAGCGTAGCTTTTTGTGGAAGAAAGAATAAATGCAGCTTATGGGAGAAGATCTAAACATAAAAACAACAAAAAACCAATTATTTAATTTTAAAAGCTTAGAAAGATCATCTTGGATCTCATGGTTATTTCTGGACAGTTCCTATATTCCATTCTTTGTCCTGATGGAGCACACTTGACAACTTCTACTTCTGCTCATCCTCAGCTCTGCCAAAAGTTAGTTTTGCACTGTAAGTAAATGACCACAGAGGAGTAGGCTATCACATAATTGATTTTTCAGTGCTTGTGTGGTTTCAGGCAGGTTTAGAGAGTGCTGAAGCACGACAGAGTTTAAGGCTGTCCCTAATTCTGCAGCTCAAGTCAAGATGGGAGGCAGCTTTATGGGCATTTACAAAATGTACAGCACTGCAAGCAGCCAAATGCACGCAGACTCATCGGTGAGGCATCAAATGACACACTCAGTATTACCATTCTCCATCAGTGCTGGTCACAGCACACGACACAGGCAATTTTCGTTGTGTAGGCATTTTCTACTAACTTTCAGAATGCTTTATTAACAGCAGGACTTCCCCCAAAACCTCATTCCTACACAAAAGTCTGATTTTTTTTTTTTAATGTTAATAAGAAACATAATTCTGCCACCAAGACCTATGCGTTCTGTGACCAATTTTCATCATTTCTAAGCAAATATGACAGAACCAATCCTAAAATTTTCTCTATGAAAGAAAAAAAACCTACAGATTTCCTGACAAAGTAACAATTTTAAAGTTTCTAACCAATCAACTCAGTGGCTTAGATTTTTGTTTTCATTTTAATTACACTACCAACACAAATCCAGAAGCATTGCAACATTTCTTAGCAACAGCATTAGAAGATGTCTTGACAGCACTGCACGAAGGACCCAAAGGTACACCAGCTCTTACCTTGCACTTTGCTATTTTGCACAGCAAAGGAATGCTAATGATTCACCTGAGAAACCATTTTTGTGTCTACAGGTCAAAAGAATTTCTCGGTCTCAGGTTCTTTTGCAGCTATTCAGAATTCCAGAAAAAAAAAAAAAAAAAAAAAAACCAACACAAAAATATGCAAGATCCCAAGGCTCTTGTGATTGACAGAAATTTAGTTAATGTACAAATTAACAATACATGTGGTTTTTAAATTCAATTTAAGCCTGAAAATATAACCTTGGGGGTTTGAAATAATGGGGCATTAACTTCACTACCTTTTACAAACTACCGTGAAACATAAGTAAATGACAAAGATGAATAAAATCAGAATGATAAATGTTTTATAGTTGGTTGTTGTTGGTTTTTTTTTTTTTTTTTTTTTTTTTTTTTTAAATAATGTTATTGCTATTGAAAACCTAAGTGAAATGAATTCGATCATTTTAGCTTGGTCCCTGGTGGACAATAGTCCACATTTCAAAAGCATCACACACAATTTGGCAAAATTGGTAGCTTCGGCTCAGATGTGGCTTAGGGCTGAGTAAGCATGCAATTCCCCTAGTGAGAGTGCCCCTTTCCTTCAGGGTTAAGGTCAATGGCTAGCCACCGTGGGGTAGAAAGGCTGATATTGTCTGCTTGTATTCATCTCAGCTACAGACACAGAATTTCAGCTGCTGGTGTTGCAAAGCCTTCCAGTGCCAGCAAATATATTCTTCCTTTAAATATACATGTACCTTCTCTCTCCCAGCCCTCCCAGATAAGCACATACTTTTCCTTTCTAGGACAGACAGTCCTTCAGTCAGTTTTATAATTCTTGTCTTACCCTTTCTTCCTCCCCTCCTCCTCCCTTCCCCATTCCACAGTCATATTTCACCTTATACTAGATTTAAAAGATTGCCCATTCTTGACCCAGAATACAGCTGGGCAATATACTAGTTTAATGACAGGAAAACAGGGGCATCAATGGAAATTATAGAAAATCAAATTGAACAGATGTCAGGAAGCACATCAGGCATTGTAAATGTGAGGGATGCCCATCAGACAAGGTTATGGAGGTGAAAAAACAGAAGACGTAAAAACGCAGAGCAAGTACAAAACCAGCCCTCCCCCAGCTACTGGCGATGTGCCTTATGAATGCAGTGAGAAGGCAGTTCTGTGCCACACTTCTGCTGGATTATGCAGTTATAAAAGACATCAGAAGTGCGATGGCAGCATGCAAATACTTCAGAAATCGTTTTAAAAATACTTTAGTCTCACTGAAAGTTAATGGAGATTTATGTCCAGCCCTGAAATAAATTAAGGTTTTACATGAATTTTCCACTGATAGTAACCTACCGAACTTCAGACTTTTAAAGGTGTTTAAGAACTTAACACAGTAGATTTTGCCCATTGATATTTTTAAGAATATAGACGTCCAATTACCAGAGATTTTGAAAAGCCTGCATAATCTCATCAATATCTGAGACATTTAAATAACTTTACAGAGCTTGCTTAGATTAAGATTTTTTTTTCTGTCTTTATTATCACACTTAAGGTAGAAAATAGCGTAATAATTTGCAAACAGTAATAGGGCACCCAAAATTCTGCTTTTCTTTAGATCAGGTAACTCCGTTCACTGGAATGGTATCACAGCTAGTCAAGCTTTGCTTTCTTTTATCCAGCAAAGCCAACTTTGACTGGAGCAGTAGTGATTTTTACTCTTGAGAGACCAAATAGGCTCTGCTCCACCCTTGAGATAAAGTTCTCTCTAAAGGTAGTTATCTGTTGAATTAAATACTATTTTTCTAATGTCAAATCACATATTTGGGACTTCATTAATATTTTTGGAGGTTTTCTTTAAAAAAAACCATATGCAGTGTACATGAGAATACGTATTGCTCAGTCTATGTGACAGTCAAGAACAGTATTAACAGATTAATAAGTTATAAGTGAATACAATAACACGAGATATTATTTTGATCACAGATTTTGAACTATTCTTCTGTGCTTAGGTGTATTCATAAAATCATAACATTTTCCCATTTTGTGTTGATTGTAAGGGAACAGCTTGCTCAAGCTCTTAACAGCTGGCATTCCCATAAAGCAATGGGAAAGCCACCACACCATCCTACATATGGGTGACAGGGCCCCACCTGAAAGGCAGGAGGACACTCAGCACTACCAAATGGTCCTAATAAGCAGAGAGGAGTGAGTAGGGCCAGGGCATCTCTGCCTACACAGAACAGTGCTATCTAAACAGAGCAGAAAAATCAGTAACAGAATTTTAGACCATAAACTTGCACCTGGAATCCATGGCAAACAGCTGTTATTTGTAAAGTCCAAGTGTTTAGAAGGATTCTATGCCAAGAGCAGGAGCGATCATTTGAAAGCAATGCCTCATATTCACAAATGCTTAAAAACGCTCAAATTGTTCTTCTGGCCAGTAGCTTTCCAGACATTACCATCAGTACCTTATCATTATTATTGTTGCAAAGAGAGGCAGAAGACACTCTAGAGTTTCTTCACACATTCCATGCTCATTACCACTGTATGGCCAGCTGCCCTTGACCATGACTTGGCCAGGCAGCTTCCACCAAGATAACAATTCAACAGCCAGGCACAAGCATGTACTTAACTAGCTTCAGGTGCTCTAGCATAACAAGGGAAAGAAAATTAATGGGAGAAGAAAATGTAATAAACAAACAAAAAACTTGGTCAACATGCTGTGAACCTGACAATTTCAAACTTCGTTTAAAGCCAAAATGTTTTGAAGCAACTAATAAAAGTTTTTCTTAATTGAAGTAGTAAATTCTGCAACAAATAGCATGCAACTCAAACCTCAGAAGGAAGTGGTAGTGCAGCAAACATCAGGGTTTAAGTGCACTAAGTTACAAAACGTTCCTCTTTCTATCTTCCTAGCCAAAACTAGCTTCTTGCGGAAACAAAAGTTTCACCAAGCAAGGATGTCTCACCTCTCAGAGATAAGCATGAGGAAAAGAGTTCTCAGGAACCTACCTTTTTCCTCTTTATTGGGTTCAAAAAATCTATAAAAATACCTGCTTACTAGGACAAAGTTGACTGTTGATACGAAACCACCTTGTCCATCAGTTCTGTTCATTACTTCCAGTTCTTAATTGCTTGGACGAAGCCAGGCCAGCTCATCTTTAATTGGAATAAAGAGTTAATCTTTTATACAAAGGACCCAGCTGAGTCTTTGTATGTGTTTGAATGTGTAAAGGGCTTTTGGCAGTTTAGAGTGTGTGTGGTGTTAGTGGGATTTAGCTCATTAGCAAACCACAAAGGCTCTGCTGACACTGTACTCCGGGTAAAATACATGAGGCCAACCTACACCCTGTGGACATGTACAGCATAACTACATAATAAACAAGCATTTATTAATAATTTTATCTGTCACACATGCAGAAGGAGAGGGTGAGAAGTCAAAAGCTGTCATATGTTGCAGCTAAAGAGGCATAATTAAAATGATAAGTGTCATGTGATTATAACCCTTGAAGAATTAATCTAGCATGAAACAACAATGGTATAAATACAACAGCATATGTTCCAAAAATTAATTTCATGTAATAGGCATCTGATGTAAGCACTTAGACCCAATTATGTATGGTCATACAATAGCAGCTGATGCATAGAAAATCCCTTCTATATTGTATACTAGCATAATCCCATTATAAATGATTGAATAGAAAGACTCCGTTAAAGTCTTTGCACTCGTATATTTGCGGACAAAGTAGGACTTCTGGAAATATGTAGCTCTAACTTCGCCACAATTTTTTTTATTGGTTTAAATTCTCAAACCAGAAATTGCTTCCTCTGCAATCACAGACCATTGGCTTCTCTGCACAAGGAATTGTGGTGACAGTAGTTAGAACCTACAAACTCCCATTTTAAATAAATGTGTTTAACCTAGCTATACTTCACCTAAGTAGTGGGAACTGATTCACAGCATTATCATCCTTACCTGATTCTCCCTTTGAAATTAAATGAAATAGATCATAATTGAAGAGCTTTATCCAGTAGTAACAAAACTTAATTTGTTGTTAATATTGAATGCTTCAGTTTTACTTTTATTGACCTTCATTTTAGTACTGATTGATATTTCTCTCGTAGTAAAAGCATATAGAGCTTACACACAAATGAAGCATGTTGGTTTCTAAACTTATGCTGATCGTCTGCACACCAGCTCCGCTATTTTTCTATTGACCTCACCTCTAGTTGCGTGCAATGCAATGTCACATCCCAAGTTTCAGCTTGAGAGCACAATGTGCATCCAAAATTTGAAACCTGGAAGCACTGATAAGAATTCAGATGCACACAGATTACCTCTTGACAACGACAGAAAAACTTATTCTAGACAGAAACTGTATTTATCGATTTAGATTTGGCCCTGAAATCACTTTGGATGCTTGTAAGGTCAATCAGAACGACCTACAGTATGTTTCAATAGCCTTTTGTTCCCTTTCAAATCATTTAATTTTTAGATATGAAGCTATGGACATATCTACCACTACAACTGACCGATGGCACTTCGTATGCATATGCTTAGAAAAGCAAGAAGAAAATTTCATTCTCTGTGTCCCCAGAGGCAGTGCACTAAACAAGAAAAACAGTGGGAATAATATAGCACTGCAACAAGAAAACTGTGTCATCTACACCACAGAATTAATGTTGAACTTCAAGATAAGTGTTCTGAGACAAAACGACTTCAGACATACAGACACAGAATAACCCATTCAGCTGAACACTTGAAGATATGTATGACAAAAAACATCTAATGAACAAAGTATTTAGCAGAGAGGGAAAAAAAATGAAATACGCGGTGCCTCCAAACAAATAATCTTCAATGCATTAGCAGTTTACTTACTTTGGAACTTATTTTATTGTTTCAGCATGCTAAGGAAAGAGAAGGAATACACACAGTTCATGGAATAAATACTAACTTTGTTCCTATGGACTAAAGACATACGCAGTCTGTAAACAGAAGCAGCAAGAAGTAGCCTAGATTTTAACAATAAAAAACTGTATTCATTTAATAGACAAATAATATTATGGCAGTGGTTAGGCAGTGACAGAGTTACAAGCTAGAGGAAAGAAAATAAATATGTCTGCAGAACACAAGGCTTTATTGGCATCTAATGAATTTGTATTTGATAACTGCAGCCAGAACCAAGGTGTGCTTTCACCTCTTACCCTAGCAGAGCCAGCACTTGAAGTTTCAAGACAAAGAAGCAATAGCCATTGCATTCAGCAAATGCGAGGGAGTGATTTGCTGAATTAGGAAATGACTGAATGAGAGGTACAAGGTGAAATAACACTTCACCAAAGTACTGGTGGTGGTTTTTTGGGGTGTTTTTTTTTTGTTTGTTTGTTTTTAAACAAAATGAAAACCACCACCATGTTGTAATCCCTTACTGCTCATTCCTGCAGGCCACTATTAGCAATACAGCCCCTTAAGAAAATACCTTAATGTCACCAGCCCCCATTCCAAAGGCTTCCAACACACTGCTTCTGACAAACTCTTCCAGTTACCCCTAGTTGAGAAGACATGCATATTGACTGTACTCCAGGGCACTTGTTCACAAAAGCAGTGTTTTCAGACTTTTTTTTTTTTTCCTGCAAAGCACCCCAGATCACCCAATGATCTGGTAAAATGCGAATTGAGCCTGGTAAAACATGAGTCAGATTGCTCTAATTTATGCCAACCAGACAGGCCCCTTGGGGACCCATTCTACCAGGAGGGGATTATTGGACTTCTGCCCTTTCTTCTGCCCTTAACTTGCTTTATAGCGGACTTATCCACAAGTGAGAGAAGAAAGTTCACTTCTGCTAAGGATCCATCCCAAGCCCTTCTATTTGCTAATTTTAGTTGAAGAGACTAAAAATATTTCATTACCAAAATGTTTTTCCTACTCTACCCTTCCACACTCAGCATTTAATTTAGTGGAGGGTGCATACAGGTGATTTGGCTATTAGATTGTTTAAAGCTTCTGCTACAAAGTTAAAGAGAAACTGCATGCGAGTTTTCCAGAATGACATCTTATCTTTATCAAACAAGGCCACACATTTAGGCCTGGAAGTACTAACAGCTGTATCTAAGTGAATGTTATTAAGAAAGGAAATAACGAATTGGGAAGTATTTGAAGTTCTGACCTTTCACCCCTAAGACTATGATTCAAGCTAACCCTGAAGACCTGACTATGATCTATCAATGATTTCTGGTTTAGATTTCCAATAGTTAATTTGTTTCACGCTGGGAGAGGTTGCATGATATGGTTTAAGAACTAAGCTATTAGTAATGGGACATCAGTTATTTCTGTAAAATCGTGCACACAGCCTTGCCTTAAGCACTGAATAAAACAGTGAAGCATCCACACATAACAAAAATAAAACACACTAGTGCTTACTGAATTGACAAGCAGATTTGAATTTTAACAATCAGTTACGCTGATTCTGCCCCCCTCCCCCCCATGGAGGAGTCTTGAGTGAACAAGCAACGTATTACTGGACGTAATGCCACAAAAATTAAAACACCACCTGATGAGTTTACAAGTAATGGAGACTTTAAAGCCCGCTATTATATCCTTTAAATGTGTTGCTCTATTAGCCATGCATCTTATTAGTTAAAAGGGTGACATCACTCAGCATTACTGAAATATAGCAGGCACCTGAGGAAATAAACTTGACGTAAACATTCGATTTTAAATGAAATATTTTTTTGTTTTCATGAGCAACAAAGAACATTCCCTCTGTGCGGGGGAAAAATGCTTGAGGAGCCAGAGTTCGTGGGATTGTTCAGGGGTGTGACAGTATTGCTATGATGCTCTGGGGTCCCTATCTCTCTTAATGATTGTATAAAGTCTACATACAATTTTTTTCTTGCAATTCATTTAATCTCCATTTAAGCTGAATAGATAATGTTCCTCCATTTTCCTCTAATCCAGGTGCCAAGTAAATATGTAAATGTCTTTGGCCACATCATACAAAATTCTCAAATATAAATACAGTTGCCAAGATGAACAGTGATGTTTCATGAATGCTTTTGTACTTTTAACTGTTGTTTGAGAACAATCTTTAAATGAAAAAGAGGTTATTACACTCGGACAACCTTAATTCTTTAGGGAAAGACACACAGTTTAATAACACAAGCTGGCCATCTGCTGCTCCTAAGGTCTGCATGCAGATGGAATAGCCTTGCAATTCTGTCACCCTCTGAGCAAGTTCAGAGACAGAAGATATCTTCTGTATGGCTGTGAAAACACCCTGCCAAGACATAATCCCTTCTCACCATCAGCATGGTCACAAGAAGCAGAGGGACTCTGGGGGGGGTCCCTGCTGTGAACCACTGCAGTGCACACTTCACTAGCATGGCTGTATCTAGGCTCCAACATTAAAAAAAAATTAAAGAAGAAACCAGAATAAATTGGGTATTCCTTCTAATTCCACAATTAAAGCTGCTTATTATGCATCTAGGTTTAACGTGCAAGTGTCCATATGGCTAACCACAACAGCTGTGGATGGAAGGTTGCAGAACAGACACATACCTGTTTTCCTACAGATTCACGGGGAGCTACAAGGAAAGGAGATGGCAACTCGAAGCCCAAACATGCTGCATAGGTCAGCATACAGGAATTAACAAAACAAAAACTGTGACATGTGCTGGAGAGTGCCCCAAAAAAGGGCCACAGAGATGATACGGAGACTAGATTTTCTGCTATGAAGAAAGGCTGAGAAGTGCAACAATTCAGCCTAGAAAAGAGAAAGCTGGGAGGAGTCTCATCTATGTCTATAAAAATCTGAAGAGAAGGCACAGGGAATAGAACCAAGCTCTTTTCAGTGGTGCTCTGTGGCAGGACAAGAGGCAATGAGCAGAAACCAACACGTGGGAAGTCATCCAAACATCGCAAAACACTTTTTGATAAAAACATCAACAGAAAAACAAAACAAAAAACTCACAAAAATCTGCCTAGAATCCCCAGTACAATGAAGGTGTCCAATTATTGACATGGGGTGCCTAGCGAGGTTGTGAAATCTTTGGAGATCTTCAAAGGCCATCTGGAGACAGCCCTGAGCAACCTTCTCTGGGTGGCCCTATTTGACACACAGAGGTTGGACCAGATGACCTCAAGATGTCCCTTCCGGACTCCATCACTCTGTGACTACCACTCAGCCTGTTCTCTAAACCTCAATTTAGTATGAGAGTCCTCAGGAAAAACAAAATTCTAGCAATTCTAAGAACACTACATGAAATCCTTAAGCAAGATTGAAGTTTGTATTCATTGGGAATTCTGTTCTTACAAACAGAAATAATGAATGTAAGAACAGAGTCTCTTTTAGATGCAAGATTCAGAAATTGCTTATCCAGTGAAGCATTGCAAGTTTACCCATATAGCCTTCCAGAGTTTTTTGTTACTAACATTCCTAACCTGAGTACACCCAGCACACAGATCATACGCTGTATGTAGGCTGTAAATAGAAAAAGGCTTAATTGTAGCTTTCCTGAAAGCTCTCAGCTGGAGTCAGCATGCATTTCTGAGAGCACGAGAGCTGAGCACCACAGCCTCACTCCGTTTCCCCTTCCCATAGATTTCTCACAGACATTTTTGAAACATTTTTTCAACAGGTTCATACAAATTCTGAACTTTCTGTACCAAGTTCTTGCCTCTGCTTGTGGAGCTGCCAAGTTTCCAACCAGCAGTGACCTCTTGTTGAGAGTGGTAAGGGAGTAAGAAATCTGTTTTTTTTTTTGTTTTTTTTTTTTTTTTGTTTGTTTGTTTTTTCTCCTTCCCCCCCACACTTCTGCATTAGTATGTATTACCTCTTTTAATACATCACTCAAATGCAAAGGAATTCAGGAATGTCAAACTTCTATAGAAAACCAAAAAGAAAAAGAAGAATATGTTATTCTTCTCTACGTTTGACTAGCTAACACCAAATAAAGATGACCATAACAATACCAGCTTTGGACCTGAACTGACTGAGGTAACGTAAGGATCCATGATATTTAAACTTCTGTTTGTAGGAGCTTTTCTCTAACCTTTAGAGTTGTTTTGTAAAGCAGTTTCGGAATGTACTACTGTATTTTTCTTTGCTTTGTTTGAAACAAAAAAAAAAGTGTGATTCTCCCTTTTCAAATGTCTATGTCAAGAAATGTCACAGTGTAGCAGATTAAATGCAAGACTTTAAACAATTGCTGCATACAACACTATATAAATGGAGGCATTTCCCTTGTGAATTATCAAATAGAAAATTGTGAACCAAGCTGGTTATAGAATAGCAAACACAGGAGTTCAGAAAGCCATGGGAGTTAGTGAAAAAGTTGCAATTAAATGCTTTCCTAGCCACACGACAAAGCACTGAAACAGCACATTCCTGGAGATCTGGGAAAGAACTGAGAACTTCTCTGCTTTGTGCCATTGCTGTTCTGTAAAGTGCTGATGATTATCATTGCCTCCTGTAGACTGGAGCAGTATGAACTTCATCTGACATTCTGAGCTAGTTTCCTCGGTCAATATTACCACTGAATGGGACCCATTGATCAACCAAGTGAAGCGGCAAAGGAATGGATTCCAGCTTGAGAAAAATTCACCTGGGAAGCCACACTTCTGTCTCAACCTGGCCTGGCAAAGCTGAATTCTCTGCAGTTTGGCTATGTTATACCCCAGCTTGCACAGCCAAATAAACTTCAGGCAACTACAATTTAGGTTTAGCAGTACGCTAAAGTTAAAATAGCTTCCAGACAACAGTTTCACTTGAATTCGCTACATGAATCTTGGACTGAGCAAAGTGAGCCAATTATATGTTCTGGTATTGGCTTGTAGTTAAATAAAAGTCTACTTTATTATGGCCTTGCCAGAAGATTGACTCCCTAATGAGAGGTTGCTAGTGGTTGCTTTAACTTCCCCCATCTTTTGATTTACCACAGTTTAATAGAGGAGAAAAATAGATATTAAAACAACGGAGAGAAAAGGAAAAGGAAGGGTGGTGTGGCATTGGAAGAAGGTGCTCAGAGAAGCTGGGCTGGATGGAGCTTTAGGCAACTCGTCCTAGTGGGGGCTGTCCCTGCCCATGGCAGCTGCTAGAACTACATGGTCTTTAAAGTTCTTTCCAACCTGATTCTGTGATTGGGTATGAAGCTAAGGATGGAGCTGTACCCTTGCTGGTTCAGCAGTGCTTGCAGTGGGAGAAACACCTTCATGAACAAGGGCTTCTCTTTCTAATAACTTTTCTGCCTTACAAATACAGTAAAACTTTTCCATCGTTATGATACTCACAACTTGCTTCTTCAAGCATTAGGAAAATGTCTATAATAAATCACCACACAGAGCTTCTTTAAAGAAACAAAGCATGGTGAACTAAAACTGAGTTTAGGATAATGGCAAAAAGCCAAGAAATGGAAGTAGTAGTTATAAAGCTCAAACTATTGCATCCCTTTCTGTAGCTGAAAGTACACTTTAATCATTCATTACTAACACAAGCAATTTTTATTGCTTTCCTGCTGCAACTAACTTTGGAGATGTCTACAGAAGACCGAGAGCTGCTCTCAGGTAAAGCTTGTTGTTCATATCCCACTGAAATGATCGTATGCCATTTATTATCAGCTGATCAAATGAACATTTCTCCCGTAAACCTCCTCAAATTTTATCCCTAAAAAAGAAAGTTTTCATTTGACTTCTGTATACAGTGGAAAGATTTCAAGTATTATAAACATGGTAGGCCCCCCCCCAGCTATAACAGAAAATGAAAAAGCTAGTTGTGTGCTACATTTACCAGACTTTTTTTTTTTTTCCCTTTGTTTAGGTTACTGCATTGCCTTCATCATTGCATTTAAACTCTTTGCATCAGTCTGTTTAGTGACATGAACAACTTGCCACATGTAGTTGGCTCCTCCGAGTATCTCCAAGGAGAAGACAGTTTACGTGAGATACAGCTTGCCTATGACATTTGCAAGTACTGTCAAGGGTAACAATTTTCTATTAGCATGAACTCTACAATACTCTTTAAAAACAAAACGACAACAACAACAACAAGACACAAAAAACAAAAAACAAGATCACTTATTATCATCTTGGTTTCAGAAAATTCAAACTAATTTACAGTCACGTCCATTATTTCAAAGAAATTCCTGAAGCCACAACTGGCTCCTCAGAATCAGATGAGACAACCTTGTTTTATCTTTACACGTTTCTCATGCTGTAGTAATTGCAGGAACAGCCTCTACATAGAAAACAGTCAGTTATCCACATCTACATGCTACTTAAACATTGCTAATGTTGTGCAATCACCAGTACACGCTCGGCACCATACAAAAGCCCAAACCCTACGTAGGGGGCCCAGATCCCGTTATCTGACTCTGCTTCAAGTCAAAACTCTGTGGCACTGCTTTCATCCAGAGAAATATTTAAAGAAAACACATTTCAATTTGGGGCACTTTATTCAAATCTGAAGGCAACTGGTGACAGAAACACCCTAGAAGATTGATACGGTTTGAAGCATGTTATGTATGGTTTTGCTGTTCAACTTGCAAGTAATTTGTAAAGCCGGTCCGTCCTGACTATGAAACATTGTATCAGTGTGATTGGAATCAATAGTTCCTGCACTGTCATTTGTCACATATTTACAAGCCTGAAAAATAGTTCATTTTGTCCTGATCCTATAACTCAAAAGATTGAATCAGAACCCTGGAGGGATCTTCGAATGCGACACATTCATTACTGGTCACTGGTCTTTGGTGACGCTATGGTCGTCACACCAAGAAGAGAATGCAACTTCAAATTGAAGTAGGGTGCCCTTGCATGTGATATCTGCTAAAGAATATTTCAGGCCTGTTGTTAAGTTGTATCCGATTTACTGTAGCTAATTTAAAAGTTACTTGTATTTTAGTTTGCTTTTCAGTTTTTGTTTCTCTTTAGAGGACCTTTCAGAATATTGTGTTTTTAAGATCGTTTTTAAAATGAGGTAACCCACTTTCCCATAGGAACAATGTTAGATCCCCTTCACAGACTATCTCCACGCTCTATGAACTGTCAGGATTTCTATATATCAACTCTGAACAGCAGGCAGAGGGATTCTTCACTAAACCTTGCTCAAAGCTCAACGCAGACACACTGTACAACTGCCTTGCCCTTCTATTACTGTTCAGCCTGGAAACTGCCCTCTGCCCTTCTCTCTGCCCCAGAGGAGCCAAGATCAGAAAGCAGAGCCCTTTAGGTGGGGAAGTATCTTCCCACTCTCTCCCATGTCTATCCAGCCAAACAGCATCCAGTACAGAAGAAGCAGGACACCGATTTCCCCAGTCTTCTCATATATTTCATACAGGGGAGGAAAAAAAGAAAAAAGATGGAAAAGAGAAAATCCTTCAGCATATTCAATAATGTGAATACCAAGGTTATCAAAATATGACAGGCAACTCCAAAGAAGCCTGTGCTTGATTACTTTATGCACATATGGTCTGCACATGCACATATGGTTGAGGGTGAAAACCCTCAAGTGTTATGCAGTTTTCTGGCAAACCAGCTTTTCTGGCAAAATGGTAATTATTTAAGAATATTCAATGAGATTCAGTAATTGAAACATAAAGCAGCAAGTCAAAGCATCAGTTACATCTGGGCAAAAGGCAAAGTATTATAGCCAAGATCCAACCTAGAACAAGTCCAACATTTGGTACTGACAAAGAATTCGGTCACTGATTCATCCAAAACTCACTAGGAACAGTCATCTTCTCCAATTAGCAAATACAAACAAAGTCACTTTGCAGATTATTTAGCTTAAAAAGAACCACAGTTACTCTGTTTCTCAGCTGATGTATCACCTAAGCATGAACAACAAAGGTAATATCAGAAGAAGCTGGATTAACAGAACCAAAAATACAATCACAGAAGGGAAGAAAAAACAAAAAAGGAAGAGTTACTTCACTTCTGACCAGCGACTGACATTCTACAAAAGACCAAGCAATGTTTCCACTGGTAGCTTGAAGGAAAAGAGCCTCTTAGTGGTGTGAGCCAGGAGTACCTGATAGTCACTGCTGGGACTGTTTACATAAACCGACATCAGGGACAAAACTGACTACTTTTCTGGCTGCAACTACTAGAACACATTGTGAACTATGGTACAATCTGAACATCCCCTTGAAAATTACAAATTCAGCTGTACCTCCACCCTGGTTTTCAAGTTTTATTTGTTGTAATCAGTAGGGTACATAAAGCTGTATAACATTTTTACAGTATACTATATAACTAAAGTAGCTTTCTGAGTGCCAAAAGGAAAAAAAACAGAAGATTTCACACTAAAGTTCAACAAACAGCAGAACAACCACCATGACTGCTCAACAAATTTCACTCTCTTTGCTTTTTCGCAGAGTGAATCTTCAGGATGGGGGTGGGTAACACTGAACAAAAGTAAAGCAAGTCAAAACTCCCCACAAACCTAGGACTAGAGGAAGGATGACATGGAACCAATGCAACCTTCATGCTCTTATTGAACAGTGTACCCAGCTTTGGAAAGGAGTAGGAAAAAAAAAAAAAAAACAAAAAAAAAAAACCACCATCGGGAAAACTGGGTTTGCAATTTTACACCCTCGAATTTCCTCCTACCTCAGCCTTTCACTCTGCCTTGGTGTAACGTTATAGCACAATACAAAACTCAGCAACAGCAATAATAGCAGAGTAGCAAACTCCTAGTGAGGATAAGTCCAAGAGCAGCAGTTGTGGATGCAGCAAAAAATAAAAAGTCTACTTGCCCTTGGAAGGCCCCAGGTATGCAGGAATCTCCAGCAAGATACCCTTGCCTCCACTGCCAACATTTAAATCTGGTCTGGGAAGGAGTGGATCCTGGCTGCATCCCTTCTGGTCTCTCAGGTGCATTGCATTTCATGCACATGAGCTTGAGCTTCGTGCACGGAGCATGTTGGCCTTGCCTTCCCATCAGGTGCTTAGTCACTGGGTCAAGCCATGTCTTGGTGTTTCTGCTACAGTTTATTTATTTATTAGCTCACCAAAACATTTCTCCCAGTTGGTTCTAAATATTTTCAGCACAACAGCATATATCTACTCCTACCACGATGCCAACGTCTTTCCTTCAGAAGATTTTTTTCTTGTAAGCTCTCCTCAGCAACATTTTCAGACCAATACCAGCATTATACTGGCACCAAATCTTTCCTAATTAATTCATGAAAGTTATCAGCTTAATACCTGTAGCTGCCTTTTGAACTTACCTTTGGAATCTTCATCTCCACACTTGATGGTGAAATTCCTCTTGCAACATACCTCATGCCTCTTTTTATTTCAGGTGTTCTTTTGTTTTGTTTTTTAACCCCCAAGCACCTGTACTTGCCCAGTCCCTTCTCCAGGACTCCACAGTTCCCTTTTCTCTTACAGCCTCTTCTATTTATTTATTTATTTTATATATATATTTATATTACATATATATATATACTTTATATATTTTTATATAAATTTCAAATAAGCTCCTCTTATCCTTCAACCCAAGGCTATCTATAAGGTTGAGCTTTCTCCTTTTGCTTTCTCCAGACATAACATAGCAAGCTCCAAAAAAGATATTGTTACCAAATATTAGTTGCAAGCATTTACAGATACTAACATACTTCTAGAGCAAGAGGTAGAAGAGATAATGTGAAATACAGACAAATCTCTGTTAATTCTGCAAAGCACCTGCCATACTTTGTTTTGCACCAACAATGCTGATTTCTTCAAAAAACACATTATATCTCCACTGTAAGTCCTTTTTATTGCAAATGAGGCAAGAATGGAGTGCCAGGACGTGGCCTATTTGATACTTAGAGACCAGATGACTCAAACTTCCCTTCCAAGTCTGACTATATATGCAGTTACATGCTAGTAGGTGACATGGCTTCCAAGTCACAGAGGGCTTCTGAATACTATGTAACCAGAACAGCACAACAATCAGATTCAGAGCTAATAGATCACAGGAATAGAACTGAATAAATGTCAGGGTATTTGCAGTGCTTGAGTTTGTCAAAGTCAATTTTATCCTTCTAATGATGTTCCAGGACTCAAAATCCAACTAAGCAGCCCTTTCTCTGCGTGTTTCCATTCCTCTCCAAACCACACTTGTGCATCTCCTTCTTGTATCTCTTGTTATTTGTCATAGACCTTAATAGGGTTTAAAGTCCATAAGCTCTTTTTAATCATTACTTGTGTTAATCTGCACACTTCCTAATTCTTCGTCTGTTACCCATAAACATCTGATGCAGTTTAAGTCTCCACCCTCTTTATTTGTAAAACCAGATGCAAAACAGTTAATATATCTGCTGTTTAATATCTTAACCCTTAATTCATACCACATCAACCCTTAAGACAATCCATTTTTTTAAAATATTTCTCTTTCAACTTTACAGCAAACAAGAACCATAGCAACAGGTGAAACAGTTTACTTTAATCACACACAATTGCTTCCGACTACTCTTGCCTTTACTACTTATAAAGCAGCCAAGAAAGCAGAATGAAGTAACCAAAAATGAGAGTGATGCTGAAGCTAGAAATTTAGGGACAAGGTCGCTTTCTCTACATTTCTAGTACATTCTCTATATTCTTCCCTCTGCACTTTCACCATTAGTTACTGTTTTTCCTTATGGAGTTACACATTCCCTCAGTCCCTGGGGATACAATGATAACATCCAAAACACAGGAGAGCACCCACAGCCCGCGCCAGTTCTCTTACCTGCACCTCAACTGCTCTCAGCAGACAGCTCAGCAGGTACCACCTGCCACTTCAGCTCAAGTGTCCTTATGCAGCCTGTCACAGAAAGGCGCAAGGTGCCTTTTATCCATCTTCTTTTGTCAGCATGGCTCCTTGAAGTATTTCTTTTTCTGTCCCAGAGTCATTATGCCCACTATAGAAAGCTCATACGTTACATGGATAGAGCTCTGTCTGCAGCACGGAGGAAACAAGAGGCCGCTGCTCACTTCAGTCACGATGGCCTCCTGGGAAGACGAACAGCCCAGGCTGTGGCAGGAGCGAGTGGGAAAAGCTGAGCTTACACGGCCTTCTGGAGCAAGTCCATTTGATTTTTCATGTGAGGACACAACAACTGCTCTTTGCTTATGGAAAGAGGTAAGAGCAGGATCCATGTATGTGGAGCACTGCCTCTCCATCTTGTGAAGTGAGGCAGCTGCATGCAGTGCGTGCCAATCCTTTTCCCATGGCCCAAATCAGCGCCACCTGAGGAAGAGGTTCCTATTACTGAGAATATTTAAGGTTTTCTCTAACAGCTCAGTCAGGATTTGTCACAGCACTTGTGCAGTCTCTCTTAAAACCAGCAGATGAAACAAGCCCAGCTGCTGCCAGCACTGAGCTTTTCAGTGCCTTTTCTCCCCTCCTCCAAAGATGAGGTGATTTGAGGCCTGCCCAACACACACACCAGAACTACGTGTTCTACCTCAGCGCAGGGCCTCAGGCTGGGTCCTTTCAGTCCCCTCAGGGAGGCTGTGGTGCAGTGGCGGGAAATTGAGCCAGGGCTGAGTCATAGCTGGATACTAGCAAGGCTGAGGCAGGGCAAGCTGACACAAAGCCCTGAGATGGGGGAGAGGAGACGCTGAGAGGAGCTGGTTGGGGCCATCCAGAGCATGGCATTGCCACGCTCACACTTCACGATCCACACCATCCCACAGGGCCTCAGAGTGGTGCTGGCACAGGTGTGGGCCTCCAGGTGAGCGCAGTGAATGTATTTAGCTAACCTTAATCATTTTACTTTACTGTGGCTTTAAGAAGTGATTCTTTGTAAAGCATTTGATGTATAGGGATACATTATTGAGGGGATTCCACCTGTGCCTACAGGTGAGGTTGATCAGCACCCAGCAACTACTGACTATCTCACCAAGGCACTTTCCTGTTTGATATGATACAGAATTTTCTGCTCCACCTTCTTTGTGAGGATGAAGCTTTTTAACATCCCATTCATCATCATTATAGGACAGTATGAGCAGCTGTTGCTACATCACTGTTAAAACTGATGAAGATATGGCTTCTTGTACTCTCTTTGCATGTTCAGAAATAATTTCATTTTCCACAGACTGATCTTGGGGTTACCCAGTACTAAAATAAGCAAGTGAAAAAAAAACATTAAATTTGTCTGAACTTGCCAAGATACACAGGGGTTCTTGACATGAGAAGCAGTAAAAACCTACACACACACACAAATACAGTGCCATCAATTCTTGACACAAGAAAGGAAATATTAATGCTATAGGTTACAAATAACTTTCCAGACTTACTATAGACATAGAAACCACCGACATCTTCTCCATTGAAATTTGATTTCGCTAACATGTTATCTGGTTGTTTGGACAGGATATGCTTGCACTAGAGGAGCAGCCTAGCGATGATCTCCAATGGCACTGATGCATCTATATGAAACTTCATTTTGTGAAGAAGCCCAGCATTCACATAATTCATCAAATCACAGGTAGTTGACAGATCTTAACAATGGCAATCATACAGCCAGACAGCCAAGGAGCTGACATCCCCCAAGCAAGATAACGCTAACCTGTGAGTAAGATGCATTACTTATCTCAGTACTTTCTGTCAGTGTGACCAATTTTCTTTTTTAGTTGCTCTCATGATGATTTCCCATTCTTCACATTTTTGGATTGTACAATTATTAAATAATAACAGAAACAGTGGCACAGCTGCCCTCTCTCCACAATCTGTCTGTAAGGAGAGGAAGAATTTGACTGGATTGGAATAATGAGAGAAGGTTGTGACTGCAGCCCTTCCTGACTTTAGATTCTGGTCACAAGCAACCCCTCAAGGGTGCCAGCAAGGTGTATTTCGTCTGCACTTATTGAGCCTCCATAATTTTCTTGTGACCACAGTGATAAAGCTGTGATCACTGTCATCATGGGATAATTACACATAGCTTGATACTTGATACTTGCTGTGGGATGTCTAGTATTTACAGAGGTAAAGAAAGGATTTTCTTGGGATGACCAGATAGAAAAAGTACCTGCCCAATTTTAACCTTTCTTCACAACATCAATTAAAAACAAAGCCAATTGGACTCAAATCTAAATTTTATATCGTGCCCCAACTGCACAACATAGTTTTATGGGTAGAAGTTACTTGTGGTAACAAAAGCCAATGTGATCAAGTGATCTGTGGCCAAGTAGGAAGGTAAGGAGCTGTGGTCAAGAGGCAGTGCTAAATGTTACGGTATAGAATGGCTAAATGTGGGGTTTGGGAAAAGGGCTTGATGGATTTAAATCTGTGTCCGGTCAAGGTCAGAATGTGCTGTACAGCTTTCAGTTCAATGGGACACAAAGAACTTTGGGGAGCACTTTCTTCATTTATCTGCTTTCCAGAGGAGGTCAAGCATCAAGGCAAAGCCTCACATTATATGCATTAGTACTTACCACACCCCTGATCACTGCTCCCACAGATATAGAGTTAGTGAATACAAGATAGCTCAGTGAAGGTGGGAGTTCTCTCTTGTGTTTTGATAGCCAGAGAGGACACAACTGAGAATACAAAAGTCAGGGCTTGGAAAGCAATTTGTCTTCATGAAGTAGTAAATCACTGAAAAAAACTATGGTGAACAAAGCAAGTAAATGTGTGCTCCGTAGCAATAATGCACCTTATGACACCTGAGAAAGCAAAATAGATATGCCAGTCACACACAGAATGTGTAAGACAGATGACAGAGTTGAGTCAACAGGACACTGATTGCAGATGGAGAAAGGGAAAATTTAGCCAAATACAGAGGGCAGAACAAATAATTTCACAGGTTTGTTGCGAAATTGACATGTATAAAATTCCACTGCAGCCTGCATTTACCTGTTAGCAAAAGGTGGTTTCCAGATCTTAAAGAGCTAGTTCTCCGAAAGGATTTTGACATGAAAAGGAAGTAAGTAGAAAACAAGAAGAAATGAAGAAAAAGTAGTTAATGCTGAACTCTGTTGCAGGAGGTAAATAATGGCTTACTCTTGTAGCCATCATTCCTGTATTATTTAAGTGCTTCTATTTTGTGACTGGAAGTAGGGAAGAGTAACTCCCTGTGGTAGTTGGGTTTATTAACTCCAAGACCTGAGGAACAATTTGTGACAAAGCCAGCATGTCCATTAAAGCTTGCTTAGCTCCCAGGCAATGGCTTTTTTTTCAAGATTAGGTTTCTAAATCCAGTGAAGGAAACAAACCCGACACTTATCTTCCTGTTTCCCTCTGCTTTTCATCCTTCTTTGGGAGTTTGCATTTCCCATGTACTCATATTGCTTGCAGAGTAGCTTGCGTTTTGTACAATGGGGAGAGATCCAAACACTTTTTACAGTGCTGGCAGTCTGTTAGTCAGGTTGCCTCTTTGAATCAGAACTTTTAGAAATGCTGTATCTTTATTGCTGTTAAGACGCTTTTCTCCAGGACTGGGTCAGCGATAAAGGTGAGATGTATCCTAGAGTTGTAAAATTAGTAAGCCTTAGATGCGGGATTTCATGGGTTAATTTTCATGTAAATCTCACACAACTGCAACACTGTGGTGTTCATTAATAACACATTATTAGGTTTCTCGTGAGTAAATCATAACATCAGATAGAGGTGAGGTATTTCTTTCCCCAAAACTCCTTTTAACATTCACCATACACATTCAAAGGGGCCTAGCACTCCTGCTCATACAAGGTTCCCCACTTTAATATTTGTCACCTGACTATTCACAGTGGGGATTTTGATACAAATAGTGATGCTAAACAACACACGTTTTAAATAGAGACATGTGCTCCCAACAGATTTGCAGCTAGGAAGCTGCAGAGAGCATGTTAACTGAATTTTTATAAGCACATATCTCAGCTGAACAAATAATACAAGGTCAGTTATCTACTCTTTCTGAATGCCCTCAGTCTTCTACATTAACCACTTACAGTTCAAATCACATCCGCAGTTTCTGTGTCTGAAGACAGTGTGCACAGCAGCTCACTCTCTCCTCACGTATCAGACTGTAGCACACTGATACATTTTGTACTAAAGTGGGCTAAGCAGTTTAGTGAAAGCATTTCTTCCCACCAAAGCACAACATATGATTCATGAATTTGAAATAGTTTTAGCAAACTAATTGGTTAAAAAAAAAAAAAAAAGGATCTTGAAAAAAAAAGGAAACGGATTAAAAAAAAAAGTCAGATACTGAGAGAAATCTTTGATGTGCAGACAAGTGATAAAAGCCTGCAAATCACCAGAATAAAAAAAATTTGTATCCACATTTTAACTGAAAAAAAAAACAAAACCAAAAACAAATGAAAAACCAACAAAAAGTACAAACCAGTTTATGGTTTTCATCGCAGCTCTTGTTTCTTGGTGTCCAATCTGTGATGATGTAACGCTTCAGTGTACAAGCTCAGTCCTGGGCCTCTCCTAATAGGAACTGCCAAATATGCCAAATAGTGGCAATTACGTGATAGCTATGTGATGTGGACCATTGCCCATTAGGGACACATCTTTGACAACCAAACTGATTCACCTCAAGACCTGAGGATGGATTATACAGCGATTCCAAGTACAAAGGCATCTGCTGTTAAAATAGTTTAATCACTACTGTAAACATAAATACAGATGGAAAATTACATCCTCTTAGGGTTGATTTAAAGGATACAAAATACGTTGAGAATTATGACTTTTGGCTCAAACCTGAAAAATTAGAAACCCTGATTTTTATTGCTAATGTAATATTTATATACCTTTTTATATTAATATCCAATAGGAAAATAATAAAACAATTTTTGAATAGGCAGGATAGTTTCTTGCCATCTTTATTGAGGCTATCATTAAGTAACAGATCTTTATTTTCTTCTCACTGGCAAAAAACCTGAACATCCCAGAACTCAGCCACAGATTGCTGTACCAGTGTTCCTCACTGAATGCATTCTAGGTTTTCTAGTTGTCGCATATGTTTAATTTAATTACAATTAATGAGTTACAATTTACCCTAAGGGAAAACTAGCTTTTGTTGACAAAGAAGTGTTTAGTGAGTGGCATTCAAATTCATGACCTAGACCTCAAATTAACAAGCTGTCCATTAAGAATGCATGAGTAGTTTTAAAGACTGCATTTATCTGTCACGGTCCTTTAAGTACTCTGTGATGTTTTAAAAAAGACAATCAGAACTGTGCAATATGAAAAAAAAATTGTCCAAGTGTTACTTTTGATGGTGTTTCTTTCACTGCAAAATATTGCTGAGTTACATTTGATTATCTCCCCTAAAAAGACTTTCAACTAACTCACAATGAATTAGGACTCTCCTTTTTAAACCCTGTTCCAGTTACAATGTGGCACTTCTAAATTCTGATCTCCACTTCCATGCATGCAAGAAATAAAACACTAGGACTCAAAAGAGGCACACACTTCCTTATTAGCTAAGCAGCAGAGAGGGGTGGGCTCAAACACAACATCCAGGTAAGCCAAATTTTGTGGCTCAGTTAAGCAGATTAGGATTCCATGTCTTGGGGAACTTTGATTCTAATTTGTGGATCACAGATGTGTTTTCAAATTTTTCCACATGTTATCAGCGTCAGTAAAAAAAAAAAAAGCGTCTGTATTAATAATGCCAATTCCACATCAGGTGGAAAAAGGCTTTTATGGTATGTCAGTCTTTAGAAATCTGTACGATCAAATAGCACTGTCCAAGGATCTTTACACGATGAAGTAAAATATATAATCTAGTTCTGGGTGTTCAGCTCACATTTAATTAACCAGTGCCTGTGTCATTCAAGTAGCATTTTCTTATTTCAGAGATGGTCAAAATGATCTGTAGGAGACCTTAGCTTGGGGAAAAAAAACTTAGTTAGCGTTGAACAGTAATAAACATCACATTGACACTATTAAAATATAAACACATGGAATTTAACTATAACTGTAAAGTCAGTGCAGAGTGGCTTGCCATACACCATTACTGTATTTTATTCTTCTAACCTGGTCAGCTTATAGGGACAAATTTCTCAGAAACACATGTACTAGAATTAAAAACAAAAATAAAAATACTAGTTTGTTATTTCACTAGGAGGTCATCTGCTAGTGCTTGTGCTATTTACTAATGTTTCAGCTACAAGAAGTAGAATTTCGCTTTTTCTGCAACTTTTTTCTGCCAGATACAGCAATAATATGCAACAGTAGAAATCATCTACAAAGAGCTACATTCGAACTACTAACATGCTATGGCAAATTAATATATCAAAGAGTTGCTGAATTTGAGCAATTTTGTTTGCATTTCCCTGAAAGAATATCCCAGACCCTGCTGGTGGTGCTCTCTTTTATTTGATTGTTAGAAAAATAGAAAGATAAATGTTATCATGCGAATCCAAGCTTGAGATTGGAAGTACTGCATCACCTGGCACAGAGACACAGAGTATTATTACATTTTAATAGGGTCTACAGTGCATATGGTACTCCCAAAAGGACAGACAGTATCCCACCTGTGTCTAACCAAAGGAAAACAGCTGAAAATTAAGGCCATGACACCTGTTGAGTCCTCTCAGTGAAATGGAAATTCCCTACAATCCTCCTCTCTTTTTTCTCATTGTGTTTGATTCTCGTGCAAAACTATTTCCCATACATCAGTACTTCATAGTTTCCCCTTTTGCTTTTCTTCTTAAGCACACTTTCAGACAAATCTAATTGCTCTGTAGCAACAGCCAAAAAACTTCCAAGGGCTTCTCACAGACACTGGATGATAGCAACAAATACAAGGCAGGACCTTCAGTCAGAGTCAACAATAGGAACAACTGCACAACGACTTTTGGTGAGAGAACTCGCAGATTATGGATCACAGACACCTACAGCTGCAAGGCCAAGCTGCTTGCAGGGAGCAGTCATGGAGCATTATTATCACATTTCCAACAACTTCACTCTTCCTGTGGTAACTTGCCTCTTGGAGCTCTTTTTTCTTTTCCCGCTGCTCCAGTGTTTGAAGGAAATAGCAGTGTGGTGGTGAGAGGTGCAGCAGTAGCCCTGGTTGATGTAGTCATGGAGGAAGAGGTCACGTGAATACTTAAACAGGGAACAGACTAAAGTGTTGAACAAAAATAAGTAACAACAGTTCAAGCTCTGGGACCCCTTTCTTTGTCTTTTCGGATCACTAGATGAATAATCTCTTCCTTCAGGTAGGAACAGTTTTCATGAACAGAACCACCACTCCCTTGAAGGTGTGAAACATACCTCGAGGAGGTAATGATCAGCAGCAGGAGAAGGCAGAACTTTCCTCTTTAGAAAGGGGTAAAACATAGCATTGATAGGTGACAGTTGTACTAATTAGCAGATATGAGGTATGATTAGGAACTTCTTTGACATCTGAAGAGGTCAGAGGTCATATTCACCAATCTGCACCATCAAACGTTTCTGGAGTTGTGGGAGTATTTGGATAGAACAGTATTAATGTGGCAACAATGTAAAAAATGAAAACGTTTTCTAACAGTGCTCAGTTCCATTTTCTGACTGAAACCTGAACTGTTTCATTTTGATATTGAAACGCCTGCAACATAGACCATCTGTTTTCCCTTTAATAAAAGCCTTACTCTCTGTGAGTCAGAGTATGAAGACAAAAACCTGTTCCATAGTATGCAACAAAAATGGCACAAGGACAGATCCTACCTGGTTGAGCTGAGAATTGGCTTTGCTGTTTGTTTCTACTTTTTCAAAGGATTCACCTTTTTTGCATGATGGACATTTGTGTGTGCATGCTGGCTGGGACAGGTGTGAGCACTGCAGAAGGCACTGCAAGGAGATGGCATGCTGTCATCTCTTCTCTCAGTGGTGTACTGGGTGGGCAGTGACCTTGCTACATTTTACCATCTGGACAGAGAATATCAGAATTTGCACACACAAGCAAGCAAATTGTTCAGTCTGCACCCAAGATATTTCTGCAATTCAGTCATAGTAGATGTATGTACATGTGACAGCGTGCTTGATGATGCTAGGTATAAAGTTGATCCCTTATGTTCAGAAAAGAAAATCTGCTTTGGGATCTTTTCGTTAGTGCTGAAGTTCCTTTCAAACTGATTACTTTCAAATTCTACAATTTAAAACATTTGTACAACTAGAACTTTCCAAATAAGACACGTAATTTGAAATGCTTCAATTTTTCAAGTGGTGAACCCAAGGTATTGACCCTATTTATCCATAAATATCCATATCTTTTTCTTTATGTTGAAATTACTGACGCACAGCATTAACTGTGAGCTTTAAGTGATATAATTTAAGGCGATGATGGATGAACATAACCCAGAAATTGAGGCGTTTGTGGATAATATGGCAAAGCATAAACCCTTAGGAGTGGGATACAGATCTTCTAACTGTATAAAAACTGCCAAGTACTTGGTTCTGGCTATGTAAATAGCGAGTACTAATAACACAGATAAATGGAATTGCAGCCATCCTGGACTTACTGGAAAAGAGCCAGACAAGAAACTAGAGCAAAGCACGATGCACAGCCTCCAGGAATTTGTGTTCAGCAAATTCCTGCACTTGGGACATATCACATCTTTCCCATCTTTGGTAACAGGCAAATAATTCAGATTTATCAGTGCCTTGCAAAATACATGTTTTGATTCAAATATTACAGAGTGCTTGGTAAAAGAAGTTGGGGGAACAAAGTTCCATCAGTTCTTTCATATTTCTTATGTAATCTTAGAGTACTACAAATTGAAAAAGCAGTACAGAAGTTGTTCAGCATGAATTTAATGACCAGTGAGGATGCATTTTGTTTTACACTTATAAATATACAAAGCTGCATTCTGTCTGAGAATCATACCAAGAAAGCTTGGGTTAACTGTTCTCTCTAGATATCCACTCAGAATCTCTAAGTGTCTGAATGGGAGCCCTTTGCTATTTAGATAGTGAGAGATAAGATTTCTTCTTTAAATATTAGCTGTCAAACTGTGTTATGTCTTATTATGTTTCATCAGATTGGCACTCAGCATGATGAGGTTTAACAGCACATGCTGATAACACACAAATAATGTAACAAAATTTAGGAATAAAATTAAAGGGCAGTAGACTATTTTCAGCTCAGATACCTGCTTATCAATGTTCTGAGAGAGAACACAATTCAACCACAACAGGAAATGCAATTCATGTTCACAAAACTGGCAAATGCGTCTTTTCACAAGATAGCTAAATTAGAACAGCAGCTGTGCTGACTGCAGAAGGGTTTGTGACTATTTTCAATTACTGTAATATTTGCACAGTACTTTCAAGGTATGTATGTTTTGTAGCTCCCAGCAGAAAAAAAAATCCGAGAAGTATCCTTTAGGTTACATGCTCTGGATGAGTATATAGAGCACATGTGTTCTGTGTCCAGTACAAACAAAATCCACTTGAGAAGCAGCGAAGGGCAGTTTCTAAACAGTTCAACAAGCCTACAGAATCTTTCTCTTATTTAACATGCTGAGTTCATTCTCTGCATCACAGATTATATACCTTTAAACCCTTTCATCAAGAAGAAAGGTTAGCACTCCACTAAGATACCTTTTGAAAGTGAAAAAACAGACTCTTAATAGGCTACCAAAGTTGGTGCTCAAATTCTCTCACCTGATCTTGAGTTCCAGATTTGTAAGAACTCAGCTGTCACTTATTAGTACACTTCCATGCAAAGCTTTTTTTCCTCCTAATTCTTGCTGTTAATATATTAACTTCAGATAATTTTTTTATCTCCCTCACTTTTTGCTCTAAACCTCAATTATAGATTGTATTCCAGCAGATGATTTTTTTGTGCATGGTTGGGAATTAAAACACTGACCTTCAGTAGACTTTTTTTTCCTTGGTGCTTTTCCGACTACCTCCTGTGTACCTGACAAATGAGGCAGCGAGGTCCCTCCATATTCTGTTTGGGTCTATTGGCTGAGGAACTCTTGGTCATCCTACCTGCCTGACGTCTAGGATCATGATGAATTGTCTCCAACTCTAGTCTCAGATTGTTTTTTAACATTTAATTTAGTTTCTTCCTGTGCTTGGATGAACATGGCCATGTTATGGATTTCTGCTCTAATGTACACCAGCAGGTTGGAAGAACAAGCCTCAGCAAGCTGTGGAAATAAGAGAGGCTGGATCAATAGTCAAGGTCATGACCCTGGCTCTGATTTTGTACACTGTCCTGAGATTTTCTACCCTTAAAAGCCTCTGACTGTTTCTAATGTGGATCCGAGTGCATATTGCGAGAGAAATTCTTAACAATCACCCCTCCAGAAAGGGTAGGTGCAGCCTGATCCTCTTACCTTTTGCATCTTGCACACAGAGCTGCTGAGGAATGTGTCTCTCTGCATTTGGTCTAAGAAAACAATTTGCTGAAAACGCTGTCCCAGGAAACCTTTGTGAAAAAGAGGAGGAGGTGGCAAATTTTGTCATCTGGTGCTGTGAAAGCATTCATTCATTAAGAGACTAATTCATAAACTGCTAGAAACAAATTCAGATAGATAGCATCTGTAATATCCCCTTTTAATGAAGATGTGTGATTATTATACAAGTTAAAAAGCAAAAAGATTAGTTTTAAAAGCATAACTTGATTATAATAAGTTGAAAATGCTGCTATAAAGTGTTGAGATAAAGGAATAAAGATGCTAAGTCATTTTTTAAACATGCCTTTGTTCTGCAGATAGAGCTTTGCATCTGCAAACATATGACTAATGCAACAAGGCACATTTCTGAATGGGTGGTAATTTTCCACTGCAGGATACAGTCATGCTGAGATATAGCACTAAAAAAAAAAAAAGAAAGAAAGAAAAAAATGATTGCAAAGGTATTTAATGTTTCAAAACTACCCCCTCTTCCTCAATCCTTGATACAGATAAATTGTCGTATTTGTTAAAACCCAGCCCCAATTATGTGCAGTCAATACAATAAACAATCCCATCTCCAGTGGAGACGAGCAAAAGAATTTCTCAGATAAAGAAGTTGTTTCTGCAAAAGAGTGAAGAAATCACTTGGCTCCTCTTTGTGACTTTTACTTAACAGAACACAAAGCTGCATATTACTACTGAGCAAGAGAGCTGAAGGTCAGTCAGGAAATTCAGCTTGTTGCATCACACTGTTTTGATCTGAATCTGATCACATGCTCTGCAGCAGGATGGCGGCAGAGAACTGCAATGAATGTTACAAGAAAAAAAAAGCAATGTGTAGACAGGTTTCCCATAATTGGTAAAAATTGTTTATGAGTACAATTAGCCTCTTAATTAAGGGAACAGGAATTTGTAATATTTCACATGGTGAAGAGTGCGCACAATGTGAGAAAGAGGAAGTTATGTGAGCTTTATGAATTGACACAGTAAGGTTGTCCAGAAGTATTTAGGAGCCTCATGGGATCTTCAGTCAATGCAAATTAGATAATAGTGGTTTTGAAACATCTTACTCTATGTCTATTGCATGTTGAAGTGCCAAATCACTTATAATACTTTCTGAGGCCTGTTACCCATTAAAAAAGAAGAGTAAAAGATGTTGCTGAAATGGTTTTGGTTCCAACCTCTAGCTGTGAATTTAGGTGACGAATGAACAGACTGCTCTCTTGTATGAAAATATGTACCTGATGTTAGGACACCACTGTAAGCTCCTTAAATGAAAATCTGAAATTTTACTTGCCATCTGCAGGGGGGATAATATGCAGTGATATTTCACCAAATCTGATAGTATAGAATTATGAGATATGGCTGAGGAGAGAAAGCAAGCAGAATCAGGTAAAAATTATGAAAGAAATAAAGGCTTATTCTTACAAATGGTACCAAATTCTACACTGTTTAAAATGGATGAGCAGGAAACAGAATACAGTTTGTAGCATCATAGCAGGATACAGAGACATAGGTATAACTTTGTTACTGCTGTGGGGTTAAAGTTGCTCTGCCATTACATCCCATTTACACTGGTCCATCAGCAGTAAGGGCTTAGTAACCTAATGGATATGATTATTTGAGGTACAAAGGAAATTGTTGACATGGCTGTGCTCCACTCTATGTTGGTCCACACTTAGTATATAAACCTGTGATCATACAAAACCATGATTCCATACACAAAAAAATTATGTTTTCTTATTTATATAATAAAATGGTGATATATATGTATATATATTTAATAATGTCTTTGTTTATGACTAATCTCTTACTTATCATAACTTTCTGGGTGAAATCCACCACTGTAGGGATCTAAGAATTTTTACTTAAAATCCAAAGATAAATGTATCTGTTTGGAGTGCTGTCTAGTTTTGGTTTTGGTAAAAAGCAATTAGGATCTGCCATTATCTGCCACTCTTGAGAAGTTGAAAATCTCTGCAGATTTTATTGAGGCAGTATCCACTGTGTCTGCTCACAGAATTCTCAAACTAATGAGATGTAGATGTGGATTTGATTCTTAATAAAACATTTCTCACTCTGATGAAAAAAATGTTGGAGAGAGAAATTAGGGTCTCCTAAATGTATTGAAGTGAACAGAATTGTGTGAAAACGTCAGGTGTGACTGTTGGTAGATCCTGGCCTACTCAGTACTGAAAATCATTTCAGAATATTATCTGATGTCCCAAAATGTTTTGTACTTTCATAGCAAGAAAAGATGAAACTCCCTTAAAAGTTTTTGGGGATACAGTAGGATAGGGAATGTGAACTAAATATAATCACATAACCCTAAGATTTCCAACCCTCCCTTGCTCCTCTGTGTTTCTTTTTTTTTTCAGGCCGATTTCAGAATCCCAGCAGACACCCTGTGCTCCCTTTTCCCATCTCATTTCCCATCATCCACTCTCAGCTGTAATGGGTGATTGCTCCCGGTGTACCACAATTCACATTTCCAATTCACATTTCCAGATGGTTAACCAAGAGAGGCAAAACACAGCCCATATACAACACATTTGTCAGTCTCTGAGTTCAGCTGGAATCAAATCTGGCTGCCACTGGCTATCCAGGAGTCTTTCAGTGGGTTTGAGTCCTTACTCTCTTGAGCGAGAATGGCAACAGTCACCAGTGTTGTCACTGCTGATATCAGTGTCACCTCAGAGTCAAACTTTTCCTTTCTTACACTATTTCCTGAAGAGGTTAAGAGGAGAGCTCAAGAGTGCATCTATTCTAGGAACTAAATGAAAGGCCTCATTCTAGCATCTGTTTCTGCCTCTTAAGTCCTCATTTTCGTGCTTCCTCTCCGTTTGATGAGACATTACGTCATATTAAACTGATCTACTTTCCTTTATTGCTCACTCCAACAGAAAGTGATTCTTGCTTCTTGATTGCACATGCTGTTTCCCAACACTTCTACACATAATGTAGAATTCTGTTCTCCCATAAGATGTATTTCCCTTGGCTCTGTAGTTTTGTACTAGCTCAGCATGTGAAAATGCATGGGGGAATGTGTGTGCTGTGCCTCAGTAAAAAAAAAAAGCAAAAATCAGCAGCAGAAACCCAAACTCTCACAACTGGCCACTTCTATTCTCTAACATACCATGCATGGAAGTCAAAATACAAAAATCCTCATACCGTGCTCTTCCATCAGTAGACATGTAAAAGGTTCGATCTTTCTTTTTGTTTTTCACTACTTGATGTAATCCAATCTCTAATTTTCAAGAAAATGTTGAGAAATATGATTTTAGTAATAGGCTATTAATCAGAAAATACCATCCAAGTAAAAAGGAAAGAACAATTACTTTTGTTGATACTGTGAAAATTGCTGTCTCAAAAAATCTGCTGTGAATTTTTTTTCTTTATCCTTGTTTCATGTTTTACTGCCTCCTGCTTATGGTACCAATGAAATGAACACAGCATATCAGTCACATCTCACCTCCACCTCTTTCCTCTCTGATTAAAGATTAAATAATCAAAGATACCATGGGATTAACTCTTCTATCAGATGCACACCTTCTGGATGTTGCAAACAATACATGCAAGAATGGTCAGACTTTCAAACCACAATTCTTTTTAGATGTTAGCAGTACCTCAGCATCTTAATTAACCTTTGTACTCCTGTGGTCCCTATATGATGGATTTCTGCACATATTGCCTGTAAGCAGAGAAAACATCTCCTTTAAGGAATATCAGCAGCTTTGATTTTCGCCAGTTTCCAAAGGGATGTTGTATCATATATGTATGAAAAAAATGCAGCCATATTTCAGGCATCAGGCCATCAAACAGAGTAAATTCTCACATATGTGAGCAAGACAAAAGTTCATGTGTGTCTGATAATGTGTTTCAGTCAAAATAATGGTGATTCTTTAGGTCTTGTTCTGGGCACTGGACTTGGATCAGTCTCACATGGAGAGGATTGTTGGCCCTTGGTTTCTTTCCTTTGCTGTGAACCTTGGAAACACATCATTGATTGGGTACATCTCCCCCGCCGCTCCACAAACCAAACTGAGATGAAGATAATTATAAGCACCTCTCATCTTGTAGAAGTGAGTTATGTAGAGAAAAAGCCTTCTAGTGAGACATTACCTCTTGTCTTACATTGACACATGGGACCATGGCCGTGAAAGATCAATGTAACAGAGTACTGAAAGGTCAGTTTTCAGGATTTCTTGAGTATTTCAGGATTCAGCATAAATTTTTGTCCAGACTGCTGAACAAATCCAACTTGTGTAAAAACATTCTGAAATAAAGTTGAACTGTTTGGTCAGCTTCCCCAACTTCAATGTGAAAAGCCAAAGAAGAAATAAATATTTCCAAAAATTTCTATTATATGTTCAAAGAAATTGTTGGACAGCAGAATCAACCTTAAGTAGTTTTCAATCTCTCCAGCCAGTAACTTGTATTTTGCCAGAATTGGTGATCTAATCAATATAGAAATGTGATTATTTGAAGGCAGAAGAGATCCTCCTTCAGGAAAACAAAAACAAAATAAAAACAAAACAAAAAAAACTAAAAACAACCAAACACCAAAACCCACAAAACAAAAAAGGTTTTTAATACATATATATATACATATATATTTAATTGATATATATATATACATATATATTTAATTGATGTACTATCTTTTTACATTGGCCTACTAAACTATTAATCTTTCCATTAGATTAATGTTTCCAACATTTGTTTACAAACATGCAGAACATGCAGAAAGGCAAACAAATCTAAAAACAGGTGGTTAAGAAGTATGGCACTGATTAATCTTTTGAAAAGGAGAAACTTGACTGGAAGTAAGCAATAAAGTCCTAAAGTTTTCCCAGGAAACAAATGTTAGTGTCCAAAAAGCTTCAGATTTTCAGATGTTCCTAAAGTGACCTCAGCCTTTCCTAAAGCTGTTTTTTACCTTCTTTCTCTCTTTCCTTCTTTCACTTACTCCCCAGAAACCCACATACGCACAGTACAGACAGAAGAGGTGTTTGTGAAAACTGCAGTTTCTGCAATCAAAAGTACAACATTTACTATGGCTTTTATCAAAGATTTCAATTCCCCCATCTTAAGGAAAATGACCCTTTTATTTTGTTGTGGACATAAAATTATGGCCCAGGGAAAATTGGAAGCATTTTTGTTGAGGGAAATCAATTTTCTCACTGCCATATATGATCAACATGTCACAGCCATCACCTAGATAATAATAGTAAAGTAGAAGTAAAATGGCTAGTAATACTGGCTTCAGGAAAAAAAATAAAAAGCAAGATAACACCTTTTCTCCCAAACATGTTTGCAATAAAAACAGAAGAGAGAACGCAGAGGTTTCTCCTGTGATCATAGTCTTTCAGAACAAGAGTGTTTTATTCTGTATATTGATAGTCTGAAGTGTTGATGAAGCCCAGGAGAAATTTGGTCTTCCTGGAAAATAGCCGGTGCTTTGTGTAAACTGTGCTGGGTCCTTTTCAATCAGCTTGTTAATGGGTAGCTAATAGTAAGGAGATGTGACCGGCCTGAGATTACCCAGGAGTATGTTTACGTAGAAGCAGCACTGAGAGCACAGAAGCATCTTCTTAATTTGGATACTACAAACAAAGGAAGCATCAAATCTGACCTTGCTGGGGGAAAGTTAATGGCTTCTACTCATCCTCCTCCTGCCACTTAGCATCTTTTGTGCCCCACCTTGGGAAGCTTCCCGGCAGGAGTGTGCATTAGCAGAACTCTACCCTTACAAAACCCTGGCCTAGATAAGGGGAAAACATTACAAGTGATTAAATGATCTTCTGATGTGAAGAGATGTAGTACGTCACCACAATGAAGCACATCTCCAATGATGCCATAGCTCTATGTACAGTGTAAATCAGATCTGCTAAAAAAGAGGAAAGTTGTTCATTTTTAAGGTTAAAACATAAATAGTGCCAAGTAAAATAAAAGAACAACAACTGAAAATGCTAAGCACTTCAACACTGACAATGAGAATTGATATCAGCTCCAATCTCATTTCACTAAAGAAATGTAAACGTGCTTGAACCATTCCAACCCTGTTAGTAACTGCTAGCAACTATCTTATAGGAGTAAAATGGTCATTTTCCCCAGCTCTCCTGTTTCTGTTGTACTTTGAACTTTACAAAAATTTAAACAATTGAGCAGTGTCACTCATCTTGTTGTAAGAATGGCTGTGGTCTTATGGAACAAGCTGGAAAATCAGTAAAACAATGTTTGCTTTTAGACACAGATTCTGTCTCTAATATTTACTTGAAAAATAGAATAGAATTACAACATGACTTAAAAAATTTATCCCTTCAAAGTACAGAAAAAATGATCAAGATATTTTCTACTTAGATTCTCATCCAGCAAAAATGTTTACTTTAAGCACTGGTCACATTCATTACTTATGTGCACAGGGCAAAGAATATGTTTACATTTTTGCAGGACTTACTGTAAGTTTCATAAGAGTTCACTATGCCCTCAGTTTTACATAGAGTTTAAGGATAAAATTAGTATGATTACTAACACACTTAAAACCAAGCATCTGCTTTATTTGATAAGGATTTTGGAAGAGAAATTATAAAGTTAGGAGTCTGTATACATACATATATATGTATATATACAAATATATACAAATATACATGTATATATGCAAATATGCAAAGCCAGTAAGAACCTAAAGCAACTCAAACTACATTTATTTGTCAAAACAAATTTCTCTGTAATAATTGAAGGTTAAACACCAAATTTTCCAATACTGCCTGATGCCTGGTCAGTCTGAGTACATGCAATGCCATGACATGCTTCAAATTTAAATACAGTCTGTAAATGTGTTTCTGAGGAGTAAAATGTATAACAGAAATGTACAAAGAATATGGTGAAGGCCTTTCAAATCCTTTTTTTAGCCTTTAATCCATTATTTAGCACTTCATTCTTTTAAAAGAAACCTTCAGAGCTATATCCTCTCTGAAGCACAACCTTGAAACAAAGTGTTTTTAGACATGCACAGAAAGCATTAGTGTGGCTTTCATTGCAAAATGACACCTGTGCACTCGTTATGTCCTGATCCCTGAAGTCATACTTCAGAGTATAGACTTATTCATTCAAAAACACTTCATCTGATTTATATCAAAGTCCCTGCTGTTTGCTACACAGACTAAGTAAATGTCCAGCTCAGACAGCAAACATTGTTGTCTTGAAATCTTTCATTCTGGTGTACTATCATGCATTTATCATTACGGTGTTTCATACCCACATGCCCATAAATATTTGGTTTTGGTTGTAAGCAGACATGAGTTTCATGGAAAAGCTGACCTGCAAGTAAGTAAGAGGTAAAGCTTATCTGTGGCCTTGGAGAAAAGGAGATAAAAATGAAGGGAAAGTTTGAGCAGTGTGAGTAAAACTTTTTTTTAAGTTAAATTAAGTAAATGACCTGTGGTCAGTTATTAACTTCACATGGTTAATGCTGCTATTGGGTTTAGAAAGGTTATCTGCTGCTGCATTTCTTAACATTTTCATAATGTTATCAAGAATTAAAAAGGTAACATCTATCAAACGTTCACTGTGTCTGTGAGTCAGAACAAAGAGAAATAACACAGTTGTGATAGCGTCCAAGCTGTCAATTAGAAGCAAGTCCAAATACCCTGGAGGTATTTGTTTTGGATGATGCATTCTTTGTCATGTAAAAATATAACTTTTCAAAGTACATGTGTTACTGATTAAACTCTAAAGTTGGAAAATCTTATTTCCTTCTAATTATTCCTAAAGCCCTATATAAAAATGGAGAACGATAATCAGTGGGATGATCCAGATAAAAAAGGGCCTTAACATGAAGAGAAATCAAAGGACCCAATCCTCCAAATCCTTCTATGATTAGTCTTTAATCTGCAGTGAGATTGCTCATGTGAAACAGAATTTACAGGATCAGATCTTAAATTTCCCAGCAGCATTTTCCTAAGAAAAGAGATGAATTAGAAAATCCAGACCTAATGTCTAGTTGTGTCTGGGAATGCCAGAGAAACAGTGGTGGCAGCCATCAAATCTAAAAGACTTGGTAGGATTTTAGTAGGTTTGAATAGGATCAGCTAGCACTAACCCTCAGAGTAGTGAGTGGAAAACTTAGTTATGGCAGTTTAAGTTAGATCCCTGGTAGACCAAGCAAGTGAACCCACACAAGTGGCTATGCTAAAGGCAGCCAAGGAGCTAAGATTCCCAAACATTTCCTCTACACTAAACAGCATAGCTTCATAGTAATTTTAAAAATGGAGCAACTCTTGCTCAAAATATGGTAACAACCATCTCTGCCTTCTTTTTCTGACATCTCCACCAATGATGCACGTAAGCAAGACAAAAGCCTTCTTCTGTAGGCTATCATTACTGTCAGGTCACTTGGAGTGGCTTTGGGTAAGACACTGCAATCTGAGTTATGTTTGAAAAATTATTCTTATGTGGAGACTATTTTCAGAAGCAGCAGAACAAGAGTTAGAAAATAGAGAGACTTGGAAAAAAATGTGTTTAAACAGCCTCAACTACAACCAGACCTGTGTTAGGTTCCACTCCAACCATTTTCTTCTGCATTCAGTTCCAGTCAGTACCTGGCACTTCTGTTTTAACAGCTCTCATCCAGACCTACTTCTGGTCAATAATAAATAACTTGGCAAGAGTAAATAAGCGAATACAAGTGCTAGTTACTGCCTCTAGCAAATTTAAAGACATCGAATCAATATTATGTTTCAATGGGACTCCACAACTTCCAATTCACTCAATATCTCCTAAAATTATCATTTCACTAGTCAGGAATTATTTAAATTATGTGTTGGCTATGGGTTTGCTGTCAGTATGTCTTCTATTAAAATTGTTAAATCCTGCATCAGGAAATGGGACTGGAAGGATAAGAGCTACCTGCTCACATTCCTCTATGTTGTAGTTACATACGAAGGAGACACCTTTGCACCCGTCTCGTTTGCTTACCCCTGTTACAGGAAGCGAGCAGACAGGCTCACTCTGCTTCTGTGTCAGTGGGATGGGAGGCAAGGAGAAAAGCAGCAGAATACAACGGCACCTCTTATTTTGATCTACAGAGTTGCCTGGGACTCACAGATGACCCATTTCTCAGGAAGAAGGATAAAGTACTTCTGTTCTATATTTTTTCCCGGACTTGCTAATCTCTTAATGTAAAATAGATCAAAATGATGGATGGCTCACTGCCACCATTCTGCTGTGGAGATCGTGTTACTTTGCTTCCTGGTGTCCTGACTCCCCCGTAGAATACAACAGGTCTTACAATAATCCTACTAATCAGATCTGTACACATTACTGTTTCTATTTCCTTTCCTGGTAAGTACTACCAAAATTTCTTCAAAAAATATTTTGTATCAGAACGCTGAAGTAGTTAAACAGAATTGTTAATTCTTTTTTTTTAGTATTTAATACGTAAGTTCCCTTTAGAGAGCTGTGACTAGAATTACCAAAGCTTGTCCAGGATGAATAACTAATTCCATGCCAAATTCTGGTTTAGGCTACAACCAATATATAGAAGATGCTTTTTTGATTTTACTGACATCACTCTAGATTTACACTGGCCTAAGATCAGAATCAAACTTTCTTTAAAGATATTGTCTACCAGGATGGCTTTCCAAATTAATTGGCACAATTACACCCTGATTTCATTTGCCACTCTCAGGTCAGTCTATATGTCAGAGGCTGACAAGGTCTGTTGATTCAAAGCTGAATGAGTGCTTTACAGAAACCAGTTACAAAGGTTTCTCTCATGTCTAATGGTCCAAACTCTTCTGTTTTTGATGCAAAAGGTACAAAAATACACTAACCTTTTATTCACTTAGACTTCCTCTTCTTCCTTTGAATGGTGAGAGACACTTTCAGAAAGAAATAGGCTGTCTCCCTTCACCTGTGAAGCAGTTCATGAAACACTTATATGCACTTACTACTTTTTCAGCTACCAAGGTAAAAAGAGTATTGGAAAGTTCTTTCAGCTGAAGAGTTGCTAAGCTAGAGGGCATAGCTTAGTGATCTAAACACCTAGGACCAAATTAAGCCTTGCTACAGGAGAAAGAATCTTGGTTGACTTCAGTAGAACTGTGCTCATTTACATCCAAGGTGAATTTGTCCCTGTAACCGTATGGAAACACAGGTCCAAATCCTGGTAGGCAGCAAGAGGTTAGGAGCAGTTTGTCAGCTTAGCAACAAACATTATGCAATACAGAGAGGAATCACAATTTGCCACATGTTTACTTAAGGTCCAAGTAGTAGCAGCCAGTAAGATATTTCTGATAATTTTTCCCCAAAGCTGTTAGTAATACAGTGATAATAAAGAAGTTTTATCACATTCTTATTTATCTTTCAAAACCATTTGCCCAAGTGGCTGACAGCTTTTCATCAGAACAGGAGATGCTGCTAGACACATTCCAGTTGGCTACCCCTTGTGCAGTATGTCACTTTAAATCCAGTAATAAATGTGAGTTCTTCCCACTTTTCTGCTCTATTTTGTGTTAAAAGAAGTCTTTCTTTTAGGCCATGGGAAAGCACTTAATGCTGCATTTTCTTTTTTTTCCATTCCTCTTTGACTATATATTTTCATGATTTCCTTAAGAGTAAGTAATCAATACTTTCTCTTAAAGAGCAATAAAGAAATATTAGTATTAACAACATAAGTGCCTTTTTCAGACCTGCTGTATCTCACTTTCACAAAGAAGCTGGAAGTGGAAATCAAGTGCAGCCCCTATTCTCTCTTTTCCTGCTTAGACTTTCAGTGGGAAAGGCTGATTGTTAGCAGTGTGCAAAGACAGTGTTCCAATATTAGAAACCTCCCAACCAGAAAGTTGTATTTTGGACCTCTGCAATAGCAAAATCCCTAAGTGCTGTTAGATGGCAATTACACCTTAAGCAAAAAGATATTGCAGATCATTGATTCCTGCAAATCTCCTCTCCTTTGAAGTAGCAGCACTTGCTTATGAATGAAGATATACACACTTTCACCTTGAAATCACATGAACCTATTTTCTCTGTCTAGTCCTGAAAGCACATGAACTACATGGTTCAAATTGTGTATATCTCATCTTACAAAAAAAAAAAGTTTGATTCTTAGCAGTAAGGTAGGATAGCTGCGTGAGTAGTCTCAGTAATGTGGTCGAGGCTGTGAAAGCAAGAATAAGAAGTTTGCAGGATACAGTTCATGTTTGTCTTGGACCTAAACATTTGCAGCTCCACTCAGGTGAGTCAGATTGAAGTCATGTCACTGGCTCCCACATGAATATTTGCGTGAGTAAGGACAGAAGGGGAGGAAGGCTGCAGAACTGTGCTATTGGAAACTACTCAGTTGATCGGTAGAGAAAAAAAAATAGTAGAATTAAGCTTGTCTTTGATTTTATGGAACATCGACTTCTGCAAATGTGACCTTAAATTCAAATTGATTTGATCTTAAATGTGGGAGATTTCATCTACCTTCCAGGCAAATATGCTCCATATGTTAAATACCAGTAAATACAGTTAAGTTCTCCACTGTCTATGAATGGAATACAGAACAGCTTTTCTGTAAAGACCAGATTCTCCCTTAGCAGCAGAGGATTTAAAAGGTCAGAAGTAGTAATGATCAGCTGAAAACAGGAGTTTGTCTGAATGCTGTTAGAAGGTTTGCATTTCCAGTAGGTCCTAAAGCCATTGTTTGACTGTCATTCCAGAATAAATCAAATGTATTTTCTTGGTGGTGACAAGTCTTTCTTTACCTTTTGACAATGAACAATTAAACTAGAATATTATTTTTATGCAGCACAACTAAAGAAGTCAGATAATTCCTCACAGTTATCCTGGGAAGACTGCATTTATTCATAAAGTCAGTTTAGCATTTAAACACCACCACTGAGTAGGGTTAGGTAGTAACTCTTTCTTTCAATTAGTTATCCTATAATTGCTCACTGCAATATTTTCTATTTAAGTGTATTGTACTGCTTGCCAGCTAAAGAAGGTTTTTTCAACAATTTTGACTACTTATTTATTATGCAGCTCTCAGATGTTGTTCTGGATGGCCACTATTTTTAGTTCTTGGATTATACATTCTGGGGAAGAAGAGTGATGGTATTCTCTCTCCCAAAGATAGATTGCCCTTGAGTGCCAAAAGCTGGCAAAGGGAAAAAACAGAAACAACAGCAAAGTGCTCATGGCAGAAGGCTTGATGGAAGCTTTAGGGGACTAATTCTGATATGTTTACTTTATTTTCTTTGTAATGGGATGTCAGCTGAACAGAACAAACAGCTCTTCCTGCATCTAGAAGCATAAGCATTTATTGGTCTAGATAAAGCACAGAGAAGAAATATTATTCAGGGTGTACTATAAGTCATCACCATGTCTCTCCAGGTAAACTGCCAAAGTGTTCCTGTTGTACAGTTTTCACTGCACTGCTCTGTGCAACATACATTGGTTGAGGGCATTACTTATGGCTACCAAAACACTGGAGAGTTTAATACTGAATGTATCCTCTTAATCTTACCCTGTAAGAGCCTCTTAGGTAAAAATATTTCTAGTGTTAACAGGAAAAGCAGTTCTGTTGAGAAGGATATGTATATGCTTTCAGTAGAAGTTTGCACACTCATATGCAGGTATTCTGAAACCTCTGTAAGCTAGGAGGGGCTCAGGGGGACTTGAAGAGTCAAGGACTGTAATGTCCCATGGCTGATAGATATACACGAGGAATCTGTACTGTCTCTGCTTCCTAACAGCTCCTTCTCCCAAGACAAAAGGAGCTTGCTTTCCTTTCCTCTTCTCAATCCTCATAATAAAAAGCCTTATTTTTCACACATTCATTTCATTGGCTTAGGAGAACAGTATACATGGCAATCACTTTCCCACGTTTTCAGGATATGGACATAAGCAGAGATGGATGGAATTATTTTTCTGGGAAAGTAAAACCTTTTGTTACTGTTTACATATGTTTCAGAACATTGTCAGAATAAAGTTTATAGCAGAACAGTGTTACATATCCACATTTCTTTTACATATTTCAAATAGATTTAAACCACAAGCCTTTCTTAGCAAAGAATTCTTTAGAAAGTAAACCTCCTAATCATCTTATACGTTCTGGATCAAATCCACAACTCTCACATTAGGTTTCACTATGACAGCTTCTGTATTGCTTTTCAAAACTGTATTGCTTTTCTCCAGAGGGAGACCAGAATGGCCAATATATCTTATTCCCCAAAAGGAATATTCTGGTGAGCATTGGTGTGACTCGGATGAAATTTCCAGGGAGAAAACCTGCAGGCACTTGTCTGCCTTATGACTTTCAGTATCTAGCTCCGTGAGCCTGCACTCAGGCTATTGGAAGGGACAATAGAGATGTCTAGTGTCAAATCATGGAAGTGCTTTGGAATACAGGGAATTGCTGGAGCCCTGTCAAAGACCGCGTGGTTACAGCCAACAGTGGTCAACAAATCCTCCAAACAGCTGTGTAACTCTTGTATTCTGCTGTTTTATGGGATGCAGGAAAACCAAAGTTGCCATTCTGTCATCAGCATCTCATTTATAAACTGGTACCTTTCTCACACTGGGACAGTTACCCACGGCAGCATTTACGCTCTTGTAGAGTTTGTGCCGCTACTGATCAAATAATGCAATATCAGATTCCACTCAGGCATAATCATTCATATACATCAGCTAATGCCAATTTAATTGTACAAGTTTATCATCATAAATACTGAGATATTTGTATATAATAATATGTGCTAAGGAACACATCGAATTTCAGTTTGCCATTAATTTCAGTTTGCTATTTATATACAGTATATGGATTTCAACTCTTCCCTTGACGCTGGCATTGTTGAAACAACTGCTTGATCTATTAAATTTTTTTAGTAGCTCTGTAAATTATAAATAGTGCCCAGTTGTTTATTTCAAGTGCTTTCAGTACTCCAAATGTGGTTTAATTGTATTTGAAAACTGCCAAATATCAATGGAGATCAATTCTGTCCCATTGATCTGTTTATGCAGTTAAACATGTAGAATATCAGATGCAGGCTCTAACATATTTAAATACTCCTCTATTGATCAACTGCTGCCATGATCCAGCACAGATGATAGTATAGATGATTAGAGGAAACTGCCTGCTCTGGTTTGCTCACTGATACCTCTTGTCTTTTTAAAGGCTGTATGGAAAGCCTGAGCCACAGCTTGAAATCAGCAGTTGAGTCAGATTAACACACAAGCCTGCATTACAAAAAGTGCTCAATCCATGGAAAGATTTAGATAACCACAGAAACATGTACTAAAATATGTGGGAAATATGTTAAAATCCTCGACCTTACTGTCCAAATCTAAAATAAGTGATTTAGGGAGCTTAAAAAAATCTCTATCCCTTCACAAAAGCAACTGGTTAAAGATTGCCCAGGGCTGTTCGCCCAGCTAGAGGATAAAGGTATAAACTTTATTCCATAGAAGATGATTGGACTAATCTAAGAAAAATGCAGAAATGAGAGATCTTAAAATGTTACTTAGGTGTTTCAGATTAGTACATGATTCAAGTTGGAGAGCTCTACAGACAAGTTAAAAGTATACACTGCTTCAACCCAAAAAGTCTGTGAATGGATTTTCTAGAGCTAAATGGATGCCCCTTTTATTTGTAAGCTATTTTGGATATCCATTAGAAAGCTGACCAAGAAACACTGGCTTCTTGCATTTAGTTCAGGACTGATCAAACAGAGAGAAAGTGTGTGTGAGGAATGATAAAGTGTCTCATTACAGTACTGCACAGATCAGGGCCAGTTATCAGAGGAGAATCACTCTTCTGTTAGAGATGAGGTTTTCAAGTGAGCAATTCTGTGTCAGTAGTTCCCAGCGTTCTGTTCTGCCCAGCTCATGGAGAGCACTGGGGAAAGCACCTCTTGTATCACTCAGATATCCCATGGTGAGTGAGTGCAGCTAAGTGGCTGAATGGGATGTTGGTTCAGATACTTGGAAAGAAGATGTGGGAGAACAGATCTAGATGCTTAGCTGAGCTTTTATAGGTAAGAAGATACAGAAAATTGATGTATACTTCCAGAAAGTGTCCAGTATTCCATTTGGCAACACAGCAGAGAGAGAGCGGTGCAAGGACGTGCCAGGAAAGTGACGTTCCCGCCCTGAACATAAGACCTCCAAAACAGTCAATATTGCTGTAGATGAATAAGCATAGCTTTTGTGCATTTCAGTAACTCTGAGAGCTGAATGCCTTATTTCTTGGGTTTCTTTGAAAATCTCAACTAGAGATGAGAAAAACTAAGGTGAAAGCAAAGAACAAATGCATATAAACTGCTCTGTGTGTTTTGTGTGAAAGCTTGGAATGTCATCACCTATCATCATTATTATTGTTCTTTGTCAGCTAGCAAAGGAAAGTAAGAAATTGTCCTTGTCCAGTTTTCTTCAGAATCAAACCTTGCTTCAGACCTTAAATAAACAGCCTTCTCTGAGAACAGGGGCATGTGGTATTATCATTACGTTATCGGATATGTACCTTTTTCTGAACTGCACACAAGACTGTTGGAACAAAGTCTGAATATTTTTAAACCTGCATTCCTGTGCTAAATAAGACTAAATCTGTAGTTAAAAAAAACCTACACGTACATTATGAGATCACATTAACTGTTTCTGAAATTAGTTGGTATCATACTAGATTAAAAGACCTTTCCAGTGTTAGTGACAACCAATCTAACTATATTTACTCACAATAAGTTTTGAAGAGAATACTGCATCTGCTTTAGACTCAGGACTCACTTTATAGTTGACCCCCTCTTTGGCAGGACCTGAATGTTTCAGCAGTTGCTTCTGAGTATCGTGAATCAAATTGCAGAATTCATACTGCAGCAGTGTAAAGCACTAAGGAAAAAGGGATACATTTCTGCATCAAAGCCAGCAGTTGAAGGACAGAATTACTAGTTTTTGGTAAATAACAGAAGCTGAAAGATGGCTTCTTCAGACAAACAGTTTGAATATATAGCCAAAAATTCTTGGCTGCAATTATTTATTCAGCTGTTCTATAAACTTAGCAAATGAATTTTGACAGATAAAGCAATGGTATTTTTCACATTAAAAATACAAATTAATGAAAAGATAGAATGTGTTGAGGGTGGGAAACTTCTTTCGTAATTCTTGTGGTAAGTGGGAATGAAGCACTGCAGGTAAAGCTTCACCACTAACAGTGACTTGAGCTAGCACTCATCAATATCTCTAAATTACTAGGAAGAATCTAGCTAATCATTATTTTCTTACACCTTCTGGCAACCTTGTAAAGATTGGTATGAGTTAATATAAATCCCATATAGATCCACAAACTGTCCTTTGACTACCGGAACTTTGTGGGAAACTAATGTAATAACCAACCAACAGGTTACAATACAAAACATTTGTTGAAGGTACCTTGGTATCTGAGTGTGACTGACAACATGATGAATGGTGATTGCTGGGCTAGCTTTGAACAAGCATTCTTATTCCAGCAAAGTCAAACAGACCTTGCAGAGGAAGTTATGGAATTTGCTTTTTGTTAAGGCAACTCAGAGATCAAAATCTATACGCCAAATCTTTAAAACTCTAATCCAGTCTCACGAGTAGGTGACTCTTCTCAATTCTGTCCTTTCAGAGATCAAAATAAAGAATCTCTTTGGAGATCTCATGTAATTGCTGCATGATAGCTAGCTAAAGACACCTGATACACCTGTGCTCACAACAGCATTGACTGGCAAGAAAGCCCAGGGCAGCGTACGGAGGACAGCATGCCACCCTGTCCTATCTGCCAGGCAAACTGCAAAATATTCTGTCCAGCACTGACAAAAGGGAAATTTACTGGGTGTACTTGGCAGATTTTTTGCACAGCCCTTCAAAGCAGGCAGATAGTAGTAAATGTAGACTTTCTACGAGTGAATTTGAATGCCTGTGTTGAATTTCACCACCTATGTTTAAAGATTTATTAGTCAAACTGTCCCTGTGCTCATCACAGGCTGTATACATCATAGCATTCATTCACAGATACAAACCAGTCTCAAATATAAAGTGGGAAAACTAAGGATGGAATTGGGTAAAATATGCAGGAAGCTATTCTATCCCCCTATGGCCTGAAATTTGCTCAAGGTATTATACAAGTGATTAGCAACTGTCTGTCAACTAAAGGATAAAGCTTGACAATTTAAGGAGGATATGGCTTTTACTGAAGTTGTGGTGGTCAGACGTTAAGTGATTATAAAAAGAATTATGAATTTCTGCCTCTGATTTTGAAGACAGGGAAAACAAATGGCCAGGTTCTACTAGATTTCTTTTGTTACCATATTAGCTGAGACCTGCCTTGTTTCAAGTGTGCAGATAAATATATCAGTTGTATGTTCTGGTTTGACTGTCAGGATCAAAATCAGACTAATTTTTCTTTAAAATGTCTTTAAGAGATCTAAATGTGTATATAAAAGTTTGGAAGCTTTATGAGGCTATATTATTGATTATGAAAAGACATGGACTAATACAAATAAAAATTGGTGCATAAAAGATACATACAGTGGAAAGAGCTAAGTATTCTGTCTGCAGTCCTGTAACTAACATTTCATGATGTAACTGAAATCTTCACATTCCGTTTTAAAATAGGACTCAATACAGGATGTATAATAACTGATATATCAAAGTACATATCAATGTGTGTACATGTTTGTGTATGTATACATACACAGGACTCAATTTGAAATCATCTGTAATCAGTGAGTGCATTTCAGTGGACATACAGCAAATACTATCAATACAACATTCAATTTAATGACTTTAAAATGCTATTAAATGATTTAATTTAGGTATTTTGCATCCTAACATATATTCCAGAAAACCAATATGAGTCATGAGCACATATCTTTTTGTTTCTCTGGCAGTAGAATATTTTGTATTTGTGCAAAAGACGTATTTAAAGAAACTTGCTACAGTAAATTACAATCACTTGAGATTTTCCCTTTTATTTCTACATACTTACCAAATATAAACAGTAAGTTAACATGCAAAACTTTCTCATCTGTTATTTATGTAACAATATTAAGAATAAAATCTATCAGTATCTCTACATAATGACTCTAAATCTACTATGAGATATTCTGAGTGGCATCTTAAGAAATCATAGTGTGAGTACACCATTAGAGTTTATCTTGCACACAAATACAAAACGTTCTATATTAGGATATAAAATATCTGCTATCAGACATGCTAAATTATATAATTTGACAGAGTTTAAAATGCATTAAAAGTTAACGTTGCAAATTTATATTAATATATAAAATCTATTATAATTATAATTTATATAATGTATATAAATATGTGTACATATTTTGTCTATGTTTATGTACAGAATGAGAACTCAATTTATTTACCTGCATTTGTTCTAGTAAAGAAATACAATAGTCAGTATCTTCTTCAGAAAAACCTCTGTTGGTTTCTTTCCTTACCTGTAACTGGAAGAGCAGAAACCATCACACTCTCAGTGGTAAAGCAGTTCTATCTATTTAGCTATTTTTTTGCTCAGCCCTGTAGAGGCAATGTGCAATGTTCTCCCAGGCTTAAAAGAGAAAGAACTTACTGAGTCCCATGCTGCCGAAGAACAGACAAGACCATAGAAGTGATAACATGTAAGATAAAATAGCAACCCAGCAGCGGGTTGAACCCTTTTGGACCTACTTTTTTTTTAATGTCACTCATTACAGACATAAACTAAGTTGGAGGGATCAGATCTGTACCAACAGCAGGAACTAAGCTCTCCAAAATTCAGTATCCCCTGCCTTGGCTTCCTCCCAACCTGCTATGAGATGAAAATGTAATAGGAAACTGTCACAAGAACATGCATTTTCAGCTCCACAATTTAATTAATATGTGTAGAGCACTTTCAAGATGACTCACACAGCATTCCGTATGTTTCTCTTGAAGGCAATAAGATCCACTTATAAAAGAGGATCTGAGTTTTATCACTTCCAGAAATGCACAACTACTACACTTAATGTATACTTCATGTACACGCTTTTGCTACATATATACGTAATAGCAAAATAAGTGGGCCTACATTGGCTGCCTGGCAGAAAGCCAACTGGCAGTGGAAGACCTGAAAGAAAAGTTGAGAGAAAAACGCTTTTGCCTTCCAGCAGAGCAAGGACATATGTGTTCAAGCATTTTCTAGATGTTCTCATAGGGACTGTGCTATTTCCTACAGGTCACAAACATGGAGTGTCTCCTTAATTTATCATAGATAAGATAGTTCCCATACCTGAGAACTTTCCCTTGCTCTATTTTACTACTACAGATACAGCACCTAAATCTAGCCACCTTCTCTGATGGAACAGGCATACCCAATCCTAGAAATACTATGTATGCTACAAATGCTATAGTACTAAGATAGTGAAAGAACAGATTTACTTCATGGAACACAGCAGATTAGTACTTATTTTCACACAGTTAAGCTCAAATAGACCCACATTGTGAAAGAAGCCTGGTCTTGAATTAGTAGTGCCCACCTTTTTTGCTACAAATTGTAATCATCCTGTTTTCATTATGACTCACTTTCTAAGGATAACTACAGGCACTACAGACTTACTTTCATCATCAGTACTGAATTCATTAGTAGTATTTTATTCAATAGTCATTGCTGGTTGTAGTTGAGATAAGCAAGGCCAAACTGGCCAGTATGCTTGGAGCTGCTGGTCTCATCATAAGTACAGCATTGTGAGAAAAAAAAGAGAACAGGAATGTGTGTGTGCTGGCAAGGAAGCACATGAGGGCAGAGGGAGTGAATCAGCTGCTGGTTTTTGCTTCAGATGCCAAACCAAAGCTTTAACCACTGGCTGTCACTGAGGATTCTATGATAACTTTCACAAGAACAGTTCAATGCATTTCACTCTGTTGTCACTTCTTTCAAAAACACTCTTGTGCAATGGTGTTTGTGTGGAATAGAAGTTGAATTTCACTGTGGAGATAGCTACATTTCAGTGGTGGGTGAAGTGATCCCAGCAGACTTTGTAAAGCACTTTGGGATTCTTACAGATGAAAGGTGCTTTACAAATGTCAGGTATTGTTATACACCACTTAGGAGAAATGTTCCCATTTATTCCCCCGAATTTACTGTTGAACGTTTTGAGATAATCGCCATTGCTGATAATAACAGTAAGAATAGAACACTGAAAGCTGCAGACTGACTGTGTAGATTTTTCTGTATTCTGCTTGTCTGTAATAGGAGGTTGCATACTGATAAGGAATTTTTTGACAGTGCAATTATGGAGAACTAGCAATTTTTCACATTATGTGGTCAAGGTGCAACTGTCTTATTTACATGGCTGCACCATTTTCAGCCCAGGGTTATTGAAAAGATTCAGCAAAAGGTAAAGTGCTTTCATGATGATATTCAAATCAGGATAGCCCTCTATTTGGGCCATTTGTTTTATTGTATTATCTCTCTATATTTGTCTAAGTTTTATTCACTCATTTTATCAATAGTCTATTCAAATGCAAGACAGATTTCTAGCAATGCTTATCCAAGCACCTGTTAGAATTTCTTGGAGAGATTTCACTGCTTATCTTACCACAGGTACATACAGTTTTACTTTTTTACTTTTTTTAGCATAACAGAATTCATAACATAATCCAATACTGACTATAATAGGAATGTGAAAGGCTGTTTTGCCAGGTAGATTAGTAAGCTGAAGTTGCTTATGTTCTCTTTTATATCACTTACTGCTATGCTTTAGCAAACCAAATGGTCCTTTTAACACTGGAAAACTATCCTATGCCAGCAGTTCTCTCAATTGCATAATACCTGAACATAAAGACTAACATTTCCTCTTCATCATCTGCTTCCCAAGTCTCATATTTCTACCTTCCAGTTGGTTTATCTCACTAACCTCTGGCTCTGTCCCTTTCTCATCATCTTCTCCTGAACACTGGGGAGAGAAAGGAGTAAAGTCTGTATTAACCCACTAGTTGATGCTGACAAACTGGTACCTAGGAGTCCTTTTGGAGGTAGTTTTTGGCTGAGTAAAAGTGGGTGGAAGACAGAATGCCCAATAAGAAATCATGTCATCTAATGTGGGACTCATTTTTTCAATACCTTGTAAAAAATGTATGTGCAAGGGAGTTGAATCTATCTCTAAGGAAGTCATACAAGCCCCCCTCCTGTTTTAAGTATGTTTTAGTACCTTTAGAGAAAATGTAAAAGCATTAAAATGTGTAGGACTACCTTCTCTCCTAGCTAGCTAACAAGAACACTTTCCTGGCTAATCCAAAAAGACTAGCTCCAGGGGAAAGTGTTAAATGCTTAAGAAGATCTTAAGTGTTGCTGAGGTCCATTTTATTGTTCCATTTCCTTTTCAAGAATTCTGAGAGTGAGCTCAGTGCAGTGGAGAACTTTGCCCACTGCACTTGTGTACAGGATTGTGGCTATGGCTATATGTATCCTACGTAAATTCCCATAAATCCTTTCTTCCTAGCGTACTGACCTATCTTTTACCTTCAGCAGCTCTGGTCAAAATTACCATAAAAGATCAGAGTGCAGCTTGCAGGTCACTGTGACCATAATTTGGCCATGCTAGTATATTTACTCTTGTTAATAGAGTTTAATTCTTCCTATTCTTCCTTATTGCTGCTTTTACCTTGTTCTCTCCCTGTGGAAGTTTAACCCCTGAGTGTCCTTGAAGGAAGAAAAAACTCAGAATTCTGGGAACAGTGTGATAGATTTGTCACACACGGAAGGAAGAAAGAAGCACACACAGATCTACAGATTTAGGCACAGAGGAGTAACAGAAGTTGATATGGTTTTGTGGGCTAACCAACAATCTGTGTAAAGGACTTAAATAAAAAGAAGGCACTTTTTAGTAAGAAAACTAAAGAAACCAGTGAAGCAATCAGAGTTAGTCAGATATGTGATTTAAGACGCAAGGAAAGGACTTTCTGAAACCTCTTGCAAAAGGAATTTTAAAGATAAAGATTTCATAATGTCCAGACTTAGCACAGCAAAAACTAAATGCATGAAATGTCTTTCAAATACCAACACTTCAAGTGATACAATATTCTTGAGTGTTTAGTTGAATAAGCAAGTAAGCATAAGAAGACTCATGTTCATGATATGATAGATGGTGGATTCACCTAACTCTTCCCAGAGATTTCTTTATGGAAACCACCAAAGAACCTCTGTAATTTAATCACCAGCCACTGCAATTGGCTGACTGCCTGTTAATTGCTCAGATGATTCCCAAATTGTCAGACCAACAGTCCATCCAGTGATTCATTGGGCTGTCACTCTATATAATGAAAGCAACAAATATAAGAAGCAGTGGCTAGAATGAATCTTCCCTTGTAATGTCATCCCCAATTTTTTCTCAGGATCCAATCCATTAAAATTGTTCAACCTCTTTAAAAGTTAAAAATCTCATTGTTGCTTGTCTCACACTCCTAAAGAGCAGTTTTAAGTTATACTCCAAGGTGATTCTGCAAAAAAGTCACCAAGGAAATACATGCTTTGATGGATAAGCCTAAAAAGTTTGGGCAGGGATTTATCAACGTTTTATTGAGTAATTTTTGTTTTATATTTTACTGACAATATGCAGTGACCACCCATCCACCCTTTCAAAACAGCAAGGTTGTGCCTTGTCACTATTTCTATTCTGCAAAGTACAGATACACAACTTTTTTTGCAGTCAGTGTTTAAAAAGTATTTCCTAACACAAGGAACTAACATCCTCACACTTTTTTTCTTTTTTTTGTGATAATTTTTCCTCTGTGCCCTATCAGTGAATACTTCCAGTCACACTTGTAACAACTGCTTTTACTTCCCAGGGCCTAAGGATGATCCCACAAAGCCTCCCTGAGGTTTCAGCCGATGCTGCAAAGAGACAGAGGCTGTAAAGACAAATTTGATTCCGGGTCTCTGCTTTGTGGCTTCTCTTTCAAAACCTCTCTGTACTTCTTAGGCAAAGCAAATGTCAGAGCGCAGACAATTCTGTACAATTAGAGATATTTGTACCTCAAAATGTACTCTTTCAGGATATTCTTGATATTTTTATGATGTACTACAATTAGCAGAGCCTACAGCACAAAATCCTACATTGTGCATTCCACTACCTTTCTCTGCATTTCCCATGAACAAGAATGCTCTGACAACACCGCCTGCTAGCTGCTTCTCATTCTGCAGGAAAACCTATATATCTTGGCAACTCTTAACATTTTTGGATCTTCAGAAACCTTGCATGTCCTAAACCTAACGCAGTAAAAAAAAAATAGTAGCAATTTAATTTGCAGAAAGAAAATGTCATAATGGACAAAGAACAAACTGTGACATCTATATTCGCAGGCAGATAAAATACCTTGCCTTTTAAAAATTGACTTCATGATGTTACAGGCTTGTTTAAGAGTACATGTAACTAACCTGATATCCATCTTAAAAATAATCTTACTTTCAGTTCATTTATGACAATAATATTCTTAAGCATGGAGATATGGAATAAGCTCACTGGTGTGAATTTCAAGGCTTGAGTGCTGCTGCCATCTACATGGCAGGAAGACTATAAACCGAAACAAACAACAATACGTTTGCTGCATTTTACTTGGCACGCTGTTTGCCAGTGTGGCTATGGAAAATCAAGTTATGAAACTGGACAGAATATTTGATTGCCTTAAGTTTCTGTGTGGGAAATTTGTAGTGACTTAAGAGTTCTCCAGATCCGTATTAGTAAGAAGTTTACAAATTATTTATATAAAATCTGAGAATAAATAGGAAAAATACCATTATTTTACTAGTTCTGGATACTGTTAATATTTTTCTGCTTGCTGAGTATTAAGCTTCCAAATGCTAAAAATAAATACAAAAATAATTCTCTCAGTTGCTGTAAAAATGGAGGGAGTGATGTACTTAATTAAACGACATATATTACTCGAGTGATGGTACTTTTCCTGGCTATCTTACTGAGCATATTGCCAGAGGAAGAAAAATAGCTTTTAGCCCTACATTGTGAGACACTTAACGGGAAATCAGGCTGCAAAGCTCTGGTCTTTAGCTAAAGTTTGTAGAACTACATAAAAGGATAAGTGCAATTAAATTAGTACTGTGTAACAATTTCATCAGGTATACAGTCCACCCTAAAAGAAAACAGCAGGTATTTAGATATCCTAACGTTTAACATTGTTTAAGAACTTGTGCTGCCTCGCTTTGGCAGGTATATTTGTACTTACTGATCATACTGTAGCCAGGACTCCCATATTCATCAGAAGGTGGAGAAGGCAGTGTTTACATGAGGTACCTTTGTCCTGCAGCACAGCTCCTGGTCATCCTTTAGACTATCCAGCAGCTGCCATTCAAGAGGTAAACTTCCCATGGTCCTCGATTAGACAATTCTGACTTAGTATTTTTTTTACTTTGGTTGCATCTATAGATGTGTTACTTCTCAAATAATATTGTTGAAGGATCTGTAATAATAATAATTACTTGGGGATCAGTGGACTCAAATCATAAATCAATGGAGTCTGTAGTAATACTACCAAGAACTCTGCCAAGCACTTCATACTGGCTTTTCCATGAGTGAGGGAAAAGGTAAAGATCAATCCTCGAAATTCCTCTGCATGCTTATATCATACAAGAATGGCCTGTAAAAATCAACAGAAATATCTGAAACACGAGGAGCAGGACTTTTTCTTCATAGAACTAACATCTATTAGCTGTTCAGTGTTGGCACAGTGACTTTGAGATTTATGCTCTAGCTCATTCCCCTAGCTTGCTTTCAGAAAACATACTCTTTCAGAAGGAGTAAAAATCTGAAGTGATGCTCTTCGTTACATCCTTTCCCATTTTGTTTCCAGAATTTTCAACACCTTTAGCTCAGTCAGATATGCAAAATCATTTCCATTTATAGATTCCTGGTGCTTTTTGGAGCTTGTGGCTCTGTTACACAGTGGTCTTATCGAAGAGTTTCACTCTCTTCTCTCTGAATCTCATATAAGTATTTCAAGTTCTACGCCAATGTACTTTAGGGGCATTTTCCACTGTATTGGGGAAGAGCCTTGTTTAATAAAATACAAAAAAAATACAACCCAGGAATGGAAGTACATGATATTTCAAAATGCAATGGCTTGTATTTAGAGCTATAAATGAATGGTTCAGTATTTAGGGATGTTTTCAGGCAGAAATCTCCATCAGTGATCATTTAACAAGTATGAATCATTTGGAAAACTCAAAATCCATCACATTAAAGAGATGTCAATGACTTTAGGCTTGGGCTTATAATAAAGAATCAGTGGATTCTTATTTTTTTTTTAATATAACAAATTATAAGCATAACTATAGATATAGCATATATAGCTTATATATAAATATAACTAAACGATTTGAAAGCCAAATGTCTATTTTCAAGAAACACCCTTTCATAAAGCACACTAAAGCTCCAATTTTGTGCTGAGATAATATTGGTGTAATTGTGGCTTGCCACCAACTTACATGATATCCCACCCATCCTCCTGGCCTGAGCTGCTTGTTACTCCTCTGTTCAATGCACCGAGACTGGTGTTCGTGTTGACACAGCCTAGTCATATGAGTGCAAACATAAGTGAGGAGACATAAAAACATAGGCTGAAGTGGGGAGAAGCTGCTCTGTTTAGTGGTAGGATGTCCTAACGTTGCTTAAAACACTACAAATTGATCATTTGACTTAAAAGACCCTATGACTTCCGGAGGAAGCAAAAAGTAAAGCCTTGCTCCCCAAGCAGTGTAGGCTTTCATTAAACTTTTATCCCATACCTAAAATTTGGACGGGTATTCTAAAATATTATTATGTGACTTCTTTTGGTAGGAGTCTTCCAATGTAACACAACAGAGAGATACATTCATAATTACCTTGCAACTTTGTTGTAAAATCAATCTCCATAACAGTGAACAGAATGGTACATCAGAGTGCATTAGAACATAAATATTTCTTCAGTTATTACGGCTTATGAGAAACAATTGCAGGGGGTTAGTAGTATTTTTCTACAGAGCTCTAAAATCATCACTTTGATACACAAAGATTTTTCTAAGCAAGAGTTCATCCTGAGCACATACTGTATAGCTCTTGCTTGAAAGGCATCCAGAGCACACTGGAAATAGGTTAATTTTACTGGGACATAAATGTACCTAATAGGAAGAATTCTTGTCTTCCTGTGGTGGCTTAACAACCGATAGGCAGCTCAGCACCGCCACACCTCTCTCACTCCCCCTCCTTAGAAACACAGGGGGAGAAAATACAATGAAAGGAAAGAAAAGCTTGTGGGTTGAGATAAGGAGCAGTTTAATGAAAAGGGAAAAAAAACGCAAAGGTCATGTGGAAGCAAAAGGAGAAAAATTATTCATCCAGTTCTTGGAAAGCAAGGCCTAAGTACACTCAAAAAGGCCAACGCTTTCACAGAGTTCCCCCTTTCACCTTCTTTCAGCAAGATTTTATTGCTGAGCATTACATCATACAGTACGGAATATCCTTCGGTGAGTTTAGTTCAGCTGTCCTGGCTCTTTTTCTCCCCACCTTCAGCCCATCCCCAGCCTGCTGGCCTTTGGGGCAGCAGACCTGGAGACACAAGCCCAGAGCACAGCTAACTCCATCCTAACCAGTCACAGTACACGTACCTTGCTGATACAGCACCTGTAATTAGCGCAAAGCACACATAAGCATGTAGCAAACACCAATCGTCATCGCACAACCCGTTCCAAGGGCTGTCTGTATTGGCAGTCTGCTGATGTGCACTGCTTTAATGAATTAAAGACAAGCAATCAAATATTTTGCTACACAAATGTAATTGCTGCCACAGCAATACTGGGTGTTATGGACAAAGCCAGTTCCTTGAGCTCTGACACCTTTTTGAACACACAGTTATTTTTAAGAATACCTCGTAGAAATGGCTTTAGGAGATTTGCTGCTCTTGTACTAAGAACATGCAAGTCAGTAGATACTGATAAAGCAATAAAGTTGGTAGTGAAGGGAGATGGATGTTTCTGTGCCAGTGGAAGATTACTTAAGCAAAATAGTGATGACTGTTGATGAGGGTGTGTGGTGAAGAAGATAGCAAGGTTCAAGCTTTTGGTACATTTGGTTTACTGTCTGCAGATTTTTTGTAGTAAGTTCCTGTAATCATACTTTATTTTAATAACTTTAATTTTCACTTTCTTGATATTTTGATCTTTGATTTTAGCATAAAGTTTGAGATGGGGGCATATGTCAGCTGAAGGCTTGTACTGCTCTTGGCTGTGTAGAACTTGCATTATGCAAGTATAAATATGTCAGTGAAATTACTACAGACATCCAGCATGATAAATGAAAGACTGAAGCCATACCACTCCATGTCTAGATTGTTTAGTCACCATAAATCAAATATAAGCCTGTATAAACAAAAGGCATGGTTTATCTATGAAAATGACTCCTAAGAATAAGGAAAGCTTATGGTGTGATTTTTGGGTGGTCCTGTATGGATCCAGGAGTTGGATTCAATGATCCTTACGAATCCCTTCTATCTCAGGACATTCTGTGATTCTATGAAAGCTCCTCCTGAAACATACCAAATATGTAAAACACATTGACTTTTCTATAAAAGATGTCATTTTATGCATGGTATACATAATTCCGAAGAAAGAAAATTAAATATCTTTATCTGCCCTGGGCTTCAACCTATTTTAATTGCTGTATTTTCAGTGGAATGAAATTCAAATACTATTTCTTACGATGTTGCAGTCAAATTCAAGCCATAGTAATAACAGCAACCTGGTTTGGTCACACCTACAGCCACGACATTTCCCCACAAAGAGGACAAGGATTCATCGCCAGAGGATCTTGTTGCACTAAAGAAATCCAATTTTCTAGATAAGGCAGATTATGGCTAACATAACAGGAAGCATAATATCAGGCTATGATTTCCACCATCATACAAATCCAAACAATGCCATCTTCAAGTCTCTTTGACTTCATTAGCCCTCCTACTATTGATAATACAGAAAGCAAATGTGCTGCTCAGAGAAGCAGACCAGCAGAAATCCCTCAGAACTCTACGTGATATATGAGTCTCATGAACCGCAACTATTTTCCAAACACAATCTTTTTTTTTTAAAAGGACAAAGATGTGTAACTTCTTTTCCCCATGAGCATAAACAGCAATTCAACAAAGTGCATCAGTTGAGAACTCAGATTGGCTTCTCCCATTTTCATACCAGAGCACCTTTATTCAGATTATACTGCTGGCAGTATAAAAGGAAAGTTCAGATGCTAGACATGACCAGACTTAAAATTAATTTCCCATGCAGACCTGTAGCACAAAATTGTTTATATTTTATTGTTTCTAAATATTCCAGTGCATTTTCATTTAAATAATAATAAAAAAAATCTCTATTTTTTCAAATTAGCCAAATGCTTTCTATTAGTGTCAAAATGCTATTGGCAATAAAAGTGAGAAGAAAGGAGAGAAAAAAATGAGTTTGATTATTTAAATTAGTTGCATTCAAAAGAATATTCAAACTGAAGCAAGTTTACAGTCAATCAGTACTTGGAATCACTGCTGTAGCTAATGAAAAACATCTAAAATAAGGACTCAATATTTTCTATGTTAGAAATATCAAATTAAATTGAATAACTGTAAATCTATTAGTGAGAGAAGTGTGAATTGAATTCAGTAAATCAGCAGAGAGCAGCTGACATTATGGAAGATATTTCTTCTGAAAATGAAGGTATAAAATAATAACCACAGCAAGCCACCCCATGTCCATTCCACCTTTATCTTATGTCTTGGCTGCTCTTGTGCATCTTCGTATTCTTTCAGCTAAGTGGGGTCTTCTAACACACCTTACAGGAGCACACCTTAGATATCCAGGGATGTGCCTTCATGTCATCTGGAAAAGAAAGAAACATATTTTGTTAAAAAAAAAAGAAAAAAGTTATTTGAAAATCTTTTTGTAGATTTAGAATCTATATTTTTGTAATGAAATTAAGACTCAGCATCAGCACAGTGGTGTTAAAAAAGCAAGAAATCGACATCCAGAAGATTTCTATTCTTTTCACATCATAATTGCAATTTACATGAGGAAATATGGAATCCAAAGTAGCTTAAGAGAATGCATAGCCTTCCTCAGAGTTTTTCTGTGAACAGTCCTCCTCTTGTCTTCTTCACCTTTTCGTTTTGAATGAAACACTTTCTAATAGAAACACAAAAAATAATTTCAGTTTATATCTAATAGAGGATTTGCATTTCCTATGGAAAAAGCATTTTCAAATTATATATATATATATATTTCAACAGAAACAATCCAGTGTTAGCTGTAAACAGTAGTAGTAAGAAGCTTTATTAATAAGGCATTAATAGCTAAATTTGTAAGGAGTAATCTCAGTCATCAGTTTTTAGCTTCATGACTTTCTCCCATTTAATTCATATATATTTATGTATTTACAACCTGAATTAAAAGTATTACTTAAATTAGAAGCACTGCTTATATACATTCAGCACTCTTTATGAGTACATGAAACACGCTGTTCTTTCCCAGCCTAATGGCTATCTTCTCAGTTTGTCCTATTGTCTGTCATCTATCTGCCTATCTATGTCTTAGACATAAAGAGAGACACATTTTCCTGTTGTCAACTATATAATCTTCTGATTTTACAGTTTCATTTACAAGGTCAAACCAAACCAAACAAACAAATACGAGCAATGCTGAATGATGATGGGACACAGCAACACATTCAATACAGTGAAATTCTTATGGGCCTAATTTCTGCAATTATCTCCAGACACTAGCATTTCATACTCAGCTAATTAGTATCCGATCTTGTTATATCTCCACATTTTCATTTCTATTTCCTGCAGTTCAGCCTCTAAAAGATTGTACTTTGGGAGCAGTCAAAGATCTCTCCCATCTCTGTGTCAAGGTCTACCTAGGACATGCAACTATGGCAGACTGTGAAAACTGTTTGTATTTTCACTGTTATCTGTCATATGATCAGAATCACATTCTGTCCTGAAAGAAGAAGGAAAAAATTAATATCTACGATGTTTTTGCAGTGAAGATATCACAGAGAGCAATCACGAGCTGCAGAAGGGACCAGCTGACTCAGCCAAACTTCCTGCCTACTGAAGGCCAAAGATAGAAAAAAATTTAATTCCAATCTACAGCTTTCAGTTGTTGCTTTGTTTTGCTTGATCAAGCTGAATTTTCCTCCATTACCAAAGAAAGCAACAACCTATTGCTTGATCTACTGCAATATGTCTGTTGGGGGAAAAAAGAGGTAAGGGGCATCTGTGTCTATATTGTTCCTTCTGACTTCCACTCAAATCTATTTTTTTAATCTCATGAGTGCTATGCTTGCAGAAGCTTCTTTAATGGGACTGCAGCACATATGAAAACTAAAACATCTGCAATTGTGTAAACTCCTGCTATGTCCCTGTCAGATTCAGACTGACAAAATTCAGAGCACTTTCAATACCCTTAACTCTTAAGCAATGCCCTACGAATAGGATTATCTGCCTTCTAGGGTTGTGAATTTTCCATCACTGTTTATGTAAGAATATTTGGGTGAATAGCTCAGACATAGAACTCAGACATCTAAGTTTGATCAGCTTCAGATTCTTTCTCGGTTTCTGTAAGTGCAGAAAAAATGACTGCTGAAATGGAAAACAATGCTATGACTATTTATTTCTACTGAAGAACCATTCTAAGATGCAGTGAATTCTTTACAGCAGTTTAATGTGATTAAAAGTTAAGTTCTACAAAATTCTGTTGCAATTCCTATTTGATTATTATGTTCAAGGCCAGAACAGAGTTTGAAAAGCCAAGGCTTTGCATATCAAACAGAAGTAGTCCTCAGCATGTAGGGAAAATGGCAGTGATAAACCTACTATTAGGCGTTTGAGAGAGAAGCCCAGTATCTCCTCTGTGTGAGGGCTAAATAGACGTGAGCCACTATCACAGATAATGGCAGCTTGTAGGCACATGAGGGGAGAAACTAAAATCTATTTCACTTAGACAAGAAACTGCAGTCTGACATTTACCTGTGTCCATCACACATGAAAAGTGTTTGCTGTGAATTATCCAAGAGAAAAGTGCAGGTTGAGGGGTTTCATTTCCTACCTAAGTGTAGCTTGGATCACACACTGAATACAAGAAATCACAGGTAAATCTCAGACTGGGGTCTTGGTTAGTCAGATGGATTCCTGCCATCTGAGTATAGGCCTTTTTTTCCATGACTGCTGGAGGCCTATCTCTGGAGCAGTAAGAACATGTACAGGAATATAAAGAGAGTGAAAGTAAAATAAGCAGAGTTCTCTTTATGTGATTTTAGAAAATTTAGATCACTTTGAAAATAACTTTCACTCTTATGTCAAGGTTAGAGGCTGCACTTTTCACCGGTAGAAAGCACAGTAAACAGATATGTCTACTAATGGCTATGTACTCCAGCCTCACTGATGCTGGCAGGAGATGCAACAAGGAACCGTGTCTAGAAATATTTGGAGTTCCTTTCTGGTATGCTGTTATACTTTCATCTTTTTCTCATCAGAAGGGATAATAAAGTGAAGATATTTCTTAACATCACTTTTGCACATATAATAACATATTCTAAATGCAACAGAGTCTGCAAAACAAACATAATGACAGCTCTTTAGTTAAAGTTTATAAATGATTGTCAGTTGTCCTGACACTGAATATGAGAGAGAGAGCTAAATTCACAGGTTTCACCAAATCAAATGCCGACCTTCCAGGCACTCTTAAATTCCAAGATCCATTTCAAAGTCAAAACACCTGAGAAACACTAGAGAAAATCTTACACAACTGAATGCCATATTATTGTTTCAATGTTTGCTACTAAAAGTAAGTAGTAAGTTTTAAGTGAATGTAGTCTGTTATCAAATCTCTCCTTTCAAACAAGCACTTCGGTCAGAAGTGTCTTAATTTCTTATCACAGAATTTCATCCGCACAAGGAGCAATAAATAATTCATGTTCCTGGCTCTTTGTTGTGTGTCCCTGAACTGCACAGAGCTGGAAGGCTGACAGCTGTGTCAGGACAAGCACCAAAGATCTGACATGACAAGTGACTAACAAGTTTCTTTCAGTCTATAGTGAAAGAAGACAATGGCATAAAGTGCAAAAACGAAATCCTGAAACAAAATGAAACTGTTTCTTTCTCTTTACCTAAGTGTTTGCTATGAGCTTATTTCCGACCCATAACCTCTGGTCATTTTATAGTACTGCCCAACCCCCTTTACTCCTCACATTCGCCTGGCCATTTACGCCTGTCCACGGATCAATATGAGCAATTCTTGGAGAAATACGATGTCTCCATGACAACCAAGCCACAAATTCTCAGTGGAAAGCAGTGAGACCAGTAGTGAAATCTCCTGAGGTTTTCAGACCTATAAGACAAGATGTCTTAAAATGCAGGAATGGACAGAAACAAAAGCCAGAGTAATTCATTGTTTATTACCAGTTTAATGATGTCAGATGGACCGCATGGAACTCAGTTTTTAAGTTTAGATGCTTTATCAACATGTATTTTTGCTAGCCAACATTCACCTCCTGATAGTTTTTTATCCTTTCCATTACTTCACATAGACATGCAGAATGTAGAATTGGTATTCAAGTTCCCATCCAAATGTGTGCACTTTGCTACGCATAATAATTTAAATCAAGGTTCAAATTAATGTTATCTTTAATGTACATTAATTCTCACCTCAACACTTTCACATCACGTTGCTGAAATTCTTTTTCACCTTAGAACAGACCTTGGAACAGATCTTGGGCAACGCACACTTTCACACAGAATCATTGTAGAAACCATTGTACAGATGGTTTCTGAAGGATGCACCATGCACCAGAAACAGCTTGAGGTGGTCATGGCAAAGAAATTACATGGCTCTCCTTCCCAAGTAGATTACGTATTTCTTTCTAAATCTCATACTGCCTTCTGCTGTACAGCAGTGAGTTCAAGCTAACGTGGCTTTAAAATGAATACGAATTTACAATTCATTGGTTTCAATTATTCTAACGTATACTTGTGTTCATTTCTGTGGAAAAGATGAGAAAGGAATGTAGTTCAAATCAGGTATATGACGGCAGTTGAACTCCCAAGGAATCTTGGAGGAGTGGAGTGTGCTGAAATATAATCCCCCAGACAGGGGTCCTTTCTGGGTTCTGAGATGACTTAGGGGACCTGACATGGATTTCAGACTGCACCCTTTGACTGAAAATTAAATCTCAGCAGTGTTCCTTGGGGAAGGATCAGGGGACTGTTGGCAGCTGCCCCCTGTCAGCACAGGCTGCAAGATTTGGAAATCTCTTAACTAAGCTGACAGGCCACAGAGACGATGAATCAAAAATATGATACACGGATCAGCACACAAAGATGCAAGAGGGTACACAGAAACCAGATAAAGCAGGGGAGGAAAATACTGAGTGAAGAAAGATGTTTAACTCTTTTGTTAATGAGTACTATGTGCAGGTTTCATATATGGTGTATGTGGATCAAGCCCATAGACTGTTTGTAAGATTTTAATATTTAGTTGCATAGAATGTTTTAATCAGCTGTGATTAGATGTACTTCATACTTGTTTCCCCTTGGGTTTCATTTAATGAATTTCTTAGATATTCCATAACTAGGAAGATAATGATAGTACATGAAGATAAATCTTTTAGACACCAAAAATAATGCACTTTATGGATGTTCTTGTATTTAACTGAATCAATGTTAAGAGTCATTAAAATGAAATAATGGTTGTGAACTGATTTAGAGAAAAGAATCAAGCTATTTAAAACTACCAATTTGCTTTCCTCCAGAGATACAGTATTTGAATGTCCACTGCTAAGTTTAACTGCAGCATATACAGTGCTTCTAATTTTTCATAACCTCATTCTACCTTCAAAGGGTCAGACATCGCATATATATTAAATAAGAAGTGTAGTCCAAAACTAATTATAATGAACTAGTTGTGTCAGCTTTCTTTTTGGACATAAAGACCTTATCCTTTCTAAGACCTGAATTCTTGATGAAAGAGGAAAGGATAACACCGTGACCCCTAGAGGTGACCGTTAATTTGACACTGCAGCTGCTAAAAAGGAAACAGCATTACAGTGTGCCTTTTTTACCGACCCAAAAGCTGTGTCAGATTTATCACATGATACTTGGTAACTGCCTTGAAATGGTTCTCACCTGGATTCTCAGATTCTTCTAAGACACATCTGTCAGGTGCACCCTCTGCATCTTGGAAGTTTGCCGAGTTTGAGCTCTTGTCATGCTTCAGCACACTAACTGGAGCAATAAAGAATAAAAACAGAGAGGGAGAGACGTAATTTATATTTAGAAACAAAAACTTCCTGATATTCTGCAGACCATTCAATGTTGAAGATGTATTTTATAAATACAAGTGATAGACTGAAATAAAACCCAAACTCAAAATACTTATAGGCAGCCATAACACTGTTGAAAAGTCTATAGACAAGAATTCATCTGGGGAGAAGTTTGAGGCACTGGCTCAATCCTAAAATAAGAACATAATCTCATAACCATAAAAAGTGCTATCCTGTTTCATGAAAGAACGCAGTATACAATATCAAAGACTAGTTAGCTGGTTTAGTAATGGCTGGAGACAATCAGTAGGAAGAAAAAAATATGTTAAGATGAAAATATGTTGAATATAACAAGCTAGAACGTGCAATAAAATCAGTTGTAACTCAACATGCAGTAGGATACAGGTGGAAATGCAGTTTAGAGATGGTCAAATTTGATTCTTTTCATTAATTGCTAAAAATATTTTCATTTTTGAGTAGGGAAATATTTTCATGGAAATAATTATTTGTCAATATACAACTTGTAGCCTTCCTAGCTTTCAACAAATTCCACATAGGTTTTCCTGAAAAGCTTAGGGGTATTTCTCTTGACAGTGTTCATTTCTTTCTCTTCTGCTTTTATGAACCCAGAGCTACATTACAGAAAAGCAGACTAAGGACTAAATCTCAAATATTCAGTGCCCTTGAAACTCTCATTTCTTAAGGAAACAGTGGTGACTGGCATTAATAAAGACATTTTTTCTAATATCTTTAAAAGTAAGCAAAGTCCTAGACTTCAAGCTAGACCATGTGGATGAGGAGCACAGTGGCTACAATTCCAGTTTTGTCCTGTATTCAAAACAAGAAATGTATTCCCTTTTTGCATTTGATGGATTTTTTTTTATCAGATGAATATTTGCTGAACAATTAATTTCAGAGCCCATTTAAATTTTCCAAAAATTTGAGTGAATTAAAAAAGCCTCAGTGTACAATTCAGATAGGAAGATGTCAAAATGCACATATTCCACTTTGTTATTTTGTACATTCCTTTGGTTTGCAGCTACTGACCCCAGGTCATCAAAACTTCCCATAATTCTCAACTCTGACATTTACCCAGAATCCATGTGAATCAATCATGCTTCAGCATGACTGTGGAGGCAGATCCTTGAAAATACAACATTACGACATAATAAAATAATAAAATCTATGACACTGTACATTTCATCTGGAAAAAAAAAAAAAAAAAGGAAATTAAAAGAAGTTTAAAAGTAGATTTTGCTAAGAATAGCTGCCAGAGATGGTAAGTACGCGGCATACAAACTGCCTAGGAATAGCAGGAACACAGGTTACATTTCTAACATTACAAAAAATGACAGTGGACTTGGATCAGCGGTCAACCTCTCCACATAAGGAAGAATATTAGTTCATAACTCTGCCATGGAAGTGTTGACAATACAACCTGCATTAGGAAAACCGACACTGAAGAATAACTTAAAATAAATATGTTCTTTTCCATGAAAAACTATGATGTGCAGGAAAAAAATGTCTTCAAAGATTTTTGTGTTTTCCTCGGATTTTTACAACATCTAAACAATTTTCCATACCATCTGAAGGCTGGCATTCCCACTTCAAAAAGAAAAACTGGAAACCACGAGTTTGCATATTATATTTAGACATTTGTTTTGTTCCCAATTTATTACAACACTTTTTCTAAAACAGTTCATTCTATCAAGTACTCAGCTCTGTTGTGCTGAGTGATAGATTGAGCCATTACAGCAGCATGAATTTATAAGACAGAACTCTTCTGAAGCAGAGCAATAAGAAAATTTCCAACAGAGAACTTTGTGGTAAAAGGGCGAAAACAAAGCATACAGCAGCACCTCTAGAGAGAAGGAAAAATCACAAAATCACCTCTCTAAAAAACTAACACTGACCAAAAATTCAGAATCAGCCTTTTGAAATGGAAACCTCCCAGCTTCAGGATCAACTGTGAATAATGTTTTCATTCAGTAAGTGACTCTGAGTTTCTCTTGGGTCTAGTTATAAGAAGCGACATAATTTGAGCTTAGTTAAGATAAGGGGATTCCAGTGGAAGAACAACAACAACAACAAAAAACTGGCTTGGTGTTTAATTTAATATGTAATGTGGTGCTGAAGCAAAATATACACCTCTGAAACAGATCTTTGATGGGGATGGACCAAACAGTATAAACTCATTATCATATATAACACATTTTTGATTCAGTTCAGCTCATTCTGTTAACTAAAAGAATTGAAATGCTTAAAGCAGGGCTACTGGGTGCACAGTTTTCTAGGCATCCCCACAACCAGACATGAAATCACATCTCTCAGCTGAGATACATGCGGAACATGCACCAAGATTGACACAAAATGTGTCTAAAAGTTTAGCAGAGTAAAGGCTTTGGCTCAGGCCTGGGCCAAACACGCAAAAGTGACATAATAGAGGGGTCTGTTAAAATACTGATGTAGGGTTGTGGAAAGAGCTCTCAGTTAAACACGACTTGGAGGTATAAGGAGCAGATAGCTGTAAATCAGAAAGTAGTGGGAAGGCTTGGAAGAGATAACGAAGAGATCTGATTTCGTTCTTTATTCTAATGCCAGAAGAAACACCAGATAGGCTGAGAACTGGTAATGATGAGATGACAGCTGACATAGATGACATCAGGACACTATGAAGTGATGGGAGATACCAGAGAAGATGGAGTTATAGAAGCCCAAGAAGGACAGAAGTGAGATGAGAAAAAGGGATCAGGAGCAGAGCTGATATAACCTGATGTGATGGAAAACAGTGATGAAACTTTCACTGATGGCAGGTAGGAAAGGAGTTACAGGAAGAGTTTAAAAGGAAGCAGAAAACAGAGATGGAAAGGGCTTTTGCAGAGACAGAAAAGCAAACCTCAATTAGCTATAGCTAAAGTAGAAAGAGCTGCTGGAGAATGGTGGTCATCAGGTGAAAATGAGGCTGGCAAGAGGACCTTTCAGAAAATCAGGCTAGGGCCACTTGTGCAAGTGAGGGAATGTATCTTAACCTTGTCACTTACCCCACTGTACGCATATCTTCCTACATAGAACTCAGGCAGATACACTTCACAGTACCCTAGTTTATGATGTTACATAACAGTGTAGTGAGAAAGAAAGGGATTTAGGCAGATGCCTCCAGGTCTTTTTTTTTTTTTTTTTTTTAAACATCAAGTTACATGCTCAATTTGAAGAGGAAAGTACCTTAAAAATATCATAGAAGATGGAAGAACAAAGGGAATTGAGAAGTTAAAAATAAGAAAAGAACAGTCTGGCCCAAATAAAGTATGAAAGTTAAAAAAAGCATTATATAATTTTTGGAAAAAAAATGTTTTTAAAATTCCATTTAAATAGATATCTACTTTACTATGTTATAGAATTTTATGCTCAAATGTCAGTAGTGGAAAGACAGTTCTGAATTTCTCATGCCCAGGACATTGGTGGAATTTCAGAACTAATGGAACCATTGACAGTACAATCTTTACTCGTTCTGAGGATACCCTGTCCTATACTGGGTTTAAATTAATCCTAACATTACTTTTGATTCCATTTGAAAGATAATTTGTGTAGCTCAAGTGATGTAAATATCTAGAGTGTAAATAAGCCCTAAATCTACAAGTCAGAGAAAAAAGTTAAGCATCAGCCATTTCTGATAAAATGACCCCAATTATTTTTTAGCTCAGTAAGATGTAATTTAAGTTGCTACATAGATAATAGAAATTACTCTTGTTAAGTAAGGTAAAAGGAGAAATTTCAGGGAGTCAAATGACATCAAACAGCATGTTAAAATGAGGTACATCTTCCTTGTACGGAACCAGTCCTGAGAACTGCAGTAATTTTTTCCTGATACATATTAATAAGCTCTTAAGAATTGTTTACTGAACTTGATTGTCTTATGTTCTAGCACTAAAAAGACAGGCAAAATAGGTGTAAAATTTAGAATAGCAAATGAATGCTATCACAGTGCTCAATGAAACATTCATGTAAACAGTTTCCAAATATTTCAAATGCAAAAAAGAAACCGAAACAAATTATTTCCATAAAAATATAATGGACTCATCCGTGATAAGTCTATGAAAGAATGGTCTTTATGTGAGAGTGCTGCAAAATGATAAGCTCTTCTTTGTGAATTTGTACCAATCATGGCAACAGCCAATCACTACCTTATTTCTTCATGTTATGTTTGAAGCCCTGAAAGCCTTGTTCCACTCAGAAATGAACTATCACATACCAAACTCCAAGAAACCTGTTCTTTATACCAACTTGCATAGGGCAGACATATTGGAGAAAGCTTGCAGAACACAGGTGAATCAACAAATAAACATTTCTTTCTAATAAGATGCTTTGTGTATTCATCAGAGGGATTAATAATTTGAAGAGAAATTATTAAAAAAATATATAAAAATATTAAAAACAAAAAACAAACTGTTGATAAGTATTCATTTCCAAAGGGCTTTAAACCAACTCTGCTGCAATGCTGCAATGGCAGTTCCAGGATGCCCTAGGCCTACAGTTACCATATTACACCCAAGGAGCTGGGCTGACAGCTGGGAAATGCTTAGGGTATCATTTTAAAAAGGACGTTTCTTAGTAAAACTTCATCAGAAATGTCTCCAAAACTTCAAACTGAATCTCAGGTTCCAAAACTAGTCTTCTTTTATTATTTGTTTTGTTTTATATTTCTGTTCCACAAATTTTTCCCACTCTTCCCTTAAACGTCTAGAATTTTTGCACCCTACATCCTGACTTGCTTTAACATGGGAGGCTCTATGCTATACACATAGGGAAGCATCTCCTTTTGTCTGTTTGGATAAGTTCCTGATAGCTTCATGTCAACCCCCCCAGCTCTGGTATGAGAAAAGGTGCACGAGCGCTGTGCATCTCCGTGACATCTGTGATTAACAGTCCTTTGTTGCTTCCTCTTTCAACAGCTAAGGATTAGTGGGCTACATTGTTTTTTTTCCCCATGTATTTTGATGCTAACCTAAAAGGAAATAATTATTTCACTAATACAAAAAATGCAAAAGGTACTCATGTGAAATAGTATGGTGAAATAGCAGGTGAAATAGTAGCAGTACTTACTACAATCAGCTAGAAGCAAGAAAATAATGAATCAACTCCAGACTGCAAGGAGCACCTTCCCTTACAGTGGGATGAGAGCAGTGCAATGGAACAGTGTAGCAGCAGCCTGGGGCTGTCGCCTAGGTGTTACCAATGCTGAATAGAGCACACGGATGACCTCACAGCTTTTGCAGGTGATACTCCTGTTCACAGAGCCTGCTATGGGGTTTGCCTTTGTTGCCACAGTGTGAACATTGTTGAATCATTCTCAGTTGTTATCCAGATCGTTTTCTGAAAAACTGTTGCCTTGCTCTTACCTCCCATCCTGTCTGTATGCAGACTAACCCAAGTCCACCTAGAAACCTTGCTTTCCAAATTGAATTCAACTTTTTTTTCAACTGTTTTTTTCCCAAATCATTTCTCAGGCCATATAACCCCTAATTCACTCGAGGGATGAAGGACATCAGTTGTTGGTCCTTTCATAGTCTTTAGTCCCATTAAAAATAAACAAACAAGAAATCCCAGCATGGAGCTAGTCACATTGGAAGCTAAAGTAATTTAAATCCTTGCATTAAATGCAGTAACAGGTCCAAACACTGACGTGTATTACATGCACAGCTCATTCTGCAAAAATATGAACCACGCACCCAGAGGAGCAGGAGCTAACTGCTGCACTCTGTGTGCAAATGAAGTTCATTCCACTCCCTTCTTGAATTGCAACCAAATAACTTATCTCCTAGAAAAAGTCTAAAATCCGTTTTAAGATTTTTCTAGATTTTAAATTAAAACACACAAACAAAACAAAAACACACTAGAAACTCTATTTTCCATCCCTCTCTATAACTATGAGGACAGAATTACCCCAGACAGGAAAACGAAAATTTTCAGTGATTTTTTTCCCCAATATACCTTGCAGTTTTATTCACCCGGAGGGACTTCCCTTCTTCTCGCAACTAAAATATGGCACTGTGTAACAAATTACATTCTCAAAGGACATCCGTTTTTGTTTCATTAGTGCAATGAAACATTCATTCAATTTTAAAGCAGTTGTCTCCATCTTAGTTATGATTTACACCAGAATGTGCCCATGTATTCTATGTACTGTATATAATAAAATACCCAACTAGTTAAATTTGTCTCAGTGGGTTCTGCTACAAGAAATAAAATTATTTCCCATAAAATCCCACAAAGCGTTTATTGCAAAGCTCAGAGCATATGCTTCTGTAAAACTTAGGAGGATTATGAAAAGGAAAATGTAACCTCGAGCCATCCTTAACTCTTCTACCACTACATACTGCTTTTTCTTCTCCATATCCTCTCTAGCCAGAAAGCCCACATGTCTTTTTGACAAAACATGATGTAGGACTGAGTCGTTTAATCAGTTGATTATCATTATTAGCACCTCTTTTTTTAAAATTATTAAATACATTTTTTTCTTATAGGAATTAGGAAAGAAGGCCTCACTGCAGTTCTGGTAGTTACTAAATAAATGTCATCTCCTATCCTGTCTGTACTTCTAAAAAATATAAAGCATATTAGAACAATGGTATTGGATAGTCCATACTGTAGATATAACTGCCTATCAGTACATCAATGTCTTCTCCAAAAACAACAAACAAATTGGGAAATCCATACTTCATATTTTTAAAATTACATTATTGCTAGTTTTTTTCATGAAGATAGATTTTTTGGGTATTCAACTGTAAAGTGCTTTTAATTACTTCTTTTACACACAAGAATTCTAGTTGTTGATTTCTTCAATTTTCTTTCAAAAACCAAAACGAAACAACAATGTGCAGCACTTTATGACACTCACATATCTCTCTGCATAATGTGGATCTTATCACTTGCATATCCTTTCTGTCTCTTGATCAAAGCTTTCCAAAAGGCTTAATCCACAGGGAAAAAAATATACAGAGAATCTTTATTAACCTCTTCTGTCCAGATTATTGTTATTATTTTGCATTATGGCCTTGAAGATGCATTACTGATAGGGAGGTAAAGCCAACTCAGCACAGCATGAAGCTCCTGAATGGCTGCTGTATGAAAGTGGAAGTACTTATTTCCAGGACATTTCTGTGATGCTCCCTACTGTTAAAATGTTATCTGACTTTAAAAGATTTTCAGTTCAATTGTAAGCAGTAAGTAAACTCAGGCAGTACAGTACTGTATACTGAAGAGTTTCACAAACTGGTCAAACAGGCATTATTCCAAGAAACTAATGTTGTATAGGACTGCTTCCTGGTGGCTGAGACCTCTGATTGGCAAAAGACAGCAGACTTTTCAGTCAGCAAGCTAGTTACCCATGGATGTGGCTTGAGGCTGACACACAGATTGACTGGTTCACACTAATTTACTTCACACAGATTCCATTTATCTCCTAGAAGATCCCCTGGCAGCAGCTTATAATGGCATATCCTAGGATGCCTGCCTGCATGAGTTTTTAAAGCGGCAGAGCTTGATGAATCTAAGTCCAGAAAACAGTTCACAGATTGAGGACTAGGTGCAATCAAAAAACATCAAGTAGCACAGCTGGGACTTGCTAGCTTGCTTGACTGGTTTGAGCAGCTGAGCATTAACTACGCTTGCTTTCCTGCTGGCAGCCCTGTGTCACTAGGACAAATAGGAGCACTACCTGACAAAGAAAAAGGGGGGGAAAAAAAAAGAAAAAGAAAAAAAGAAAGAGAAAAAAAAGAAAAAATAATAAAAGAAAAAAGCAAAAAGAAAAAAAAAAGAAAAAAATCAAAAGAAAGAGAAGAGGGAAGAGGATTATGGCATTACACAGAACACTATTAACAAAAGCAGGGAAAACTCATTAGAACATTTAATCTTTACGCAACTTGAGGATTATCAAGCTAAATAACATTCTAGTGTGCAAGTTTTGAGGGTAGGAATCTATAAAATTTCTTTTGGCCATGCTAAAAGTTGGTAAGAAAAAAAAGACCGGAAAAAATCTGAATCTGTTGCCATTTATTTCCTATTGAAAAGAAAATTATATTCAAGCTGGTAACACACGTACTGTGAATAACAGTTACCAGTACGCTGCGTTTTACAGTATAACAGTGAGATATGGGTCGATGTAATTCCTCACCTCCACGGAGAACAACAGACTTCAATAGGAGCAGGCTTATATTTTTAAAAAGACTAAAAACATAAGCTTGCACTGTAGCTCTCCAAACTCAGGTAGACAGAGGGTAATTTTAAAGTCCCTGTCAGAAAGGAAACAAAATTAATATTATTGGACAGCAACATTTCACAGCAAATGTACTGTGAGAGATACAAAGCACATTTAGTACTTAGGAGGTTAAAGACTCAGCTGTAGTGCTAGTTGATGAAAAAGTAGGATTAAGGCTTTAGTATGAGTCTTGACATGATCATGTTGTCTGCCTGCTGTCTTAAGCTTTGAAAAACAGCTGGGATCATCTTCTTCTAAGCTCCAACTCAAAGATGTTTAAGCAGTTCCCAATCCAATTAAACAGAGGTAAATATAAGGAAGGGCCCTACTGAGCCCAATCATCTTATTTCTTTAATGAAAAACGGCACAATTGTAGGTTACACAACTCCTTAATCTCACTTTAAACCTAACAGACTGCTGCTTTAAAGTGCACATGGCAGGCCCAGTTAACCCAAGCATTCTGTATTGGTGTGCTTAATTTTGGCCATTATCCGTTATTATGTTACTTGTAATCCTAAAAGCCTATGATTGTGTCCAGATATTTGGCAAGGATTGTACCTGGATATGTAGGGATTCCTCTTCTAAAGAGTAATGGATTAATTGGATACTTCTGTATGAGTAGTAGTTGGTTTTGTAGTGAAACTGCTGTGCAATTTTTAATTTGTGAACACCGCTTGCTTTCTCTTCTGTCCTTTAAACAAGTTGTCTTTTTGAACATTAGCCACGGTGCTGTAGGAACCTATATTCTCACCACGAACATAATGGCATTACAAAAATAACACTGCTGTTCATAGTGGACTGTTTACTAAAATCCTTGTCATAAAAATAGAAGAAAGATACAGAAATCCTGCTTTTCATATGGAATTTCATGTTCAATTGAGAAGTAGCTATTTCACACACACAGCCATGTTACAGTATTATTACCTAAGGGCTTGGTGCATTAGGCCACTTATTTTCCATCCAGTCTAAAAAATTTTGAGGTATGCATATGTAGTCATGCAATGCAGTGTAGGAAATATTTGCCAAGGTATTTTTTCAGTGATTAGACTTTATACTATAAAAGCAAAAATCCACATATGTAATCGTTCTGCATTATCCTACAAATACACAACGGGACATTCTCCAACAACGTAAAATCAAAATCTTAAGAGGGACTACTTCACATACTGGCTCCTCATCTCTGTAGAAGCAAGAAGAAAATGTAAATGAGCAGGAGTGGACATTTTGCAGTAGCTGTTACATTATGCATGATTCCTGGCCGCACAAGATTTAATTAATGATTTTCAGTTACATGCTTAAATTTTGTAGTGAACTGGTGTTTAGGGCAGCAAACTAGCATCTGACATATTTGTATTATTTTGTGTTTGTTCTCAAACAAAAACTGCTCCAATTAACCATCCCTTTTCTCATATTGTTGGAAACCTGTTTTGCATAAGAGGACAATGATTCTGGCCTCTGTTACAGAAGCATGACTCTAAATTAATTCAAATAGAGTTACACTTGTGATGCAATTGAGAACAAAATCTGGACGTTGCTGATCTGTAAATTAATTATATTAATAATGAATTTTCACCATCACTATCAGCTACAAGAGACATAAATTTGGAAAACAGATCCTTTCACTTCAAGCTCTAGAGAAATGAGAGGACAGGCAAGTAATGGTGAAAGAGTGGGTAAAAGAGAACCTCTATCTAATACTGCATCCTAACACCATTCGCACGTGTTTGACTTCATACTTCAACCATCAGCAAGAATATCTGTAAGTGGAAATAAGGGCCTGGACCCTCTGCTTTGAGATGGGTAATAAATAGGTAAAAAAGACACTATGGACACTGGCAAGGACACAGGCATCTAAGAAGGTGACTTCCAGTATCACTGTGGTTCAGAGGCTGTGTGAAACCACACGTGAAGAACTGAAAAGCACTGTTCTAAAAACGCAGATGATCTTTCTGTTGATACGTGAAACACGGTACAAGACTATGCTCTTACTGCAGTGAAGTTTCACAGGGAGATGAAGAGCTGACGAGTTACACGAGTACGAGCTCTTCCTAGCTCTTTTTTTTTTTTCCCAAGTATTCAGTCTCTCCAGTTTTTGAGCCCTTATTATTCTTCAGGAATGCTATTCTTCTGTTTTCTTTTTTTCTTTTCTTTCCTACGTGTGTTTGCGTGTTTGCTTGGACTTTCAGAAAAGAAACACACGCTGTAGCTAGAGGCTGGCCATAAAATGGTGAAAGTCAGTGAAGTTACATTACGTTCATGGTAACTTCTTCTCTTATCATGTTAGCCAAGTCAATGTTTAGAGTCTGATTTTTCATTCATGTCGGATAATTAGTTTCTTGTTAATTCTGAAATCAAAGGATTACCTTAGGGTCTATACAGTGAGAACTTCTCTCTCTTGAACTTAAAACCAACATTAAAAAAAAAAAGAAGCAGTTATCATAGAAAATGTTAAATCAAATTGGCTCCATTGTGGAAACATGCTCAGTAAAGAAACTATCTTTGTCTTTTAAATAAAACAAATATATCATTTCATGCAACCTCTGATTTTCTGATTCTAAAAGTGGCTGTTTTGTTGCTCAAGTGATTTTCAGCTCCTGCATTACCACCAGCAGGAGTCTGTATATAAAAGTCAAAATACTGGAAATATATTTAGGTTTTCTGAAACCTAATTCTTCCATAGTGATGCTTATTTACGCACATTCCTGTGTTTTAAAGGTAAGCATACACTGACTATTTGGAAATGATCCAGCTATCAACAAGAAATTCCATGTGGAAGTGCCCTACCTGTTCCAAATTGTAAATCCTGTTACTCTTCCCTCTTTTACTGGTTAATTTGTTTCTGCTCCTATATGCTTTCAGCCGATCTACAGAGTCAGAGGTGAATCTAGGGACAGTCACATACATCCCTCTACATATTGAAGGATAAAAACAAATTTAGTATTTCAGGAAACAAAACTGCCTGTTCAGGAGAGCTCTAAAGGTTGCACACCAGCTTGTAAGATGAGTGAAGTGGAAAAGCCAAAAGGGCTCTTGTACAAAAAAAAAAACGTACAAATGTGCAGCAGGACCTTGATTGCAGTTTTCAAAGACACAGTGCAATGACTGTAGCATTACTAACAGAGAACAGATAGTTCTCATAAAGTGAATCACAAAATACTCACTCCCTGCCCCGGGTACTGAGTTCACACTTGTGTTATCTAGATGCACTTTAACAAGAGCCCCATGGAATTGCTTTTGTTTAATTACAACCTGAATTTGGCCAAACAAGTAGTGCTTTTTATGTACCCAAATTCTTCTGGGTACGTAAAAAAGAGAAGAACAGATACAGTGTGTAAAACAACTTTCCATAATTATGTTCAGAAGAGCTTGCCATCACCAGAATATAACTGGCCCTCTAGATTCCTTCTAATCCTTTCCTAGATATAGTGAAATCAAGACCCAAATCTGAAAGAAAGCTTCAGTTTTCTTAGTCCAAAAATTTGAGAATACACAGCAGTAGCACAGCTATATGCCCAGTTTCAATAGTGGTTAGTTAAATGCAAGAGTCCACTGAGGCTCTTGGACATTTCAGTCTTTGCACAACCAAATTCACGGGTAAATGACAAACGCAGGTGAACTTCTAGCTACAGACTGCTCCCAAGGCCTGATGCTTTTTACAGAAGAGAAATGCCTTGCTCTGCTGAGAGAGCTCCACTTTACATTTCTACATTTTCAGACCCCATCTCTCTCTTGTCTCTCTCAGCCCCTTCCTTGTAAGAGAAACTCAAAAACTGAAACGTCCTTGGTCTTTGCAGCACTGCTCAGCAACCACCAAAAAACATTGGTGCATTATAGACAATGTTTTTTCCCCTAAAGGCAAAACATAGCATTATACCAAACACTATGAAAAAAAAATCAACGCTGTCCCAGCTGGAAACAGCACATAGACGTAGGATAAAGAACAATTTAAAGGAATTCTATCAATGTGGAGAGTTAAATTCAAATTTACACATTTGGGTTCACAGTGGTATTACCATATTACATTATTATCAAACACTTTATCTCTGTTTATCTGACGCTTTTAGTTCCAACCACCACTTCAGTTTTTACTTCAAGGGAATCGCTCCATTATTCAGAGCTAAAGAAAGGTGCAAAGGGGTTTTTGGGAAACAAGCACTTGTTTTGTCTTAGTCCATGAGGAAAGCTATTGAGCGCAAATGAATAGGGGTTACTTTCCTCATCTTATTTTTTTTATTCTTACAATGACATCTTAAAAGCAGATGTTATTTTATGGCTTCACTGGGACTATGAAATCTACTGGATGTTTATACATGCTATTTCCTTTAATTTTCAGTATTTAAGAAGTCCAGCTTCACTTAATGCTTTATGTAAAGATCCATCTATCCATTTTCTTACTATTTTTGTTAGTTTACTTTTTGTTTGATTGTTTTTTTGTATTAATTCCTGCCTGTTCTAGCCAAATCAGCAAAGCTCTTTATACATAAATCATGTTCCTTTAAAAGATGACATAACAGTATCTTATGGAAACACCAGCAATAGCTCACGTTAGCTATTCACAGAAACCGATCATGACTGGAAAGATTACTAATGATGTGTTTAAGATGAGTTTTGAATTGGGAATTGTTCCACTATGGTAAACACTGCCCAGCTATCTTGCTATCCTTAAATGAAATAATTCACACTGCAGTTCCAACTAATTTACCCTCTGTCATCTCTTTACGGGAAACAGATGTATAATACTAAACACAGCTCGTTGAAGATCCAAAAAGCCCACAATGAGAGAACACATTTTTTTCTTTAAAAGCAGGTGCATGCATGAAAAATATGTCTATGACAAAGATTAGACAAGAAAAAAAAGCAATATGTACAGTTCACCTAAAGATTTACACAATATGTAATTATAGGAACAATGATGGATCCCCAGGAAGGCATGAAAATTTGTGAGCAGATAACCATTTGCTAAAATACGAAATAAAACCTTTTCATTAACCTACTTTTATGTCTTCTATATATTTTTCTTTTCATTTAATCCTATGAAATTTGTTCTCGACCTCTCTTGCATATACACATCCCACAAAGTATATTTCATGGACATGCAACATTCGTAATATAGACAAAAGAATGACAAATGCCTTTTTTCACGTTGTAAAGTACACCAGTATATGTGCTAGGATGTTTCACAAGTGAAGGCATTTCTCAGACTCTGTGACATAGTGTGAATATTCATTGCAGCACGGCTGTACACGGCATAATAAAAGTGGTAGTAGAACCTGGAGTTAACTCACAGGCGATAGTACTTGGTGACTTCTCTGGAAGATTCAGAAAGAAAACTAACATTAATAGTTTGTTTATACTAGAAACAGCTTACCTGTTTGGGAGTGTGGTACACAGCTATACAGCTAAAGCAAATGAAAATGATATACAGAAAAAAATACTTGCAAGATACAGATATTACTGATGAATGAGTGAAATGCTGTACTTCAAAATGTCCTGCATGGGACCAAGTAACAGCCCAGAAAGTTAGCCAGCATTTCAGTATCATGCATTAGCTTTACTTAATTTTCAGTGAACAAACAAACCAACAAACCACATCAAGAGAGCTGTAACAGATACAAAACTGCTTTTAAAGGTAAATAATTTGATCAAAAGCACTATTACGTCATGTTATAATTCTTTCCAGAACAACAAATCTCCTAGCTTCCCATTCTTACTAGAAAACCCCTTGTTCCAACCAGCTGTAATGTATGCTTTGAATTCATACTTGTATGCAGTCGTTTTTCTTTACTGCAAGAGAGCAGCTCATAATTTCATTGAATACTGATTTATGATAGAGCTGCACCTACAAAGACAATTGACTGCAAGATATTTAGAAGACAAAAACTCTTCACAACAATGTAGGTCTCTCTCTGAATACAGAGGTTCAGGTATTTTACATACTCTTAACCCAGTGTTGAAAGTACTTCTCTTACCCCTATCCTCTAAACTGGGTTGGCCACATTTCAGGTATGTATCAATTATGATACTTCAAGAATATGTAGTCTACAGCAATTTTTAACTAACTTTAGATTTACTACAGTATTGCTAGAGGAAATTCATTTCTATGAAAGCTGTATATTCACAGTACATTGTCAAAGTATTACATATTACATTAATACTTCACTGTGCTTATAAACGTTAATATAGGTTATTTGTTTATTACTATGTCAAGGTTATTCATCATATGCAGTGTCAGAAAACACACGCTGACATCTCATATCATCTGCTTCAAGGGCAAGAACCAATGTGACCTTTGACACCTTCTTTTAAAAAGGATGAAATCATTCCACAGGAATAATGCTATACTGCACAGCTCCCTTTAGGAATCAATCTGACATATATGGTTTCTAATTTTCCATATTGTAGCATGGCTTGTTAAGCTAATTTTGGCTAATTTTCTCCTCCAAGTTTAGACCAGTAAAACTTCAAAATATTTTTTGTTATTTGGATATTATTTATGCTTCCTACCTATTCACTACAAAATGAAAATTTTGAATAATTGGTTCTTCATTTATTTCACTGGAGACAATCTTAGTTCTGCTTGAGCAGGGAAATCATGCCTACCAGTGATTTTCTGCATCTGTACTGCATCTGTAATCAGGAGATATTTTAAAACTATTTGGGGCTGTCACTGTTTTTCCTTCCAAAGTCTACTAAAATCTCCAGGAAATCCCTCTTCATTTTTATTTGTGTTTCTTGCTTTACAGTTCTCTTAGTACTCCCGTTGTCAGTGGATAAACATATGTGCAACTGAAATCGGAGGTACAGTTTCTACTGAAGAATACAGTGAATATGTATATTGAAATAAAAAACCCTGGAAAGTAATCTAAAAGAATGGCAGTGGTAAAAATGAGAGATTATCTGTGAACAACAGAGCTCTGCTTTCAGCTGTTTCAGCACCACCATAGTGGAAACCAGATGCACAATTTGAAGGACGAATTTAGATGCAAAGCTACATGTGTTATGACAAGGTATACACATGCTCTTGAAGCATATGTGCATTTGTACAGGTAACTAAATGAACTTCATCAGTCTCAAAGTGAGTACATTTTAGGAGAGAGAGGGATGAGATTCACATGAATTGGTAATTATATTATCTGCACATGATACTGATTTCACTATAAAATTCAACCAAGGAGAATGCAGCATACTTTGACCTAGCTGATAAAAGGTCAGAAAGCAATTTTGAATAATAAATGAGACCTGCTGACCTCATGACCCGAGTCTGGCAGGGTCAGCAGCAGTCCTCTCACCAGATGCTGATGGCAGATATACAGATGCAGACAGCTCAGCTAATGAGCTTCCTGCATAAGGGTTTCATATCCAGTGACATTTAAGTGCTACGCAGTATATAAAATAAACTTCCAGATAATCTACACCATAAAAAATTAAAGTGATACTTACAGAGAGGTGTAATACAACATTGTAATCCCCGCTACAGCAATTATTTTACTGCTTCATCTAGATTGCCTTTAGCCACAAAGTATAATACCTTACTAACATTTCCTATGAGGTCTATTCTCGTCATATGTATACAATTCCCATTTGGAGGATGTACTTAGAAGAGGCATAAGTTTGATAGTACCTCCTGTAATATGAGTCAGCAAAAATCCGTTATAAGATATATTCAGTTTTATTCCATTTAAATTTTTTATTTAGGGGGTAAAAGAGAGGCCTAAAGTATGTAAGGCCAACAATGATTTTCTCCTGACCACTTCGTAAACCATGCTAGTCAGAAAGAGTTACAAAGCAGATGACTCACGAAGAAGATAGAACACAATACTAGAATTAAATATCCATCATTAGTTTCCACTCTACAAAAGGCCTAGGATCACTACCCCATTTGGGTCTGAGCTGCACAGATTGCTATTTCCTTAGTCAGCTATGCTCCAGCTACTTGCATGAATTTGCAGCAATACTTCTACATCTTTGTGTTTGTCCTCCATTAATTAGCAGCTTCATATTAAGCTTCTAAATACCATTCTGGAAGACGTTTTGAGATCTGATCAGCAAGGGAAAATAACTGCTTGGTTATCCCGATATCTAAGTATTTGTCTGTGGATAAAATACAGGAGCTACAAAATCCTTAGGACTTATGTCTTAAAAGTTGCTGTAAATTACTTTTCAAAAGAATGCTCCTTAGATACAGAAGTCTAGAGTCTACATTAAAATTCTACAGAAAAGTAACTGTGGTCTGTTCAGTTCTGTATTACTGTGCATAAGTAGTGTTTAACTTACATAGTGGCTGGTATTTAAGAACTTAGAACCTTTCAACACTGAACAGAGATGGAGAAAAACTGCTGCCTCATTTAATAGGAGAAAGGGAGGCATTATATATCATGAAGATTTTCCTCCAATCATTTTAAGATTTCCTCCAACCTTTCAGTTTAGCTGAATGTCTACATGCTCTTGGCATGCTATTTATATTTGTCAAAACATTTGAAATTCCATATACTTCTGTGACTTTTAAAAATATTTATATTCTCTTCAAATCAACCAGCTTTTAAAATTACATTTATAAAGAAACCTTATAATTTTTCTTGCCTTTCTTTAAGCTCTATTTTAGCCATATATTTTCAGAGACAGAGTCAACGGAAAGGAACGTGACCTCCCCAAAAGTCCATACAATCAATGTATGTAATAACTTTGTAATATTTGCAGAGTTATTTACATTCTTCTTATACTCCCACAGTCTATCAGCTCATCTGAGTGCCGCTGTGCAACTTTTGACTGAAATGCAACACCTGACATTTATAGATGAAATTTACCTCCACAGTGGTGAGTGGCATACCACTAGGGAGAGAGAATCTGCATCCATCTGATGCAGGGGCTGCCAGGAGCCATTTAGATCTTTTTAATCAGTGCTGATTAAGGCAAGTCAGATGACTATCCTCAAATTTATCACTGCCTTTAAAGACCTTGTAGCAGCCAATAGCTAGGGTATCCAGCACAAGGGATTGTCTTGACCACATGTCCTCCCTTTGCACTTGTAAAGACTTTGCAAGGAGAATTAAACACTGTCTCTACATAATCTATCCCAATTTTTCACTGAACCATGTGTGTGTGTCCAGAATGCAATTCTTGGACTTCAGTATTGTGTGCAGATACCAATTAAACTCATTGTTAGTGAACTCAGCTTTTAAATCTTACTGCATTCATTTAGGGAACCAGTAACACTAATCAGCTCCTGTACTTCCAGCCTGTATGCAATTGAAATAAAATTTGATTATAAATATATTAGATTATAAAAGTTGCTTTAAAAAATCTCCTTGCAGCTTTGCTTCATGTATTTAAGGCAGCAGCAGACTACATAAGGAAAAAAAAATCTTACTGCATCCAGGGCATCAGGAAAAGTATTTAGGTTTGCTTGATTGCTTTTCTGCCACAAAATAACATGTGTATTCCAGAGAGTCTGCTAGACTTCCTTAAAAATATTACATTCACTCTGGTTTACAACTGACATGAGTTCTATAGTGGACAACCACTGTCAAACCAACTTTAACTACTTCCATGCTGTTTCCTCATCCTACTGACGAGTGCCTTGGTATTCCATCATACCTCTCTCTCTCTCAAAAAAAAAAAAGAATAACTCTGGGATCTTTGGGAAATATCATAAAAGGACAAACAAACAAAAATCCCTCCATCCAGACTGCTCTGTTTAATAGTCAGGGAAGCACAAGTCATTCTGAAAGCCAGTGAAGAGTTGTTTGCAAAAAATTCATACTTGATGAGTCCCTAGAGGCTATATGCACCAGCAGAAGCTTCTGCCCAACAAAGTGAATATTCCATTACATACATCACATAGGTTTATGCTGTTTACTGCTAAAACAACGTGAGGCAGAACAGTGCAGTCTGGAATTAGATTCACAGCCCTGAGATGCATTTCTTAAACCATATCTGAAAATATTTTTTTTCAAGAGAGAGGAGGAGCTCCATAGCTACATAGCTCTGGCAAATGGTATCACCTGTAAGCAGAAATTCCATTTTGCTTTGCACAGCAGCTTTCTCCCACGTATGCTATTTGAGAGCCAGGAGCCAAAAAAGGGTAGGGTTAGGCACAGCGGAGCCCCCCCCCCCCGATTAGTGTGTGGAGAGAGTGGATCTCTGGGACTTCACTATGGGAAGTAGAAGTCAAAAAGGTTATTGTATTCAACTGGTAACACAATAACAGCAAATAGGCAAATATTTCTCATAGAAAATCATCCCAAGCAGGTCCTTCACAGTAAATTTGTTAACCAAATCTCCTAGCTGTGCCCTAATGTACCCCCTGGCCTTGTGCAATTGTGACAACAGTTAACTCAAGGTAAGCTGCAATTTTCCTTCCTTTGCCCTCCTTTTCATGCAGCACAATGCCAACCCACAAAGAATTTTATTTTCGGTACTGCACATCTATGTCACAGAAAATGAGAATTGTCTCTATATCTGTATTGTTTACTTCACAAACCCAAAGGATGCATTTTTACTGTTACTTCTGAACTCTAAATGAGGAAAATGTAAATTAGTACTGTCCGCTAAAAATCAACATGCTTTCCAGACTGTACAATATTTATTCTTCTTAACCTGAAATAACGTATTCCCAAGAGCAATTAACATGCCTTATCTTCTTTCTTTTTCTACTAAAACTGTTACAGAGAAAATAAGAAAATTAATGTTTCATTTGCGCATGTTTGATCTAATCTTGATCCAAATTGTAGTCTTAGTTGCTAATCTTGAGCACAATTACACTCGAGAGGACCTACATTTGTATGCCCCAGAACAGATTTTGCGTTCTGTGGCTTTTAAATTCTATTACAATGTATTTTCACAAACCATTTTTTCCATGAGAAGATTATGAATTGCCTTGATGCTGACCACGTATTGCAGTTTCGTAATTTGCATGAACTGGTTATTTTTTAAGTAGAACTTTAACTTTTTTATAGTAATTAAACATATTGCAATTTAGTTTTATTTCACAGTTTATCTTCGTTCCCAGCAACACATTTTATATGGTTTCTGTTAGTCAGAAAGCAAAATACTTTCTCAGTTTGGATTTTTTTTTTTTTTTTTTTTTTTTTTTTTTTTTTTTAAGATTTTAAGGCCAAAAGATAAAATGCTAAAAATGCGTGAGCTACACAAATACTTGTAAAGTTTGTATCTATATATGAAAACTCTTCTGCCTCCCCATATTTTATGCAATTGTCCTCATATCCATTCTTTAACCTTTACCAACCTTGAAGTCCGTTTTATATTGTATCAGAAGCGCAGCTCATTTGCAGACAGCTGCAACGTGAGTTTTCTTACCCTGCCCTGCCATTGACCTACAACCTGATTAGAAAGAACCACCTTCTTTCAGACTGAGAAGTTATTCATTTACCATAATAGCTCTATTTTGGGCCTTCTCAGCAAAAACAGGCAATTGTGCCCAAATAGCACAAGGTTTTGTGATATCAGCCCCATTTTATATATGGTGACAAAAGCACAAGGATATTTCACTAATGACTAGCTCACAATCAGAAAAAAGAAAATTCATAATTAAAAATAGACTTGAAACATAATTTGTAAAAAAATAAGTGTTAGAAATTGATATTTCACATTTATATGAATTTGTTTTAATTTTATGCTTTACATTATGGACCTTATTCATTGAATCAAATCTAGTTTTCTAGTAGTCAATTATATGAAAGTCAACTTTCAGGTGTTACCATTCCTTGAGAATAAATGAAAACATGAGATAATCAGAGACTATTGGATAGCAGAAACAAAATGTTTCTGATGAAAACAATTAGTCACAAGCATTACAAGTTGAAATTCAGTTCAGTGTTAAAGAGACAGTTTAGAAGCACATGGTACATTTATCACAGCTCCACAGACAAGTTATTGAGCTGTCTGTGAAAAACAGAGCCAAACAGGAAAGCTTTCAGCAGAAAGCAGTGGTTGAGGTCCTTGATTGATAGAGTTAGATGATGCAAAGCTGTCTGATGGCCTTTCTGCAAAATAAAGTGAAGGAACTCAAGGTCTTTCATGACGATCTCTGACCACAGATGAACAGCTACTTTATTACAGCACAGATTGAGGTTGCACCTTAGTCCATATTCTGCCACTTTTGGATGCACACGGGTAACTTTTACCAACAATCCACTGTGTTTAACACGTCTGCCATCTTTAAATGGTTTTAAAAGGGACAGTAGGTTGCAGTAGTTAAAAGCTTTGCCTCCTGTCTGTGACTGAAAATAATACAATCATTTTTATCACAGGCTTCTTACTGCAGAGAAAGGGCTGATTGTTCAGGAACAAGTGTCTCATTTAAAAGTAGTAGAAAAAACACCACTGTGCATAAAAGGCAGTAACAACCTGCTGTGCTTTTCTAAAATATAATCTCTCTCTACCCAATATTTTTCAAGTGTAGTTACCCAATATTTTTCAAGTGTAGTTCTGTTTTACACTGACATGATGCTACTGATAGATCTCATAGACTAACTATATAGTCACCAAAAATTACACTACAGTTGCTTTTAGCAAAAATGATACGTTCATCTCTAAGCTTGAGTTATATGGGGAAAATATCCTCAAAGCAAAAGAGTCAATTCTGCATTTGTTAGTGATGTAAAAAATTTATAGCCAATTGCCTGTAGTTCCAGGTTTCCCAGTCTCAGAAACCAATGGGTTCTGCCATTTGAGTCATGGTGTGAAGCAAACATAGGTTACAACATTTAAAATTAACGCGCTTACTTAAGCCTTACATTATTGTCTGATATACACATACTTAGGAGAATATATGAACATTTTCTTCACTGCTTAATTGTCTAAACCCTGCTCACTAGTACTCAGAACATCTCTCTGATTATCCTTTGCTTTGCATAACTGAATACACTTTCAGACTCTATTTTTCAAATGAAGATAACCATCATCTTGTCACTGCTGTCCAACTCTGAAGAGTCATAAAGAAGTAAAAAAACATGGGGAGACTATGCCTGTTTCATACTGACACTTCTGATTTTTGAACAGCAGAAATTTCCACAAACAATTTTCCAGAGTGTATGAGTTTGATTATCCCCTCTTTTAGCTCAAGTCCCTGTCTCAAGCTCACGGCAGGCTCAGCAGAAGTTGGACTCACATCGCTCTCATTTACACTCTTTTGAAGAAAAAATGTATTTTCAGACATGTAAGGTTTTTCCTTAATTCTCTCCTTTTCTCTCTCTCTCATTGGCAAGGCCAAGGCAGCGCCACTGATATTTGGAAGACTTTCATTTATCTTTGCAGTCAGTCATATGTTTCAATTTGTACTATTCTGTTAGCTCCCTTGTTTCAGTGAAGTGCAAGAGCTTAGATCAGAACGCTTTATGGTAAAGCCCAAAATACTTATGCCTCCTCAGGAGATGGTTCAGCAGAAAACCAAAGTGTCAGTGGCTGCAAAAAGCAAAATTCTAACGTGGAAAGTTTGTATACGCAGACTACTCAGCTTTCTAACAATTTCTGCTCACAGGTGAGGAATGAGCCTTACTGATGAGCCATCTGTTCAATACATTTCTTCACCACCTCTATCTGCCTTAGTTTTAACGTCTGTGATAATTACTGCTCCCCTGACTGTCTTCCTCATAATAGTTTCTTCTTTCCATTACCTTGGTTTAATATTTACTTTAGAGGCTGCTGCCAGAATTGTCTCCTGTTATGGAACTCAGTCTTAGCTATCACAGGATTGACAGGAGGAAATCTGTTCTGAAATCTTGACTCGGGAGGGGCTGGTTATAAATTTTTTTTTAAATGATTTTACTATTTTTTCCTCTAATTGCACACTCCAAATATGACAAATGCATTTATCTTGATGTTAAGTCACAGTCACCTTAGATAAGTTTATATAATAACTAGGATACTACTATCTGGTGAAATAAGGCAAAGTTGACAGCAGAATACCTGCCAGGATTTGGCATTCAAAATAAACAGTACCTCTTATGTCAGGAAGATACTATGTAATTCTGTGAGCTGCTCAAAAAACAAAGTGCCATGCAGTAGCTATGGTTTTTAAACAGAAAATACGTAGACAAGTACATTAATTAATGATAGTATTATTACATTTTGAATGTAATAATGAGCATTTAGGTTTGAATTCACAAGCTCCTTTTTCATGGTTGCTATGGATAAAAACTTGTGTGCTCAGCTTTCAACTCAGTTACTTTAAAAGAAAAAATACCCAATTATACAATAACATATGCCAATAGCTGATTTAAACTATACTGTTTTAAACACTTTACTTGATTTGATTTGTTTGGATTTATTCCTACCAGTGAATACAGTAACAAGTCTTGCAGGGATTTATGCAAAAGGAGATCTTTAGTCTAGGATTTGCTCCTATAACATGCAAAAGACTTTCCTCACCGCAGTGCAACCTGATAAAGAGGCCCTCAATTGTTGGGCTAGATACTTGAAGAGTGAAAATAACACTGGTTACTATTAACAAGACAGGCGTTAGGAAAAAGATTTCCTTCTTAAAACTTCAATCTGATAGTTTGTATGCACCTACAAAACTCAAAAGAAACATCTAATGCGTTTTCAATTATTTCAAAGCAACACTTCTCTTTGTTTAATACTGGGAGCACTGTTTTTATATCCTAAAATTGATCTATGAGATTGCATGGTTGCATAAGGTCAGCCTTGGAATGAAATCCCTTTAAATATAAAACACCATGTCTGCTTGAAATAACTAAAGGTGTTTTTAAAATGTGCATTGGCTTTTTCATTTCATTAAGATTTTTGGATGAATCCAGTTGCTAAATGGTTGTTCTAGTAACTGGCCTGTCATCTGGAAATGTTCTTAGATTGTTTTTCTGACACAATGTCCCTGAAAAAAAGTTGGTCAGTGTGACATAGAGAGCACAGGTTTGCCTATCACGCTGATTACTTGATGTAATAGTAAGCAAGCTTAAGTGAACTGTGTGTCTTCAATCTTTCCAATCACTTAGGGATGGGCACCAGAGGATACCATCCATCATCCATGGCCTGAAACATATGGTGCATCAGCAATCTTAGGCTGACCTAAATGATAGTAAAAGCTGCTACACTGTTCACAATAAGAAATTGTTGTTCACTGAATTACAGGTTTGTGATTAGATTGCTAACATGGCCAACTTGATGTATAAGTGAAGTGTCCAGGAAAGATATTCCCTAGGATCCTCTGAAGATTAATTTATACCCTTGAAATGCGCACCAATCACAAAATGAAAAAATACGTCAAGATATTTTTCTTGTGAACAAAAAAAACCAGTGCAGTGGTTACGGCTATTAATTTATTTTTGGCAGTTTTAGCCAACAGAATACAATAAACAAGGTCTTAAAGGTTTTTGTTTTCTTGCAAGACATTTACTACTTGATTCCTGAAAACACAGAGCACTACAAATCTATCTTTTTCTATAAGAGACAGCCTCTTCCTTAAAAAGACTGATATATTATTGCAAATATCACACAGCTGGCAAAATACTGAAAACTCTTCATTTTGTATTATTATATTCTCCTCTATTGTTTCTACAAAGCATCTATTTTTAGGATAGTCCACAAAACAGAAATCACACTGTAACGTATCTGCTGATCCCAAAATTATTAATCTTGCTTCTCCATAAAGTAGATTATGTTCATAATGTTATCCTTAATCAATTTTGGAAAAACGCATCTTCATCACACGATTAAGGTTTAAACTGCAATACCAACTTTGGAGTTACAGGGATGAGCGGAGAGAGGAGGGAGGCTATTACCCCACAGCAGCTACCTTTCTTGTATCCACTCCAGGTGACTGCACTGAATTTCACCACAAATGGTGAAATACATGTTTTAAGAGACACAGTCAAAGAGTGAAGAAGATTTCAAGAGCATTGACTTATGACTGTGAACTGTATTAGAGTATAACTGAAAAAAATCAGCACACATCTATGATGACGACCATTCAAGATCTTGTATGAAAAACAGCTTACTCCAGGCTAACTTCAGAGAGAAATTACACCCTTATGAACTGCAAACTCCAGATAAATGATTTTGCAAATATGGCTACTATATGCAATTATCACAAGAAGAGATTGGCAAAAGTGATTCTCTTTGCTATACTTTTCTATCAGTGTAACACTTTACTGTCCTGATACACGTGAGGCAGATCTTCTTGCTTCTTCTGTCAGATCTGACCTCCTACTGATGCTTTAGATCTTTTTTTTCTTATGACATAAAAGTCCTTAACCCCATATGAGCCAGCTTAACAACATTCCTAACCATGCAGCTAAATCATTAAATTTCATTACACAAAGGAAAGCACAGCTTTGCAATCATGATCACCTCACTACTCTTCAATGTAGCCTATTGCCAGTAGTACAATTTATATAATATACCATATATCATGCCTTGACATCAATAACAATGGTCACTGGTAAAACTGACTCCTTTTGAACCTTTCAAGAGGTGCTAATTAATTAATTAATTTTTTCCTGTGGCTGAAGGAGGTCTTAATTTGCTAACTTGACCAGGGGCATACCTATTTGATCTCCCTTATTTTTTTTTATCAATGTTATTTTTTTTTTCTGAAAATGGAGATTAAAACTAGTGCCTGCTTATATTATATCTAAATACAAAAATGTGTTGATTTTGCTAAATAAATCGTAAACCTGACCTGATATAGCAGTGGTAGAGAATAGAATGTACATACCAACTATTAATTACTTTAAAAAAAAACATCTCACAGTTTCAGATTCCTTCACCCTCCTCACTAGGCTATCTGAGCATCTTCTGGTAGTGCAGCAGGTGATGCAACTAACATCCATCATATGAGAACAATGCTGGCACTTGGTCCTTAGGGAATAAGCAATAGGTATTTCAAGTGTGACAGAAGGTTTCCAAGAGTAGGAAAAAAAATATTGTGCAGATATTTACTTTGATTTGATGCAAAATCCTTAGGTGTACTGGAAAATTTTCTGCATTTGTTATCATTTGAATCGACTTTATTTTGGTACAATACAAGAAGTGACTTTAAAATAGATTAGTGAAGCAAGATATGTATGGACCTAACTTTACGACTTAAAATAAAAATAAAGCTTCTTTTAAAACACCTGGTGTGGAATAGGAATGAGAGGAGAAAACTTTGAACAATACAGCTATGAATTTCCCAAATTTGGAAATCTTTTTCTGCTATTTGGTTCTACGTACCACCTAAACATGAAATACTATTTCTGTTATTATCTTTTATCTGCTTTGAAACAATGAAATAATCATTATGTGAACACAGAGCTAAAGAAAGCTTTCTATGAGGAAATAAACTGGTTCAGGTTTGACAGTATGCTCAGCAAATTAAATCCAGGATTAATCAGAAAATAATGTAGATTAACAGATTTTATGCATTAGAGGTCCTTCACACGACTGAGTGTAAGGCCACTGAAGGTGCAGATGCTTGAAAGAGATGCTAGAAAGCAACTTTTTAAAATTTAATAAAACAAAACCAGTAATACAAAAAAGAGCATAGACTGAGGTTTGCTTTATGTTATAAAAAGCTAAAATAAAACCAATACTACTCCAATAACAAGATTAATCAAAGCATGACATAATCCATTAATTGCACATGGCACACTGGTCTGGCTTCCTAACTGTCCAAGACAATAGAAGTCATAGCTACCTGAAATCAAAACCATTCAAACCATTTTACTCCTTACAATAAGAAACAGACAGAAAACACAGCCCAAAAAAAGTACTGCCAACTTCTTCCAAACCTTTTTCAAGCAGGGTGCGTAAACACAGAAAAAACTCCCCTAACCTAGGGAACTTCCCTCTTTATTTATCTTTTCCCCTACTCCTTTCTCAGAGAAGCATCTAGCTCTCCAGTCCTTCTCGTGTAGACTCTCATACATACATCCTGCTTTTCAGTTCATATTGAATCCACATGCAGTGCTCCATTACAGGCCTGAGGCTGCATTTGACTTGGTTTTAAAAAAAAAAAAAAAAAAAAAAAAAAAAGGATTCTGTGAACTTCTAACAGCAAAGTTAGAAGCTAATTATTTTATAGGAAGAAATTAATAAACACTGTAAAAAGGTGAATGCAGAGCATCACCTTCAGTTCAGAAAAAATAGTGGAAAACTACTCTAAGTATTATGTTATTGATTTGTTCTGCTCTGCAGCTAGTAGCATGGAGCTAAGCTAATACTCATAATGAATGCCTATACATAGGGGTACTTTTTCTCCCTACTTTTCATGATAGACATATAGAAAATTCTCTACTTCACAAATATTAGCAGAGATAGTTCCAGAGGAGGAGCTGCTCTTAGAACTAAAGTATTCTGTGCATTCTTTTTTTTTTTTCTGTTGTTTTAGTCATTATCATTGTAGTGAGTGGAATAAGGACAAATAAACTGTGCTCAGTGAATTGCTTACAGTACAGGCAATGGACAACTGAGAATCTGAGCCCTTAAATTCTGGATATTTTAAAGTTAACATAGTAGAAGAATAAACTTCAAAATGTAATGTAATAGAATTTTTAAAAAAAGATTTTGTAGTTTCTCCATTTTTTGATTAGCTCATGTTCATAGATAACGGTGAAAAGAAATTCTGACATATAAGAAATCAAACTTTACATTGTAATCTACACACTTATTTTCCACATTATGTTCACATCTCTTACATTTCTAAGAGAGCACCAAGAGGCTTATTTGACTCAGGGCCCTGTATTCTCAGTGATAGAATAAAAAAAAGGATTCAAACTAAACAGTAAGGATAATCAAATGTGAGAAATCTGAAAACTCTTTGACAAAGAAAAATAATTTATGCAAGGACACCTTCAGAACAAGGAAGCGAGGTGTGACAAGAGGTGGATCTTCAATAAAACGACAGCAGAGATGGCTAGGCTTATTTCAAAACAGCTAAGGTACTACTTTATACAAGAAGTACTTGCCATTCATTTATATTGAAGCCTCAACTCAGAACCAACTTCCATGTTTTTAAGTCCTGTACTGTAGTCTGCTTTTACCAAATAAACCTTTAAATAAATTTCAGAAATAGACTAAAAATGAGCCAGTGATAATTTTGTCTACATAAGCAAACGTTTTAATTTTTAAAGCTCGAAATAGAAAGTTGTTTGAAAATTTTCCTGTTCAGTATGTAAATACTGAAAAAAGCACAAAAACTATATTGTACATTTGAATTCAGAACATGCGTCATCCTTAATCCTTCCTTGACCAGTGTCCTAGAGCAATCCTATCCCTCCTAATGTTTTGGAGGAGTCTGAGATGGCGCCTGTACAATTTGATTTTGTGTAAAAATATGCACTAAATCTGATTTCTGCTACATTAAGGAGTTCTCTAGTAAAATATATGATGCATGGAATGAAATAAGCTGTAGTTCTAGAATGAGTCTTTAAGCTTGCTTCCTTTAATACTTGACCACTAATATTAAAGACTACTGGATCAAAATACAGTTTTAATTAGATATATAGGAGATGATACAGTAGTATAGATAAACCACAGGTTAGATGCTAAAATATAACATTGATTTGTATTCTTTTACTGGAAATAATTGTAACATGAACCTAGGATATAATACACTCATTTTTAATGCATATTCAGTACAGAAGAAATCTACTGCTATTACCAACCTGTACTTAAAGTCTATTCATCAAAAAAAATGCTAGATTAATTTGTTTGCTCTTTCAAAATCTAAAATGAGATTACAAATAAATCTCATTCCAATTAAGTGCTGAAAGGTTGATTATACAATCATTTCTTACTTTGCTTATTGCTAATGTGCACACACCACAAACTGGTCAGAGAGTTTTTTTTTAATGGCTTGAAATAATTCTAATAATTTAATGAGGTTTTGTTAAACACATGAACTTGTTCAACACAAAAAGTATAAAACTTCAGTTTTGCCTACATAACATTCTGCTCCTCCTGGCTAATAAGAAGAGGACAGGGAAAATAAATTCCATTTTATAGATAACATATCATTTTTATTTCAGAGTGAAAATATGCTTGTTTTCAACACGTGAAACCCAAGAATCTTCCCTGAGCAAAGCATGTTTCAGGACTTCACAGTTCCATCTTACTGAATAAAACATAATTCATGTAATTCTCTGACTGCTCAAATCTCTGATAATTATGAATTTTCCTCTAGGAAAAATATGTATTTACTCAGAAAGAAGTTGAAGCATTTTAAACTTCTTCCCTCACACTACTCAAAAAGTTGACCATATTTGCTCCATTTCAACTCTTATCAAATTTTTGACTTTGACTTTTTGACTCTTTTTGCAACTCCACATATCTTTATCTTCTTAATTTTGATTTTAGAATCTCTAAAGTATAGTCACTCTTCTGTATCAATAATCTCCAAATCATTTCCCATATTCATTTTAAAAAAATCTGTAAACAATTTCCTTAAGTGAACTGTGCGTTACTTCCCGCTCTAACAAAACGGGTAGATTTATTATCCTTTTTCTTTGAAATGTCTCTAACTTCAGTACCTTCTTAGCTCTATTATCTCCATTTTTATCACTCTGGGTTGGTGGGGTGACCTTCTCAGATTTTGCTAGACAATGAACTGTAAAAGATGCTTAATCTCCATACCCTTGATAAATTGAACTAGTTTGAGAAAGAAGCAGGAAGAACTATTGGTTCCTCTTCATCAACAAAAATCTTTAAAGTAGTCTGCATGAGGTAAATCATCTTTGCTTCCTTCAAAAATCTGCGTATCAAAAAAATATGATAAGATTCGTGAGACTCACAAATAGGTTATGAAAGCTTGCACAAATCGTTTACTTGCTTTCCTTTAGGAAATCTGCCATATTGAATGGTGCTTTTAATTTTTTCTTTGGCTTTCTTCCAGATGACTTGCCTTGGTCTTTTTTTGCTTCGTGTTATTTGAATTAGCATTTACAAAAAAATAATAAACCTATGTTCCACTTCAAAATGTACACTGTTAGACTCTCAACTGTTTTCACATTTAATCTCTTCTCTCAATTTGGAAGAGAAGAAGGTTATCAGTACTAGTCAATATGTATTCATCAAGGTTATGGCATCTTCTGCTCCGGAGATATACAAAACCCAGCTGCACTCCATCCTAATGCCACCTGCTCTAGGCAATCTGCTTTAACAAGAGAGTTGGACTCAATCTCCAAAGGTACCTTCCAATCCCAATGATTCTGTGATTGTGAATTTCTTTCAACGAAAAATCATGCACAGACAAAGTGTTCTTTTTACTACATCTACAAACCAATCTCAATAACCTTCATCATATCAGAAATGAGATCAAATTCTATTCCTGAAAGTTTTTTAACTAACAGCCAATTTCTGGGATTTGATTTCCACTAGAAGACTGATAAGCTGCTGCACATACATTGCTATGTTTCTATTAAAAATATTTTTTCGTATTTTATTTAGACTTTCATGTCAACTTTAGTTTCTTTCTGCCCATTATCCTTTCCCTTTTAGCTGTTTATCTCCTTTTATTTTTGTCTGGTGACTGCTAGTTCTAAGACATTCTAATTGGACACCTTTTTCCAGATTTTGCTTGATTACTTGATTACTGTTGGATATAGAACTAAGCAACAGCAAGAAAAACTGTTTTAAAGAATGAATATTAAATATGACACGAATTAAATCAAAACTTGAAAGTAGTATAGTAAGGGAAGTATAAAGACATCAGTCATGTTTTCAGCAATCAGGCAATCAAAGCTGAAGTTTTCATTGAAAGTAATCTCATCGACATTTTTTTTTTTGTTTAAATATACAGCCAAAAAAACTCACCTCCACTAATATGAAAAAGCAGGAGACTATAGGAAGAAGACACAATGAAAGAAAGTATCGAAGATAGAAGAACAACCCTTGTCCTCATCTGCACTTTATTGACAAAACAATAAGACTTTGCAGGCAAGCAAGAAGATTCACTTGTTATGCAGACAGATTTCCTAAAAGATGTGCATGAAGGTCACATGAAAAGTTGCATTTGCCCAGACTGATTTCTGAAATTAAGTGAAAGCCTCTGCTGCAGCTCACTACACATATCTAAGTGAACAGAAGCTGTTATATCTTGGCTTGCATTGATTTATCATTAATGAGGAAATAGAATTCTTTATTTGTAGATATGTAGATAAGTATTTGACAATACTTTACACTAAATTCTAAAACTTAGACTCTGCTCTCATGCTGGTATTTATCAGAATCAGCTTGTTCTTCCTGCAATAACTTATTTACTTAATTTATTAGTTTAAAAAGCTCCAAAATTACATATAAAAGACAAGGTTATAGATAATAGCTAGTTTCTAACTTTTACCTTTGCAAGTGTTTTGAGATTTCCATTAGAAAAGAAACAATTCTGTAGAACTTCACAAGAAAAATCACTGCAGAATGCCCAGTGGACTCAAATGAACTACAAAAGGGACTATCCCTTTTCCTTGTATCCAATCAGTGGACTATTGGATGAAATGGAATGAGCCTTTCTGCCATTTTTCTAGTAGTCTAGCAAGTTTGGCACATGATTGGGTATTACTACGTATGTGTGTCATAAGATCAAATACTGCAAATTAAAGACAAAAAAAGAACACCAGCAGATTCATTTCCTCTTAGTTTGGCAGTGGAAAACAACATCATTAGTAGTACCATTAACATGAGTTTTCAGTGTTTAGGAAAAAAACAAGACAAGATCAGTACAATGTACTTCCTCAGAATTACAAATAAATGTCAGAAAGAAAACAAAACAGATAAAACTTCAGCTTCTCTGATGAACAGAACCAAAGTTTACCAATATACTTGGAACTTGTTCCAAATGATCACATCTGTGACATTAGAAAATTACAACTGTTTGCATTTATATTTCCTTTTAATAAAATAGGAGAACGTAGTAGATCACAGCTAATGCCCTGTGAGCAATAATCTGTAAAAACTGTAAAGATAAGAATGCCAAATCCTGAAAGTTCTATTCAACATCTTAAATAAAAATGCAGTTTACTTCAGTAGCAACGTAATGAGTAAATCAACATTAAAAAAAATCTTGGGAATTTATTAATTCCAGTAAAACAGAAATTCCACGCAGTATAATGATTCTGATCTCCACTTCTACTCAAGGGGTCAGAGCATGTTCCCGGTCTTGAACTATGACTTGAACTTGAAACAATATTTAACCTTTATCTTCACATTGCACAAGATGACTGCTACTGTGCCACTCATCTATACAGATTTAGTAAGATACAAAATGACCTATGCATCAAATGAATGAGTAAAACCGGATATAATTATGTGTCTCAGTAATTACACTGACTGGACTCAGACCTGAGCGAGTTTTAAACAATTTCTACATATAATTACATCCCCAAACCAGTTTTATTCTAACCTACAAAAAATCCCTGAAGATTTTGTTAAATTCTTAATAAAATCAGCAAGTTTTGCAGTGCCTATCAGTAAACCATAATAGGCTAAAACAAGATTACTTGCTTATATACTGTGATGAATATTTTGGGATATTTCAGTTACAGTGTATCTTCTCTCAGACTGTACAGCAATAAAGTGATCCAAAGCAATCTCAAGTGTAAACAAAGAATAAGTTCATACGTAGAAATTACTCAAGTGTTTGCAGTTTGTTATATTCCAGCAATTCAAGTTTTAGAGAGACCATATTGTTTTGCTGCCTGAAACAAGTATTGGTTTTAGCACCCTGAAAGAAACAAATACATAACATTTTTTTTTGTGACAGGCACACACATCCAATGAGATCATAAATTAGTTTCCCAAGAGAGGGCTCACAATTAAGATAGGAACCGAAATACAAGCCATTTTATTTTAAGACTCAGCTAATGGATTAGGGGGAAAAAGAAGGTTTAGTTTCATAATATAAAATCTAGCTCAATCTTTTTTTTTTACTATAAACATTAGCACCACTGTAAAGTTGCAGAGAGTAGGCTTCTTGTAAAATGAAATGATCTAATTGTAAAATGCATTTGATATCTCCTTGCAGAGAGGTTATTTCTAAAAGAAAAATAAAATATTCTATACTAGATTTCAAAGTTATAACGTCAAGCAATTAATTTTTAGTGCTAAGACTGATGTCATGGAAAGGAAATTTGTAAAAATTTTAATGAGGTTTTACTGTTCCTATTTCAAGCACACTGCTTCCCTTATGTATTTACAATACTGGAATTACTGTTTGTAAGAAAAACTGCACAAGCAAAGAGACTTTATCTGTTCTTCTTTAATGTTGAGAGAATAGAAGCCCTTTAACTCCCCAGCAATCATTTGAAAAAAACTATAGGCCTGCTAGGATCAGAAGTAGGTCAGTAAACTTGTCTTGCACAGTAATAATGTATTATGAACTCATTCGGCTAACTTCTTTTGAGTACTAGAAGATGTTCTGCTAAAGGAATATACCAATAAATTTTGTACTTATATGACAAAGTTTTTAACGTACTGCAAATTCATCTGATTAGCTTTCCCAGTCTTTGGCCATGTCTGCAACTTACCATTTCCATTCTCTAATATAGCCAATGGCTCTCTGCAGGCTGCTGTCTTTCTCAAGGTTGTCATAGTCCTCTGAACTTCTGCCAACAGCACTGCTTGCATTGCCTCAATAATCTGCCATAAATGCAAATTATTATTGGATGATACTGATAATTCAATTTCACAATTTTAAACAAATACTAGACAATGTTAAGACAGTTCCAGCAGATGCCATTAGAAAAGTAACTTTTACCATTAGACAGTGATAATCACGTGGCTCAATATGAATAACCAAATGTTAACTGGATAGCAGTAAAATGATGCAAGTTATGAATTGTGACTACTCTTCACAAATTAAACATTCATTTTCCTTAGTCTCAAAATTAGAATCAACAGTCTACTGCCTCTTCAATACAAGGGGGGCATTGCAATACTTGTTACTGAAGAAAATATCTTCATTTGTATGTTTTGCAACAGTGATTTATGGACTGAATAAGAACCTCCTATTCTGATGTTTTTAGAAGTGTGTTTGGTCTCTGAAAAATTTTGTTAATATTTTGCTATAAGTAGTAATCTCCTATTCCTCCAGCTTAATCATGTGAATACAATTTTTTTTGCCCAATACAAAGAGTAAAATTCCCCACTAACTCCTCTTATCCAAAAGAAACTGTTGTAAATATGGACAGCCTATAAATGGCACATGATACGTGTTGCACCACATACAGGCTTTAAGATAATGCAGTTTGTAAATGATACGGCAGAGTTACAATTTTTACTTGCCTTTGCTTAAGCAGAGAAGCCCAAGGAGAACTTGGGAAATTTTAAAACCTAAGGCATTTCTAAATCACATTGAAACCTTTCACAATGGACCCAGGTTTTTGCATTTCCTGCTCAATCTACATTTCAGCATAGCACAGAATGGCAGCACGTGTACCTTCTTTTAATTTATTATGTCTTACAGAGAGCAGATAAAGTTTCTCACCCCCTCAGGTAGTCATTCTCAACTACAAGAAACTTACTGAAAGACAGAGAAAATATAAAGTTTCCAAGACAGCTTACACCATATAAATGTGAATTTAAGTGGCATATGAAAATAAGTTAAATATAGAATATTTATAATATAAATATATTTGTTCATGTTTATATTGTGTAAATTTATGTTAACAAATTAAATGCAGACTCCCTCAAACTGCCTGGAGGAGTTTCATCTCACTAATCAAGTATAGTGAATTCACAGGCAATCCTCAGTCACAGTTCTATCCACTCTTATAAATTCAAATCATTAAGCAGAACAAAGGCTTTTAGGTGTCCTTCATGACAAAATACCTTATTATAGACAAGAATTCCCTGGTCAGGTCCACAGTGTGAAATTTCACAGCAAATGAACCCAGTTCTATGTACTGTTACATAGTGTAAACCTTCATCTTGTCATAATAGTACTTTATTTTACAAGGGAAACCAAAGGCAGTTTCCATTTCCTCACATCCATAAAACACTGAGCTTTGGTGATTACAGATCCTACTTTATATCAGACTCTTACAACGTATCTATAGTAATTAAGAGACTGAAGCCCTGAGAAGTTTTCATTGTCTTAAGAAAATTGTTGACAAAACGAATATTTCTGACAAGAATCACACAAGGAAATTGTGCACATTACCTATTTCTTGCGTTTTTTGATCTGCTAAAAACATGTCACTAATTTGGATCAGATATTCATTATCTGTTCCATTGTTGTGTATGCCATCCAGGCAGCATTTGTAACATGTAATTTCCTCTAACATCTTAGAGTAGAATAAAAAACCTGTTCCAAATGGCACAACATGATATTGTGGAAGCACCTGTATGTCTCTGCAGGCAGCCTGTCTATCATTCTGTTGAATCTACATTACCACAGGGCTCGCTGTGGTTTCACGTTTGGTTTTGTTCTCTCACTGTGTTTTCCCCAGCAATCCATATACCTCATCTGACATTATCACAAAGTTTAAAAACCTCATGAAGATTTACCTGTTTTTAACACAAAGCACATTTAAGTGAATAGTTTTAGTCTTTGACATTTTCCAGTCCACTCTTAGCACCCTTCTGGATTACATGTATTGGCTATCTTGTTGGCTAATGTGTTTTTATTATCCGTGATTGTGAAAGACGACAGAAATTATGTTTCTCTAAGGTTATACCTGATGAAGTATAAATAGCATATGTCCAACTACAAACAGAGATATTCAAGGGTAAAAGGCAATTGCCTGACTATCAGGGTCTGCAGCTGCAATACCAGAGAACAATTCAGAAAGATAAGTGAAAAGTTATATTGGCTTTCCTTTCTACTCCTAATCAATTATTTCCAGGCATTACTATTCTCTTTATAATGACTGGGCTTGATGAGAAAAGGCATTAGACATCACCCCTGGTTATTGCTCAGACCATAACCTTTGCAGGGTTGAGCCTTCCAGAAGCTGCCTCCCAGATACCTCCATAACAGTCACATCTGTGAGCAAAACCCTACAGATCAAAACATCAGACTTGCAGTACCCAATTTGCTTTCCTCTAATTTAAAGCTCCTACAACAAGAACAGATAGATATATTGGGGAGGGAGGGGGGAGGTGGTGAAGGGCAGGAAGAAGAAGCTGTGACCTACCATGCACTAGCTGTAATGATTTTTTGAGCAGTTTTTGCGCGTAAATTAATTTCCTTCCTTCTAAAGCACAGTGGTATGGCTGTACAGGGGATCTACTGGGCAGCAACTATCAAGAGAATTATTATTGTTTAGACACTAATAATGTAGTCAGTTGGCTACAGGTAAAGAATCAGGTACTGTAAAAAGAAACGCATTCAGAGCTTGTTAGGGAAATTAGTGCAAACTTAAGCAACATCAATAGAGAAGATAGATCATCTTATCAGCAAGGTTCTTGAAATGAGGTGGTCTAACGTTTTCAAGTAAAAACCTTTGTAAAATATTTCAGATTCACCCATCTTATTTTAGATATTAATAGAAATTAAGTAACTAAAATAACAACAAAAAAAAATACAGATGTTTTGCATAAATTAATAGAAAGAGATGAGAAAGTCCAGAGTCCGAAAATCTGAACAGTTTCTATTCTGTGTCCATCTTTTCCCATAGATGAAAGAGGGAAGCTAAACCAACTACAATCCTCATGCACACGATTACTTCAGAGATTTAAATATGACATCAGTTTCCCTAAGGGGAGAATTACCTAGCTAAATGGCTAGCTAATTAGAGATAGTGCAAAGTTTCTTGCAAAGAACAGGAATACCTGCTGAGGGTTGGGGGGGATGGAGGGGGAGGGGTTGTGAACATCCAAATCAGGACCCAAATGATATACGCTGAAGCTATATAAACTGTTTTACTGAAGATGATCCTGAATTAATACAGCCGAGTTCTAACAAGATCTTATTACTTGGGTTTATATATAAGAGGACAGTTTTAAAATTAGAACTGTCTCATGACTAGGTATATCTGAACTAGTAGGAACAGATGCAGGACTCCTATTGCTGATGAAGGTATTAGTAGTTGATGTGATTAAGCAGACATTGCCAAATGGGTGTGCTACACCACAGTGCCCTGATAGCATCATACATAACACAGAGGCAAACTGCTGAGGACCCATAGACTGATGTGTGCCATACAAGTATGATAGACTGCTTGCATGCTGTCACGGATTGAATCCTTGTTTATAGAAGCAAAGACAGGAGACGTTTAAACATCTATCATTTAAAGGAGCCTAGGAATAGCAAAGGAATTATTTTAAAAGAAAGTGCATGGTGGAAAAAAACAATTCTTATCTCTGTTAGATCCAGCAACATCAAAGAACTACTTGTGTGCTGCAGTTCGACCATTTACTAAATATTTCTTAGAAATTTTGTTTTAATGTGCATTCTTTGACATAAAAAGGTTTCATAAAGCACCAATAATATAAGAATGTAGAATATAAAAATAAAATATAACCAAATAAGATAACATAGAGTAGCAGATTATTTTAAATATAGAAAAAGGACAACTAAGGGCAGAAGTACAATCACCGCTACCTCATTATTATGTATTTCAGGGCAAGTCATTGTGTGTGTGTGTGTGTGTGTGTGTGTGTGTGTGTACACTTCTAAAAAGGCCAGCAAAATTTCAGGGTAAGGTTGGAGTGTAGCAACAAAATGCTATATTTCACTTGAAGAACAGGAAAGCGCGTTAAAATCAGTTGGGGAAAATTGTTGGAAAAATATTTTAAAAATACATGCATTTTTAAAGTTTAAGACAAAGACCCTCCCTTGGCCCTTCAGTTTCAATAAGTCAGCCAAGCCATGATCAATCATTTGCAGCAGGTTCTTTCCGTTTCCTTGCTTGCACAGAACCTGTTACAGTACAATAAGAAGATGAAGAATCAATAAATGGCAAGTCCTTTGCATCATGTCTGAGAATCAGTATCCTCCACAAAAAAAAAATAAATAAATAAAAGAAGAAAACTTTTTTTAAAGCAGGGTAACTTGGGCTGGATGTACACGACTGCTTAATCAGGCTGTTCAGGATTTATAGGTTGGCAATGGAATTGTTGGTGTATAAAGAGAGCGTTAATAATGCCATCCCATTATAGATAAAACAATCATTTTATGTAAGCCGTGGATAGCTGAATACTCATTACTGTTGGTAACACAAATGATTTCGAATATTATATTTACAATTGCTTAAAGCAAACAAAATACTGTGCTACAAAACTGGTTTGCAAAGATCGCTGCAGCTACAAACCACTGTCTGAATAATGTTAAAATGTGAGTAGAGCCCATAGCATGGTATTTGCAGTACTTCACAATTTCACTGGATATAAAATCTTTTCAGGAGAAAAAGATATGATGTAGCTTATTCCAAATCTTATCTTCCTGCAGACTAATCTCCTTTGGCAGATAAGACCATTAGCATTGTATAAATTGATCAGGCACTAAATTCATCGGGAAATATAAATACATAGATCTTACATAATCAGCTATGCTGCAAATGCTAGTTTCATGACTATATAACTCTACTCCATAAAGAATTTTAGCAGCTGGTCAGGCCAGCAAGGGATTAAATGGATTTCACGTGACAATTGCAGCTATAGAAACTAAGTTATTATTTTCCTTTTTTTCATTAAAAAAAGATTCCAGAAAGAAAAAAATTACTATAAGAGAAGTGGGGCAGTTTGTGAGGGAAGAATGCTGAAATAATGTGCAAGACATGTAGACAATGAAGATATGATAAATAACCGTTAAGTTCAAGATAAAATGTTGAATTCAACTGGATATATTTACAGAAACCATTAAAATCTCTCTCTAACAGAACAGAGATCTACCACCATGGTGCCATCCCTTGTGTCAGCCCTGGAAAATATTCATTCAATTGGAAACAAGCAAAGAATTGCAGTCAATTTTAAAAGTAGCATCACAAAATAGACCTTTTACAGTTATTTCCTCTTCTAGAGTAAAATCCCTTGTGGATGCAGTATCATGTCTTCAGCTTCCTAATTTTGAACGTTAATTGACTCATGCATTTATTTAAATGCATATTTCCAAAATTAAAAATGAATTCTACATTTCACTCTTCAGACTGCTTCATAGTTTACTGTGAATTCTCAGGAAGAAGCAATTCACCTCTACAGACGTGGGATTTTTCACTAACACGAGCTTTCATTGACACAACTTCAACTGACCTGGAAACCTATAACTTACATTGTTTTCTAGCTCGTTCCTGAGGAGCGTTCTAATGCTATATATGGGATTTTATATCCCCTTAAGAATGCATTTTCTGTTTCCTGCATAATACATTAATGTATGATGATGCCCTTATTATAGCCTTTATAAGTTACATCTAGCCATCGAAGAACAGGTAATTCATCTCTAAAACACAAGATAAAATATCATTAAGCATGCTTTGCTTGATAATTACTATTCATTCAGATTAAAGAACAGTTGCTTTCTCATATTTAAATATGTACTGAAAGGCAAGATAGTTTCATTAGTAGCATATCCCATACTGAAATTTTTACTGATTTTTGAAGATACTAATAACATGAGTTATGTGATATTTTTACCATACATTACTAACTATTGCACCGTATGAAAGATTCCAAATACTAAGGTCAATATTACCTAAAGATTTCATTATTGTAATTAGCACAGACTGTTTCCTACCTTTATAGACTGGTCACTCCAACAACAAATGAGTTTCAGCAGTGAAGCATTCGCAAAATCAGAGGAACGGCGTCTACTCTTATCTAAAAAACATGTGCGATTTATGAACTGACAGAATACACAGTTGACAAAAAGAAGGATACTTAACATTTTGAATTTTTCACTTCAGCAACATAACAATTCAGCGAAAATAATTTCTCAGAAAACATTTTAATCTCATAACATAAGCATAAGGCATGCATACATTTATTCTCATTCAACATCATTTTGGTTCATTTTGTTTACAGTGATCTAATTATTTGCAAAGAGAGCAAACCCATCATGGCTTTTAAACATACTATACTATGTACAATCTAATGGTTAATTTAGAAGAGATCTATGCAACTGTGCAAATTTATACAAACCCAGGAATTTATGCTTTGTGACTAGCAAGTCTTTGAGCATTTCAGTGTTCATTTTGTAGACTTGTACCAAGTTCCTTCAAACAAATTAAATTTGAAGTTTATAGGATATGTTTCACATAGGACAAGGCTAAGTATGAAAGAACTGAAAATCTTTTTTTTTTTAAATTGGTCAAAAATCAACCAAATCTAGAAGAATCAAAGCTATAATGCCCAGATTAGTAGGTAAAAATGTAATTCTCCTCATTTGATCCTTGTAAGTGTATGACAATAAGAAAGAGAAAACAGGCTCAGATGGAAAAACATCTGAATCTGTCCACCACATTTCATTATGTTCTTTCTCTTTTGTTAATACTTTTCAGATTTGGAGCATGTAACTATGGTTTTTGCTAGGTAAATTCTACAACAACTTGTATGTTTCTTTACCAATAAACAGTAAAGTCTAAGCAAAAATACACTGAATTATATTTTGTGCAGTTAATCTGCCCAATTTGCTTTTCTGCTTACAGGCAACAATATTTGCCTGTGGTGAAGAATGTCAAATAACTGCAAGCAAAACTGGAGGGCCGCTAGTTATGAAATGTATTCCATATATTTGTGTATGGCTTCTATTATTATACATTGACTTTTCAGGTGCTTTCTAAAGTAAAGCACAATTTAAACTACAAGCATTTAAACATCACGTGTTCAGTCCACTTCTTCCTCATTTAGACTTCAATAGAGAAATGTCACACATTTCAGGACTTTGCTATGAGATTCCTTGCCAGGCAAAAATCAAGCAAATTAGTTGTACGACCCTTTGAATCCACACACTAATATCTGAATGCCAATACAATATAATGTCTTGAAAACAGGAAACTGATTTGTTTTTGGCAACTCTAAGTGTTAAAGCAACACCAAAATTCACAAGCAACCCAAACACACAACACATCCATCCACTGAGATGGTTCTTACTAGCTGATAGAAGAGCTAACCTGAAGCAACTCTATTGTAAACAAAGTGATCTTTCAACAAGCATTCCTGAGATTGAGAAAGAGTACAGGAAACAGTATCCTATCCAACATTATCTTCTGCTCTCATCCAAGCAGACTTCAGCTTTATGTCCATGTATGTAAAAATACATTGAAGGATCCTGTTCTAATGTGACTTTGTCGTTAATATTTTAGTAATCTCTACTTCTGTGCAATTTATCCATTTACTTTTCATCATCCCTTCTTTTTTCTAGCAAGTATTTTTGCTATCATCACAAGTTATATCAAGTAATAATTACAGCATGTCTAAGAGAGAAGAAAAGATACAATAAAAGCTGATTTAGATGGGGTTTTCAAGACTTATTTACATACCAGAAGGTCAAGCCATTACTTAAAAGAGTTCATGTTAGCAGTTTAGACAGGACTTAACCTATAACAGGAACACTATCTGCTAGGTAACATATTGTGAAAAATCTACATTCCAGCTTCTATTCTTTGGTTCACTGCATGCTGTAAGAAATTTACAGTGGCCTGCAAGCCAAGATCAGTGAATGACTGTCTATGGGACATTAGCATGAAGAAATTACTTTATTTTGCCTTAAGCCAAAAGTCTAAGGGCATTATTGAACAGTCAAGATAACCCTCACATTACTAAGGCAACAGTTTGCTTGAAGGGTTGTATATATTGCAGGGTGGGCATGTAACAGTGCTGAGGGAGATGGGGGAGGGTAAAGATGACCATTTCATTATATTTCAGTTTTTCAGATAACTAGAAAATATCTTAAGAAATTCAGCTAAAGTGTTTTGCCACACAAAATGTTTCCTTGAATACAGCATTGCTTATCAGTCTACATGCTTTTGTATGTAAAAATGATACTCACAAAAGAAAATAACAGATTAATACAATTTCTTTATGAACATCATTAAAACTAAAGAATATATATATATAGTCATTACTGAAGATAAGCAATATATTTTAGCAATGGATTACATGCAAAACATAACACCATAAAAAGCTAGTACTGCCATATTTCCATATACTTACTACGTGGTAACTCTCCATAGAAACTGGGAAATGAAGATATGGCTGCTTCCACATTTTGCCATTTGCTGTGTACAGATTCTGGTTGCTGTAGGCTGAAAGAATATGGAACTTGAATAAAATCTTAACATACAAAAATTTTATGTTTGATTAAAGGTGGATATTCATAGAATCACAGAATGACTTGGATTGGAAGGGACCTCAGGAATATCAAGTTTCAACCCCAGTCCCAGGCAGGTTTGCCAGCCAGTAGATCAAGTACTAGATTGGATTGCCCAGGGCCCCATCCAACCCTGCCTTGAACATCTCTAGGCACAGACTACCCACAAGCTCTTTGGGTAACTTGTTACAGCACTTTACCACCCCCTCAGTGAAAAACTTCCCTTAACATCTAATCTAAATGTTCTTACTACCTATTTCACTTACGTATGATATAATTTCTCTTTAAGAATAATTTGAATTTTTCACCCTCAACTTGCTATTGAAACAGTCAAATATCCATAAGCCCAAGACCATCATCTAGATGCAGGAACTATACGTACAACCCAAAATATTTTGATTATGACTTTAACATGATGTAAAGAAATGCATTAAGATAAAATTTTCATGCAGTATTTGGGTCATCTTTCTATTACATAGCATAAAAGTCTAAAAGCAATAGCTTTATTTTATAGGTCTTTCAGAGTTCTAAATTTTCATTTAGAATATGGTTGTAATACTTGGGATTTTGATACAGAGCTAGAACTTAGGAGACTAACATGTATATGAATAGCTTTAGGAAAACCCTTCAGTACTTGTCTCTGACTAATTCAAGAATGTAATGAAGAAAAAGAATGAAAACAGAAGAAAGCAAGGGAAAAGCCTTTCTGAACTCTTACACTATTTTAAACAATGTTCTAAATACTTTTCTATAGTGACTCTGAAGTTATAGCATTTAAAAATATTTCATCTTTAAAAATCAACTAGTAAGTTGTACTGTTACAAAAACTTCATGATACTAAACTCTGAAAACTGTCAGCTTGAGCGCTGTTACAGACACAGATATCAAAACTAAGATCTCGTGATAGCTTTTTCCTTTTTATATCCCACTTTTATAATGACATTTTTATGCAAGTTCCTTTATTTTCACAACTGTGATCAAATTGCAAAAAATTGCAGATTCAAAAACATCTTCATGAATAATAGTTTATAGACTCATCTCCAACTTCTTCCAAAATCATGCTTTTCATACTTTTTTCTTCTTTGGATTGCAAACTGTTTGTTTCGTGAAATGCTCAAATCCTGTCGAAAGATACTATATTTTTATTTGTTTTTAAAACAGTTTAGTACTGGTTTGATAGCATGTTCAAAACATGTAATTCACTGTTCATTGTTTTCACATCCCAACAATTTTATTCATGCAGTCGGGTAGACAATATTAGACCAATATACTACATCCTGAAACTTACTGATTGAAGTCATTACCTGAAAACTTACAAAAGCTCATCAAGAGTTCTTCAGCCCATGTTAACTGGGGGTGCTTAACAGTCAAATTCATGGTTTATGCAGAAACATAAATATACACATGCTGACCAAGACAGAATTTCTGTTCAAAATAAGATTATTTTCATCCAAGAATACACAATAATATATGAACTGCATTTTTCCAGTTTTGATTCTCCAGATTAAAAGTGTATTTATTTAACAGAAAAGAAAATCCTTTCGCTCTCCTGTAGTAATAAAATCAGATATGCCAAAGAAATTTAAATTTTATTATTGTATTCCCTGGATCTAGGCACAGTTGTCTGTCAATGAAATAATTCTCCCTATAGACCAATGAGTATTTCATTGCCACATGCAAAGAAATACAGCATTAGCAGAAGAAAGTTAGAATCCTAAAATCGTAAACCACAAGGCCATGGTAGTATTGTAGTAGTAACATACCTGGACATCCAGCTACACTGCTAGAAATAAATGTGCTTATCTATTAATATGAAATTGGGCAAGAATTTGAATACCAGCTACATACATATTAAGTATTTACTCACTGGCTAGTCTGTACACATTTTTTTAACCTGCTCTGAACTTAAATGTTATAAAGCTTCACATTTCTTGGATTTGTACTCATGTGCCAACAGAAAATAAACTTTCACAGGATGGAAGGTTATATAGCTGTGAAAATGAAAATACTGAAAAGATAGAAGAATCCTGATTAAAGAAAATGAAATTGCTTTTTATCTTCCATATTAGTAATTGAGCTAGTAAGAGTTGGGTTACTGCAGTAATAATTAGTAGATCAGGACCCTTGCAAGCTATATAAAACATCTTACTAACTTCTTCAGTAAATGCTGCAGCAAATTAAAATTCAGTATTTAGTTTTTCCCTTGAGCATGCAGTAGTTTTAACTAAATCAACTGCTGGAGCAAGTGTGGCTACTTTGTACTTTTAGAAAGCAAATTGTAGAAAGTCACATGTTCTTAGTTTCTTTTAAACTCTTAAATAGGCAAAGTGTATTATTGTACCACAACTCAACATAAACAAAGCTCATTTCAATCTTGAATACAAAGTGAACAATGAAAGGATATATCTCACAGGAAGATTTCAAGAATGAATTAACATCAACTGTGATAATTCCCTCAGAGAAATCATAGAGGAAAAAGTTAAATGAATGATGAATCTCAGTATCACGTTAAATAAATAGTCCTATTCATGCTATGCTTAGAATTAGGGCACAAAAAAAGAGGGAAAGGAAACTTATGGACCACATATCAAACATTTTGTAGCAGTTTTTGCAATATATAGGAAAAAAATACAGTCTGAAGAAAGAGCCATGATGAGAAAAATACTTTGTCATCAGCAGTACAGAGGAAAAGGCCGGGTGACTAGAGCCTTTCAGGTCTGTGTTGATTCACCTCATGTAGTCTAGTTCTGATCTAGTTCCCTGAAAAAGAGTGCTATCCTTCTATATTACGAAAAAAAAAAACAAAAACCTACTTCTCAGTTATTTTCCAGATGTGTGAGAGACAAAGAATAAAGAAGGAAAAGCCTCTAAACTTAGTATGAGTGTGCAAGTACAGCCAGGACAAAAAGAGGAATGTTATTTCTACCCAGACTTACAGCACGTGCTATTTCTGCTAAGGAGAGCAAAAGGAAAATTCAAAGCTTAAAAATACATATAAATATTAAATAACAATTAAAAAAAAAAACAACAACAAAAAACAAAGCATAGGGAGAAACTCAAGACCTCTTATTCAGATGAGGTCATTTTTTTCTATACAGCTTTCATAATTTTATGGAAGAGATGTTCCAAATACAGAGTTTATGTCTGGAAAAATGTTCAAATCTAAAATGTTTCTATATTTATATATCTCTGCCAGAGCATTGTACAACAAAGTGCAAACAAATTTTGTTTGTACAAAAAGAAATTGAAGTCCAATCTGGAATCCTGGAAATATCATTTTGTGTAACATCTTGCATTGAGTATGGAACAGCTGGCAATGTAATAAGCAAGAAGAGCAACTGAGAAATCCATGTTTGTCTTGTAGGATCTTGCATATCTCCTGAGGCATCTTGAACGCCTACAGCTTTGTGGAAGATGCACAGTCCTTTGCAGCACAAGGATCAATATTTTTTGTTCTTCCTATTGCCTCTAGGCTATAGCATCAACAACACTGAAGTTAATTGTCCCGAAAATACTAAATACAGACCAACATAGGTTTTCTGAATGACAACAGTCTGTGGACAGACAATATCCATTGCCTGATTAGTATGCTCTATTTGGCTGTGTCAAATAATGTTGAGCATGCTATTTTTTTTCCCCTTAATGCTCAAAGAAGCACTAAGTCAATTAAATTTGTTTTAAGTAACAAATGCTATTTGGGATCGTTCTTACAACATGAGAATATTACTTCAGATAGGATAACTAGGACAGATTGTTTTTGGCTCACATTTTGTTTATCTATGAAGACAGGGTAAGTATATTACAGGAAGTGAAAGTCAACACAGCGCAAATGTGTTAATGCGTCCAAATATGTCTTAGGAGACCTCATTACTCTCTTTAAACTCTGAGAAAAAGCATTCCCTCTGAAAGACAGGATGTGAAGTTGGATAGCTCTAATTCTTCTTCAGATGAAACAAGTTTACTCATCAGCTAAATAGAAAAACAGATATTTAACTTTCTTGCAACCTCCTTTCATTTTAAGAGCATTCTACAAAACAAAGCTCTAGAAGAAGAAAGCAATTTGCTGTTAAGGAAGACAAGATTTTCTTACCTTTCAATTTGACTCGTATATGCTGAAGGCATGTTAAAAACTCTGTTGATTAAAAGTATTCTGCTTAATAAGAAAAAAATTATTTCAGCTCCCTTTGTTCCGTAAACATTATTCACTGCTCCATCTTTCTCACCAGTGTGCCCTTCGGTTGCGGCAAGGTACTTGTTTGATAAATCAAGCACTCTTTTTGAAAACAAGTTGCTTGAAGTGTGTTCTTCTAGCACAACACCATCAGTACATTTCCATCCCGGCAACATCAATGAGAGGTGGCTTTCATTTGACACAAGTCCAAAAGCAACCGGGCTCTGCAGCCTTAAGATATCTAATTGCCCAACACAAAGATTATCTATTTCTTTATCTACACCCCAGGGTAAGAGACATGACAAAAGCAGTTTAGCTGTATCTGTGGTGATGTTCACATCAATGTTTCCTGATGGCTGCATTTTAGTCTTTCTTGAACTCTTCATTTTTTTCTGTCTTTTTATGCCACCACTTTCTTCCAAAGGCCTAATTGTGTTAGAATCTATATTGACCTGGTTTGCACAAACAGTACCTACTTGTCCATCCACTGACAATGTGAACCCAGCAGTTTTATTTCTTTTTAATGTTAGCGCTCTTTTCTCAGTAGTACTTTTGGCTCTTTCTAGAGCATCATAATTGTGGAATGAATTTGATGACTTCAATCCACAGAGTTGAGATGACAGCAGAATATCCACAAGTTTTTCCAGATCAAATAAGAGAACATGAAAGTTTGCGTTGTTCCATTTTGTCTTAACTGGTAAAACAGTAAAGGGCTGTTGAATAAGGCTGTTATCTGTTACCTGAAAGAAAAATATTTAGCATTCAAACAAATCCATAGTATTTTGTAGTTTTGGAGATATCAGCAAAGTTGCACAAGGAATAGGCTAAATCCATTACATCCCCCATTAAGTTCAACGTAATTGCATTTATTCACTTGCTACTTCAGAACAAGATTTTTCTTTTAAATAGTTTATGCAAAGTGACATGCTTTTAAATATTGTAATCAAGATTCTCTAATGACTTTGAAATATAGAATAGTCCAATATATTTTTATTGCAGAGGTCAAAATACATACTTTTTTTGAGACACACTTCAGATGCTTTTGTAGAAAAGCAACTACTTTAGTTCACAGAAATCACTGTGACTCACTTTGCCAAGGGGAGCTTTCTGAATGTGCTAAGAGAATCACCAAGTGTTAAAGTCAAATTTTGAGATGGTGACAAAACGGCTATCAGAATCCTGATTTATTTGTTAAAGAAGTACTTCTATCTTCAGGAAACAGCAGACATGAGTATAAACTTCATTTTGATTCCTTTACCTTTTTTCTTTAAGCATTTACAACTCATATGCTTTTATTGTCCTGCACTAGCCTATGCTCTCAGTGCTGTGTTCATACTAGGAATTTCATCTTTACAATCATAGAATCAGAATCACAGAATGGACAGGGCTGGAAGGGACCTCAAGCACCATGAATCTCCAACCCCTCTGCCACATGCAGGGCCACCAACCTCCCCATTCAACACTAGACTAGGCTGCCCAGGACCCCATCCAATCTGGCCTTGAACACCTCCAGGAACGGGGCATCCACGACCTGTCTGCAGCACCTCACCACTCTCGGTAAAGAATTTCCCCCTGACATCCAGCCTAAATCTCCCCTCCCTCAGCTTAAAACCATTTCCCATAAGCAAGCACATACAAGCAGAAACATAACAAAGGAGCAAATTTTCAGCCCAGTGAAGCTTTTGTAGAGAGGCAATAGTGTCAGAGGAAAACAGGATTTTCTAGATCATTTAATTTCTATTGTGACAATCAGAAATACTCTACCAGTGCAAATTAAGAGCTGTTTCTGCTATGCGTATGAGCTGAATCTTAAAATAAACCATCAGATATTAGTTAAAAAAAAGAAAAATTGACAGCTAAATTTAGTTTGAAAATGATGTTAACCATTTTCATTCAAGAGTACTCTTTACATAACTCCTCTTACATTACGAACAAGTTTTGTAGGATTAATTGTTCGTGATCTGTTACAAGAAACAAACAAACAAACAAGAAAACCACGAACAAAACTTTTGACCCTATTTATTCAACAAGTTATTTGACTATTTAGTTTGGAGTAATAAAATGACCCGATGTTCTGTTAATTAGTGAATGATATTAAAAACAGATGAAAACACACTCTAAATACAAAACATTAAGCCTCCCTATGGAGATCCTTAGATAAACAAGGGGTTATAGGATAATGTTCATGCTTTTTTTTTTTTCCCCCACCATCTCTTCCCTTTAAAAAAAATATTGTAGTTAAGCATTAGGATTATTTTCCATCTTTAATTATACTGCTTCCTAACACTCAGGTAAAGTACACGCTGGAATTCACAAACTAGTTCTGAAATAAATAGAAGATTCATACATTTCTGTCTGTTTTATACACTTATATTTTGTTGATTCACATTTAGAAGCTTTTAGGAAAAATCGCCATTCGAACAAGAAAATATCTTGACAATGTCAATTGGTTGAGGAATCTGGTGATGCTACTGGGCGTGAGGTCACAATAAATGTTTATTGGCAATTCGAAAGCTTATTGACATTGATCCTAAAAGCATCTACCAAGTTGTCTTAGCTCTCTGCAATAGGCATTTCATTTCAGTGAAAGCAGGTGGACATCTAAAGCTACAAACATAAAACACTATTTAGGACATATGGACAAGCTATTCTCTCTAACATAAGATGACAGAAAATGGAAGGAAGCCCATAAAAATAACTGAACTAGAGTGCTGGGAATAACATCTGATGATGGTTATTGAAAAGTAGATTAAGTTATTTACATTCTGAATGGTGTATTTGTTAAAGTTCCACAAGTGTTTTACAAAACTAGATTTATTGGCTACAGATAGGTATTGTCATTAATTATTATTATTATTTTTATAATAAACACATGAAGAGTTTAATAATGGCATCAGAAAGTAGGCTAACAGCAGCAATAACAAAGAATGGACTGCCTCTGAGCCATGTGGTCTAACTCAGAGTTCTCCCTGTTGTCATCACACAGGTCTTGCTTTTTTTTTTTTTTTTTTTGACAATTTTTGTTCAATGCAGTTTTATTTAAAGTTTGAAAGACAGTCCTGGGTTAATGTGATCACATTCTATATCCAAATATCAAGCTATTCAAGCCTTATTCCCCAACTGAATTTCAAATTATTACATTAAGAAGTCCTCCAATAATACAAAGGCTTCCTTCAGTTCTGCAAGTTAAGTGACAACTCTGTGTTGTACTACTAAGCATAACCCACAGATTTTGATAATTACCAATTTCAAAGGACAGTATAGAGATCTCCTCTTTTTCTAATTCACCCTTGCTAATTAAAAAAATTATTTTTGATATAGCCTACCTTCTGACTCTTCAGTGATGAATACACCAGCTTTCTTTCACTTACTTCCATTAGTAGCAATTAGGAAGATTACTTTTAACGGTCTTCTGAAAACTATTGTAGGGAGAAAGCTTTTCATGGTTTTAATAAGTTGATCTAGATTTTAAAATCTAGCTACTGTCCTTTTCATCACTGTCAAAGTGTGTGACTCTAAAACAGTTATGAACATTCAGACGCTCCACTTGACTTGTTTATAAGAATTAGCTGAATACGCTCTCCTTCTGCATCACTAGCAATAAGTTTAAGAAATCTATCTGAAGTATATCTGTACCAGTCAAGACAGACAAATTTATTTATAAAAAAATAAACATTTTCATGAAGTGTAAAAACTGAAACACAAAGCTAAAAGTGTTTTCATTGTCATAACATAGCTAACTCATTGTTTTAAATCTAAAACTAAGAAGTAGCAAGTACTTCATTTTTATCTGAAAATGGTGTCATCGTGCATCATTCCAAAAGCACCATCAACCATTTCAGCTAAAATGTTTCCTAGTCACAAAGTATCAAACAAAGCTTTATAAGTCTTTAAAAGTCCTATTTTAAACTTTCCCAATCCCAGTGTAAGAGTGTTGCCACCACCACCCAAACCAGCAAAACAACATTAGATGCTAAAGTTCAGTAGTGAGGCCAGATATCCCTCATTCAAAAAAAAATAAAACACAAAGCTTTTCACATCAATGACATTCATGCTAGCAATGAATTAGAATTCAGAATATTTTGCTTCTAGGAGAAGCTTGCATTCACTGAGAGTGTTCCCTTTGAGCCTTCACCTGTGAGCTTTTAAAGAAGCTTGGCTACAGACCAAAATGACACCACATTCATGAATCTCTTGAGTGTCATTTCTGACTGAAGCACAGCTTTCCATATCTAAGAAAGAACAGGGATTCAGGAAGGCTTTGAAATGGCAAGTTATGTTCTGTGCATAGAAACTATAAGATAAGAGATCCCTCATTTGCTGCTAAAGGTATTATAGCCAGGACACAAGCCATTGCAACAAACTGAAAAATCTTTCATTTCTTTTGACATGAAATCCCTTCCTGCTCTTGGAAGATTATTCTTTTACACTCCTCCTTCTCCCTTTACAAATCTTTACCAAATCACCTTAGCACCAGGACAGTATTTTTTTCCTGTGGGATTTGGGGGCTGCCTTCTCCATAGCCATGAAAGGCTGGATGTTGTGTTGTGGGACATGGTTTAGTGGGAGCTATTGGGAATAGGTGAACGATTGGACTGGATGATCTCTTAGGTCTTTTCCAACCTTGGTGATTCTAAATACATCAGTGTTACCTTAAAAAAGTTAAATGCATACACATTACAAAACTTTCACGGGAAGTAAAATTCAAATCTTACTTTATCTAGCTGCCTTTTCTCTAAAGGCACTTTCCCACTGGGATCCTCCTTAATCTAGGAAGACTATTCCACTTAAAATACACACGTCCATTAGCTGGCAGTGACTCTGTATTGTTTCAAATCCTCGTGTATATGTACTTTCTTTCGCGTTCCACTTTTCTTCACCAGAAGCACTTTTTTTTTTTTATGAGTTGTGTGCTAAAAATACATTTGACAAAAATGGTCCTGACGTTCATTTTACACAAAAGAAATAAACTGGCAAGCAGACTTTGGAAAGTAAACCAGACTCAAAAAATACTTAGGGGTCACTTTAATACCACTGAAAGAAATAGTTCTCAAAGTATGAGTGGTATCAACTTCTACACAAAAGCATGTCTGAAAGTATTAAATGCAATTCTTATATCCTTTTGGTCTTCTTTATCCACTGTACATATTTTTATATCAAACATAACATACAGCTAACAAACAGGCCTGAAATTTCCCAGTGCCTTCAAAGTGAATCAATAATGTAAACGTGAGTTAGCCTGATGAGAAATATCGGTCCCTTCCTTCCTACGCTACTTCTTCTCCATCCCCCATTGCACAAAAATAGAATTTAGTTAGACTTTGGGTGCAGGCGGTAGTGATTTTTCAAAGTATTGTCAAAAGAAAGATTCACTAAAACAAGCACTGCTTCTGATTTTGGAAGAGCAAGGTATAATTTCTAAGAATCCTGAGGATTTTGGTTTGTTTTTTTGTTTGTTTGTTTGTTTTTCTTAGCAGATTTAAATGTTGCTATTTTCACATATACGCTCTTAATAGACTACTAACACTGACCCAACAAAACAGAGCATTTAAAGTCCATGATAATATCTGCATCAAAGGAATGAGAATTCCACTTTAAAGAATAAACAATCCCTTATTAAATATAAGTACTGAAAAGAAATTGCTAATTAATCAAATACCGTCATCCTGTTTACGTGTATTCAAGGAAGACAATCTGTAAACAAAAGTTCATATATTTCACCATTCCACACGTTTTTAAGCAAAAAAACAACTAAATCATTAAAACTGCTCTTTACAGTCATTACAGACAGACTATATTTCTGAAATAGTACCAGAGTGTGAGACGAAACTATCATTATGCTCATTTCAATAAAATGGACGCTACAGTGAGGAAAGATGAGGCAACAGAATTTGCCAACCAAAATTTATTGGAGGCTAGGAATTTCCTGTCTCTTGATCATGACAGTTAACAGCATGTCAACAGAAGTTCAGAACTAATTTTTCTCAGAATCATGACCCCGCATTGGTCTCTCTCCAGGCTCATAAGAAAAGCACGGAAGTGTCATACAGCCGATTATAAGAAACCATCCATCCTCCTACCCCCTCTTTTACATTTTTGGTTCATGTATCTGGAAGAAATATTTTGACTGAAGCAAGATTATTACTCATAGGGATCTTAAAAATCCACTTGTTCTGAAAGGATAGCTCTACTCTATTCTCCATGATGTTCAGTCCCCAATAGCAGGAAGAAACAAATGTTACTGCCTTTGTGATGTCATTTGTTGTATTTGTCATTTTAAAAACAGAATATGGAATAGCTTAATAAATGGCTTCATCTTCATAGGTCCTTTTCTCTTCGATCTTTTAAATGAGATGAATTACAGATACAAGGGATGCTCTGAAAGTAACGCCTCCTATTTTATTAAGTTGGCCAACAACGTCAGAGGTGGATGTTGGTGATATGACAGTACAGGTTGAACCTACCCACCAATATTCCATTACATGTTATTGCTACGTGACAGATGGCAGCAGAGAGGCAGTCTGACAAAATGGCACCTGACATGAAAGCATAGATAAAGCAAAACATTTTTCCTCCGTGTGGAAAAAAGGCACCCATGGGCATTCATTAATGTTTCTTAACATTTCTGAAGACCAACCATTGAATGTGAGCACAGTGAGGTGGTGGGTGGTGCATTTCAGCAGTGGTGACAGTGAGTCACCTCCACTGGCACAGATTTTTATGAGTGCAGCATGCATGCTCTTGCTCATCACTAGTAAAAATGCATGGTTAACAGTTGAAAAAATAGTTCTAGAATTGGTTCTTTAAAATAGTATTATTGTTCTCTTTGTAATTGTTGCAGTTTTCACAAAAATAAATAGGAAGTCTAACTTTCAGAGCAAACTAGGTAGTATATATAAGAGAAACAACTATGTTCCAGGGACAGGTTTGCAGGCACAATCTTTGACAGTTTTGCAAAATAGGAAATGTGGAATTCTCATGGAATTGTCTCAAAGAAAAATACGTTCTAAAAATGCACAAAATGGTTGGCACAGTGCAAATTAAAGCATTAAATTCATTTCTAAATCCTCTGAGCCCTGGGCTGCTGGAGATAGTAGTCGATAGTAGTAAAAAAAAAAATTGCCTCCTTGAGATGTGCTTGGTGGACAGCAGCTTGATGATTGGCAGCACAAATAGAAGACAAACGAGAAAGCCTTCAATCTGCAGCTGATGCACAGGAAGAACATGGGGAGCTGAGTTTACAATAGAGAAAACATTACCAAGCTAATGGCACAGGCAATCATTTGACCACCATGCATCTCTGATAGCAGCAGGGCATCCATTTTCAGTTAAGTGTTAGAGTACCTTTTTGCTTTCTCTGACCACTGCAGGGGTAAAACAACCTATGCGTGAAACCCACTGACTGGTAATAAATTACTATATTGGATACTTTTTGTTTTCTTTCAGCAATGACTTTACTGTGTATTCCTGCTATCATTACCAATTAAAGTGGAGATTGCGTTAGCAAGCTATATCTAACTGTATATCAGTCCCTATGCTCCAATTGCTTTAGCAAGTATCACAGGGTCAAGAGGCTCCTTTGACCTTTATCATCTAAGTCTCTCTGACCACTCACTATTTGAAGCAATCTCAGCTGAACAGATGGACACTTTTGCAGATTCTATAAAGCTTAGAATGTAAAGATAAATGAAATTGTGTTTGGGGCTTTGAACAAGTTTATGAACATAAAATATTGCAAGCAAGTTTCACAAAAAAATCTCAGATTACAAATAGCGTTTCTTAAATTCATACTATGAATACAACACCTATCAACTACAAAATATTTGTAGCTTCAACATATAAAACTAAAGGCTTGATACAGCCTTCACAGATAGTTATCATGAAGTTACTACTAAATATATAAAGCTTAGTGGTTCATTAATGAAAATTTAATCCAGCATTTTTCTGTGACTAATATATACCAAATGTTCCAACAGATCATACAGTGGAGAAATACTAAAACAGATATTATAGAGCACTCAAATAGAGCTTGGAGTTTAATTTCAAATTTCCCTGATCTTAAGCATTCAAAAAGCTCTCTAAATCAGTACACAAAATTTAAGTCACACAACACTTAAAGTGAAAGCAAAGTTCATTGTGATGTCTGAAAAACTGGTAATAAGTATAAATTATATATAAATCTTGTTCATTAATGACATTGAATAATCTTTTCAGCTAAATTGCATCAGAAATCTGCATTGTTAAGTTCATAATCTTAAGTAACAAAGGTAATGCTCTCTTAACTGGATTCATTGTGGAAAAATTATTAAATTGGATGAAATTGAGGGGTTTTTGTTTGTTTGTTTGTTTTTTTACACTGCTTTTGTTTTCAGGAAAATAATCATTTAGGAAGTAAAGTTCTGACCTGCATGTTCTGCTAGAGTGTCATTTATGTTTTATACGAATACTGCCTTAAAACATTTTTCGTTCTTTTTTCAAGCACAATCTGAATTCAGTCAACAATTCAAAGCAGTCTCACTAATGATGAACCCTATAAATATGCAGCTTTTTTTTTTCTTAGCTTTGTTGAATCGATGAGAAATCCAGGATATGGGCAAAGATGCTTTTGGTCAAAAATGCTGCAAATTATAGGTGTGCAACTAAAATGGCTAAAACATACACCATTTCTAAAAGCCTGCCCAGGGATGAAGGATGAAAATCATCAGTTGCTCTTTCACCTCCATATTAACAGGCAAGAAGCACCTTCTATCCCAACAGAACTCCTACAGATACATACACACTCCCATGCCTACCCTGCTTAAGGATCCCTTCAATTTAGGGAATACAAACAGTTTATCACTAGAATTTTCTATAGTCTCCTAAAGCTGGCACAGACAGGCTGGAACTACCTACTCCAAAGCAATGCTGTCTTTATGCACAGAGGATCACACAAACCAGAGGCATTACTATATTGGTCAAACAGGATCCTCTTGAGAAGGACATACATAATTTTCAATATCATTTATCCTTTTAGTACCTTTAACAAAGCCTCTCAGATTTTTATTGTAGAAAGAATGTCAAAATGAACTGAGGACCCTCCACTTCAAAATCAGACCCACCTTCTACATTGACAGTCCGTGAGCCATGAAAATTTTAGATGGTAGGAAAGTATGAGATTCTTTTTTTAAAGGAAGACATTAGTATTTGCACATACATAAATTATGTCAGCATCTTAACATACCAATGTAGAAGTAAATTTTCTAACAAAAAATGATGCAACTCTAGAAACATATAGATTTCAGAGATGGGTGGCAGTGAAAACTTCCTCAGCATTACTCAGCACTTAGGAAGGAAAGCTGTAACATGGAACATCCATTGTTCCTACATAATCGACTGGACAAACAATGCCATTGTAATCTACAGACATGATGCTTGCACCTGGGAATTATTGTACTGAATCATTTACTGGATGAATGCACACCCAAATATTTGTGAGAATAAAGCTGAACAGAGAAACCACTAACATAACTAAAGGAGATTAAAACATGGGAATATTGCTTTGTTCCAAGAAGGACACACGTATGTAAAAATTAAGCTACCAATATATTGCTAGCTGCTGACTCCAACTGGGATAGTGTCTTTGCCCTGGGATTCTCTGATAAAACTTACCTACATGGAACTGCTAGATCAAATTCTAAGCAAACGAACACTGGTTCACATTAATACCAACACTAGTAATTTTGCAGTTAAGTTTTAAGTAGTATAATGCAGTCTAGCCTTGAAAATGTCATTCTTAAAAGCATATGAAACTACAGACTGGAGTTTAAGATTCTATAGGGAGGTATCAGAATAGCAGCTACATCCCTATACCCTGTATTGAAAAATAAATATTGAGACATACCTGGTTTGTTGATTCATCTTTCTCAGAACTATTGAAAGAACAGAACCTGGCTATCCAAACAAATTTAGGTTTGAGGATCAAAATGTAGAAAAACAATAGAAAAACGGAAATGTATGCACAGTTGTTGCTGCTTTGTTGTCTCTGTTGTTTTAAAATTGAACCACAATTTAGTACTTAATTCTCCAATAATTAACAGAAATGAACTAGTTATCAGAAGGAAACTGGAAGACAGTGAGTCTTTTCTTGCTGAGTAAAATTTGGTGCTGGTTTCAGAAGTCATTTTGCAAGGCCTAGTTCCATCATTACATTTAAACTCTCAATATATTTCTAAAGAAGTTACCACTGTTTTTAATAGACAAAGGAGTACACCTCAGCAAAGGCCTGCCTGTGCTGCTCGCTATCTGTACCTGTACGAGTAAAATATGCTACAATATCACAAAGGTAGCCTTTCCTTTTATTCTGATTTGTGGCAATGAGTGGAGAAAACACCAAAATCAACGAATTCATAACTTGGTAGAGGGGTTCATAAAACTGCAGTAACTTTCAGCAATGCTGGCACGTGGTCCAAGCTATCACTCTCTCAGGACCGTGATGCCCTTTGACTGTCACCTATTTGATCTAATAATTCTGAAGTGATTCCTTCATTGTGGTTATGTTGTCACATTGGCCCCATTGCGTGTTTCACAGGAAACATGGTGCTGAAATGCTTTGCATCTGCATCACGGGAAATCCATATATAGACCTTTGTTTCTTTGCTCATTTTACTATTGCATTTAAATAACTTACTATCATGTATATATATACACACACACACACATACATATACATATATATAAATAGCTTCTGAACACAAATCTATATATAAAAAAAAGAAATAACCTGACAGAAGAACAAAAAATTACCCTTTTCCTGTTACTGACATTCTCCCACTTGGTGTTAATAGTTTAAATTAAAGTGATCAAAAATCTGTATCTCTTATACTACTCTAGACATCAAACTGAAATAAATGGAATACACACCTAAGGTTCCACAGTTTACAGTATCTGATTTCTATTTGAAAAGTAATATTTTGTATTTATGTTTATATCTCACGTCCATTATTCTATCAGACTTCACACTGGTAAAATTTACCTTGTCATGATTTTTCCAGTTTCCCAATAATTAAATTGCACTTAATAACTTACTAAAACAAACGACTGCTGTTGTTCCAGTTCACTTATGTCTTGCTTATTCTAGGCAACATAAAGTAGTTTATTATTTATCATTTCTGTACATTCTATTGCACATTGATTTAAGTAATTCTATAAAAATACTAACTTCCTACTGAGGAAATACTTTTGTTTCATAGGCATCCTGCTTACACGTATTTTGTTTAAAACAATATATATGCTATCACATACGTGAATGGGAAGCTCTGCAGAACAAATATTAGGTATGTCAACATAACGAATTTAAAATGTGCTTTAGTACTGTTACAGTAACTGGTACTTTACTCCAGTTACATTTTCTTCTAACAGCTGCATAAGCCCAATGACTTCTTATGAATCTTGTGTTGACACTTCAGAAATTTTGACTTTCTGCACCATTCTCTAATGGTTATGTGCTCAAAGATTTGTACTTTAAGGAAATGTCAAGTGAAATATATCAAGCAGTAAATATTTCCATAAATTTTCCTATAAAAATGTATTTCTTCCCCTTCATTATCTTTCTCATCTCACACAGCTATGAAAATTATCTTAAAATTATTTTTTCTAATCTAGCTCTTCAGTAGTATAATTCAGCAGATCAAAGATTTCAATGGAATTTGACTTAGCAGTGATCGCTCAAATTGTAGAAGCCTCTCTTCTTCCTATATCTTTACATAAAGGAAGCTCTAATTACATTATTTAACCATGCACTAAAAATAGCAATGCATGATAACAGATTTATATCCAAATTACTCCAACTAGCAGCTGGAAAATTTTCTAATGTGAAATGTTTGTGGAACATCAGGAAAACGGATTCCATTCAATTTTTATGTGAAGATTTAATTGTTTCACATAAAGCAAGGTATTTAAAAAAAATTTTTTTTAAATACTCAGTTTCATTTTCAAGAATAACTGATTTAAAGGTATAATAACAGCCAGTTCCATACAAACACCACAAGCACACAATCCAGTATGTAGTCTATTGTAATTAAGACCAGAAGATTCAATACCTATTGCTACTGGCCAGGTATCATAGCAACCTTATGTCATTGAATACTACTGGAAAACTGTTCAGCAGCAGCAAGACTATGCTTCAGGAAAATCTACAATGGCACTACAGATTGTCAACATCTGTGGGGGTTGTTACAGAATGAACAAAAAAGAAATCCTTTAAAAAACCAACAAAGCAACAATAACAACAAAGAAAAACAACCGAAAAATGATAGGGATATGGTAGGATCATTAAAAGTAATATCAAGAAGGAAAGACTGTCTTTGTCATTAGTTATATAACTTATGCATCAACATCCTAATATCTATCCACATAAGCTGGAGTTAAAATAACACTGTTACCGCATTGCATGCGTAAATCCACAAAGTATTTTCTCTCTTTTTTTTTTTTTGGCTCATTATTTATCACTAATGTTAATTTGAAATCACAACAGAATCTTAAAATAATATTTAAACTCCCAAAAATGAATTCTAGATAGTCTTCTATAAATCTGCAAAAAAAGAAAAAACAGGTTACTATGAACAAGAACCCAATATTGATTTTTCTGCGGTGCAGTAAAGCATCTCCATTCTATTTGGCTGCTGTCAAAGCCACTCTTTAACAGCTGGAGTCAAATTGCACTATTTACAGCAAGAACCCTTGTCAAGTGGACCATAAGTAGTCTAACAATACGCTATTCAAATGGCACTTTGCCGCACAAATTGCTGACTTGATGAATACCCTATGTCAATGACTAAGGCCAATATAAAAGTTTCATTTTTATGAGAGATTTTTACATTCACATACTAAGTACAGCTTTCTTGAAGAACTATTAAACTATATATTTTGGGTCTTCTGACATTGAAAATAATTAAAATCTGTTTAAATATACCTAGGGTATTTGACAATACTAATATGGATCTTGCCTTAACTGCATTTGTCACACTCATCTGTTATTGGTACTCCCACTGGCACGTGCACCACAATAAGAGAATTAAAATGGTCAAAACACCATGAAATCAAAGCATTCTGCCTTTGTATCTGTGATTCACATGATGACAAATGTTTTGAAATAAAGCCTTTGAAGCTGGTCTGCTATGTGAGGATATTTTTCTTAGGATGGAAGAAAGAGACCATTGTCTTGCAGATGGGTTTTTTGTCTCAAATATATTATTAATGATAAAAAAAAAATGCAATAAATATTAATCTTGCCTATGAAGTTCATGTGGATCACTGTACAAAGTAAGTATTTCTTACAAACATAATGCTGACCTGACAGAATAGATGGAATCCTAACATTTTCTGTTACATAAGTCTTTGAAACTGAATTTTTATGCAGACTGAAGTGGAATTTGTTTGTTTTTGGTAAAATTGGAGTGTTATTATCAATTTAGCGTGTTAATTTCCTATTATACAATTTGTCAGAGAAGCAAATGGATAATGAAATATTGATTGTATACGTGCATATTAAAGCATCTCAGATTTTCATGATAGTTTAATCTGAGAGGACGTTGTATACAATATGGCATGAAGGCATTGAACTCACTTATATCCATGGAACTTCCACTAGCTTCATGAAATCAGATTTCAAGGATATATTTAAAGATGTTAAAATGCTGTGGTTCAAAAAAGTCAATACAAACACTTGGAAAAAAACTGAAAAAAGTTTCCAGATCAAGAACTATAAAAAAATGTATTTTTCTTAAGAAGCCCTTGATTTGGACTTCATAACAAAACAGCTTCAACTATAAGAAGCCACATGGTCCCTTTGTGCAGTCCATACCAGGTTTCTAGAATAACATTATGCAGACTTCCATTGTTCACTTAATTGTTATGCTCAAGTTGGCTACCTCCTATACATTTGGCCACCAGCATCTCCCACACTAATCTACAGAATCTGGTCTAACGGGGTTGGAGGTGAGATGAAATGCTGGATGCAAATAGTGGCAGAGTTTGATGAATGCTGTTTCTCCAAGTACAGACATTTCTTTGTTAGGGAATTAGACTAACATGACTGTAAGGACAAAAAAGAGAAGGTGAAAGAAAAAAAAAAGTATGTTGTCAATCATAGGGAAGTTTAAGAGCCATCAATAATATTTTCTAAGGAGTTTTCATTAGGGCAAGATAACTAATGAACAAAGTTGAAAGATGAAAATAGAATATTTCATTGCAAATTCAGAGCAGTCAAGACACATGCCTGATCAAGAAGAGTGCTATAAATTATTACAACTCTGTCACCTCTTGTGACATTACTTCAAATTTAAAATCATGGTAATCCACAAAGTACATTAAACTCCTCACTTCACAATTTGCCAAAAACTACTTTCCCATATTCCATGAACAGCACATTCTTTTTCTTAAACACTTTGTTAAACTCATGCAATTTGAAAATTGAAATATAATATGTACAGCCAAAACACTGCTCCAAAGTCATCTATTATAACTTTGTTATTTCTCTTTGAAAAAGCTAGAAGAAATTATTCCTTTAACTAAAGTAACAGTGAGATCAGATTCTGTGTCAATGGCCAACTAGCACACCATCTGCCCCACAACATGCTCAGCAGGATTATGCTTTAATAAGACTTTTCAGAAAATGGGATCAAAAAGAACTTTAGAAATCAGACTAAGATTAGTAAAAGGTCAAAGAGAAATATAAAGAGTTGAACAATTATAAACTCAAAGGCATATTTAAATTGTAAGGACAATTAGGAAAAAGACCAGAAGAGAAAGTTTACAATAAGGACTTGGATTAAGCCATCCCTTATCAAACTGATTTTTGGAAAATCTAGTATTTTGTTTAACGCTATTTAAAGAAGGAAAAAGCCAGAAACCATTCAGAAAGCTGTTTCCACATATGAGTCGAAGTAAAGCATTTCTCATCTTCCCATGTTTATGAGCAGGTATTTTTGATCTACATTCAATGGCTTCATCTATTTTACTGCAGGGAAAAGCCATCCTGAAAAACTAGTAACTAAGAAGGACTACATTTGAACAAGCAAAGTTGAAGTCCCATTCTTAAGATTCTTTTGTATCAAGAGTTCAGTTAAATATACTTAATTCCTGGTATACAAACTAAGTGTCAGAAACGGTACCAACTTTCGTCTTTCAGTCTGAATAAGGGTTATACATATCATATTTGAGACTGCAACAAAACCAAGGTTGTATTAAAATCTGGTTTTACATTGAGCAAACACAGCCTTTTAAAATATCTACAATAACAATTAAAAATATACGTATTTAAGCAATAAATAAAAAATTACTATTGCACTTTCAACTTTGTCATTTTCTAGTATCTCTTATTAGTTTTCTCAGATTTAACGGTACATTAGTAGTAGCTACAGTAAGGTGTTTCCATCTATTGCTTAAAAACAACAACAAAACACAATAGTGTAACTTTTCTATCTGTAGCAATTATTTAGTTTAATGATATCAGTGAAAAATTGTGAGAGAAAGCTAGGTATTTTTCCTGTCCAGATCACTCCTGAAGACTGATATATATATTTGTGGCCCAATATCTCACACAATGAACTTTCTTTTTTTTTTTTTTAAGCAATAAAGTGCCAAGTTAATGGCACCAACATCAATGAAAGGCACTTTCACTCTGTTCTCCATAGTTAACAAAACAAACACCAAGTAAAAGCTACCATTGGATAACAAAAGAAATCGGCCTCTGTAGAAGAGCAGAAAAGACATATGAGACTTTTCCCAAGACTCATCCACCTGAACTGGCACATGCAATAGCTCTGGTGACTCATAGATGCAGTCTTAATTTAGGTTTGTAAGGAGATACGCTCAAACTGCGCTCAGCAATTTGTTCTACGTAATAGTACTGAACAAATAGGAGCAAGGCTTTACAAACTTAAAATCAAGGCTACACAACACAAATGCAGGACTACACAGGGAAGGTGAAAAGTTAAAGAACTTGGATCACAATTATTCGCTCATACATTAATTTTCATTCTTACCTTATCTGAAGATTTTTCTGTCTGAGTAAGATTGTAGGAGATCATACCACGCTTATAAGAGCTGGAGGATTTGTATTGAACATTTTTATTTCTTCTAGACTCCTGAGATACAGGATGTAGAGAATCTGCCACTAAGTATTCTGACTCCTCAATGGAAGAAAGGATTGCTTTTGCTACTTCACCTGTTTCATGCCGTTCCAGAGTGCCTAGAGAAACACAAGTTGTAATTTTTTAAGAACTACAGTCTTTCACAAGGTAATTTATATTAGTATATTTCACAGGAGTATGCAAGTCATGAAACTACACTTACAGATTAGCCAACTAAATCCTTACTCTCTAGATCTTAGAAAAGTAGGTTCTATTTCACTGTATTACTACATTAAAAAAAAACTAAAAACTTCTTTAGATGTTACTGCAGCAAATATCTTAAACTTCAGGAAACGTAGGATATTCTGTATATTGTAAGAAGCTAGATGCACTTTTCAAAAGGAGAAAAGGAATTTTAGAATACGACTTGCTCAAAACTGTCATTTGTCTTCTTCCCTCAAGCCTTTGCTATGTACATAATTAACAGTACAAACAGTAATACTTATGTAATATTTTAGTGCTGTCCTCTAGCGTTCTAAATTACAAACAGCAAGGGAAAGCTCAATTTTTTCCCTCTGAAACATTTTAAACAGTATAAACACAAATACAGCACAACTAGATTAAAATCCCAGAATACGAATACAAGTTTTAAAGGATTGTTTCCTCACTTGTGTGGATATAAAGAATCTGATTCCTTTAAGCATCATATCCATATTATAAATAGATTTAAGTGCTATTTCTCTAATTAGAAGAATTTGTCTCTGTTCTTCTCCAGATATTTCCTCAGTTTTACTTTTCATTCTTACCATACTTCCCCTATTCCTCCCAGTGAGTGAATCAGAAAAAAAGGTAGCATATGCTGAATGACAGCTCCTTATTTTAGGCTTCTTTTATTGCAGCCAATGAAAAAGAAAAAATCATAGGGCCTAAAACCAATTAACTTCTGACAGGTGATTTAATTCTCTTTACTTCCTTCTTGCTGTATTTTTCCACACTTCATATGATTTCCTAGGTTAGTGCAAGGGAATTAAATGCTACCAAGCCAGCCATGGGGCAGGAGGCTGACATTACTAAATAGAGCAAGATTGTTTAATTTTGTTTGAAGACAGCAGAACATCTCTTCCACGGTCCTGGACTGTTCATGGGTCAGTCAGGTAGCCTGAAAGCCACACAGATTTGCCCTGATTCCCTTTGCTTTAGGTTACATGCACAATTAGAGTTTTCTTTCTTCTTCTTTACACATTGTACAGTGAGCTCCCAAGAATGTAATGAGGTTCAACGAGGCCAAACACAAGGTGTTGCACATAGATCAGAGCAGTCCCAGATACGTGGACAGACTGGGATAAGAGTCCATTGAGAGCAGCCCTGTGGAGGAAGATTTCAGTGTCCTCTCAGAGGTAAAACTCAGCATGAGGCAGCAGTGTGCACTTGCAGTCTGAAAGCCAACAGTGTCCTGGCTGTGTCAAAGCAGGGGTGGCATCAGGGAAGGAAGGGGACTGTTTCCCTGTGCTCTGCCCTCTTGAGGCCTCTGTGTCCAGGTCTGCAGCCTTCAAAACAAGAAGGATGTGGAACTGTTGAAGTAGATCTAGAGAGCCACAGAGATGATCAGAGGGTTGAAGCATCTCCCTTTTGAAGAAAGGTAGAGAGAGCTGGGCTTCTTCAGCTTAGACTTCAGCTTTCCAGTACGTGAGGAAAGCTCATAAACATGAGGAGAACTGGTTTTCTACATGGTCTAACAAAAATAGGACAAGAGGAAACAGCTTTCAACTAAAAGAGGAGAGATTTGTTAGATGTTGGGCAGAAATTCTTTACTCAAAGGTGATTGGGCATTGGCAAAGGCTGTTCAGAGGACTGTAGATGCCCCATCCTTGGAAGCATTCAGAGCCAAGTTGGTTTCAGAGCCTGGGCAGCCTGATCTACTGGGTAACAACTCTGCCCATGGCAAGGGGATTGTAACTAGATCTTTAACATTTCTTCTAACCTAGCACTCCATAATACCTTCTCAGTCCAACCCTAGCCCTAGATATGGCCTTGCTGAAAGATTCCCCACGTATTTTTCATAACACTCTAGAAACATCAGTCTGAAGATTGCAGAACATTTAACTATAAACAATTGAAACAGTTATTCATGACACAAGGAAGCACGTATGTTAGTTACCAGTTCAATAAATACAGCTTTAATGTTAAGTATCAAACTAATCTTGAATAGTTTTAAATCACTCCAAAAATAGTGTGGTTTTTGTATCTTTTGTAGTTTCCATGTAAATAAGTGGAAACTACAAAAGATACAAAAAACACAGTAACACTGTTTGACAGAACACATCAGTCACAAAACATTTCTCAACAGACACCGCTGTTATCTATGCATTTTTACCAGTGATTACTGCATAGAGCCAGCATGCCATGCTCATAAATATCTGTATGGCCATCCAGAACGTTGTTTGACTTTCATGTTATTGTCACCACTGCTGAAATGCACCACCCATCACCTCACATCCACAAGTTGGTCTCCAGAAACATTCAGCAAACTTTGATGAATGTCAGTGGGTGCTATTTTACTATATGAAGGAATTCAGTTTCACCCCTTTGCTTCACCTGCACTTCTGTATCAGGCACCATTTAGTCAGATTGCCTCTCTGCTGCCATCTGTCACATGCCAACAAAATGTAACAGCATACCAGTGCAAAGTTTCAACCTCTACTGCCATACCACCATCACCTGCCTCTGATGTCGTGGGCCAACATAATAAAATAGGAGGCATTACTTTTGGAATAGCCCTAATGTTTTAAACAAGCTCTTATATACCATGTATTTCCTATAGGAATTAAACTGTAATTACTCAATTCCTATAAATAAATGAAATAAAACATGGGAAAGATATAAAAGTATTAAATATCTACTATATCCTGAAATGTTTTTTCTCTTAAGTTTGAATTCTTTGTAGCCTCAAGTAATACAACATGAATTTCCCTTTTCACTGCTACTCAAAAAAAAAACAACCATGTAACACTGAAGTTCTAACAGTAACACCTGCTAAAAAATATTGGACTGGGATTGAGGGATCTCATACCACACTTTGTGTGTATAAAACTTCTTTATCAGAAATTATTTCTCTGAAACTCACCCATCTCTGTTAACTGTAGCATCACTTCAGTTATTTATGTGACCAAGAGCCTCTATACTCAGGGCAGAAAAAAGCAACGCAACTGACTCTTTGTCCACTACAACTCAGTTGAGTGCCATAGATTATTCTGTAATGTCACAGAGGAAAAAAAAAAAAAAAAAAAAAAAAAAGAGGTTTGATTCCTTTTAATATCTCATTTTATTCAACTGCCTCAGGATTTGCAGCCAGAGACAGAGGTTGTTACAAAAGTGAATATTAACTGTAAGGAAAGCAACATTTCTAAGATCTTTGAAGTCAGACCGCCTATGAGTACTTAAAAAAAAAAAAAAAAAAAAACCACACACACACAAAAAACCCTACCAGTTGCAAAGCTTCCAGCATTATAATATTTAAATATTTCAGGAGCAAAACTTACATACATAAGTACACACAGGATCAAGGAAGGATTATGGAATCTGTACTAGACTTGCATGAGTAAATATGCTTGAAAGTATTAGCGTATTTAGAAATAATACAGTTATTCATTTAATATTATTTTGGCCTCTGTAAGCATGCAAACAACTTCCTGCAATGTTCAGACCACAAGACGACCAAACCCAACATAAAAATAGTTCTCTCAAGTGTAGAGAGCTAGGCTTGCTCTGCTATCTGCTTCTAGAAGTCTCACATCTTCCTGCGTTTTCTATATTGCTTTTATCTGTGCAATTCACTAAATATTAAATACTTTGAAATAACAGTAAATCTGTAAGGTTTAGATTGTGATAAATAAATCCTCAGTAAATAAAAAGAATTTTCAGGGCCTGGTATTAAATTTAATAAATAATATGTAAAATCATGCCTCAGAGCTTCAAATACGCAAAACAGGCTTTTGCTAGCTGCTGGTGAACCTGAATATACCACACCACACACAGTCAAAGGAATACAGTAGCTAACTGGTTTATTCTAGAAACAGACTTTAGAGAAATGTTCTCCAGATATGAAGGAAAAGGAAGTTGAAGAGCAAGGTGGTAGGAAAGAGTATAAGTGACACAAGTCCCAAACTTGTATTTTAAATAAAGAAAACCTAGAAATTTTATATTGGGAAGTATAAAATGACAATGGATGAAAGAGAAAAGATAGTGTTTTCTGCATAGCAGCATCACTACTGCTGTGACCCCATAATGCACACACAAAATACAGGAAAAGTCTCTCTCAGACTGTGACCATGGCAACCAAGTCTCCTGAACAGACAAGAGTGGAGTATTTCATCCTCCTGGGCAGCTTTGGACCACTAGATGTGACTAGCTAGAGACTATTACAACATCTTATTCTTCTTCTGGACCAAGTAGTACAAATTGGGTCTCTGGGTGTTAGTGCTATCTGTGCAGTTCTCTGGATTCTGCTCTTACTGAATAATGCATTTTTGCTGGGGAGGTCATGCATATTATGCTGCCGCAAGACGAGGCTTTCACTGGCATCACATGACCTGCCATATCATCAGGCTCCACTGCTTTCTGTTCGCTGTCACAGCTCAAGTATTGAAAAGACATTCTCAGTATTGCAGTGCTACTGTGACCTAGTGACTCAACTGAGTCTCATAGCATAAGTAATCTGTGTGCATGAAAAATGGTTTTAGAATTGATTTTATTCTAAAAGAACACGTAGTCAAGAATGAACCTTTTTCTTTAAATTTACTAATGTCCAAAACAAAGAACATCTCACATTTCAGACCAAGTATCACCTGCCAAGTATTAGCTGTTTCTCAGTGTTTTATTTTCTGTCAAGATACTCCTTTCACAGAATCACAATGACACCTTCCATCCTTTATCATCTTAAAAACTTCCAACCACATATTTTCTATTCTAGTAGAATCAGAAAAACAAATATTGCATTCCTCACAAAATTTCTATTTATTTTAAACAAGTCTACTACTCTCCTTCAAGACCGTTCCAGCACCTCACTTGGGAGGGTGGGAAAAAAAAATCTCAATTGCTAGTTCTATTGCTAATATCACATAGCATAAATCAGACGGAACAAACTCTTCAGAAGTAAAAATACACATTCCAACCAATATCAAGCCTAATAAATATGGTCTAAAAAATATATATATATGTAGATTGTTCCAAAAGTAATACCTCCTATTTATTTCCATGGAAACTACAGTAGATGCAAATAGCATAGTAACACTGCTTGATAGAGCACATTCTCAGCTACAAAACACTGCTTGCTACAGACACCACTATTAGCTATGGGTGTTTTTTTTTTGCCAACTAAGAACAAAAACCTGCATGCTGCACTCAAAAAATCTACATAGCTTCCAGAACATGGCTTGCCTTTTATGTTGCTGTTTTCACTGCCAACATGCACCACCCCTGCCTCAGTGTGCAGATAGCACTGCTTGGTCTCCATCTTCATTAAGCAAGACTCAACGAATGTCAATGTGTGAATTCCTCCACGCAGAAAAAAATGGCAATCTCACATCTTTGATGTGGAAGTGCCTCTGAAGCAGATGTCATTTTGTTAAACTGTCCCTCTGCTGCCATCTATCGCACAGCAACAAAATGTAACAGCATACTGACAGAAAGGTTCAATCTCTACTGCCATCCCACCAGAATCCGCCTCTGACGTTGTGGGTAATCTTCCATATAATAACATAGCAGGCATCACTTTCAGGGTAGTCTTCATAGATGGGATGGATCAAATAAAATCCAGCCTCCTCAAATCTACTTATTTGTAGAAGGATATTTTTCTAGAACTTCAGCACTGAGTGTTCTGGAGGATCACGTAGAGTAATAGAGGAAAACAGACTTGGCAGACACTGCTGTGATTTTTTTTCATTTTGAGGATTTACATCACACAGCCCAACTGCTGAACATTGCTGACATTTTCAGACCTGCATTAACAAACTTGTCAGAATGTCTTTTAATCAAAGATAGTAATTGAGAACAATGCAAAGAAAGCCTCTGAAATATTATATATATAGCATAGACTTACATAATAGGGAAAAAAAAGAGCAGTTATTCAAAATAATAGTTGTCTCGAGTATTCTTCTGCAGAAAAAATACTCTGATAGAAGAGCCATTAAAACTCACATTTGTTTCTTGACTCCGCTTAAGTTATCGTAAACAGCAAAGGAAAATACCCTATAACAGGAATTGCTGAAACACAGTAAATGAACTGAGATGGATTGAACGGAAGAAATGAACAGGAGATACACAGGCAGTTACTCTATTTCTACTTTGCCATGTGAAACGGAGAAAGAAAAAGAAGGCCACCCTCTCAGTGTCTAGAATCGAGGTCTTCCATAATACAGTTGAACTCTTCTAACTACAATGGCCAAGCAAGAATTGGCAGCTATCAACTGTTAAGAATTCTTTTAAGTACATATAGCTAATTCCATGCATTACTCCAGTGAATATCCATGAAGTATACACGGACTCATGACGTACGAATATACATCATCATTCTCTACATAAACGCATGTTTTTAGCTTCCCTAGATTGAGGAACAGAAGTTTGGTTTTGAGACATACTCATCCAAGCTGCAGTACCTTTTATTATTCTGCATCTCTAAGCAGTTACTGAACAAAGACTCAAATTTAGACAACTATAAAATGTTAAAGTGCATGCTACAGACTGACACAAGGCTTACTTACTCTCGCTTGATGACATGAAAAGGAAAAAAAAGTTTTAAGTTCAAGCCTTACAAAATAAAAAACTCTCTTCAATGCATACATATTTTCATTTTTATGAAATATGTTGAATCAATCACATTTTCAAAAGAAGGTAACTAATAGAAGTTTCCTGATCATTTGCCTTTTAGAAAAGAACTTAAGTCTTTGCTTGGTAAGTCAGGCTCAGAGCAGAGGACATTGAGGGGGTGCCATCAATACTTTCTGCGTCTTCCTCAGGATGAGGAGTAGAGAGGGAGATGCTGTTCTGTTTTCTGACTGGCAATAGGATGAGGAAAAGACTAAAGCTGCATCAGGGGAAGTCCAAACTAGATACGAGGAATTCTAGAACTTCACCAAGAAAGTAGTCAGGCACTGGGAAGAAGTTGATACATCACTTTCCAACTTACTACACCATCATTTGCACTGTTACACTTTCAGCAACGAATTTCTGCCCAGAGATGCTTTCTTAGAGAAACATTCTTTTAACCAGAATTTATTTAACATTGCACTGCAAATTCATAAACTTCCTTACTTCTGGCCAAAGAAGTCATCTTCTTTCTAGTTCATCAGCATGAACAAGGTTAAATCACTGCCTGGAAGGTGTCCCTTTCTCTAAGGATACCTCTTACACGTGAAAGGAAAGAGGGCAGACTGGAAGTGAAGATCTCAGCCCACATGGTATTTGCCTCAACTGTTAATGTTGAAGGTCAGAACACAAACTAAGAACAGAAGAGCTAAAATCACTGGAGCCTTTTTCCAAATGCTAAAAGTTCCCTTCAGGAAAGAAATAAGCTTTTCAGTCCTCAATAAACACCTAAAATTGCAAAGAACACTTAATATAAGAGCCACAGTTTCATAAGGGCTATTCTTTATAGTTTCACAGTGATTGATGAAATTATGTGCAATAGAACAGTTTTACATCATTATTAGGAAAATCAAATGACTATTTATTCTAATATCAGAAAAAATGAAGTAGTTTTTGTATAAGCAAGCAGACTTTGAGCTTATTCACAGATATACATTTGACAAGGTGAATCTTATTTAAATAACTTGCTTATAATACTACCATTATTTTGCTAGCCAAAAGTTTAACAAGGATTTGATAAAAAAGACTTGATTGGCTTTTCTGTCAAGGAACACCTATTGCAGAAGTTGGCCATTTACCACTTCTGAAGACCAGTGTCTTATTATCAGTTACATCAAGTTCATTGCCCTGCCCACATGAACTGCACAGAGACCAATCTGGTGCCTTCTACCTAACAAAACAATTTTACAGTTACTGCATCTTACATTCACAAGTGTAAGCAACTTGAATTTCCGACCACGAGCACAAGGCCTAGAGACAAAAATACATTAGCCAGGAGAAAGTAAATGAGTAAACAGATTTCTAAGTTTATAGTTTATAGGCTGTTTTTTGCACCCAGTAACATGGCACCATGCAGTATTTTTTTTCCTGAACACATGGTGCTTCACAAAAACATTGCCAGATGCAGTTACCAAGGAATCTAAAAAGTGAATTCTGTATCAGTCAGGATCTTCAAGCTATGCAGAGGGCATTGGAGGAAAAAAAAAAATAGTTTGACTGCTATGATCTTGACACTGGCTGTACCACAGCCTCTAGCATATGAAAAGCAACCATGGGATTTATCAGCTAGGCCATACTCATCCACTCAAACATAGCTCTGACCGATGACCTAAGGATAAAAAAAAAAAAAAAAAAAGAGATGGAAAGAAAAAAAGGAAAATGAAAAATATCAAAAGAGACTGTAAATCACTAACTTTTACAAGGACAAAAGGGTTAGAGAATTGTAATTATGGTTGCTTCTACAACTGCCTAGGCACAAACATACAGTCAGTTATTAAGTTTACTTTGATACAGTTGTGAGAGTTTCATTAAAAATGTCCAGATTATATCCTTACAGACACTAGAAGAAATCTAAATCTTAGGGTTTTTTTTTAACAGTTTAATCAATTTGTTCTGGAGTGAGTAAAGCTGTCGGAAATACTAAGCGAGGGTCAGCTTACAAAAAGGAAAGGAAACACCACGTATTCTGCAGCTCATATAACTCTGGCAGAACTTATCACAAACTTGGAAGATTTCTTGTTGGCACCAGCTGGAAAAATGTTGGACCACAGATATCTACAAGTTAACTTTGAACAGCTTTTGAAGACGTTCCAGTCCGTCTGTCAGTCAATGTGAAACAAGCTTGGTCTACAACACCATTCCATAAAGTCTTCATGCCTTAAGACACGGTCTCATAACTGAATGGACCGCTGCTGTGAAATACAGTCAGCACTGATGTCCTCCTGGTGGAAACAGGACAACTTTAAGGAAAATAATTACATAGTCTCATTACCACTTCTGTTTACTCAAAAAACAGCTATGCAGACTTCATGTCAAATATCAGCATACAGACTCAACTTTCATTAAGCAGCAATCACAGCATTTCACTTACCACTATATGAAGAATTAACATAATGCTGAAGTGACAGAAATGGAACAGAACAGCAAAGAAAATATCACTAAGGTTTCTTGCATGTATATGATGCAAGAGATTTCCCTTCAAACACACATCTTAGTTACGTGACTACCTACATTGCTTTTAATGTTTTTACTCTTTCATAGCAAATTGTTTTAACGTAAAAAGTGAGGGCTATTTGCTTCTCTCTTTTTAATAAAATTGCCCTGCATGTAATAAATGGTACAGAATATTGCACAAGTAAAAGATAACAGATCCATAAACAGTTTCAGATGTAAAGTTAGTCATAAACAAAATAGTCAAGCATTACGTTACGAATTTTATTTCCCAACAGCCCATATTTCAAGCAACTAGTAAAAGCAAGCTAGTAAAAAATCATAATTGCCATTAGCAGAAAGTCTTGCTCTATAGCTATAATAACAGAACAAAAGGTCTGATTTAACTATTTTATTCTGTCTTAAACTCACAATAACCACATAGTTGAACAATAAAATAAAGCAACACTTCCAAGACAGAATAAAATATAGTAAATTACTAGAAGTTACATACTGCAAGAATGATGAAAAAAATCACATCCAAGTCAAAACTAAACCTACCTCCGATAAATGAGGATTGCTTTGCTACCTCAAAACAAAGAAGATCCCTCTTTTAAGTCTATCTACTATTTTCTTGCTCTCAGTGTGTATTAAACAAAGATGTAGCTCCATTGGCAGGTTTCCACATGATTTTTTTTAACCAAGAAAGAAAATATGATCCTGTTGTTACATCTTATACCAATTACCTTTTTAAAAAAATCTCAAATATATCAACTCCTCAGAAAAACATAAGAGCAATATAGATTACAGCTAATTTCCTTATTGAAGTGGACTTCAAGTGGTGGCTATTGGAAGAAATATTTTACACTTTAATTAGAACAAAATTTGTTATTGATTTTCATATTCATCTTCCAGCACACAAGTTTGGAACATACCCTGTGCACATGCTATATTAATATTCCATATGTATTATTAGATCAATATTTATTGTCATGGAAAATATTCTACTTTAATGGGAACTTACCATATCCATATATTAAAATGTAGGCAAAATGTTTGCCTACACAAATACTAGTTCATAGCATCTATTTCATTTTCCATATCACTAACCACACGCACGTTCAGCAGCAACATTTAAACTTACAATAATTTCACTTTATTGAGTAAATCAAAAGTACTTAAAATGAGATTCAGTTCATCTTATTGGGGACTTGTAATAGTAGCAGCAAGTAATTTGTTTTCACCCCCTCTTCTTCATGCTCTCCTTGCAGTCAATGGAGAAAAGATAAGCCCTTCTACTTATTCCCAATTTCTCCTAAACATTAAAGACACAGCCTAAACTACTAGCTGCTTGTTACTAGCTTATATTTATAAGCATAAATGGATGTCCCTAGTTCAGATGAATTCCAATTGAAATTAACCATAACCTTGTTGGGCTCTATCAAAAGAGGGGTGGCCAGCAGGGACAGAGAGGTGATTGTCCCCCTCTACTCTGCTCTTGTGAGGCCCCATCTGCAGCACTGCGTCCAAGTGTGGAGCCCACCGCACAGAGAAGACAGGGAGCTGTTGAAGAGGGTCCACAGGAGAGCCACAAAGATGATCAGGGGACTGGAGCAGGTCCCCTGAAGACAGGCTGAGGGAGCCGGGCTTGTTCAGCCTGGAGAAAAGAAGGCTGTGGGGTGACCTCATTGCAGCCTTTCAATACCTAAAGGGAGCCTACAGAGAGGAGGGGAATCAACTCTTTGAAAGGGTAGATAACTGCAGGACAAGGGGAAATGGTTTTAAGTTGAGGGAGGGGAGATTTAGGTTGGATGTCAGGGTGAAGTACTGGAACAGCTGCCCAGAGAGGTTGTGGATGCCCCATCCCTGGAGGTGTTCAAGGCCAGATTGGATGGGGCCCTGGGCAGCCTGATCTAGCATTAAATGGGCAGGTTGGTGGCTCTGCATGTGGAGATTCACGATCCTAGAGGTCCCTTCCAACCCTGTCCATTCTGTGATTCTGTCATTCTGTCATTTAATGCGTTTCAACATAAGCCATCCTCAAAAGACTATTTGGAATAATATAGGCAACCCATCATACTCAGATTGTTTATCATTTATGAGGCAAAAATAAAATCTTTGACAGGCTAACAAAGAGATGGATACAGGCTGCACACAAATGCTGGGTTAGATTTTAATCTGTATGACAGTGTTTTTCCCATCTCATAAGAGAAACAAAAGTACACTTGCTAAGAAGAGCCTTAAATTTAACTTCAGAATACTTTTTGAAAAAAAAGTATCAGCCATCAGTATCTCACTGAAATTTGGAAGATAAACTGTAATATATAATAAAGGCTTTCTTTTGCTTAAGGATTTGTTTTCTTAATTACCTGATAGGACAGCTCTGAAGTTAAAGTGGTATAGCTGAACAACTATCAGGTACTAAGAGTCCCTGAATTTTTGTGAAGTCATTTGTCATATTCAGAGTTACTGCTGACTCTACAGCAATGTAAATACTGAAATATTCATAGAGATTCCTTATTTCACATCCCCAAATTACAAGCAGATTGGCCGTTTTCCCAGTTATCCATTATCTCCAGTACAGTAACAGCGTTCAGTATTTTTTTTTAAATGCAAACAGTGATGTATGAGGCTGACACAAAAATTGGGTCCTCTGCTGACTTCCATTTAGAGGCAAAGCCTCAGTCATGAAACTGCACAGTCAGAAGAGGAAGAAAAAGAACCAAACCATTTTTTGACAACAGGAACTACTAAAACTATTCCATGTTCAAATCCACGATGGAATTTGAGCACAAGGCTATTGCTAAGAGTACTCTCCAACTATCTGGGAACTCACAGGTAAACAACTCTGCAAGTGGTACATGCACATCTGTCTGTTCAAATACTGACAGATGAAAACTGTATTCAAAGGCTTTGCTTCTGCTGAGTTTTGTTTGATACACCATTCTCATACACCTAAACAATACTCTGTCTGCCCGGGTGACACTGAAGTATCTATACGGTTCTTGATCTAGGTCAGGCCAATTTCAAGGATCAATGCTACGACCTCTCAAGTTCTCCCATAATAAAGATTTAATTTACGTTAAAGCAAGTATATCCTGGTTGGCTTAGATGACATTTTTCAGCTACTAGTGCAGAAGTGGAATAGAAAAGAAAGTTGATAGAGGCTTCTGCAGCAAATAACTGCATCCCTTATGCTCCACACATTCTTTAAAAGTAGTGATTGCAACCCTCATTCCAGCCAGTGGCAACAAGAAACAGAAAGAGTAATTTAACATACTTTTAATTGACCCATTTAGAATATGTAATATGTGAGCATCCATTTTACTTCCTGTCAAATGAGCACCATTTTCATGGCAAAAGGAGAGAGAATTCAATGCATACTGCTTTTTGCATTCTTGGTACCAGTACAATCCTATGGTACTAAGTCCCACTGATTTACAAATTATTCACTGCACTTTTGTATGATATTATCTAATCACACTGGAATAAAATTGCAACTGGCATATAATCATCTCCCTTGAAGCATTTTAACTTCTTGGGCTGCTTTAGTCATTGTATAGGATAGAAATGTGATACAGAATAACTGATGCAGAACAAGTTAAAATGATAGCAATGATAAGAACAGATTAATAAGGAAACAATAAAAGTTCCATGGTTCTTTGTCACATCTGCCAAGCTCTACTACAGTTTTAAATGCAACTGAATCTTCAACGTAATTTAAATGACCTTTAGGGACATCTCAGACTCAAGTTTTTATATACAGCTTATTCACAGGATTTTGAAGCGCCCTTCTTAGTTGCGTATTAAACAAGGAAAACATTCTACTTCACAATTTCTCCCACCTAAATTACATACTGTTTTCACCATCAATTTTAGAAGAGGAAAAAAATTTAGATGGAAGTTAGAGGCTGTTAGCATCTTCAAACACCATAATCTCTATTAAAAATGCTTGTATTTATGAATGACTGCTGAGTTCAGTTCACTGCGATACCAGCTAATCATTCAGTCATCAGAATCTGACTTAAATTTCTATGTAACGAGTTATAGGTAAGCTATTATATTAGTGACATACCTTGAACAATATAGAAATTTTAACCTCCCTAATTAATCTAAGATGTTCATAAACATCACAGACAAAACTTCAAGTGAACAAATAGCCTGATATTACCTGTTTCAATTTCCCAAACATAAACAGAATCATCTTCACACCCAACAATTAGCAGATTTTCAATGGGGTCAAATTTTATCTTCTTCACAGGAAACAGATGCTTTCTGGCATGTAAGAGACAAACTTTCTTCTGAAGGTGTAGAACTGCTACTGAGTGATCACTACACACACAGCACACTACACTATGATACTGCAACTGCAAAACAGAAGAATTTTGTTATCAATACTGCATCAAAAGTCATGATATCATTGTCGTAAGCCTGGAAGTTATTTAGTCATTTATTTCCCAGAACATACTAATATTGGAAAATGCTTAATTTCAGACTACATCTCCAAGTCATTTTTAGCAGGCAAGCTGTAAAACAGATCCCTAGATCCTCTTTTGATTTTTCAAATTTAAGAATAGTTTAAACACCAGTACTTGGCCTGTAAAAGCAGTCAAAGTTGAACATGGGAAGTTCTGTACTACCATGCAGAAGTACATCTTTACGTTAAGGGTGACAGAGCACTAAAAGGTGTTGCCCAGAGAGGTTGTAGAGTCTACTTGTATGGAGCTATTCAAGACTTGTCTGGAGGCCCACCTGCGAGTCCTATGGTAAGGTACCTGCCTTAGCAAGGGATTTGGACTTGATGGTTTCTTGAAGTCCCTTCTAACCCCTGTGATTCTGTCGTTCTCATAGTAATTTTTGGTGATATGAAGGAATTTACCTGATGGAAAATATCAGCCCCATAAATGAACTGGATCATCATCCAAGTAGGTAAATACAGTTTATCTAGATGCCAGAAAAATTGCTTAAGAGTCTTACAAGCATTAAGACCTTGAACTAGCCCTTTGTGAAGTATTTAAATACATACCATTTACAAAGATTTGTCAGATTGAAATACAATTTTACAATCATGATGTGAAAAAGGATGAATAGACTGTTAAGAAGAATTAAATCCATCACCATTTTAGCATTTTTCTGTACCACTGAAATTATAAATATACAAAATCAACACCCTGAAGTTAAAAGCAGCTTTCAAACAAAACAATTAAGTGAATAACAACTGCAAATCAAAGACCAAGTGCCGCAGGGCAGAAGCATGTGTATTTATTATAAATTATTTATTATTATAAGTATACTTACTTTGCAGTTGTCTGGAGATCTCAATAGCTCTGTCACTGGACCAGATTGCAGACTAAATCGGTGCAAGATTTTTCCAGTAAATATATCCCAACAGATCACAGTAGAATCCTGGCCCCCTGATAACAGCCAGCTGGGATCAAACCTTACTGAATTACCATGTGGATAAAGTAAACATGTCACTCTGCTACTATGACCATTCAAAACTTTATGAGGTAGATTACCTGAAACAACACAGTAAGTTACTTATCTTCTTTAAAAGTAGAAGTTCCATATTTGACAATACATTTCATAAAACAATCAAGAGATTCAGAAGACTAATTACAACTAAATTTTCATCTATAGAGTTTTAAGAAAGGTAATTTCCTATATGAATTAAACAATCTTGGACACATTCTCTCTAAAAAAGGAGAACAAAGGTGTACATTCAGACCTTCATCCACCAGAAAGCATCTTTTTTTATTTCTGAAGTGGAATTATCTTTCAGAGGGAAAATGACAAAGATGACTGCTGCCTCTATGATATCCCACAACTCTAATTCCAGTTGACTCCAATCCCCACATCCATCATAGGACTAGCAGTACCAAGTCGTCGGGTAGTGATTTGATAAGTCACCTACAGGGAGGCTGCAAAGACTGTCATAATCTATTTTCCTCATTCAGATCCTGAGCCTCACCTCCATTTTCATTGAATGTTTAAAGGGATGACTGAAGGGAATGTTAGAAACATGAAGTCTTCCATGCATCATTCAGATAGTTAAGCAAAATTGTTAATACTTACCTTTCAAAGATGCATTTCCTAGAAATCTTGCTCTTGCAGTTTCTAGACCTAGCGTTATGAAAATTTCCCCATTTTCACATCCACACACAAGCTTATCCAGACCAGGTATGTACACAGAGGAAGTCACAACTGCATTTTCAATTCCATCTTTAGACTCACAGAGATGATCTATAATGCCCTCTGACACTGAATGGGCTTTATTGAAATTATCTTGAAGAGTCCATGTTGTTGAAATTGGGATTTCTAGAGTGTGGGGAGAAAAAGGCAGGAACATTATTTGTTTAAATTCAAAAGAAAACCAAAATGTATTTTTCATCTCGCAACCACTTCTAAACTTATGCCTCCTGCACTTTTAGGTTGGAGTTAATGGTGGTCACTCCAACACGTTACATCACCTCACTAAAATCCTTTATTTTAAATATACCTGTCTATGAACACCGTAAGCAAGATCAAATAAGCAAATTTCCATGACATTTGGTAAATATGTGCTTATGAGCAGATTGAAAAGAAATAGAATATTCATTCATCCAACCACATGAAACAGAAGTGTCAATTACTGGACACTCCCTGTTGGTGTGTTGCTGCTGCCTACAGAGAATCACCACACAGCGGATGGATAAACGGCAATTTTTACCATTAAGAATTTTCACAAGTTTTCATGATTTGCAGACATAACTAATGAGTTTGCACTGAGAGCATAGAGTTACCAAACCTTTTGGTGAACCATCAAATGTAGATGCAGGAACATCAGGAACATGCCACAAAGTGATTCTTCCTGAAGCTTCACCGGAAAAAAGAATCTTATAGAAAGGCTCCTTCCTTTCATTCATAAAGCCCATGACAAAAGGGAAACTCTGCCAAAAATAACAGCAAGTCAAACTCCTGATGTGGAAGAGGTGATAAAATTATGCAATAATTAATTTCAAATTCCAAGTTTGAGATCAGAAGACATTGGAAATATCAAAAATGAAACAATACACTCTTCCAGAAAATAAGAAAATAGGAAACTCCAGGTGTATTTCCTGTGAGACATTTTAACTTAGAGCAGGAGTGTACTTTGGAAATTGGTGCTGCTTTTTTGTGTTTTGAAGTCATCCTGGAGTACCACATCAAGACTCCTTCTGGCTGAAATTGAACTGAAAGATGCATGCAGGAGCACAGATGCTGCATTTCAGACACAAAGAGACTTGCCAAAAAACAAGCCAGAAAAAAAATGCATGCTGAGTAGCATGGATTGAACAGTGATCAGCACAGTTTTCCTCTAAAGAGAAGCTTTAATTAATAGTGTCAACACAGCTAGGCTGTATGCTCCTTGAAGACATTTTAATAACATCCCCATAAGCAGGATGCGTTTTATATACAACACTGAAGTTTGGGAGTAAATTTCACAATAAGCAACTCCATATGTAACTCAGGTTACAATCTAAAGAGATGAAAACAGACTGTCACCAAGGGAGCTGTGTCCTGTAAAACAAATCCACTATAAAAATTATTTAGGTAGTAAATATTTGAGGAAAAATATTAGAAAATGGCAGCAGACATTATTTAAAAATGCACATATTTGGGGGAAGTAAAAAATATGAGCTTCCTTCTGTAACACCCTAGCATTACTAAACCATGTATTTTGGCTATTTCTTTCTTTATACCAAAAGGTATCTGACCTTTTGGCATCCTTCAACGCTTATCCCACTTTTGCACGCAACAAAAACAGTTTCTTAGAGTCTCTGGCTGCCAACAAAAACAAAAGCTCACTAGAAAAAGCCTATATATTTGAGAGCGTCTCTGGCCAGGAACAAGTGAAAAATAGGTATCTATTTGAGATCTACATAAACTGCTTAAAAACCTGTTTAACTTCATTCACTGTAAGTTCTGTCAGTTTGCCCACACTGTAAGAGTTAAATGTATGATGACGACTATGAAGGCTTGATATAACAGTAATCTGTATAAGATGTCACTGACTCAAAACCGTTCAAGTCAGGACAGGCATACACTGAAACATGTATGCATTTCTTACTACAACAAGAATTAAATAACCTGGTTTTCTTTGCTTGCTTTTTTTTTTTTTTAAAGCAGATGTGAGAGTAAAGGGTTCTAAAGCTATTTTAGAGTGCTTTTAACTTAAAGAAAACCTCTGCTTCTTTATTAAAAAGCAGGAAACACCTGTATCTGAAAATGCAGGATTTCTGAGAAAAAAATTAAATAAGCCAGAATTAAAGACAACACTGCGAACATCTCCAACTTTATAAGTAAACACATTCATATGAAGAAACGTCTTCCTTGCAGTTTAAGTCAAAAACCCACACTTACAGCACTTAAATCTTTGTTGCAATTTTGGAAATTACAAACATACATTGAAGCAGCTTTTGAATCTCACTGTAAATCTTTATGAATTTACCTTATTTTCCTTCACATCAGTAAAGCAGAGTAAATGAGGATAAACAGTTTCTTTCAGCACCTTCGCATCTGCAGGATATGTGCTTTTGGAAAGTCCACTGCATAATTCAGAAAGAAAAGATTTAGAAAGTCTTTTTTTCCTTTTTCTTTTTTTAAAGGAAGGAGAACAGCAACATCTAAGATCCGCAAGTTAAATTAAAAGTTACCAAGCAATTACAAGCGACTTTGTGAAATCACAGCGCCAGCTGCCCAAGTTCTACATGGCTAATCTTATTCCTGTGTCCCCTGCTGTGTCAAACAAAGACTGAGAGCTGTCAAATTCAGGGTAAATCTTTGAGTGCCAAAGTGTTTTTGTTCTGGTTTTTGATCACTTGCAACATGCAGAGATTTTCCACAATAAACCTCCCAAAGTTCATCCTGTACCTGAACTTTTTGTGTGAATTTCCCATTTGAGCCCACCTGTTTAGCAGCTGGTAGATGTAACTGTAACCATCTTCTGTCCAGATGATAAGCCTGTAAGCTGCTAGTACTTCTCCACCAGCAAAGCACTGACCACTCTTACAGAACTCAGTACACAGCAAAGAGAAATCACAGTAATCATAGACCTAAGTCCCAAAAAAGAGTGAAACACAAACAAACAATATTGACACAATCAGATTAATTCAAGCTAGTTTTAGGCAAAGGATCAATAAAAAGAACATTATCTTGACTCTGTAGTTCGACTACCTCTTTTAAAGCCAAAGCAATATTTATAACATTAAACTAGCATAATGTCAGAATCAAACCATACAACAGAAAGATAAACTGAAAAAACAAAAAAGCAAAAAACATTATGGGCTTCTGCTATGTTAGAGGATTTTAGACAGAGTTTAGTTTGTTTTGCTTTGCGTTCATTATTAATGTTTACTGGACTGTTGGGTAGAAGCAATGAATTTAGTACATAACAATATGACATTGAAGATTGATACATGCAGTTAATGCTTCTGTTCTTATTCTTTATGTATTCTTTAACCAATAATCTGCTGATCTCGGCAGATTTTAGGAGAACAGATTTTTTCTTTGTTTGTTGAACAACAATTTTTTTTTTTTTTTTTCCACAAATTAATTGAAAGTGAGGAGATTTACTCTGGAGAGTTCTTGTAGCTTTTCTGTTTTGAAGACTAGAAATAAAATAGTAGCTTATTACCTCTGGCCTCCCCATCTTAAACAAAAACATGGCAATGCAAGATATGGTCTTTGTCTATGTTCCTAGTAGTCTTGAAAAGAGTTTTCTTAGCCACATTCTACAACTTACTCCAATGGCATGAGGAAAACTTTCAGAATGAGAATTAGTGTGATTTATATGGAGCACAGGACTTTTAGATTATTTGCTCAATGTTTTCATAACTATAGAAGTGAGTTCAGTCACTAAGAATACATGCGAGTCTCTATCGCGGCACGTGCTGCATAACCTTCTATTTAAGCAGTAATATCATCATTATCTTTTCCTTGAGAGGTAAATATTTATTTAAACAGAAGTTTAAAATAAGCCACTTGCATATATTCTGCTGTTTGAAGCAGCCATATAGATAAGTACACAAACACTACAAGAAACGTGCATTTTGTGAAAAGCATCACAAGTTTATAAACAGGATATTACTCTATTTTTCCATGCAAAACCTGCCCATTCTGTACAAGAAAATTATCAGTGCTTTTATACAGTTTTTTTTTTCCAAAATAGCCCAAGAGGAAACTCAAGAATACCCTACAAAAGCGTTAGACAAAGCTGACTCAGCTCTATGAACTCCAGCTTTCCACACCTCCAGAGGCACCTGAATCACACATTAATAGTCCAAAATCACCTTCAGAAAAATGTCACAACACCAGTTTGATCTTTAATGTACCACAGAGTGTGCTGTAATGCACCCAGTGCTCTAAAACTGGGGGATACTGAAAATAATCCCCTTCCTACAGAGCCGATTTAATATCAATCTTTTAAAGCAGGAATACTTAAAATGAAAACCTCAGTAAGACAGTTAAGATAACTGAAGGGAAGAGAGCACACATCTGACAATTTTAAGGGAAGCATTTACCTGTCAGAATTGATTACATCAGCTTTTCAAGGTTCTTAATAATCAAACAAATATAATGCTCAACAGCATACCTGCCAGCATATGGAAGACACAACCAGAAGGAGCCTTTCTGTGTAAGTGCAAAACCGTATTGCTCGGCAGTTCATACAGCCCAGAGACTTGGACTCCTTTTCACACACATTTTGCCTCTCCTTTGAGCAGAGAAGGAAAAAAAAAGAGCTGTGATTTATTCCAGACAGCTTAACTTTCACTTTTAGAATAGAAAGAAACTACTGAAAAATCACGTAAAGCAACATATATTTCCTAATTAAAAAGACTGGAAGACAGAGTTCACAAGCACTGTATAAATAAATTACATTCTGCATGGCTCAGATCTTCACCTATGATTATACTGGAGTTACTTTAATTATTGATTAAATGATTGAAAAATTACATTTTCTGCTTTGAAAAATAACTGCCGGTATTGTAACTTCCCTGAAAAGGGGTATGCTGGTTACAGAATCATTGCACAGTAAGAGGGCAAACCATTCTTTCATTTCACCTCATATTAATATCAATTCAATCCAACAACATTTGTTAAAATTCTGTTCTCTAAGCATCTGCAATAACTTGATTTTTACCAACTCCGCTCTCCTCTCTTACAAAGAAAGTCCCAGGCAGTAAAATAAAGGAAGCACATAGTATGGTGCTATGTGCTGATCAGTTTGTACAGTCCCCAGAATTTCTACAGCGTAACAGTATTTTTTTCCCCTGGGAATGTTAGAAGGAAGACCCAAAACATTGTGGAACAGTCAAAAACATATCATGTGAACACTTGTACAGTATCAAACTTGACAGACTGTCCTGAGGGGCCTGATCCTATCAATTAACAAGTTGTGCAGTGGCATGCTCTGCAGTTTGTCAAATAAGGCAGTAATGTATTATGGATGCCCCAGAGAAGATTGATGACTTTTTGCCACTTTGATGACAATCCCTAGTACTTAGCTATAATGCTCTCATCTCCTTGCGAAACTAGTCCTCAGAGTTTGACTCCAACCCAGAACACCATTTTTGACTTTTAGCATCTGTGCAAGTCAAATGACTGCTGCTGAGAATACTGACAAAATTCAACAGAAACAGGCAGTCTGGAGATGGACAAATTGAGCACTTGACACAGCAAGAGTGTTTTCTAAGTGAAGGCAGTACTATGAAAAATATTAAAAAATATAATCTAAAGAATCATTTTGAGAAAAGTAACAAAGATGAAGAGGGAGTACAAAGCGTGGGTTTTTAAGAGCTCATAGCCTAAGGAAAGATATGAACACTGCAATGCCATGGCAAAAACTTGCCAATAGCCCAATTAATTCTAAATAGCAGTAGGAGGATGAGTTTTCAGGATTTTGTAGAAACTTAGAGTCCAGCGCCTTCAAAAACAGACAAAATTAATCAATCTGGATTAAATCATAGTCATAAGATCTTCACTCATTCATATTCATGAATGAATATAAGCCTTCATATAAGGTGCTTCAGTGCACCTTCACTTGATGTTATCTTTATGTTTATGTTATTGTTGCAATTGTCATTTCACAAACTGACCTGTATGCTGGTCAAAGATGAAGATAGGTCCCATGCTTTAAGAACTCCAGTTACAGACACGGCAACCAGTGAGTCTTCTGTGAAAAGATAACAAAAGATAATCAGTTTGAAACAGAGTCCAAACAATGCCTAAAAAAAAAAAGAAAAACCTTGGCATAGACACTGGTGTGCTACATAGCACTCAATCTGATGGATTCTACAGGGCACTGTTTAAACGAAATATGAAACAGCTCATTCACACTTAGAAATACAAAGCATGCAAGCAAACAATGAATAATTATTTTGTCCAATCACCTATATTCCAAACAAAGATAAAATAGCAGTTCTGTTCCATAATTTTCCTGATATTACCAAATTAATTTGCACTCATCTCCAAACAACAAGCTGCTTACAGTCGTAGAGGTCCTTTGTTTTTCTCTTTATGAAACAAAGAATGAAACATGACCAAGGGTATTATAGACACCTTAAGTTCCAACAATGACACAATGTCTTACGTATAAGTGCACTGTACAACATGATTGAATATTTGTTAATCTAGTAAGATCCCACAAGTTATACAGAAATTCTTCATTAAATTCATTGGTCTGTACTAATATTTATGCTGCATACCTTGAATTCTTGCGGAGCGAACAATACACATACAATTTATCCAATCAGAAGACTGAGAAGACAAAGTATGCAGAACATCCAAAGTCTTAGCATCAATAATAAGAACATCTTGATATTCTCCAAAACAAAGAAGCCAGCCTTCACCTATCATTCGGAATGAGCAATGGTAATACTGTGCAAGTGGAGAGAAGAGAGTCAGCATAACGAGCTCAGGAAATGTGCATGCACATCATTCACATTAAGCATAGCACAGAAACATACTCAACACTGTTTACTAAATTACTAATTACTAAAAATATATAGTGAATTACACACATGAAACAGTAGAAACCTTTGGTAGAATTGCAAGTGTTCCACATACATTTATAACAATTTAATAGATGTTTAATTTCAGAAAAAGGGGACTTAATACTGAAATTGCTATCTGCCCTGTCTAGCAACTAGGATTTTTGAAGTCACTAAAGATGTTGATTTTCATTGTAAATTGCTAAACAGTTTGGTAGTGATTTCTAAGAGCTCATCTCCTCCAAACATCTGATAAAACTTCATTTATCAAGAAGGACAAAGACTGGGGATAAGTTGAGTAAAAATGCAGAGGAATCATATTGAATTTCCAATTATTTTCCAGGAAGAATTTCTACTCCACAAGATATTTTCAGTATAATACTAATTGCCCTCCTGTTCAAGAAACCCATTATTTCTCAAAAATCAAATAAAGAAAGGAAGAACACAGAGCAAAGGGTTGATAACAGGGAGCAGAGTGACTATCTTTTTTCCAAGTGTTTTATATTTTCAAGGATATTTTCCGTACTTCCAGTTTGGGTTAGATAGTTCTCAAAGTATCAGTTAACTAATTCAAGCCTGAAAATAAAGGTTCCATAAATAACTGGAAATAGGATAAGTACACAGAAATGAACAATCAGATGGAGAAATGCTCAGAAACAGGAAGAATTTGTAACTGTTACTTAAATATATAATTGGATAGTCCTCAGTGTATATAATCAATCAGTCCTCTAATGAGAAGATCCCACTTCTCTTAAGATCCCACAAATGGTTAGCAGTTGACCTTGGTGTTAAGTTTCATTGCAAATTGGAAGTATTGTTTGAACTGCTTGACATCTGCCATTTATATTAGAACTATTGATGCTGAACAAAAGGAACATACTAAGCCAGATAATGGCAACCAAAATGTTTTTAAATAATGATGCTAAAACAGTACGCACTACAACTCCCAGACAACATTCTGTATGAAGTGATACTTTTTGAACTTGTCACAGGAAAACAAAAAAGAGAAAAAAGCATAAAAACACTCAAAAAAAAAAAACCCCACAGCCAAACAATACCAAAGAACAAAACAATTACTAGTACTTGAAGACTGTATTTTAAGAATTGTTTCTTGTCCTAGCTACAGAATTTTCTTTCTTAGGGAAGTTTTGTTCTTAGGTACTCACATTGTCCTTTTGCCATCTTACTGTGCTAAAATCATGGACCAAAAAAGTCATTATCTAGTCACAATTGCACTACTTTTAACAGAAAAGTAACACTATTCTGAAAGTATTTGCCTACTTGAAGGAGAAGAACTAAGCTTTTGCCTCTGTTCTTCACAGAAACACACAAATCAGCAGATAATCAGCCAGGTCACATCTGCCTGCTTCTTTGTGAAAGATCTCCAAAACTATTAAAATTTAATAAAGCAATACACAACACAGATCACACCATACTTCAAATACATAATTGAGCATTAATATTATGTGCACTTAAACACTAAAACCATGTTTTCTATCACGTATACAGAAATACTAAGTGGAAAAACAGATTACTGTTTTTGTACATGTATGCATACAATAAACAGATTGTTAAGAAGCTATTCACCTATAGTTTCTATTTTGTGATTTGGCCATAGCCTAAGAGTCACATGAGAACTCAGTGAAGTCTCAGATTGCCATCAATTTAATTTAATTTAATTCCACGGTAGAATTCTTCACTGAAGATCATCATTTTAATTAACATATGAGTTCTGAGCTCTTTTACTGGTATTTCCACAAATAAAAGCATCTCTGAATCAAACCTATGTGTTAGGCTCTAAATCACATTTTAAACACCCTCATATTCCAGTTCCAGTAAATATTTGGTGTATACCTTATCCAGTCAAGGCAGATACTTGAAATGATTTGAAGATTTAAAGCAGTTTGGCCAGTGAGAACAAGCACAACAGTAATCTACCCTCTGATTTCTGCAATGAATGAAAGAGCGTTTTTGGTAGTGAGGCAGAGCAGTCTTGGAGGTTAGTCATTAAGGCATTTTTTAAACCCATTTGAAAGGTTTTGATAAGATCTTCAGCAAACTCGCTCACTATGCCTACATTGCTCGTGCTTCAGAAATAGCTCATCCAAAAGCCAGCATTAAAACTTGAAGCTCCCATGCTATTTTAACAAAGGACAAGAGTAAAGATTACAAGGCAACTTTATTTCACATCATATTTTTAAAATACATAAATGAGAGCGCATTCTAGACACGTGGCTTAATGAGAATCAGTTTGATTTGATTAAGGAATACCAAGTCATAGTTATTTTCTCAGAAGGAATCTAAAAGGAAAAATAACATACAATGAGTACTGCAACGATTTTCTATGAATTATGTTTAGAACTGCATTAAAAAATAATAAAATTAATGGAGGAAAAACTCCTCTTGTAATGAAGGGAGATATTTCATGAGAAGTTTCTATACTTACATAGATTGCTGTATGCCTATAAGGAAGCTTTGTTTTCTCAATGCACAGTCCACTAGTGACATTCCAAACACACATCTCCCTGCCAAAGATAACTTCATATTATTCTCTGTCATTTCTACTCAATTGGATGGAATAATTTTGTGCCAGCAAGTTTTTCTTTAGTGCTGTACTTAAGTGCAGTCTGGTCATTTATGTGGCTTTTTGTTACAGATTACTGGGTATGAAAACGTTGCAGTCATTAGCAGGGCATGACATACAGTATCTGTTGCTTTTTGTTTTGGTAATTACACCCTGCTACCTCGCAGCAAACCTGACTTTAAGGCCAACTCTGGTCTACAACAAATTGTAGGTATACTGCCATTATAGCTTGTCAAAGCATCACTATAACTATCATTCGTTGGAGCGACATCCTCCTGAAAATGATTCATTCAACTGAACTTAAACCACACATTCTGAAACACATAATGGTGTCATCTGCTGCAGGCTTCAGCTCTAGGGAGGAGCTGACGCTCTCAGTGAAGAAGAAACAGTGCCACCATGAGGCTGCTGCCGAAGTCTCTCGGCAACCCTAATGTCAGTTCTACTCCATAACACGTAGGAGCTGTTTTAGAAAGTCTCATCAGCTAGCTTTCCTCCTCACTGAAACATTGGTCAACATGCTACTGAACTAGAGAACAACAGAAAAAAACAACTATTTAAATGTTATAAATGAATTTTTACCTGGCTTGTAGTCATAGCTCAGCAATTAAATAATCATCTCTGCTTCAAATTTTAATTATATCCACGATTTCCCAGATTACATTCAAAGGCATTTTTAATAAGAGGAGTTTTAAACATTAGGGGGAAATATTTTAATATATCAAAAATACTTAGTAACTTGTATTTTAATCTACTCATTAACTTAATTTTTTTTTCACTTTTGCAGGAGTACAATCTATATACCTAGTATGTCAGAGTTCATAGAGCAAAAACAATAACTTTTAGTCTTCAGTAATCATTTCAAGGCAGTGAATTACTTCTTGTTTATATCAGAATACATGGAATTTTACCACTTCAGTGAAAATGCTATAATACATACAAGCACACACAAATTAGAACAGAAAACAGCTTCAGCATCTGTACGCTGCACTTAATTTACTTTGCATATAAAAAAGGAAGAAGGGGCGCAGCACATCGATAATACTGTCCTACAGCACATTCCACAGGCAGACACAGGACAAGTGAAAATTTATGAATAGCAGGGAATTGAAGGACTCACAGGCCAGGAAATAGTTCAATTCCATATCTCCTAAAGAGGAGGTTTCCTATTTGTACTTCTCAACTTCACATTGTAACCTTCCAGGGATAAGTAATAAATGTTCTGCGTTTACTCAGTATAGAATTTAAGCAAGCAATAGCTCTGTAGTTTGGAAAGTAAGTATTTAAAGCAGATTGAAAACTGTTTAAACCTAGCAATATTCATTCCAAGCAAGCCCTATATGACAGAACCTTCAGAATATGAATGTATGTATCACATCTATTGCAAAAACCTCATTTGTTTCTTAACACATTTTATCACGGCTTTTTTGGAAATAGTATCTTTTCTTCCAATATGATCTGGAAATGATATTGCACTACGAGAGCTTCAGAATTAAGATGAAAGACTGGTTCACTTCTGAACTCTCGAACAGAATTATCAGTGAGCAATCAAAAACTGGTTCTGTAGTTCTCCCACCTTTCTTTTCTGATGAATCCTAAAAGCTTAGATTGTCCCACTGGGCAGACAGAGGTAAATAGTTTGATGAAAACGCCCGAATCACATTGCTCAGTTAGCCTCTCCTTGCAACCTGAAGTTTGAGAGAGTTAGAGATCCTAGTAGCTGGATGGAAAGGATAAACAATGTTCTCAGTGTTCTCAAGGCAACAAAAATTGTAGCCTGGAGAGGGCAACAAGTGTTCATCATGGGAAGAGGTTTTAACAGAGCTGCCTTGTTAAGTGAAAAAAGTGAACCTAAGTTGAATGAGGAATATCATCAAGCTTCAAGACAAAGTCTTTTAAGAAAAGTCATCAAGGAAGTAAAAAAACTAGCTCTAACTGCTTTCAAAAGCTGAAATCTTCAATAGATAGGCTTCAGATTCCAGCACAAAGGATTATAAAATAACTAAGAAATAAAAACTCTCATATGTTACTCTGGCAGTACTGCAGAAATTAGTTTGATTTAAGTAGAGTGCCAAATCACAACAAACATACAAGAAAAGATCAGGAAACTCAAGGGTCATATACCAAGACAGCTGATGCAACTTAAGTAAAGACAAAGAACATTAACACCTTGTATTCAAGAGTTGTTTTTTCTGTGCTTCCAGATGTGGTCACTGAGCAAACACAACCTGCATCAAGTGCATGAGCCTCCTTCCTGATTCAATTCTTGAGATCAAACTCAGAAAGAAAAAAGTCATCATGATATTAAAATTCTGAACCTCCCAATCCCTCCCTCCACAGTCTGTTATCCTCCATTTGAATGGGGCCTGACTCTTGAATAACTCATTCTCCTGACTGTTAACTGGTTACCTGAATTTGCCAAGCTCTTCTATTGCTTAAGAGATGAATTCTTGGTTAGCCTATTGTATACAAGAAATAGTCATTATCATAATTGCTATTCTTTTTATATAATCTAGAAAGTGGATTAAAAACTTTCTGCCAAATGCAGAATTTGATCTATGTTTGATTTACATTTCATGATTTGAAAAATAAATTGAGTATTCAGTTACCTACCCATTTTCAGTAGCACTTACTACATATGGCTGTTTCTCAAACTCTCTTGCCTTTGCCAAACAAGTTACAGAAGCAGTATGGCCAAAGAGAATTTCTTTAGATGAAATCTAGGAGAATAATACAATGGTTTAACTTAAACAGAGCACTTTATAAACTACGAAGATCAAAAAGCTAGTAAATCCTACTTGTAGACATTACCAGTAATTGACAATGCGCTTTATACTCTTATGTTCTTCTGCTATGTTTCTGAAATATACAGAGATGTGTACAGATTATGCAAGTTTGCATGCTGCCAATAGGAATTATAGTCTTTAACCACTGTAGTCTGGAAACCTCTCCTGAAAAATTTCTGGAGTGTCAAATGTTATACAGCAGGCAAAGTACAGAACCTCTCTGGCCTACACTATGCTGCAAAAGGAGAAATGGCAAGTGAAGCAGGGAATTGATATAGCAAAGCACTTAAGCCTATATTTAATACTGTGCGTTTAAGTAACACCTCTGACTATGATGAGCTTCATCTCATGCAAAGATCATCTTAATAGGAAAAAAGTAGCAGCATAAAAGCATAAACTAAAGTGTCATGTTCAAACTGAAATGGCACAGCAAAATCCAAGAACAGAACCATCACTAAGAACACAGAATAAAATTTTGGAATTGCTTTGATTTCATTCCATTTTCAGAGAGATGGACATGAAATAGAATAGTAGTAACTTGTCAGTAGTTTTTCAGTTTAATTATATCATAACTACAATATTTCATCTTGAAATGACAGGCCATAGTCAACCACTGTATTAAAGAAAAAAGATTTCACAGTGTAAGAACTGCAGTAGTTGTATGTTCACTTACAATTACAGCACATAATCTCAAAATAACCCATAAGTCAGCAATCATCTATGAAATTTTTTCTGATGTCTGTAAATTATTAGTTACTTGTACAGGTGCTTTAACATCTACAACTTTGCTTCATAATATATGGCTTATGATAGGAAACTTATCTTTAATAACTAATTTAAAAGCAAGAGCCTAGGGAATTCCACTGTTGATAGTAAAAGGTAAAACTTCAATTCATCAATTTGGTAGAAACAAACCTTTAATTCTGATGAAAGATCCCAGAGACATATTTGCCCCTCTTGACTTCCTGTAACAATAGTCTGCTGGTCATCTGTAATCATAATGGCAGTGATGCTGTGAGAGGGAGCAATTCTCCCCCACACTGCCACAGCTGGTATTGATACCCTCATCGCTCACACCTGAAAACAGAAACAAGTCAAGGTGAGCTGACTGTGAGCCACATGGAACGTAGGAGAAATAATTAAAATAAACAACCACCAAATAAGCAAAACAAAACCACAACAGAAAAACACACAACACACTTGAGAAAAAAAAAAAAAAACACAACCAAGCAATTCAATCAGCATTTGAAAATGGGAGCTCAGAAAAGCTGATGAAGGAGTCTGGCTGTTGCCAATATCTCATTAACGCTTTTATTAATAGCTTGAGAAGAAAAGACAGAGAAGGGCTGCTATTTTAAATCTGTGCTGTGCCAAAAAGGACAAGTACTATTACAGTATAAGCGTACCCTGCCTTACATAACATGCCTGATCTCTGATGGGCATATCCCACTCTGTTTTCTTGCTGACTTAGTTTGGTAGTACTACCATACTTCCCCTATCTCCCCCTACCAGGGGTGTTAATCATGCTCAGCAGCAAACTATCAGAGCGCAGAAGTTGGCAGGTGAAAATGGGTATCAATAGAGTTTGTGGTTCCTCAAAAGGTAAAGGAGGATGAAGATAGCAGTGGCTGGAAGGAGAGAATGGATCGAGGGTGGTCAGGAGAGCAGAACCTCCTAGAGACAGAAGCAGCCCAATAGGAAGGTGTGAGGCAGAGACATAGCTGGGAAATGAATTGTTGAACACAACAGTTAATTCATCCTAAATCACATGTGCCTTGTCCCAAAGATTTATCAGCACAATAATTTCAATCACTAGTAAGAAATTGGACCTGTCCAAAATGAATACTGGTCACTACACTCTTGTGAACTAAGTATGTAAGAAAATATTCCAGTGTACGTACAAACAACAGTACTGAAGATTTCCTTTTTACAAAATATTTTACTTCTCCACATATAAAAGTTGACATTTGTTTGTTTTAGAAACACTTCAGCCCTCTGTACTTGCTTCACTTCAATCAAAATAGTTGATAAAAATGCTACCTCAATGATCTCATAAGCATTCTACTGCATTTTTCTTGCCTTCGGGTTCCTGCATTCTAAAGTGTCTAACATCTTTCTAGAGTACTCCCAACAATGTCTTCAAAATGAAAGCCAGCAAGTAGCAGAACATTATTTGGTACTTCAATAGACAGTTTTACCTAAAGAGCTTCTATTTGTCCTGTTAAGACAAATATTCAGGGAACTTAACACACACAATTTCATCCTTTGGGTCATCTTATGTGAAAGGACTGGTTGCCAAAGAAAGGCATAGATGAGCAATACCTAGCAGTGTCTTTACATGAAGTATTCCCACAATAAAACACCACGGTCTACCTGAGTCCAACTGCAAACTACTCCAGTGTGTAAAAGCTGCTTCAAGATTCCCCATTTAAGTGGAGTACCAATACTCTACCCTATGGTGCTCTTTCATTTTTCCAGGAAACCTATATAGATGCTTCAGGAGCATCTATTTATCTCCTTCCCTTTCAATTTATTAGAAAATAATGTCAAAACATTGTTGTCTGCTTCTAGCTCTTGTCAGGAATGGAGAATGGTGTGAAATGGCCTTGTGCCAATCAAACAACTCCACAGAAAACCAAAATTCTCTTAAGCTTTAGTGAATGCAATTTTGATTCCTACTAGCCCGAGAAAAATGGACAAATAACTGAAGGAGTCTCAGTGAAGAGAAGTGACTGAGCTCAGTGAAGACAGTGACTGAGACAAAGGACTGAAGGTATGACAGTCTATCAAGGCAGGTCAACATACCATACAATGTCAGCCAGAACATCAAAGGCAGAAGAGGAACCTCAGAAATTAATTACAAGAATTTCTTTGGTAACTCACACATAGCATACTTTCTAATCTCGCTGTGGGTATGCATCAAAATATTTAGAGAAGTAATTGATCTCAGCTTTAGAATGACTTCTCTCAAACTTATTTTTATAAATTTCTGGATATATTAAGTATAATGTTTACTGAACAAGAATAGTCTTTTTCTTTTGCTTAGTGTACTGAAAAGGAAGGTGTTTTATCCAAAGTATAAAAACATATTTTTAGGTATTGGCTAGACAACAGAACTTCACTGTTATTATAATCCTTACAGAATGGTGTCTTCTGAGTTAACAATTGAGTGATAAACCAAATCCTAGCTCTTTAAAGTGTATTTTCTCCTGCATATCACATAGCCACTTGTGCCATGGGAATGTTCAGTTAGTGTAAAACACCATAGAGCAGCAGATTGCAGGTTCATACTGCATTGAATAAAAACCTTAAGTCGTATTTTCATGTGAGAGAAATACAGAATCAAGATCAATACTCTTAGCACACCTAGTGCTGAGCAAGTGGTGTGTAGTGGAATTATGTATGGGAACTGCTGAGTCACGGCCTGAACCTCTGATTAATCACCTGAGGCGAGCCATGAGTCAGCCAGAGGAGCACAGGTGAAGGCAATTCACCTGTGCTGCCGGAAGGGGTGGAGCCAGGCTCCACCCCTCCTAGACCTATTTAAGAGCTGGCTACCAGAGGGGAAGGATCTCTTCTGGAGATCCCTTCTCTTGGTGTCTTCTGGTGAGCTCAGCCGAAGGGTAAGCTCTTCCGCTTATTCTCTTTGTGATCATTGTCTACCTTGCTTGATTCTCTCGATTATATTGTGATTACAACATCTTGATATCTGTTGATTAAACAACTATATTGCAATTATAGCATCTTGATTATACAAATTAACTACAAACTGAAAATTAAAATCCCTAGAATTTGTTGTTATTGAACAGGGCTGCTCTGAAAGTAATGCCTCCTATTTTGTTGTGTTGGCCCACAACATCAGAGGCAGATGGTGGTGGTGCGGCAGCAGAGGTTGAACCTTCCCACCAATATTCCATTACATTTTGTTGCTGTGACAGATGGCAGCAGAGGGGCAGTCTGATGGAACAACACTGTTTGAAGCGAAGGGGTGGAACTAAATACCCACCTGCAAAAGAAATAGCACTTACTGACATTCATCAATGCTTGTTGTATATTTATGGAGACTAACCAGTGGATGTGAGCACAGTGAGACAATAGGTGGTGCATTTCAGCAGTAGTAACAAGGATCATGAACTGCAAGCAGTGTTTCGTGCAAAGACTTCTCGATTGTCCTTGCATTCTATAGCAATCTTTGGAACAAAGGGAGTGTTGGGAGGAAGTAAACGACCACCCCAATGACTAACAATGGACCTACAGCGGACCATCACAGTGCTAGACGGCTAGCTGACAATGAAGGTAGCCAGATAAGGCTACATCTGTTGGGCAATCACTAGGGGTGGATAGGATGATGAATTTGGGAATGTAGTGAATATGCAATACGTGTGAAAATATAACCTGTTCACAAAAGATCAAATAAAAAAGTACAAGACAAAGTGCTCAGCAAGTATGGTGATGAGCGGTGTCTTTTGGGATAACAAAGTGATGATTCTTCTGGACTTCCTGGAACACGGACAAACCATCAGCGGTGACTGCCGCATCATGACGCTCACTAAGCTGAAATTCTGAGCTTCCAGAGTCCGGCCAGAGAAGTAGATAAACTCTCTCTTGCAACACAATATGGGCCAGACCCCATACGAATTTGAAGACCACGGAACACATTGCCAGTCTTGGCTGGACTATCCTATCACACACACCATATAGTCCAGATTTGGCACCAAGACAGGCCATGTGGGCAACATCTTCCTAGGAGCAACATCATGGTAGCAGCTGTGAAACAGTGGGTCACTCACGCTGCTGCACATTTTTACAAGCATGGCAAACAGGCTCTTGTTTATTGCTGATGAAAATGCATAGCTAAGGGTGGTGCTTATGTTGAAATAGTGTTTTATAGCTGAGGATGTCCTCTATCAAGTAGTACTATTGTGCTCTTCATATCTGTTGTATTTCCCATGAAATAAATAGAAGACATTACTTTTGGAGCGATCTAAGATAATCCATTTGTACATTTTCAGACCATAACTGTTACGATTTATAAACATATTACTCTGGACAAATCATTCTAAAATCCTTTATATGTAATTTTTCACACAAACATTTTGCACTTTCGCCCTTGTGTTGTGACTGAAGTGCAAGAGAAACAGAGGGCAAGGCATATCAACTTGCATTAATATTATTGTCCTTAAATCTTCCTCCTCTTCTTAACTTTAAGATCAAGATATTGATGTACAAGATAAAGAGTACTTTGCATAAATGTTTTGACTCTACAAATACCACAGCTGCCCTAGAAATACTGCATGCTTATTTGCACAAATGCACATATTCACACTTCGTCTGAAAATATTAGTTTTATCAAAGGTATGTAGCGAAGCTGATAACACCTAGAGCAAAATTTCTTACTTTTTAAAAGCAAGTGATTTATCAAACTATTCCTTTAAAGAGGTAAAGCATTTCCACAAAGTCAAAGACTGCCCAAGGCATTTCTCGCCTGCATGTAAGCTTATCGGCACATGTTAAATTCCTCCAGCTTTGCCCATTCAAGCATGTCTGATTCACAGTGTTAACTCATAATCCAACTTTAAATCAGGTTCCTCAGTCATGTTCCCTTTTCTCTCTGCTTGCAACCTAATCAACTCGTTTGTCCTGCCTTCCTGACTGCCAGAAAGTACTCCCTCATAACTGTAAAATTTTTTTTGTTCTTAGTTAAAAATATACCAGTTCATTCTATCTGTAACATCACATCTCCACCATCCTGCCCCTACTTTTATGAACACATCTCATCAGAAGCACAGCACAAGCCTCTTAACTTTGAAAATAATCACAACTTGTACAGCTTAGAGGACTTCAGCTGTACTGTTTTAACAAATGTGGACAATTTATACAGCATCAAAACTTCTCTTTGAGATGCTGAGTACCACTGTTGCTGTAGAGAAGCTGCTATGTATTTAGAAGTCCATTCAAAAACCGTAACAGAGCAGAGAGGAGGGGCTGTGATCTTGGACATCTTCTTAAGCACGAATTCACACCAAGTTCAACAGAAAGTCAAGTGTTCTGTTTTGCTCCCCATCAAGTCCAGAGTTTACATTCAGTATTTGGCTCTGCATTTACTTACAGGCAGACCTTGCTCAAAAGCATTAAGGAAGCTTTTAATGTGGAAAAATATGAAGTACGTGGAAAAATATTAAGTACAGTTATAGGAATCATTTCATTTAAAAAAAAAAAAAACAACATTCTGTGTGCAGACTTCAGAATTCATTGGCTCCAGTGCACATCAAGGTCTTTATAACTAGGAAGTTAACTTGCCTGAGATGTAATCTCAAATTGTTCAAGCAATAAAACAATGGTTTTGGCAGAATGCTTCTTCTCATGGCTACAGAACATTCCATGATAAAAGCAACCAAACAGGAATTTATAACTTATCTGGGGAAGGAGAAAGACTGCATACATGAAATCAAAGAAAAAAAAATCAGGAGCCCTTTCCTGGCTTTTTACATTTACTTATTTTGCATTTCCTAAGCAACCTGCACTGTCCACATGGTCAGTTGTTGCAAAATCCAGTTACATACGTAATTATCAGAACGGGCAGAAAAAAAAGAATGCAGAAATTGTTATACAATCGTGGAAGAACAATGAGATGAGAAGCACTTAGCTGTTCGTTTTGGGTTCAAAACTCAAATATTTGGGCAAACTGATTAACAGTAGCCATTGAAATTTTATGAAGGCAACATGCATCTTCAAGTCCATCAAAATTCTGTTTGCCCAAGCATTTATAGACCTGATAGTTATATCAAACAGTGCAAGTTGCCCCTTCAATCTTCTTTAGTTTTATTATAATATTATGGCAAGAAGCTAAGTTTTAATTAGAGACTGATAGGTATTCACAACAAACCCTTATGAATTTCTGTCTATTCTTTGCCATTATCTGTCATTTTATTAATATTTTAGTTGGTGTAAAAACTTTACTTAAATACTGCATTGACTTGCAGTCCCTACATTCCATATAGCTATGACAACTCTCAGATTTTTTCTTGTCCACAATACAGACCAAGACCAACTAAGAGTGACAAATACCAAAATATCTTTACAAGGTTTTCTCTCTACTCATGTGACATAATGCTGTATTTGCAAGCTTTCTGACATCACGTCACTGCTTGCAATGCTGCTCACAACTTTGCTATAAACTGCTCTTCAGAATGCCATTGTATTTATGAATCTGAACACAACAATATTTTGCAGTTCATGAAGCTGCAGGGTACAAGCAGGTTTTTATAGGTTTAAGCAATGCAGTAAATTAGAAAAGAAAATGAAATGCTGAGAAAGAAACTTAGAATAGAAATTAGAATACAATGGAGATGAAAAGGCTCCAAGGAAGAAGACCGTTCCTTGTCCCACCTCTTCACGTTTTAATACGCTTTTCAAGAACGTGAACCATCACACACCTTTCCCTCTACTTGGCTTTGGAAGCTTCCCCTCATTCTCATTCTGGAGACCCTGGCTGCCACTACACTGCTAGTTTAAGATTTAATGGGACTTCTTCTGAGACCTGCCAGGCCTCCACCTTCATCAGCCAGAGGAGTCACTGCTGAGTGACCACCAGATCTCCCCTGGGGTGTGACTGCGCTGCTTTCACAGTCCAGGGGAGCAAGAGCCTGGGACCAGGGATCAATACAACTCATTTTAACTAGCAAGAACCACCTAGTAATACCTTGTTTGTATTTCTTGAACGAGTGACACAAGAAACACTTATTTCATTCCACACAGTAATTCACCACAATCAGAAAGAGCACAGTAAGGGCAACACCATCACCCAGCTGCTGATTACATCAAAGGTTTGCAGCACAAATTCAATTTTATGATGTTAATCTCAGCCTGCCACTCAGAAATTTTCTCTGAGGGATATGATTTTTTTCTCTGGATTTCATTTTAAGAATGATTTTCTTCTTCAACAATCAATAAAGATATGTTTTCATCAAAAGACTCTATCTTGGCAGAATTCAATTGGCCATTTGAAAAGCTTTTGGTGACACAATATTAATTAAAATAGTTTATGTTGCTCCTAAACTGGAAAATGGGGCAGCAAAAACACCAGCAACTTGGAACCCTCGTGCTGTACACGCTGTTATAGGGTACAGTAGAATAACCTGCACCTCCTTGAAGTTAGCACTGCCCCATAACTTATTTTAAGCTTGCTATAAAAGCATTGTGAGACACTTTTTCCAAGCACAAAAAAAAAACCCAAAAAATTCTTGCAAGATTATAAAATCCCTTTCTTCCACCATCATTAAATGCTTCAACAACAAAAATCTTGGATGTGATAGCTGTCTACACTTTCGATAGCCATTAATGCACGTGAGCTAACAAACTTGTTTTTAAATAACATATTGCATATATGCAGTTCATTTGGAAAAAAACATACAAGTGCTCAGAGACATAAAAATATAATTGGAAAAATTATATTTGTTTTACTGTCTGCAATTTGACTATCCTAACATCCTATCTAATAGAATAGTTATCTATAAGAAAAGGTTTTGAGCAGTCCTTCAAGTGCGTGAATTCTTGGCCTCTTCTAAAATCTGAAGTGTATAAACAGTATTGCTTAAGTCTTCTGGGGAGTTACTCATTTAAATGGTGAAATGTGTCACTAAAATGGCTTCAGGAAACTCATTCCTCCCTTCTTACAGGAAAGCCTGTGGGAGAAGACAGCCATCAGCACCTGCAGAAGTTAAGCTTTGATTTCTACAAAGCTACTTACTGACATAAATCTTACTGACATAAAGACATGCTTTAACCTTAACTTTTATAGATGTTATTTGTACATTATGTTTATCTGTAAAGTTTTTTGTTTTTAAGTGCTGCTTCCTTGTACTAGCAAACAGACAGCTTTGTGGATTTTTCCATTAATTATGAACAACTCTGCTCAGATGAATTAGTGTCTTTTAAGGCATTTAAGATTCCTACATGCATCAAAGGGTCTGCTAAGGTGGTTTCACCTCCAAGTTTGTGACCTACACTCCTAGGAAAACACAGAGTAATGAACTTCAAGTCTGTGTCAAGAAATCTCACAGATAGAAGCCAAAGTCGTGTATCACCTACAAGAGCTTCAATGAACTTTCATTTTTATGGAACACTGTATTCTGTAACAAACTAGCCATAACTAAGTCTACAGAATTCATTATTTACACTGCTTTAATACAGAAGAAAATCTAGCAAGGTCAAGACGTTAAACCTGAAAAACTTAAAATCCCCAAGAGAAAGGCAGCAAATATGCATCAAAGATTGAGTCATTCAGTTTGTCTTCCCTGAGCGACCTTGAAGTCACTGAAGATACATCATCAGAAGGGTGTTGGTCTGGGTTCAGCTACACTGTACTCCAGAATGTTGAAATAACAAACAAAATTGGAATCAGATGCTAGAAATAAAACATTTCACCAGCCTTTGGCTTTTATATAGTGATGCAATAATCACTAATTAGTAATGTAAATCAAGCACATCATCATGAAGGTTTCCCAACTGTGACTATTTGAGAACTCTTCACTTTTTCCTTTTGCTCTTCAGGTACTCTTTATCACCAAACAGGTCTGTACACAATGTTCCCTGCTGTGGGGCACACAGCTGTTTAGTGTAAACAGCCCTGAATGATTTATAATATACACACAGTCAGACCCATACAAAGACACAGTTTATTATGAAGCAAAACCAAAGTCCGAACCTGACTCAATCCTTTGCAACGCACAGATTGCACTCCTTGTTACAGTACATTTCTAATTTTAACATTTGAAGTGTTTAATGAGAAGCTTGCTCCTGTCACTCCACCAGCCTTGAAAGCAGCACAGACCTCTGGGGCAGAACCAGCTCACGCAACAGCAGTTTCTGTAACAGGCATTCCTAAACTTCACATGCCCTTAACAAAGGCATTAGCAATTTGTTAGTTACAAACATATTCAGGAAACACCACTATGTTATGTAATAGAATGATAAAGGCTGGAAAGACCACTAAGATCACAGTCCAACAACCAAGCCCCGCCTCTGACTGCTTGAGACCATATTGCTCAGTGCCATATTTATTCTTCCTTGAGTGCCTCCAGGGACAGGGACTTCACCAGCAACCTGGGCAGCCTGTTCCAGCACCCAGCCACTCTTTCTTAGTTTTTCCTAATATCCAACCTGAACCTCTCGCCATGCCATGCCTTCTCATCCTGTCACTGCTACCCAGGAGCAGAGGCTGAGCCCCACAGCACCACAACCTCCTTTCAGGGAGCTGCAATCCGAGCAATGACTGAAGAAAGGCCACAGGGTTCTAATTGAGCCCTCTTGATTAACTGAGCAAATTGCTAACCAGAACCACTGCTAAGAAACAAGGTACGGAAGGTGTACGTACATCTCTAGATATTTTGGAATCTGAGCACCGACATCAAACATCATGAATTAAAGTTTAAATACAACACAAACATAGAGCCGTTGCTGACAGATACACAGACAGGCCAAAACCAAATACAAAATAACAGTTAAAAGAAAAAGCAAGATCCCCAGCCGGCCAGTGGAAGGAGGAGGGTGGCAGAGGCCGCGCACGGCGGATCTCGCCCTGCCCACCTGGAGCCCCGCGCGGGGGCTGCAGAAGCAAAGGCTCGGGCACAGCGCGCGCCTCGCCTCGCGCCGTGGGGAGGCTGCACTCCGCACTCAGCGATGCGCTGACAGGAGCCAAACCAGGCCGGCGCAACCCCCTACCTGGAGCCGCTCCGAGCACCGCGAGCGAGGGAAGCACCGAGAGGAGAGGGAGGGAGCGAGGCCAGGCTGCGTCCTGCTCCAGAGGGTGACACGCGGCTCTGCGCTCGCCGCCGGGCGTGGGACGGCGGTCAGAGCAGGGCTGGTCCGAACCGCCCGCAGCTCGCTCCGCCCGCAACCCGATCGGAACGCAGAGGTGACGCTCTCGCACGGCAGCTCTCCACCTCTATAGCTCGAGGGGAACGGACAGTTAGCCTGAAGAAAGGAGAAACAAAATAAGAAAACAGGAAAAACAAAAAAGAAAAAAAAAAAAAGTGCACAGAAAATTAAAAGTTAAAAGTGAGCGACTCGAAAACAGCTCGTCCGCCCACCCGCCCCTCGCTAATGAGGCGAGGTCGCGCCCCAACCAGGGCAGGTCCGACAGGTGAGCGCCCGCCCCTCGGAGCTCCCCCAGCCGGTGATGGAGCACAGGTGATGTTTAACTACCGCACAGGGCAGAGAGGTATTGAGCTTCTGCTCGCGGCAGCAGGACGCAGGTGTTCCGTGAGGGGCGGGCGGGGCGCGGAGCGGCCGCTGTGGGCTCCCAGGGGGGCGCTGCGGGGGACCGTGATTCCTAACAGGTGTGGGGACCGCGCTTGAGGGCAGCGCGGGGCGGGGTTTCGCGCTGCTCAGCTTCGAGGGCTTAAAGGGAGCTTAGAGGGGTTGAAGTGATTAGAGAGTGAGTAAGAAGAGAGAAGCAAGTAGGTCAGTGTGGTGTTGGTTCGTGAGCTTTTCTTGTTCTATATGGCAGACGTAATGTAGCTGAGACCTGGAAGTTGTTCCTGTGAGTATCTAGTACGGGCTGGCTGCGGTGTGTGCTGTGAGTTTGTCACAGATGCTGGAAAGCTCTTACGGAGCTGTGTAAAGGGCTGCAAACAGAGCTGTGGGAGCCGGTGTTACTAAAGAGTTTGTGTCTCTAGATGTACTACTTCCTAACTTTGTTCGTTTGTTTCTTTTACATTTATTGAAATAATACTAAAATGTACAGCGACCGTGATTGCAAACAGGTGTGGGGACCGCGCCTGAGGGCAGCGCGGAGCGGGCGGGGTCTGCGCGGGGCGGGGGGGTACGCGCTGCTCGGCTTCGAGGGCTTAAAGGGAGCACAGGTGGGGTGGAGTGAACAGCGAGTGAGTGAGAGAGGCTTGTATTTTAATGCCTGTAGTTTTCACATTTTAATGCAGTAACCACTGTGGTGCCTTATGTGTGCTGTTTTTATCATTGTTTTATTCAGCTCATGTGTACGTTAGGGATATTTCTGTAAGATATCTGCTCTGAGATTAAAAAATGGTGTTCCAAAATACACTGATATTGTACTGGTGATTGTAGTTTTCATCCCTGGAGCACGTTATGGAGGTCAGTAACAACAAAGAAGTTTGTAGAACTTGTGGAACTTTGAAGCATGCTTCCCCCCCTACCCCCCCACCTAGTTCTGCAGTTCAGCTTTTGCAAGATTCACTGTTTACTTGGAAATGTATTTTATTTCTTCTAAACAACTTTGTGAGAAAGAACTTCTGATACTTCTAATGCTTTTTCATTTTGAGTGATTTCACATATGGAACTTACTACCATTGTAAATAGAGCCCCGGTGTGAATGGAGATGTTTAGTTAGATTGCATCCCTACAAGTTATGTAAGATTAAATATGGTATTTTATGTGAAAACTTCTAGAAGTACTTATTCTGGGCTTGTTTCTGGGTTTTTGGTAATAGTCATACTAAAAACAAAACATACTTACTGTAGTTTATTCTTAGCAAGTGAAATACTTTTATGTCATTTTTCCGCATGAACTCTTGTCCCAGTTTGTGTGAAGTATGAGTCAGGTGTCATTGCTGACGCTTTCGAGTGCTGTTTCTGAACGTGGCTAAAACTGATTCTGCTCTCGAGCTCAAAAGAGATCACTTTTCTCTACTGAAGAAAAGGTGACCTCTGGACTGTTGGGATCCAGAAGGCAAGGGCAGTTAATAGGTCAAAAAATGTGCAGAGGATAGGGGTGCATGCAGTGAATGAAATGGACAAGGGGAGAATCTCTCCTGAAAGAGGTAAATTGTGGGTTTGTTTCTTTTGCTCCAAAAGCAAACTTCCTGCATTAAAGCTACAGTCCTTTTTAGTTCTATTTCTTGAATACTGTTTTCATGTTCAGTTACAGAAGACGTGTGCTCTAAACTCAGCTCTTTTCCCAGTTTTCTGTCTGATGTACATACCAGTTCATTTTACCTTTTTTTTTTTTTTGCTTGTGTATGTTTTTTTTTAATTCTTCTGTTGAAGAGAGCTTCTTTAAGTTCACTGAGTGCTTCATTCAGAAATGCTATGTTTATTGCAAACTTGGACACCAGGCTATGCAGAAACATCATGCAGCTAGCTTCTACGCCAGTGTCTTATTTTCCCAAACTGTAACTCAATAACTTATTATTATTGTAACCCAGTAATTAATTTCTCCAGCTTTCTTATCTTCATCTCCCTAGAAGAACTTTCCCTTTTATTTGAATGAGCAGCAATGCAACTTCTGTGAACTAAAGTATTTGTATGGTCTCATTTAGTAACCAAAGCTTGTTTCTGAGATGAATATGAGCAATTAGGGGTTAACAACATTGACAGGTGTCATGTACCAAGGTGTGAAACAGTTGTAGCTTAGATTGCGTTAGGACAGAGTTGTCAAGTAGTGAGAATTTATTGTATTAACAGATTTTATGTCAGCATTTCACATAATAAATGTCAAGTTTTGTAGCAACTGAGCTATTGTTTTGCTAAGGTAAGCTCTGGGTTCGTTCACCCCTCCTGGAGACTTAAGGATGCTGTTGATTAAATCAGTGCTTTTATGAGAATAAATGTGATTTCACAAATTACTATTGCATGAGCAGACAATGGAAGCTGCTACTTGTCACAGTATAGGATTAAACCAAGGCAAAGTTCAATCTCATGTCATCTCTTTTGGTTTGAAAAATGTATCTTATTGTTTCTTCCCCCCCCCAGAAAATGCTTCCATCTCTAGGTCCGAAAGTATGATAGTACCGTGGTTGTTTCTAATACGTGCGTTTCTGCTTGTTTGAGGTGATGGGGCATGAACTGAAATACGCTTTTTGTGACGCTAGAGGGAGCCAGGGGAGAAGATGGAGGAAAACACCTCTGTTTAATTTTCCTGAGAAAGAGGAAACACAAATTCGATATTGTTAAACTGCTGTTTAAATAGATTAAGGCTTAAGTAGAAGCACACATCTTGCTTCTTTTATCTCAAATCTACTTTAAAAACGTTTTGTTTGACATATTTAGTTTTGTGTTTTCTTGAGGGAAGAATGTGAAGTTCTTATCTTTTTAATAGTAAATCATAAAAGAATTTGTGGGGCTATTTTTCCCTTTAAAATTCCTCATGATGAACAACATAACCGCACCTTTCCCTGTAGTATCGCTGTAGCATCTAGTGCAATCATGTGACAAAGGCAAATATGAAAGCTATTTGTGTTTCCAGGAGCTTTTCACATACTTTTCACATATTTTTGAGCAAGGAAAAGCATGGGAAAAAGACTTGTACTTCCCTTTCTCAGATGGGCAGGGAATATTAGTGCTTGTCTTTAGGGCATAAGGTGATGTTGGAAACGAAGGCTGAAAGTGCAGATCTGTTACAGACAGATAGAAATGATGATTTTTAAAGGGAATGCTAGAAATCTAATCTCTTATGTTTGCTAAATAGAGGTATGTACAGGAGATGAACACTGATTGTTCAAATGCTTTTCTTGAATACAAGAATTCCAAAGCTAGTTGAAAAGATTACAGTTCTGGAAAGACAAACGAAGAGGCCATGTGGTTTAAATGTGACCCCTGAGTGTCCCAAACATGGACAACTTTTGAAAGCACTAAGAGAACACACATGGAACTTACAGCATGTGCAACTGACTTTAGTCTGGTTTACAGAACATTCTGCTGAATCCCAATATAGTCCATTTAAAGCTGTCAGACTTATCTGCCTGCTTATTTTTGTTTTTAATTGTATTTATTTTCATTGTTGCTGGAGGAGGTACTTTTTTGCACTATAATTCCACTGACACAACAGAGCTAACTAGCACTCCACTTCACCTCTAATGCAGAAGGATGACTGTATAACTATATGTGTAAAAACAAAGAAAATGTCACCCACCTGAGATATATATTTAGGAGATAGACCATGTTTAAAAATGAACAAAACTGGGTGTCTGAAGACAGAAATCTTTTGAAAGCAGGGTACTACTTTTATGTTCGATATTGAAAATAATTTTAAAAACAATCTAAATAATTTTTTTCGTCAGGATTATATTTAAATCAAAAAATCACAGAATCACAGAATTGTAGGGTTGCAAGGGACCTCCAGAGATCGTGTCCAACCCCCCTGCCAAAGCAGGCTCCCTACAGCAGGTCGCACAGGTCGGCATCCAGGCAGGTCTTGAACATCTCCAGAGAAGGAGACTCCACCACCTCCCTGGGCAGCCTGTTCCAGTGCTCCGTCACCTCACCATAAAGAAGTTCTTGCGCACATTTGTGCGGAACATCCTGTGCCCGGTTTCCAGCCGTTTCCCCTTCTCCTGTCTCCACTCACCACTGAAAAGAGTCCAAAAAAAAAGAAAAGAAGAGTCCTGAAAAGAGTTCACAAAATAATTTGGCTCTTTTTTTTTTTTTTTTTTTTTTTTTCCCTCATGCAGGCTTTTCACATGTTGTTTGTATTTTCGTGGTGTTTTAAGAGGAAAATAAGATGTGGAAACAATTGATGTTTGTTCTCTATCATGTTCTTGCCATCCTCCAGAACAGATCAGGCATTCCACTAGGTGTCTGTAAATGTAAAGGAAAGGTCTAGGAAGTAGCTGTGGTTGTGCACATCAGAATGTATGAAACACCTGGAAGAGACTGGAAATGTTTGATTGGGCCTCTGGTGAGCCTGGGCCCTTTATTCCTCTGGAATGATAGTGAGCAGTTGAATTCCAGTAGGAGCAACTGGTTTTACACAGATCAAACTAATGATGAAATAAGAATTTTTTAGAAAATCAATGGTGACTGACAATAGATGCCAAAAAGCAGATACACTTTTTTTTTTAGTTTTATCTTTCTTTGTGTTAAGGCATATCTGTACCTCTACACAGACTTTCTGCAGTATGTGATTTCATATTTGTAAACAACTCCATCACTGCAGGGGCTTTCAGTCTGAAGAGTATCCAAACTGCATAAACATAACCATCAGTATGGGATTCTCTTCTCAAACTGTACGTGGCTCAGAATAAGAATGGCTAAGAAAAGATGGCTTCATAATATTCATATAGAAATGCAGTTCAAGGAAACTGTTCCTACAAACCATACTTAAGTATCAATTGAAATTTGGCTAAAAGTTGTTTTTTTTTTTTTTTTCCCCCCACTGTTTTCTTCTTATTATTTCTTATACCATGGAATTCTTAATTTTTTTGTTTTATTTTCCTTCTCTTGTGAGAACTGAGTGGTGATCTTCCAAATTTTGACAGACACTTTCAAATATGCTTTGATCCTCGTTCTCCTTATGCGACATGTTATAAATCATTTGTTTTTGGCCATATTTGTTGCATTACAAGTATCCTGTAGGGAAAGAACTTCCTGAGAAGAACAATGTGTGGTTCTAATGCCAAGTAGGTAATAATTAAACTGAAACCTCCTTGCTTTCAATGCTGAGCAGCTCCAAATTGTTATTATGTGCAATTTAAGTCAGTACAAAGAAATACTGTAACAAAAGTACTGCTAAAAAACAAAAAGCAACAGAACAGATTTCCATATGCTTTACAGAAGGCCACTCAGTGATGTCAAGTATCAGCTTGATATCTTAATAGAAGCACTGTACCTTGTTCTCTGTTTATACTTCTTACCCATTGTGGTTTTTACATAGTTTGACTAGAAATGCAAGGCAATTAATTCTGTGCTTTTTAAAATATTTTCCTGCATTCTTGATTCTAGACACAGATCTGCATTTTTAGAACCTGTTATTTCAGGCATTAAGAAATGATAAAATGGAGGAGGAGAACGTAGGGGAAGGAATGACTAAGTGATGAGATATTTACTTGAATGCGCTGAAACTATTGACTAGTGAAACACACTTGTCATACTGCAGCTTCTGCTCTTGTCCTTCAGCCAAATGCTGTACTGACTGTTTGTTTCTGCTCAGCTCTCTGCTGTTCTTTTGTTAAGCATAATGCTTTTTCCAAGTGAAAGGCTACCTATGCTAAACATATCTTCAATACATAGCAATGCTCTGCTTGTGTTCAGGTAGTCTCTGTGTATTTCCTGCTATGTAATCGTAGCAGTTTTCCTAGTTGCTTTGACATCATGGCAAATAAACAATGACTTGGAGCTGCTGGAACCCAAGTATTCAAGAAACTAATTAGGGAACTGGAAGATTTAATTGCACGTATTTTCCATTAGTAGCTTGCTTCCATCTGTAAATGTAATCTTTCTTGTGATGGTCCTTCATGGGTGGGTTTCTTGGTCTTTTTCTGTTGTTTTTGTGATTACTCACTGAAATTGAGTTATTTTCTAGATTTTTTTTCAGTGTCTGTGCTGGCTGAGCTTTTCAAATTATATGCTTATATGCATGTTGTGCAGAAGTCAAAATGCTGGAGAACAGTGATTACACCTCTGTTTTGAGCAAATGCTTCATAATTTGGTCCAAATTTGACATCAGAATTGGATTCTCTATTGAATGCTAGACCTAGCTGTGCTAATTTCACTGGAACTCCATGTTTTTGCATAAGTCTGTCTCTGGGCAACTTGTTCAAATAAACGACATTCCAGGCAGAGAAGTGTAAGCATATTAGTCTGAAAAGTAACTGTGACAGCTTTACATTATAATATAGTAGCATAAAACTAAAGCTAGTGTTAGACACTTACATGGTACCAAAACAAAGGCCAGGTACATCCTGCAGAGTGACTGCAGACTTTCATGGAGCAAGTTGTGCACCATATTTGATTGTGTCATACTTAACGTAGAGTAGGCCATTGTGTTCTCGAATTGTTGAGGTTGGAAGGGAGACTTGAAATAGTTTAGTCTAGCATTTCTTCTTCCATGGGGCCAGTGAGAACAGGTTGCCCAGGATTGTATATAGTCAGGTTCTGAGCATCTCCAAGGATGGAGTCTGCACATTCTCTCTGGACAAACTTCATTATTAAATTACCTTCATGATAAAATATTTGTACTGTTCAGATGAAATAATTAAAATTTGTGCTTATTATTTCCTGTCCTGTTGTTAGGGAACAATGAGAAAAGTTGGGCTCACTATCTCCTGTGTTTATAAACACTGATTAATTTCCCCCAGTGGCTTCTTTCTCTTTTCTCAACATTCACCTTTCATTGAATTTCTCTTGAGCCTCAAACAGCCTCTCAGTAGATCCTGAGCTGAAAGGTCTAAGTCTCCTTTTCTGCCCTGAGGATCTGATTTCTCTACTTAAGACCTAAGAACGAAAACCAGATTGTATGGTACAGACTGGAAAAATTCAAGTTTTTCATCACTATATGAATATATATTAAAACAATTTTAAAAACAAAAAACAGCACCTTTTAATAACCCAATTAGCAAGCACAAACAGTAAAAAATACCTCAGTTCTTGTAGTAATTTTGGTGTTTTGAGCGTGGTTTCAAAGTCAAAGATCACTGTGACAGATTATTTCTTATCAATGCAAAGTAACCGGGTATAACAATAGAATTACGAGTTCATGGGGTGCATTAAAATTAAGCTTGTCTCTGTGATATTTATTTGCTTTTTGTTTTAGTAAATTAAGCCTACTTTTACATAGCTGTAGATAATGCAGAAAAATAGAAGTTCTGACTGTGTGAACCAATGTGTAGAATACTTAGGTTTTTTCAACAAAGTATTAAAAATGAAAGTTCAAGAAATCCCAGAGTTTGTTCCTAATAAAATCATTTAGCCATGTTTGTTATTGCTGGACAGAGATGGCATTCAGAAATGTTATTTAGACTGGAGGCAGCTGTGTATGTCAGATAGACGCTGAGGAAATGAGGGAGAGGAAACGGCTGTAATTTTTCCATTCCTTTTCCATCTCTGGATGTTTATTGAAGCAGAAAGAATTTGTCACTGGTCTTTTAATTGGCTGGATTTTCTCCATGTAAAACATGGGAGGAGTGTGTAAGAAAAGTAAAACACGTAACACGCTTGTACTGAAGGAACAGGAGGTGAAGTGTAATTTAATGTTCACCCAGACAAACTATTTAAAGTTATCTCCTAAATTACCTTCCTTCTGGAATGGAACTTCTCTCTGTAAAAGGTAGGTTTTTCTTATCAAGCAGGCTTCTTTTCCTGTACAACAAATTTAGTAGTGGCTATTTGAGGCACCTTCAGAAACTGGGTGCATTGTTCATTTATGTGAAGGGGGGGATCCTGCTTGTAGTGCTTTCTTCAAGGGAAGTCAAGCAAGCGCTGTGTGTAAATCCTGTGCTCTTGCAGTGTGATCAAACTGCTGCAGAGTTTGGAGCCCCAGTCTGCCTGTGGCTCGGTGACAGTTTGACAGGCTCTCTGTTTGCCCTGAAAGTGAAAGAAATCTTACCATACAAAACACAGTGAAATTGTTTAGGTAGACGTTTTATAAGTAGATAGCAATTCCACAGAGCACTTGAGGGTATTTAGGTAGATAAGCAGGTGGATGTCAAAAATAGGGCTAAGCTATGGGGACCTCAGTAGTGTAAAGCTAAATATTTTAAATTTGCTTTTTTAAATTTATTGGAATTAAATCAAAATTATACCATTGAAATGCATGATACAAGTAAAAATAGCAGGGCTGCAGTGTTGCTTCAGTCAAGTATATCTGAACTGGCTTGCATATGCTGATAGGGCAGGAAAAATAATGTTTATTTGGATTAAAGACTAAATTAAATGATATTTAATAGTCATATACCAGATCTGAAGTAACGAGGAGGTTTCCATGTGTAGGAAGAATCTATGTCAATCGCAGCACAATTGGTTCCAGGGAAGTGGGAGTGACACTACAGAGTGGAACTTACAGCTGTAAAATAAATGAATCAAAATTCAAGATGCAAGTTTTTAAATTGGTAAAGGGTTTGCTGCAGCATGTCTTTTCTAGCAGGCAGAATAAGTACTGAATGAGAAGCACTACTTAATAGGCTGCTAGACATTAGCTTAGATTATGTGAAAGCTGTGAGCTTTATGTTAATTCTACTTAGAATTTTGAGCTGTCGTTATGAAGCAATGGGTAGTGGACAATAAAGAACTATCCAGTCTCCATTCTACCTTTGTATTGGATCCATATATTTATTAAGCTCAAATAAGCTGTAAAACAAACTTTATCATTTTTTTCCAAAGGTGTTTTAAGAAATGATATTACAGTGATGTTTATATGTGGAAGTGTCTACTTTGTTGTTTGTTTTTTTTTTAAACCATTGAAATAGCATTGTTTTCCTTAAAAAAATAATATTATTAATTGTATAATATCAAGGTATGAAATCTTTTTTCTTTTATAGTTAAAAAAGGAAGGTTGGATAAAGCAGCTGGTAAGTCTGAATTCCCTTTAAATTTCTGCTGTAATTTTATTTCATATACTTCATAGTAAACTAAGTGACTGCCATGCATCTCAACAGGAGTTCAGCACAAAACAACTGAAGAAATAAAAGTACTTTAAAGATAAAAATTAAAAAATTATGGACTCTAACAATTTGTTATTTTAAGTTGCTAATGATTTTCTTTCAATCAAGTTAAGATATTCCCGTTTTAAAAAGTAATTTTACTTAATTTGATCTAAACTGGTCACGAATCAAGAGAAGCTATTTAACTTCGCTTTCTTTTCTCACACGGCATTGACCAAAGGCTCCCATTTTTGATTGAGAATTGCAATAATAGATTTGTGGAAGCAGAGTTGGTTGTGTGTGAACAAAATCTGTGACTCCCTTCTACTACCGGAGTAGCTGAGTAACAACGGTCTGTTTTGACAGTTATTCTTGAAGGAGAATGCACTGTCTGCTGTAATGTGGAAGGCGGCTCTTGTATTTTGTTACTGAACATAACCCACAAAATCTAAAGAAGACTAACTAGTGATAAAGCACTGAAAGGCAGTGTCTGTATCCAGAGAAAAGCTAGAGAGGCCATGGAGCTCTTGGAGAAACAGTAGTTCTAAAGGGCAGATGACAAATTTTCAAGTAAGAAAAAATGGTAATGCAGGTAGACAGATTTCTTTAGTTTTTATGCTAGAAAATGAGCTGGGAAAGATGAAAGTAATCAGGATTTATCACTATTTTCAGTGTTAATATGGTTCATTGCTCTACCTTCTCTATTGTTTCCTTTAAAGGAGATGAATTTTTATTTTGGGTGGGATTGCTGTGGAGTTGTTTCTTCCTAAGTTTAGAAATGGGTGCAGGTGTTCAAAGATGTTGGATTAAATGTTTCAGGTTGTTGTTTTTTAGCAAAATGATTTAATGGGAATTTGTTTTGAAAATTTCTCGCAACTTAAGCTGCAAGCTTCCAAACCATGTTTTCATTTTGCAGCTACAAAAGATTTTGCAAATTTCACCTTTCATCTCTATTAAATGGAGTAATAGGATAGCATGGGAATCATGCATTGTTGACACCATTTCTCAGAAATAAGCTGCTGTTCTTCTACATCTGTACTGACTTTGTCAACAGTGTGTTAAAAGTAAGAATAAAATGTTTGAGAACAGTGATGTGCTACATTACAGAAAATATTGACAGCTGTTGGTTTTCTCTGGAAGAAATCATTACTTAATACCTTTTATTCCTTTTGTCAAATATTATCAGTCCTAACTAATAAGATACACCTAGAGGATAAGCAGACAGAGGCAAAGAGGTTGCCCTTCTCCTTCATGCATTTTGGTAATTGCGATGTAATTTAAGACAACCCATTCAGGAGACCATTGTAGATGGAAACAGCTTCCCTCTTGCTTGGTGGCTGATTGACCTTTGTTAATACAGCCAGCTCAAAAACAACTTGTTTCTTGCCAATATCTAACGTATGCCTTGACAGTAGGTTTTCTTTAAATTGCTGGTGTTCATCCATTTGTAGAATATTGGAGGCTAACAATGCTTGTTCCATGCATGCTGGCTGAAAAGACTTTCTGAACAGCTCAGCTCCATAAATCAAGACAACACAGTACGCCCTCTTACACCTTAGATTTCTGTGGGGTGCCTTGTTGTGGGTTTGCCTGGAGTAGAGTTAGTTTTCTTCACAGAGATTTGTGTGGTGCTGTGTTCTGGATTTTTGATTTGAAATAGTGGTGGTAACAAAATGTTTCAGTTTTTGCAGAGCAGTGCTTACAGAGTATTTAGAGTGTTCCTACTTCTCGTGCCATAATGCTATTGAGGAGGCTGGAGTGCACGCAAGAGGTTGAGGGAACATAACCACGAGGATTCTTCCAAAGGGGCATTCCATAACTTACAATGTTGTGTTCCTCAATAAAAGCTGAGGTAAAGGCAGAGGAAATGAAGGATGTCTGGAGCTATGGCATTTTGACTTGAAAAGAAACTGTTATTAGTTGTGAATCCTGCTTTCCTGGAGGTGGCTGAACAACTGTGTGCAGACAGGAAGAAGTGAAGAACTCCTTGTTTTGCTTTCCTTGCAGGCACAACTTTTGCTTGACCTAATAAACTGTCCTTAATCTCAATTTATAAGCTTTCTCACTATTACCTTTCTGATTCTTTTCCCTGTCCCACTATGGGAAGGAGTGAGAATGTAGCTGTTTGTACTCATCTTCCTCCTGGAGTAGGGAGCAACAGGCCCAGAATGGCAGAATAGTTCTGCTTTTCTGTCATTGATGGTTTAAAAATTTCAGTTTTATCTGCCACCTACTTAAGTCCCTTTTCATTATTATTTTAGAAAAGTGTTTGAGTTTCTTTGGGACAATATCTGTATCATATTTAACACCTGTAACTACAGACAGAACTAGATTACCATACAAAGACGTGACAGAACTGCATCATGACAAGTTTTTGGTTGTGCCTTACTTGAATGTGAATGCCAAATAGTCAATCACCAATATTATTGTATCACTTGAAAATGGAAGAAAATTTGTGAAGAGTACATGCTGGTTTCATACAAAATCTGTCAGGTGAATTGGTAAATAATCTGGGAAGTCATGTCTGGAATCTGATCCCTAAACAATTGCTTGCATCTAGGATTACATTATTTCCTACCTGTAATGGGATTTTCCTATTAGAATATCATATATATATCATATATATATAGTATCATTATAAGGATTTCCTTCTTCAAGTCCATGTGTTTGAAAGCAATCACTGAACGTGTTCTATGGAGAAATAGTGAAGACTCTGTAACCTTCAAATTGAATGTTTCTGGCTTTTAGAGTAAAAAAAAATAAAAACAATTTAGGTCTGCAACTAATTGTTCTTATTCTTTTACAGAAGCATTTGACACCTATGTTGTTTTGAAAGTTCAAAACCTGAAAGGCACTACAATAGAAAGAAGGGGAAGTGAACCTTGCTGGGAGCAGGACTTCATGTTGTAAGTTTCAGGCAGTCCTTACCAACTGACTGCATCTTTGGTGTTTTTTGTCTGAGCTATTGATATTGTGTGAGACAACTTACAACCTGTGAAAGCAAAGGAAAAATTACTCTAGTACAATAGGCTACTTACTAGGAAGGCTACTGACAGCTGGAAATTGTCCCACTTTTTTTTTTTTTTTTTTTTTTTTCAAGCATCAGTTTGAGAGAAAAAAAAGCATTTGGGAACAATGACAATTTGACTGGCTTTTCCAGTCTGGTGCTTATATTATGCCTGGTATTTTGTATTCTGGGTATACTGAATATGAACCTCCTCTGAATGTGCTGTAAGACACTAACTCAAGGTACTATGATAAAGAGCCACCATTTTCAGTTTAATGGTTTGTGTTTTCATTTTTTTTTTATTATTTTTTATTTTTTTAGTGAAATTGGTACTGGTGAAAAAGGCTTCACTGTAGAACTGTGGAAGAAGGGTTTGCTCTGGGATAGCATGTTAGGAATTTTATGGATTCCTCTTTCATCTGTGGAACACGCAACAGACGTAAGTTGACTTTCTGTGACAATGCAAAACAGTAAAATCCAATGAATTTCTTGGGTATTTTAGTCTCAGACTAATGTAATGACATAATTGATGTAAATTTATAGTCTCTGCTTGCTTCAGTCTCTAATACTGAGGGTATAGAGCAAATGTGACTCAGTAACAGCTGATATCCATTAGCTGTTCATACCCTGGAGAACAGGCTCTCATACAGAATCAGGTGTAATTCAGTAAGTGGGTTAGAGTTCATTTGTACTCTAATTATTAGGCAGGAGCACTTTGGACTGTGGGATTTGAGCAAGGGAATTTCAAATTGCTGTTCCTGGCCTGACTTTTCACTGTGTGACCTTGAATAAGAATCTGTTAAAATGGCCAGAAAAACCCTGTTGCGCTGTCCCATGGGAATCGACTGCCGTGTCATAGAGGGGAAGAGAAATTTGCTCTATGGTAATAAGGAAGGAAATATTATAATGAGGACATAGAGAAATGTAAGTGGAGAAAACCCATCAGTCCCAGAAGTTAAGTATCTAGCACAGTCACAATTAGCCACTGGAGTGACCATGCTTGCTCTCAGGCTAGAAAATCAAGAGAAAGATTTCAAGGAGTAAGTAAATACTGAAGCAAACTGCAAGTGCTGTGAAATTGTCTGAAAGGAATAAAAGTAAGAAGAGATGCCTTATGCTAATACTCCTCAATTCTCACACCCATGCATCTCTTCTATGTAGTCTGTGGAGTCTATTTGCTAAAAAGAAAGTAACCCTGAATTAGGGAAGATGGATTAAGTTCAGCACCTGAGCTGCCCTTCACCTGTTCCTCGCACATAAAAATAATTTGGCCTAGTAATTACTCTGTCCCTCAGTATAAGCTTTGTTCTTCCTTTTTTTTTTTCTTTCCTGTGAAGAGTTAAGTGATAAGTTAAAGGAGAGTAAACCAGAAAAGCTTTCTTACAGCATCCCCCTGGTAAGTTTCATAGCCATCTCTCCATAGAAAATAACATCTATACAAACTGACGTTTTGATGATTCTACTTAAAGAATAAGGGTGGGGGGAAGGGGAAGTAAGGTATCATAAAGGTATTCACATTGAATTAAGGGCAACTGGATGGATAATGCTTTAAATCCTCTGTAGGCATATTTTTTGAATATTTTTCCTAGGAAGGTCCAGGTGCCTGGTGGACGCTGCATTCCAAAGTAATAAAAAATGGAATTGAGATTCAAGGCACAAGAACCCCAACTTCACATGAGCTCTTACTGGACGTCTACTTTGCAATACCATTTGGTGAGTTAAAGGCTAGGAAGGATGGAAGGGAAGCATCTGCAAATACCATTGTCAAAAAAATTTATATGGAGATACTGAGAAGTACCTTTCAATGCCAGTTCTTAAACCATTCTGTTCTACTTTAAATTCCTAAAATAGAGTCAAATGGTAACTTTTCTATAGATTTTTAAATGGTTATTTGTCATGAAAGCATCATATAGCATTTCAAAAGCTAAGTCAAGTCATCTTAACATTGTGTTTTTTGTGGTTTTTCTGTTTGTTTTTTTCCCCATTGACCTTCCACAATTTTCAGTGTAGGATTTCCTTCCTAGCTCTTTGGTTGTGCTTCTTTGTGACTGCTTATATGTGTATCTCTGTGTATCTCTGTGTATTTCTATATATGTATATATATCAAACAAACAAAAAACAAAAAAAAAAAAAACCAGATCACTAGTAAAAAGCAATAGTGGGCTATAAAGATGATTGCAGAAAAAGACGGTATGCTCAATATCAGTAAAATACCTATTATAAAAGGAGAGAAACTGGTACAACTGGAATTTATGAGGTATATTGCATACTTGTTGAAATCTCCTTTGTATAAGTACAGCTTTCCTATGTAGAAACCTGATGGATGTCTTTGGGGGGGGGAAAAAAAACCAACAATCTCTAATTGTGTTTGCAAGCTCCAAATTCATGTTGTTAATGATTTCAGGCCGCTGCTAAGCAGGAATGTCAGTGTACTGCTACCAAATAAATAAATTTGAAAGAAATAGGGTTTTAGACTGTCCCCCGTACTGTAGATAGAGTGCTGAGGAAATCCTGTAGAGGTCACTCTTACACCACAGTTCTCCTTGCAGAGGGTGCACTTAGAAGCATTCTGTCTGGTACTGAGAAAGCTAGATGTTAATTTTCACCCCCCTACCTGGAGTTTAAATGAATCATTACATTTTGATTACTTATTCTGTCGAATGACTTTAGTTCAGCTATCATCAACTGAGAATCTGTCTTTGACTTTGAGAATGTCACATACTTCATCTGTGGAAGAAAAAATAATGTTCAGTAGAAATAGGAGCCCTCCAATGCTTTTCTTAACTTGTGATTTTGTGGAATTGAATTACTGCTTTTAGTATTGAATAACTTTTATTAATGGGTGCTTTTTTTCCATAAGTTAATGCTACTCTTGGTAGTAAGAAGTGGTCATTTCACCTTATTCTGTAAAAGCACTAAGTAAAATGGGAATTTTGCATTCAAATTCACAGTAAGAAGCCTCTTATTTTTCTCTAACTGGACCTGCATTCTTTAAGTATAAAAATATAAGGAATTTTTTTGTTTACACCCAAGAGCAGGCCGTAAAGTCTTAGAAAAGCATGATCTTGTAAAACAGCATGGGTCTGTGTATAGCTGAAAATACAATGAATGTGAAGTGCCAAGCATATGAAGCAATTGGTTTTTTGATAACAAATTATAGAAACATTAGGTCAAAGATGAACTTGTGATTGTTTAAATACATTTAAACAAGCTTTACTGTTTCATTATATTACTTTAGGCTGAACACTGAATATCTTTACCTAGAAACTCAGCAGTTGTGTTGAGCTCATACTTAAGAAATGTTTTTGCCTTGTGAGTAGGAATACAAGCATGAGCAAGGACCTCCTGAAAATCAGTTAAACCTGCAAGTTTCCCTTAAGGGTTTGATCTCCGAAGCATTCCATGTATATAGTCTAAAGTGGAGTGTATCTTTGAAAAGATTTAACGTGGCAGAATACAAACAGACGAGGATGGAGATGATTTCATTTAAATGAAATGGATTTGGCAATAGCTATAATTCTGGAAGTCATTTGTGTGACAAGTAGCCTACTGAACATCCCCTGGGCTGTAACCTCATGAGTTATCACCAAGGAATTAACAGGCAAAACAGATTTTTTCATAGTGTTTTTTTATTTGCTTAAAGCGTGGTCCTGAAAAAATCAATGTTTGTGAAAACTCTTGCCTCAAAGTATGAAATTCCAAATATGAAATTCCTCAGTTTCTGCTTTAATTCATATGTGTGTAACCAGCCTAAAAGTTGGCATTAATTTATGCAGTTGGAAAGCCACAGGATCTCATTGTTTTCCAGAGTGTTTTCTTCAACTTACCTTTGTTTCACGATGGTGTTGCTTTTATTATGAGCAAAATATTACTTAAATATTATCATCTTTGGCAGGTAATGAAATAAACTGTGAGAAGAAATGGATCAAAATACAGTACCTAGCACACAAAAAGCTATCAAAAAATGGAAGATAAGAGAAGGGCACAGGAATTTTTCTAAGCATTATGAAAGTGAAACTTTTCAGGTTTGGGGTCAGATGGAATTTTTTTATTCACTGAAGCTCGTATGATGGTTAGTGGAATAAAAAGCAGGAAATAACAGATTCTCATTGCAGTTGAGACTTAATAGGTTCCTCCAAAGGAATAACTAGAAACAAGGATGGTTCTAGACCAATAGCAAATGGAGTTAAAGAAAAATATGATGTTTTTTCTAAAAATCACACAGAATCACAGAATCACAGAATCACAGAATCACCCGGGTTGGAAGGGACCTCAAGGATCATGTAGTTCCAACCCCCCTGCCTAGCAGAGCCACCAAACATACACATTTAGATCAGGTTGCCCAGGACCCCGTCCAACCTGGCCTTGAACACGTCCAAGGACGGGGCATCCACAACCTCCCTGGGCAGCCCGTTCCAGGGCCTAACCACTCTCCTCGTAAAGAACTTCCCCCTAACATCCAACCTAAATCTTCCCTCCTTCAACTTGGATCCATTTCCCCTAGTCCTGCTATTGTCAGCCCTTATGAAGAGTTTACTCCCCTCCTGGGTGTAGGTTCCCTTCAGGTATTGATAGGCTGCAATGAGGTCGCCCCGCAGCCTTCTCTTCTCCAGGCTGAACAAGCCCAACTCCCTCAGCCTGTCCTCATAGGGGAGGTGCTCTAGCCCCCTGATCATCTTAGTCGCCCTCCTCTGGACCCTTTCCAAAATCTCCATGTCTTTCTTGTACTGAGGGCTCCACACCTGGACACAGTACTCCAGATGGGGCCTCACAAGAGCCGAGTAGAGAGGGACAATCACTTCCCTGTCCCTGCTGACCACCCCTCTCCTGATGGAGCCCAGGATCCCATTTGCCTTTCGAGCTGCCAGAGCGCACTGCTGGCTCATGTTGAGTCTCTCGTCCATCAGGACCCCCAGGTCCTTCTCTGCCGAGCTGCTCTCAAGGACCACTCCTCCCAGCTTGTACGGGTGCCTGGGGTTCTTCCGGCCCAAATGCAAAACCTTGCACTTTGCCGTGTTGAACCTCATTAGGTTCACCCGAGCCCAGCTTTCCAGCCTGTCGAGGTCCCTCTGAATGGCATCCCTTCCTTCCACCGTATCAACCGCACCACTCAGCTTGGTGTCGTCAGCAAACTTGCTGAGGGTGCACTCAATTCCCTCATCGATGTCATTGATAAAGATGTTAAAGAGCACCGGTCCCAAGACAGACCCTTGGGGGACACCACTTGTTACCGGCCTCCACCTGGACATAGAGCCATTGACCATCACCCTCTGTCTGCGGCCTTTCAACCAATTGCTTATCCATCGGGTCGTCCACCCATCAAATCCACTTCCCTCCAATTTGGAGATGAGGATGTGGTGGGGGACCATGTCAAAGGCCTTGCTCAGGTCCAGGAAAATGACATCGGTCGCCTTCCCTTCGTCCACCAATGCCGTCACTCCATCATAGAAGGCCACAAGATTAGTTAGGCATGACCTTCCTTTGGTGAAGCCGTGCTGGCTGTCTCGGATCACATGCTCATTCTTTATGTGATCGAGCATGTTGTCCAGGAGGATCTGTTCCATGATTTTCCCAGGCACGGAGGTGAGACTCACCGGCCTGTAGTTCCCCGGGTCCTCCCTGCTCCCCTTCTTGTATATGGGAGTGACGTGACCCTTCCTCCAGTCGTCCGGGACCTCACCTGACAGCCACGACTTCTCAAATATGATGGAGAGCGGCTCGGCAACCACCTCAGCCAGCTCCTTCAGGACCCTGGGATGCACGCCATCCGGCCCCATAGACTTATATTCATTCAGTCTAAGGAGGCACTGTCGGACTTGCTCTGCCCTTACAGTGGGGAGGGATTTACCTCCTTGGTCCCCACATAGAGGTTTGGGGATGCAGGGCTCAGGGACGTGAAAAAGACTAGAATCCTGGCCACCAGTGAAGACCGAGGTGAAGAATTCATTCAGCACCTCAGCTTTTTCTTCATCTGTTGAAGCCAGTTCTCCTTTTAAATTTACCAAAGTAGGTACACCCGTTTTGGCCTGTCTCTTCTGGCCAATGTACCTGTAGAAGGTTTTCTTATTGTTTTTCACATCCCTTGCCAAGTTCAGTTCTGCCTGCGCCTTGGCACCCATTTTTTATTAAAAATTTGGCACACATTTTTTATTAAAAAATAATAAATTGGAATGCTATGCATGGACACAGAAGAGGTACAAGGACAGTTAAAGAGCAGTACTGGAAGATTAAGGTTTTGACTTCTTTCATTATCAACACTAATTCTCTTTTCAGTTTTGGAATAATCCTTTCCTAAGATTGTGTGTCATAAAGGGAACTAGCTTAGGTTAAGGTTAGGTAATGTTTTCAGAGCAACAGACAGAAGATGATTATTGTTGTAGGTCTTGAAAGCATTTCTGCATTTCTTGAGAAAATTGAATTTAATTATAGTAGTATTTTGTTATCAACTTCATTGATTCTCAACTATCAAGTTTATTGTTTATGGGTAAATATTCACTTATTTTAGAAGCTCCTTCATTTCTTAAGATGGACGGAAATATTTCTATATTTCTCCTCAGATGTGCATGAAGATTTAGATTACAGAGGCTGCAATAGGGGGATGTTACTTCAAGGAACAAAACATTCACATAAAGATGCATATGATGGTCTGTCATCGCTGGAAAGTGGTCTCAGCAAACAAGAAAACAAGTTAAGGTATGTTAATTTGTTATATCAAGCAAGTATCATATTTATTTTTAATTTGAGTGACATTCAATGATACACAGTTAATTTAAGCAAGTATGTGTCTGGAAGTTTCATTAACTTATATAAAGCTATAAAAAAAAACACCTTTTTAATCTTTATGGTAGGACAGAGTATAATATCTTTATATTTTATTGGAAGTGTGAAGAATACAGTTTCCTGCTGTATTCTCTCATTGAATCACAGGTTGTCAGGAAAGGGGATTTTAGCCTGATAAAAATATAGGCATTAGAAGTGCTTAAGAAATACTTATTTGGGAAATCCTTATAAAACAGTCCTCTGTTACTGATACAAAAGCAGTAAACACTTTAGAATCTGTGCAAGAGACTCTATACATGCTTATGTACAGATAGCTTCAGAAGCACAAATTTGTTAACCTTAATTTATGGTGATGCTTTTAAAGAACACTATTTTAAAGACAATATAGTCAGTCATTAGACTTTTAATGATAAATATAATTTTCTTTCAAATTAAGGAATATCTCACTAGAACTGGAAGTCATTCTCATGACCCATCCCTCTTTCCAACTCCTCCTACTCTTGCATTTCCTTCTAGTTGTCACCAGGTAGTTAATCCTATTTCCTGATCTTCATCACTTCTGGAACTGTTGTTTGTTGGAATAGACTCAGCCTTTTTCTGAATCAAAAAACAAGCAGCACCATTTCTCACTTGATTAGGTTTTTTTTTTTGCCTGTCTAGTGAATCAAGTAGGTTCAGAGATGACTGGAATCTTTTTCTCCTCTCTGCCAGTGATTACCGCTGTTCCTTGTTTTGCCCCCCTTTCTCCAGGTCATCACAACAGTTTATATAGCCAGTCAATAAAGCAGCCTGGGGAACCATTCTGTATGTAAATGGAGCATGTTTTGCCAGGTTAATTTTCATTCAGCCCAGCTCTGTAGCCCATTTGACTTGGCAGATGCTCAAATGTTTTGTGGCAGCATGAAGAAACAATAGGAATGAGCAGGGGCAGACATTGCTTACTCCAGCATTTTGTCAGAGGCTCAACAAGTCTAAATAATGAGATGCACACTGAAGCATGGAACAGGTAAAGTTTCTCACAGAACTGTGAACCGATCTCTCTTGCGACAGGAGGAATTAAACAGTCTGTTACTGCTGTTTGCATTATCCTTATTTTCTGGTTTGTGGTTCAAAAGCAGTGTGCTGCCTGCATGATGCTTAATTTTAAAATGTAGAAGGTGTTAAAGCTGATAACCATAGGAAAAATGTAAGTATTTCTAAGAGTGCTTAGTGGGACAGCAAAGTCGACAGTTGATTTTTATTATGCTCTGGTGCAAAGTTCTATGTGGCTAAACATTGAGGTCACTTCAGTGGTGTTAAAAATTCAGAAACTTGCAGTGTTTGCTGTCAGAGAGAAGACAAAAGCTATTGCATTATTAAGGGATGTATTCTCTGAAGGTATAACCTGTACATACTTAAGACCTCTTCATGTATGGTAAAAGCTGTAGTTCTGATGTAGGTTCAACAAAGAATTACTGCTAAGCACGAGTTAGCAAAAAAGGTGATCAAGCTCATCAGTAGAAAGTATACATATGCAGGGTGCTACAGCATTATTTTTCTGGTTGTTTTCTTTTTGCATTTACCAGCAAACTCTTGCAGCATATTAGTGGATAAGTACAACTGCATCCTTAGTGTGAGGAATGTCAGTAATTCAAGAGCAGTTTCACTTTGTTTTTCTAAGAATGTGTGCAGTCATTAGCATATTGTCTGGGCTGACGCATCTTTTTCAACAGATCTGAGCCCTGAGCAGATTAATCTAAATGAAAGTAACTGAATCTGTCCTGATAACGAAATTATTTCCTTAGCCTTTTTGTCCCAGATGGTCTTTTTGAATTAGCTTTTGTGTAACTAAATTAAGAATTATCAGTAAATTACAAGGTAATAATTTAAAACGGAAATGTTTTCATCTACTTAGAGGCATCTTTCAAAGATTATCCAGTAAGGTTATACTAGTTTTAAAGATTAAAATAGCTGTGATTTATATATAAAAAAAAAACCCTACATTTGTACTAATGAAATACATCAGATAACCCTGTGGAGAGTAATTAAATTAGATTTTGTTGTGAATGCACCAAATTGATTGTATCCTGTAAATACTTAAGGTTTTCTGTGTATAAAGCTCACTTTCTATTCTTTCTATTAGTCCATTCTTTACCCTGGTTTGTCAGTCCTTTGGACTTCCATGCATACAGTGTTTATGGCTGTTGACTCTGGATATAGACTGCTAATTTAGTGTAACTGATCAACTTTTTCCTCCAAGTCATAAACTAAACACATTTGGCTGTGTATAGTTACTATATGAGAAATCAATGTTTTCATTTTGTCTGTGGGGTTAGTATCTATTGCTCAATTCTGGTGCTTGCCAGAATATGGATATCACGGTAATTATTTTTCTGTCATTAAGATACATTGCGATGTTCTACATATATTTCTAGCCATGTGTTTTTTACAACAGAATGTCTGGAAAACAGCGTATAATTTTAAAATACAAATTCTGGAGAACGTCATAGTGAATAAGCTTTTCATGTAATTGTCTGCTGATGCTTCAGGGAAGATACATGTGTGAGTATGAGTTACTCTTCAGTTATGCTGAATATACAATTCAGTACAATTACACATATACAATATGTATGCTTCCTTTGTGTACTTAACGTATAAATCTGTTACATTAACAGAATGTGATGATGTTGCCCTAAGGAGGGGAGTTAGTACTGTAGATAATTGACTTAAGTACATACCAGATTGAAAGATTGAATTCGTAAAGATCTTTACATGAAAGCTATACATTCTATGCACAGAGGAGGTATACTGGGATAAAAAACATCTGTGCAGTACTGGGATCTTTGCAACCTAAAACATATGAAGGCTAAAAATTACACGAGAGATGTTTGTATCTGCTAAGTTTATAGTGTCTCTTCGGGAGATGCTTCATTTAACTGATGCTCTAGGATAGAAATATTCTTAGAATTGAAATGAATCCTTTAATCAATTCATAATGCAGAATAATCAGAACAGTCTGTTTCTTAAACTGTATGACTACTGTTTGAAACAAAAGAACTACAGAGAAAAGGAACACTAAATAAATGCTGAGCAATAAATAGGCCTTTGTCCTATTTATGAAAGAACTTAGTTATTCAGATTTAGGAAGTGTTAAACATGCAGTATTTTGAAAATAATAATCTAATATGTTAGATAGTGTTAATGCTGGGGTCAACAGCTAATCAGTTGAACAGAAGTACAGCACAGTTGTGAATCACAAACTGAAACAAAAGGCATTGCATTGACAAGGTGTAGGGCCAAACCAACAAAAATTAAATGAAGTCTAAAGCATTAGAGTAACACAGATGAATATTATTGTAAAACAAAAATCTTTAACGTGTTCTCAATGCAGAAATATAAATCATATGACAATGAAAAGGACTTGCTGATTTATATATAAGAAATAAAAAAAAAAAAAATTGTTCTTCAGGTTTATTATTCCACTTACACTGACATCTGGGTAGATGTATGCATATCCTTTATTTCCAGTATGAATATACGAATGCATAACAAAACCACAGCAGGCCTATGTAAACCTGAAGGACAAAGTTGGGCCTGAGTATTTGGTTCTACAGCATTTGGTTTTCTGATTTTGTGTTTTCTGAACTAATGTGTATGAGATGAACTGCTGAGTGTTAGAGAGGTGTATTACCAAAACTGGACGTCATTATCTCTGTGTTGATTTAAACGAGAACTTTGTTAAAATAGTATTCATTAAACCAAGGTGATTAGATAGTAACATACTGATTATTTACAACATAGTTGAAAACTGAAAAGAATGCTTAAATGCGATAAATTGAGTTTTAAAAGTTTTTTTTTTTTAAGTTTGAAACATCCTGAAAGGCAGGCTCTTAAACATATTTAAAAATAAGGAAGACTTGCTTCTATGGGATTAGTATTTACTAAGGTCTGAATTCATTTGAAGTGATTGCTTTACAGCCATTTGTCCAGTAAGCTGCTTAGTTATTCACATACAGATGACAAAAGAATGCAGAGCAGGCAGAAAATTGTTGATAAACTGTGAAAATTTCTACTTCTACTTCTTTGCTACACATAAGGAACTTCTGAGATGAAAGACATGTTTCCATTATGTACCCACAGCTGTTTAAAAAGATGTTTGTCCACATAGGTTTTCTGTTCTGATCTTGTTCCTCAGAGTTACAGTTACAGAGTATACAGCTAAGAATAACTGTTATTCCATGATGCATATTGTTTCATTTCATGTTTACTGCCAAAAAGGAGTAAGCCCTCATGTACCTACCCCTTACTGCCCCCCACTTCCCCCCCTGCTCCCTCCCCTCCTCCCCCCCCCCCCCCCCCCCCCCCCAAGAAAAAAAGGGCAGCTGATATCTTTAAGTGTATTTTGGTGATTGTGTTTTTTTGCATTTAATTGCTATTCTGAGACAGTTTTTCTAAAATCAAGGTGTGTTGTGATTGCATTCCATGTGCACTGCATTGCTCCAGTTGGATCATTGAGCTTTGCTTTCTTAGGACTGATGCTGTATTATTTTCAACACACTTAAAGAACAAAGCCATCACATCCAAGGACAACAGCTTCATCTGTTCTGGAGGGTTGTGAAAGGTGTCTTATAACATGAGATTTTGTGGAAGACTTTATTCTTTCTAAACAAGTGTTATTTAATATTCCCCGTGGTAACACAGTTCCATGTATAGCAGATGTTTCATACGGCCTTTAAAACGCCTGGGCTCATCTCAAGTGGCATCTGAAGGCCAGATGAGTTCAAATATCTGTGCTCAGGTATCTGAATTGGATTCTTTCTGCCTGTTTCAGAGATATATATCCACCATTTCAGTTGTCTTGGACACAAGTTCTTTGAAAATGTCCTAGGAAAGCACATTGCTGTTCTGAAAGCAAAAGATTTGAAAGAGACTTTATCTAGTAAGCATGTTTGCAGCCTACTTCTACTTTAAAGTGTCTGGGTAAGGTTCAGTCAGACCATGAATTGACTAGACATGCTTCTGATCCTTGAACTTTAAATATTGGATTAAAAATGACAAACTTCTTTTTAAAAGCACTTGCTTAAAATGTCCTTAGACACTGAGAAATGTCACCCAAAGGCATTCTGTCCATCAGCAATATCTGAGCAATTCAGTCGGCACTGAGATTTAATAGCCTCATGGAAAGCAATGAGATTTACTTGCTAGGTTTGTCAAGTTACAGCCTCAGGGACAAGAATTACCCAATTCTCTAAAAAAAGATAATATTAAATACTTACTCTTGCATTCCTCCTCAAAACCTCAACTAATGAGGAAAAATAATTCTAGATCTCAATTATAAATAATTGAGCTATATCAGATCTGTTTTCAGAATAGTGACTGAGCTTTGATACAGAAACTATAGTGGGCATGTGTGGAACTTCATTGTATATGGAACGAGAAAATGAGTGTCATCTTCTAGTTTACACAAATGGAACAATAGGCAGGTATTCAAGATGAAAACCAATATTTTTTTATTTATTTCTGTAGTATTTAGCATGGCGGGATCTATGTGCTGCGTGTTATGGGCAGTGCTTTCAAAATACACTGTTATTGTGTGCTATTTTCCTTTGGTCTAAATTATTGTTTTCCAGTTGTGTTCTTCCAAATGCAAGTAGAAAATGTGATTTTCTTTTTTCGTCCAGTGGGAAAGTAAGAACTGATCTGAACTTGAAGTATTGAAAACACAAACAATGGATAGCCAGCAAAAACTCTAAGCAAGATGGCCTCAGACCAAGTATTAGCAATAGCTGTTGCATGTCTATCTTAATTGACCTTCATCTGATTTAAACTTGCATTTTTGCTCTAAGATGATATTGCAGTATTGAATGCTTGATGGTGTTTGCTGAAAAAAAATCATCTTTATAGAAAGTACCCTAAGAATAGAAAAACAAACCATATTGTCAGAATTGTCTGAAAGAATCAGGAATCTTGGTTAGTTATTGTTGCAGCTGTGCTTTGGCTTGCTTTTCTACTTAAGCTTTTTTTTTTCCCTAGGTAACTTTAATAGTTGTGCATTCCAATGGCAGGGTAAGATCGCTGTTCACAGCAAGCTCCCACCAAGAAATCTACCCTCAATATGAGCATCTCTCACATGTTGAAAAGCATTCCTCTGAGAATTTTGTCTGCTTAGGCAGCAGTTTTATACTTGAATTATAGAAAACATAATAGAAAGAGACTCTGCTTTAGGTGCTCAGTTTTGCCTTATAGAAGACATTTAAAACTACATATAAATGATGTTTTTCATTTGTTTTATTACAGCAAGGTAGATCTTTTCAATATTAGATAATTGTTGTAACAGGGGCTTACACTCTTCATAAAATTAAGCCTTTTTGAGAGTACTGTAGTGCTGAGAGTTCGTTCCATTGTTCCTCAGGCTTAATTCTCCTCTGTCACTCAAATTAGTACACTCATTAATGGCCTTTTTGCTCTGTTGCCCTTGCAGAGTTCAGATTCAGCTTTTTTTCAAGAATCTCCTTCCTTCAGTTTTCTGGAACTGTTTATCTTGAGTTAAATGTTATTTCAAAGTCTGTTTAAGAAAAAAATCTTTACAGGGAATTCTAAGGAATGCCATGGTAGCTCTCCACAGCAGAGAAAGTATGGTCAATGTTCAAAATCAGAACTGGAGACTACTAACTACTGTAACGATGGCAAATTTGAAGTTTAAGAGATGGAATTCTGTAAGATGCCCATACTTAATTTTTCTAATTGTGTTAACTGTGGGAATAAAATCACTAGCAGTTGTATATGTTGAAAGACTTTGAGTGAGAAAACTAACAAGGAAAAGAAGATAATTCACTGGGAGCTGTATGTAGAGAAAATGTACTCTGCAGCCTGAGAAAAAAATGTGGGGAATTGAGCAATTATATTGAGGGAGTTAGCAATACTGTCACAACAACCAGCAGACTATATGTGAATCTGTTAATAGAAGTAGGGAACAAAAGAAATTTCCTGTGGCAAGGCAAATTGCAGATTAGAACAAATGATACTGAGTTGATATGATGTGTTGATGTATATATTTTTATGTATTTTTTATATATTTTGAATATATTTTGATTTCTGTCTGAACTCAAAGTTACAAGTAGATTCAAAAATAGTTTTGAACAGTGCAATCATCTTTGTTGGAAGCATTTCTTTCTCTCTTGGATATCAAGATTCAAGGCCAGAAAAGCTCTGTAGGTAGAGAGATGACAGGCAGCTCCTTTGTTCAATGGTGCAACAATTGCTAAAGGGCAAGGAAAACATCACTTAACTACAGACACTACAGGAATGGATTAAGTATGAGTTAAAACCTTCCACTTTCTGTGGTGTCAGGTTCTGTTCAAAGGGGACTGAAATATGATCAGATTACAAATAATTTGCAACAGATGTGTATTTTCCTTTTTTCAATAATTTATGCTAAAGATATCTATGACAGTTATCTATGACAGTACAGCCTTCTCATTACTCCTTATTTGTTGCAAGTCGTATTGGATGGAAGGTAAACATAATAAAGAGCATTAGATTCCTAGAGTGAATCTTAGGGGATTTTTTTTTTCCCCACTGATGTTATGAATCATGGTAAGACTAGTGCCCTGCTGTATTCCAACGTGTTTCTGGGAAACTTTATCTAGGTTCTGTTGCTGGATTTTTTTATTTTTTTTTATATTGAAAATTTTCAATTTTCAGAAAGAAACAGACAATTGTTCTTAATTCCACTCTATATTGACTGAAGAAGCTAGAGAAGATTCTTACTGAATGTGTATTAATGACACAGTTATGTTTTGAAGTAGAGGCTTGTTCTTATAACATTTTTGCATTGCACAATTCACATTATTGAAGACTATGTACAGCAAGAAAAATAAAAAGCTGTTTTTTTTTTTATGATCGTGTTTGTGGATGCAGATTTCATAAAGAAATATGCACGATTAAACTATATATTGAGAAGAGTAAAGTTGTAAAAATGTAGAGGAATTTGAAACAGACAAACTGGAGTTATAGATGTGACTGCAAATAAAATGCTTATGCAAGAAATAGGGAAAATAAATACTTAGAGCTCTTCCATTGTTTTACTGTAAATAATGCTCTGACTTACTAATGTCCACTTGCCTAAAACTTGTGTAAAAGAACATTAAAATACCTCACTGTTACTTGTGCTAGGTGATGCTTTGTGACAGTCAAGATGGACTAGAAGCTGGTACTTCACTGGATAGTAGTAGAAAGGTGTCTTACTAGTATCCTATTCACTCTTACATGTGTGTTTCTTCGTATTGTATGACTTTTCTGATTGCTTCTGGTCTTGTCCATCACTTCCTATCCTAATTGCATGTCCTTTTATTCTGATAAATGTCATTCTCTTGAGAGAAGATGCATTATCTCTTCAGCACTGCAACAGTTATATTCATCTTGAGGATTTCCCAGTTAGCAAAACTGCCCTGCATTCATCAGGAAAGTTTGCAGGCAATTTGATTTACAGTCTGACATACTTTGGGGGAAAACAATACAGAATGCCTTCAAAGCTGTTATTCTACAGCTGTGTATGGGGATAGCATCAGTACTTACTGACACTGTACTAAGTACACTAAGACTGAAATTTAAGAAAGTCACCTATCGGAATGGCAGCTTTCAAGTGTTCAGTATCAATCCAAGTTTGAGTATAAACCATCTTGCCTTCTGTGGTGGTTTCTGATGGATTTCTAACTACTGAAGATTCACAAAGAGAAAATCTTTCAGCCCTTTTCTGTCAGAGTAGAATAGAATACCTCTATCATTACTGTGGACTTGTGCCCTGGAGAGTGTTTAGTTTGTCAGAACATGTAAATCGTGGCATAAATGAAGTTATGTCACAGAAGATCTAACAATAGGTTTTAACTTGCTTTAAGCCACTGCTTATTTTCACGTTAGGAAAAACAGGGAGGTGGGGACACTAAAAGCACTTACGCAAAGGTTGGAAAACTAACTGCTATCAGTTCCAGCTTAGTCCTTCCAAAATGCCATTTCCCGGTAAACAAAGTGTATGGATTATATCTCTGCTTCCTCCTTCAGTGTATCTAGTTTTTTTTTCAAATTATGATCATAAATATTAATGGTAAATTCAGATTAATCCTATTCTGGCTGTTCTGAAACTTTCACCTTACCCTCTTGGAATATTTCCATCCTTCATTTTGGTTAGTGTCAAAAACGTTTATTTGAAAATGCTCAGAACAGTAGATTCAGGGCTGATGACTGCAGGAACGTAACGAGATCTCTCAAAGAGGATTTGGAATGTTTCGAAGATCTTACTCAAAAGAAAGCAATAAAACATGCACTAGCACTAACTTCAGTGTATCAAATCAGTGACTTTGTCACTTGCAGCAATTTAAGAAGTTATCTCCCTTCCCCAGTAACCATTTTAGCTTATTGGAAAATAGTTATTAAAATTAGCTGTGACTTCCTAAATAACAATCTGTAAACATACTGCCTTAAGGGTGAAATGCTAAGGAGAAGGAAGAAATAATCTTGCAACAAAAGGTTAATTATCCCCAGGAAGAGGAGGGGTAACAAGGCTGCAGCTATTTACAGGGTACCCTTAGCAGCTGTGCTGATAACGCTGTAACTCAGGTGTTCTTTAGAACCAAGCAAGAACAAATAACTTCAGAAAAATGGAAAGATCACCATAGGGGTGAGTTGCTCCTGTGAAAATCTTAGGAAGAAGTAGAGAAAATATGTGGACTTGAGAAAAAAATATAGAAGTGAGTTTTACTATAGGAATAAAAACATACCTGAGAACTTTGCTTCAGAGGTGAGTCAAAACATGGAGGCCTTGATATAAGCTTTAATTTCTTAATGACTGTGTAACCAACATTAAAAAAAAAAGTGTGAGACAGAAATCTCTTAAATAATAAGTGAAGTTATACATATTTTTAAGTGACCTTCTTGTTTCTGTTCATGTTATTAAATGTTTGGGTTGGAATGGTTAATAGGTAGATGTTATTGCTGTACTAAGTTTTCAGTTAGGCATGTAGGAAAAAATGATTTTGTAATCAGAAAATATTATTTCATTGGTAAAGAGAATGTTGCTTTCAAAATACAATATGGAAAATTGAAATCTGGCAACTTGTCCCAAAGTAACTCATGCTTTGAAGTTGTACATTCAATAGAAGGAAAGCCACCAAGAACCCAGAACTATAACTTTAAATTCTTGAAAGTGAATAAGGGTTCTAATATAAGCATCACGTGGGCAGATCATTAAAGATAATAGTAAAGCTTCTATAATTTGTTGATGGAGATATTAAGAAAGAAAATGCAAACAAAAAATGGTATACTCAAATTTAAAATGAAAATTTACTGTAGGAATAAGCGGCTGACCTACAAATAAGTTATTTCTCTGCTGTAACATTTGGAAATAAAATTAAGTGTATTTTAGGAATCTGAAAATAGAAACATGTAAAGGGATATAGATTTAGTGCTACAGGAAAGATATCTTACAGCAAAGTTTGCCTTCTGTTGTTACTAAGATGTAAGAGTAGGAAGAGATACGAACGTGTACATATGTATGACATAGATAATGCTAAATCTTATGGATCTGTGGCATTTAATTTGGAAATATTTCTGTGATCTACCTAGCTTTGGAATCCATAGCTCTCTTCTTAATTCTCCTTACAATATTTTATATTTTGTCATTTCTTTTCAACATGTTGCAGCTAAGATGTCTGTGTATGACCTACAGTTCTTTGCAGTGTTTTACTAAACTGTGACTCATTACACTGCTTTTTAATATTAGTGATTCTTTTAATCTGTACAGATTACGGCGTGGAAAAGCATTAAAATGAAATTATAGCTTTAAAGCATGATAATTCTTAATTCTGGGATACCATTTTTTTACAGGTTCCAAATTCTACACATGCTTTTCTACAAGAATAGTGTTCTCTTCTACTAAGTAGGAGAATTATGTGAAAACTCCTGATACAAAGCACTTTGTTTTTCAGCTGGAAACAATTTCGTTGTGGCCAGCTTCAGAGAAATTCTTGACAGGTGCCTTAACGAGACAAGGTTATTGAAGCCCAGGTGTGTGTGTAATACAACTGCGTGGCAGTTGGCAGTATGGGAGTGGAAATTGCTGGTTAAAAAGTGTCTCATAATACACATTTTTTAAGAAGGAAAACACGTTGTAACTATTTCAATTTTTCTTCCGTTGTTCATTTCCAGTTGCATTCAGAGTTGATTGAATCAATATTAGTGATGAAAGTTAGAAATCAATGCAGGTATTTTAGGCTGTCTGCTGCAAACAAGTAAGTATTCAGAGGATGTCATTATTTGTCTGGATGTGGTCATGCTGCAATTGCTCTGTAATTAACTGCTTTACAACAGTTTACAACAATGTTCTATTGTGAGATTTAACTTTACAGGAAATGTCATGAAAATGCAAGTTGTATTTGAAATAATAGACCAAATTTAATGTATCTGGCCAACCTAATTGATAAGGGAAACATCTACTAGATAGAAGTATCAGTGTAATTTCTGTGGTCTGTTAAAAATCCTTAGCTTTTGATTTGACAGCTTTTGGTTTTTATGTAGCCTGCGCATTCCAGTGTGTCTTCTGCTGGTAAATGAACTTCAGCTAGGGTGGTTGTTTTGATCCTTGCAAAATGGAAGTATGCTGTAGGAAACAGTGAAATAGTATGATTTTGGGTTTTTACTCTTTTTAAAGGATGGGTTTTTTACTAAGCTTTTTGGCTGGTCTACTAGGGGAATTCTGATTACTAGATAGGATTCCATTGTTTTCTAACTTTGTGCTCATGTAAAGATCTCCTAACCTGCTTTTTCAAAAATTATATCTATCTGGAACAAAATATGGCTCTTGTACTTAGTTCAATTAGCACTGCACATCACCTGACAACAGTTTCTGATGGTCTTTGTTACTCTGAACTTCCATAAAGTGCCACTTGTTGGCTTCATTCAGTGTTGAGAAGCTATTTCCTGCCAGGTAACTAGCTAGCTTTAATAGATCCAAACAGAAAATTACAATTACTGGTTATCTAAACTGGACCAGTATCTGTAATAGCAGGAAGAGGATGGATAAAAAAAAAAGCTGTCTCTGCCCTGTTTCTGCTGAGATTATATCTGGCTTTTTGTGTCGGAATAAGGAGGAATGTGTTGAACAGCCCTATGTCTGCACTGTTGAGCAGCCTGGTCACAAATCGAGGACTTTGCAAAATTATCTAAAGCATCTAAATGTCTTTGTTTTCCTGCTTTTGTATGTTATTCTTCAAAACTTGAGAACAAACTTGACCCTACTTACTGTTGGTTAAGACAGTAAAAGGTGCTCCTATCTTTTCCTTCTGGAACACTGTCTGACCTTAAGGCTCATTACTTTTAAAATTCCTAATGTTATTTATTACCTAATATTTTCCATCTAGTCAACAGCTGTAAGACAGTGTGGACTAATTACTAATATAACTTGGATGATTTACCTTGTAATAATAACTGAAAAAAAAAGGTGTGTGTGGGGGGGGAATAAAACAGTAGATGTGAATAGAAAAAGGATTAAACCTGCAAATAGGCAGCCCCAAAGATGAGAGCAGGGTGAGACAAGCCTCTTCATACTTCATTTGCATCATGTTCACTCAGCTGTGCATATCAAAGAGAACATTTTTCTCCTCAAATAAAAGAACACTATTCCAAAAGTCCAAGATAATTATGTAGGCATAAAGCATAATATGAATACTCTGCAACCTTACTTAGTGGATAGGCTGCCATTGTCTTTTATACATTTTTTTTAATGTATGTAGGTGTATTTTACTGTATACTTTCAGTTTACTACTTAACAGAAAGTATCTTCTGAGTTAATCAGATTCTTGCCAAAGTCCTGGAGACCATACTAATGACTTTAACCTGTGCCTAACAGCCATGAACTAAATTAGCATAGGAGAACACAAACTGATGTTCTTTACATCTGTGGTGAAACAGTTGGTTAATGGAGTTCCATTATAATTGTCTTGTGCAATTTCTGAATATGGGGGCATAAGATTTGTTTCAAAGATCTGTTAATAATGCTTATCTGAGCAAATGTAAGTTTTTATTGTGCTGGCTTTTTTTCCACTGTAGAGGTTTAGAACATATCTTAAAAGCCTTAAAAGGTAAATGGTTCCAAGATATTTTATCAGTAGCTCCTTTGCTGCGGTTTGCAAAGAGCAGATGATAGTGCTAATAATTCTGTCTTAAAAGGATTTATGTCTAGAGAGAAAATTCAGGGCATTTCTTTTAATTTTCCTCTTTTTTTCCCTTTTTCTCCCACAGTTTGATGCCAAAGGTTTTCCAATCCTGACTTATGTAGCAGTATAGTGAGGAAACTTATTCCTTTGCCAATGCTTTTTTATACCCTATTAATAATATTAGGGTTGGGATCATGTCTGCAAGCCAAGTATACTCTTAGAATTACTGAAACTCCCTGTAATCCAAAGGAGTTATTGTGAGCCAGTTTTCTCTGCTTGAACGTAGCTTCAGAATGCCTGGATAGATAAGAATTGTTTCAGAACTGCAGTCTGATATTGCTTTACAGCAGGGAATGTCAGCATATAGAGTTACTGGCGTGTTTGCTATGCTTGCTCTCTAGTACCTGCTTATTTTTCTCTGTGTGCTGAATCAAGTGTGTGTGTGTGTGTGTCACACAGTAACTTTACAGTTAAATCACCAGCAGATTTGAGGACTCTTCACTATAAACATTCCATTCTGTTTTATCAGCTGTCAGCACAAGTGGAGAGTGTCAGTGTAGGCAGAAATGAACAGGGAAAAGTGGAGAAAAATGTTTCCCTATCTTTATATACGATTGTAATAAAACTAAGACAATAGAAGTATTAATCATCAAGACATAATGTTTTTATATGTAATGCTTCATTTTGACAATTAATATCTTTAAATATAAAGCTATTTAATAATGTTAGGTTGCTATAGATTGTTGCTTTATTTGCCTCTCAGAAAAAGCATGATAGATGATTTGTCTTTTAACCTGTTTATTGCCTGTAACAAATATTGATCTAGTTCAAAATACATCAATCAGATATGAATAAAATAAGTATTCCAAGATGAGGGCTAAAGAGGTCCTAATGAAGAGTTCCTATATTTTTAAACTTAGTATGTTTGAAATTGTAAGGGCAAAGTAAAGCTACTTATGAATCAACTCACTGATAGAATGTTTACTGTACAGGTTAATGTATTATTAAGTGGGAAGATAGTGCTGTGTGATTTCAGATAAGCTCACTGCCTACAAAGTAAAAAGTTACCCTTACACTAATTACCAGAAAAAAAAAATTATAAAATCCTTTTTAAGAATGACTTGTGCAGAGTTAGTACTTTCTAGTATATATCTAGTATATGAAAGATACTATATGCAGAAGAAATACTGGGAAAGCAAATAATAGCTGTACTTAGATTTGATCTATTTGTTCATGTCCTTCTCAGAGGTTTTTCAATTATTTTTATTTTCTCCAGGAAAAACAACGATCAAATCGGAAGCAATTTTGCAAAAGCAATATGGGCCAGGGCTATTCAGAAGGTAAGAGTGAGCTCATCTTTAAATTATTGATGCTTCAGTGTAATTTGAAGAATTGAGGAAGAACTTAGTATAAGATTTCTTGTTTAAGTCATTAGTTGCAGCAGAATTTGAGGAGCTGACTTCGGCAGCTACTTCCAGCATAGCTAATTCCTTCTATTTGTTCTCTGCATTCATGTGGTTACCTCTCCTCAGGTTTGTTTTGTTTTGTTTTTTTTAATCTGAAATAGAAAGAAAAACATTCAGAATTAATCCAGAAATCGTAACTTCATACATGTAATCCTGAGTAACTTTGATATTGGTGAAGTTCATTACTTCAGTGTTTAAAACAAATGTATTTAAGAAATGTTTAACAACTTATCCTAGAAAACTCTAATTTTGTACTGATTATATCATTGCCTAAACAGGTTATTTCTTCTTTACATGTGGTAATGAAGGGAAATTTTTATGACTTGCTTGGTTTCTGGTCAGTAACACAGTTACTAAACTGTACAAACCATTGCCTTGCATGAAGAGATGGGGATTTGCGTGTTATTTTTTACCCAGGTTGCTTAGCAGTATTGCTTGTTGTGTCTGTTGCGTGCCTCTAGTGAATAAAGGAAAGGGAGCAATAACTTGTAACTCTTCTAACCTTTTTGTTCTCAAACTGTTCTACTTTGACTGCTGGTAGTGTTTAGCATGGAGAAGTGAGCACTGTCCTTCAGTTAGTTGTGCATTCCCTCCACATAACTCTTTCTTGTAGGTCTGATTCTCTGTAGAACACAACTGTTCTAGAACTCCCCCTCCTTACTTTCAACCAGTTTTCCCAGTCTTTATGAAAGGGCTGTAGGTGCCGGGGAAGTTGTACTCTCAGTAGGAAGAGAATCTAATTGTCCTAAATTTGATAGCACTGCCTGAACTAAGCACTTTTTTATTCTCATGAAATGGCAGAAATGGCAGTGGGATCAGTGAATATCACTGGTCAGGACAAGAAGTTGCCTAAACTGAGCACCCCCAGAGCTCTTCGTAAGGCAATGATCATATAAAAACAATACCAACAGTAAAACTAACTAGCAAAATAATAAGGAAGCAAACAGAAATGAAAAATAATTTTACCCTTCTAGGAAAAAAAATGTTAAGCAAGAAGTACTTACTGTCATTGACTGAAATCTTCTTGGAACGTGGTTTTGGGTGTATTTTTGTCGTTTTGTTGTTTACATTGGTTGATTGTGCTTTTTTTCTTTTCTGTATTTTCTTTTAATTACCTTCTTTTTTATTTCTGTAGCATAGATTTAGATTAGATAGTGGGAATAGATATTTTACTGTGAGTGTGATGAGCCACAGAACAACAGGTTGCTCAAAGAAAATCTGGGTGCCTCATCCCTGGAAGGGGTTCAAGGCCATGCTTGATGGGACTTTGAGCAACCTGATCTGGTGGAGGGTGTCCCTTGCGTGGCAGGATGATTGGAGCTAGGTGATCTTCAAGGTCTGTTCCAAGTCAAATCATTCCATGACTCTTTCAAAGCAATTCTAATCAATCACAATGCTTGAGAGAAAATTATTTCACAGAGTTTTTTCACATTGATTTGAAAGAAATTTAATATAAGCTGTGTGAGACTGTATTTTAACTTCCCTGAAGTCTAATAAAAATTTTGATCTATTAAAATGCTTCTGCTCACTATTCACAGAGGGACTGTTATGCAAGTGAAAACTACTTTGTAGAGAGGAGTTGTATGTTGAATTGAAAGTGTAAAAACACAGAAAAACGTCAGCTGTCACCTTACAGCCTTGGCTGTACTGTAAACCTGCACCTAATAACTTCTGAGAAACACAATTTGTTTTTTGGTGTTTGTGTTGACCTAAAAATAAATTGGATTTTTTTCCCTATCATTTGCATTTTGTGCACGTAGAAAAGCTCATGTAGCTACCATATTCTGTGTCTTTATTGTATTGATAATAAAGGATGGTGACCAAGTCATTTCAAGACTATAATTAATTTTATAGTAAGACATATGGCAGATGTAAGGAAATACCCTGTATGTGGAACTCTTTTGTTTTAATAAATTGGAGAAATATTAAAAGGATCTTTCAGATTTTGAGATAAGCTTTCTTTGAACACCTATGTGTGATGAACTTTTGTCCTGATATGCTTCTAATTTTATGTTTAGTATGCATCTAGAGCACTGGAGGCTGTGTAAACACAGCTCCTGAATGGCTGGATCACTCTTGGAGAGAGTGATTTAGATATCTTCCTGTACTAGAAAATACATACAAGGCTTTGTAGCGATTCTGTGGAAAACCGAGTACTGTTCTGAAGGGCCTGAAGTTACATCAGGAATATTTGGGATGTATGCTTTTCTGTTAGTCTATGGAACTGAGAGATTGAGTTAGGCAGTTGTTATGATTAAATATGAGATGACAGCTAGTGTTTCACCAGAGGCATGGCAGCTAATGAATATTTACTCAAACACTGACCAGATAGGAAAAGTGCCAGGCTATTGGTTTGGAGACTGACTTTTAATATTTAAAAAAAAAAACAAAACAAAACAACCTGCCCCAGTTTCTGCTTGAAATAGCTAGGCCTTCTTGCAGTTGTTTAGAATACGGGAGTGCCAAATGTTAGGGAAATCCTTTCCATATTGGGGAGGGAAGAGTAATTAAACACGAGGAGAAACTCTACGTAAGGAGTAAGTTGCATTTTAAAAGACAGTGCAGGTTTAGATAGGGTCCTTTAAATGCTGCTCTACTTGTTGACTGGAAACAAAAATCTGAAATAGAAAACTAGGGAAAAGAAGAAAATCCTGTGTTCACTGTTCTGTGAACATAAAAATTAAAATGCAGATATTAGGATGGGATTACAGAAATTCTAACAGATTTGAAATTGGTGCTTTTAAGTACTGGCAACAATTAGGAAAAGATGTGTTTAGAAGGTTTTTTCTTGTAACTTGGTGTCAGCCTGAAGTATAGTGAAATAGATTTACCCTTTTCCTGCTTCCCACTCTCCACAGTATGTGTCACTGTGATTGTATCTTTTATTGGTAATCCTATGTACACTAGAGACACTTCTGCTGATGAAATGTAATCATCTGAATGAACAATTACTGCCTAGATTTTTTTAAAATACTGAGAATAATAGTTGATTTCAAAAGCTAACATTAAACAGGAGACCATTTGTGTGAAGAGTTATACCTTGTACCATTCTACAGCACTGCTTACTAGTAACAGTAAGAATTGGAAACAAAAGTTGGTGAGGTGCTGGCACTGTATTAACTGGTTCTATAACCTGCAGACGAAAAAATTGAGAGTGGCTTTGGCCAATTTTTCCTACATGCCTTATTTCTTAATTTGCAAAATGAGCATAGCGTATCCAAGTGTCACAGTGTTCATACCTTTAAAATATTTAGTGTGCGTTCCACTGCTTACAAGATAGGGTATAAAACTCAGTATTCACTGTGGGTTGTTTTTTTGCTGTTCTTTGTGATTTGAGGTTAACTGTATGATAGATGCAGTGATGTTCAGTGTGAAAATACAATAATGCTGTAGCCAGCGTTATTGGTTTATTGTCTTATTCAGAAATAAAAATTGAAAACCTAATACAGAAGCAGTGCAATGGGGGCTTGGGACTGGGTAAGCAGACATCACTCTGTTTAGGAGCTGTGCTGCTATGAGATTAGTGGAAAGTTTCCCTCTGTAAGATTTTAACAGGCCCTAAGAACTGCAAATTAAAAAAATAAAAATAAAAAATCATCCAACTGAACATTTTTTGCATCCCTGCATTCCATGCAGCATTTGGTATATGTCTTTGAATGTGGATAAACAAATATTTCCCTTTTTAAAATTGTTAATGAATACCCATATCTCAACTCAATTAGAATGTAATTATAGTGTTTGAGTGACAATCAACATATTGATTAAGCTAAATGACTGTCAGCAAACTAGATGCATTTCTTATGTTTTGTGAATTTATTTCAAAGATCAGAATGCTTAAAATCACAAATGAAAAGACAATTTGAAAACAAAGAACTATAAGTGTGCTTTCTTTTCAATTAACTGAATTTAGTCTCAGTGCAATTTCATCCATTTTAAGATTCAAACAATGGTTTAGAATGTTAATTGATGGTATGAGGTAGTTTAAAGTACTGGAGGGGATGAAAGACTCTGTGATGTATTTTCTTCATTAATCATTATTGATTGTGTTATTAATTGGGAAGAAAATTATTAAATAGTCATGTTAAGTAGTTTTATTTATGATAAAATTAATCTTGGGCATCTCGTATCAGAACTTTTTGAATGTACTTTAAGAAGATAAAACAGGCAACAAGAAGACATCAGACTAATGGTTCTGAGGTCACTGAATGGTTTTCTTTTGGTCTCCAAGATGAATTCAATCACCACAGAAAAGCTGTAGAATATTTATCAGACTGATACATTTTGGCCTGTTGATAAAACTTCATCAACAAACATGCATGCAAGTGCTGAAGAATAAGGAAAATCTGGCCTCTATTGTCCAGTGTTAACTCTCAAAGAGGAAAAGTAAAGGGGCCATGAGCCTCTTGTGTTCAGTAGTTAAACACAAGAAAAATCATAAATGACAGCAGCCTGCAATATGTGATTATAAGAAGAGAAATAATGGATTAGAAATTGAGGTAATAAGTCAGGAATAACCCTCATGTCAGAAGTATGAAAGAAAGGCATGATAAGAAATAAATAGAGCAGTTGCATGGTAGTCATTGCAAATAATTTAACACAAATTACTTAAAATACTAATTATAATTGGCTTATGTTTCAAATGAAATATTATTCCTTCATTTTGACGTCTGTCTCACGATTTATGTGCAGTTTATATACCATCTAAAGGGGTAATTCTTTGATTTTATTTTTCCCCTTAAATCAATGTGAAACTCAAAAATTGCTGTCCTAATTTAATTGAAGGTGTTAAGAATGATGGACCCCAGGAAGAACCTTGATGAGTTGCTGTACCATCATTTGAGATCAGTTATACAAGGATAGAAAAAGGTTGCTTTACTTTCCCCTTCTAAAAGTAAGATATAATGATTCACATCAAAAAAGAACAAGAAACCTTGTTGCTGCTCTTCTACAGAACATACTCTTCCACAATTAAACTTCAATTTTCTCTTTTGCTTCAGAGCTCGAGAGAAACCACTGATATTTTTTACCTTTCCCCGTTTAATCCATCTCCAGTAACCATGTTACAGTGACATAAAGGGTGTCTTTGGACTCAGAGTAAATGATTTATTACTGGCTTTATTGATAGTCTGAGGCTAAGTTGATATACTACAGAATTATACAGCTCCTGGAGCATATTTGTAATTGAAGTGCATTTTGTGAACATGTGTGGTGATGCTTGAAAGGCTGAAATGTAACTGTTCTAAGAGAAAGTTTACAGGGGAGAACGTGTTCTTCTCATAAAACAGTCAAAAATTACCTTGTTGATATGAATGAGCTGGGGTATCTTTCAGGAATACCATTCCGTGGGAGGAAAAAACTTTTGGAATGCAGTAAAGGTGAAGAAGGTGCTGAAGATGAAGTTTGGATTATTGAAGTCCAGGTTCCATTAAGTTATAAAGAGTTGGAGGTCTTAGTGATAAGAATTGGAGAAGTAGTCTCATAACAGTGATAAATGCAAGGAAGTCCAAGGGTGAGGAGGGGAGAAAAATACTGGTATGACCAGCAATTGTACCCACAGGAGGTCTAGAACAGGAAAAGCATTGAAAGCATCTGAGGATGGAGCGCTGATGTAATCCTGGCGGAAGGAATGATAGGTAATGAAATCCTAATGAAAGATAATGTTGGAATCTAAGCAGGTACTTCAGAGAGAAGGATCAGGAAAAAACATCCGGGAGAAAAAATTGCTGTGTTTCCAGGCTTTTGTAATACATGATGCAGCCCTTTGCTCCAGCAGTCCCAGCACTGTGAGCAGGGCAGTTACAAACATTCAGCTTTTAGCATCATTGCAACTCCTGCATTAATTCCTGCCTCACTGTCACAGATTTTCCATCTGATCCGTCTTCTCGCAATCCTTACTTATTTTCAAATGAGGTCATGTTTTAAATTCACTGCCAAATTTTTCTTGTGCAGTCTGGTGTTTGGTCTTCATTGCTGAATCTTTCCATGCTCCTACTGTTTGTGTCAAGAAAGCAAGCAAGTCTCATAAGAAAGCAAGCAAGTCGCAAGAAGACACTTAATTACCACCATTGTTATGGATGTTATTCATATACTTAATTTTAAGTGCATGACTGAGGCCTGCATGGAATGGAGATACTTTCATACTAGGATTACTTTTTTTCCAAAGTGCTCTGCTCTTTGCTCTGTAAAAAACAGACTCTGCAAGTAGGATAAACATAACTTGGGAGCAAAACAACATTTTTATTTCATAATACAAATAATAGAAAGCTAGTATTAATAAATTACTAGGCTAAACACTAATAGGTGCACCACCCTGATAAGACTATTTCTGTTTTGTTTTCATACTCCACTGGATGAGCAAAGTGGGGAAAGTTTGCTCTATTGCTTCTTGAAGTAGGCAGATACTTGCTGATATTGAACTGCCATTTTCCAATTCTGTTTCCTACTGTCTGTGCCTCCCTAACACTTAGATACCAGAAACCCCTGGCTGAAGGCAACAATCAGCTCCTCATCTGGGACTGGAATGCATGCACAGTCAGAGCAAGGAGAGGTCCAGGAAAGACTAATGTTATGTCTCTAGTTATATTTATACTTATATAGTTATGTCTGTGGTAGTGCTAGCATAAAATATAGGTTATTTTGTCTGGAACTGAGTTGTAAAGAATCAATGGAAATAAATTACTTTTAAAGTAGGAATGGTAGAAAGACTTAAGTAATACGGCAATGAGAAAAAGCAGACAAGCTTATTACTCTGAGCTCATCATTCTTTTCTGCCAGTTTATATATAATGTTAAGATGGCAAAAATTAGTATTTGCATTATGCATTTGAAAATTAACTATTCTAAGATAAAAGAAAAAAATTCAAGACCGTCTCAAATATATATAAATATTTTGTGAGCCTTGGACCATTTTAAGTTAATTCCTACAGAGATCAGCTTGTTCTTCTACATTTATTAGGAAGCTGCACAATTGGTAAGTTACGTTACTGATATGAGCACTAATGCCAGATGTTCTGCTAACATGCTTAGTGTTTTCTTCCATAATTGGAGAGAGCTTAGTAGAGCAATGGTACAAATTCATACTTATTTTCTGTGATAATTGAAGAGATGCATGTATCAATAGTGGTATCTGAAGAGCTTAGTTACTGCAAAAAGTCTTGTAAGCACTGTAAAATGTAAAGGAATGCAGTAATAGTCAGCAAAATATCAAGCTAAAGTCAATTCCTTGCATGAAAAGTGGCAACTGAGTGGGATTTCTGGTTTTTAAATTTCTTTGGCAAGCATTCTGCTCTCTTAGGCAAGAAAGTCTAACAGTCTCTAGGATGTCCCCTTTGCTGGAGGGAAACTGAGCTAGGAGAGTGCAATGCAATTGTGCTTCAAAGTGATGTACTTTATTCTTAAATGTCTACATATACATGTTGTCAATACCGTTATGACTTCAGGCGCTTGATATACCCAAATGGGAGAAAAATCATTTTCTCTCCTGAAATATGTTATGGTATTGGTCTATCCTGGTGTTTGCTTGTTTCTTTGGCTTACGTGTTGTGATTCTTTCAAAATAGGGCCAGCTTCTGTTTAAATTGCAGTTGACCAAGAGCTGTTATGATTTAAAAAGTTTTTGCATGTTCTCTGTTAGTTTAAAAACCTCAATGAAAAGCCTTCACTTCTCTTAATGACATTTAAACTGCATTATTTCATAAATAGCATTAAAGGAACTGTGTTTGGATCTTTAGTGGAGCGTAAGTAACGGTCTGAGCCCTGTGTATTTTCAGAAACTCTAAAATACCTGACATTGTATCCATCTAGGAAACTGACAGGTGGATCCCATCTTCTTATGCATTATCAAGATTTGTGATTCACAAATTGATTTCTTTTTCTTCCTAAAAGTAAGTCTTTATATCCAAATGTCAGTGAGGTTTATCATAAAGAAAAAAAAAACAAAACAAAACAACCCTGTATGAGAGAACATCTTTAAAACTCTGTATGTTCTCCCCAGTAAAATGGGATGTATTTAATACATTCTTTCGTATCTTGAGTGAATTAGAAATTATTTTAAGCATTGCAGACATGAGAACTTTCCATAGTTGTAAAAAAAATTATTATTATTATAAGAGCCACGTGGTACCTCCCGTAATTGTGCGGCTGTCTTAGCCCACGCAGCTACAGTACTATTGGAAGCAAGCAGCGCCCGGCACCTGAGGGCAGCCGCGATGCAGGGCCGCCAGGCGGCCAGCAGGGGGCGCGCTGGGAGCGGCACGGCGGCTCTCGCCCCACCCGGCGCAGCGGGCTACGTGCCGGCGGGCCGGCAGCGGCACCGAGGCGGATTGAGCAGTCAGTCCTTCCAGTGTAGAAGAAAAATCGAATCCCTGATTAGGCTTAGAACTGTATGATTTAGGAAGTGATTGATCAGATTTATTTCTAATTGACTCGGCGTAAGGATTGACACAGTTATTGCCTTTTTGTAACGAAAGAGAAGAAATATCTCTCCTCTCATCAGGCTGCGGAGGCAGAGGATGGGGCAGCTTAATTCTGTGGCAGCTTTTGCAAAGTTAGGCTAAGAGCTGTCATTAAATACAAATTGCTTCTAATTGGTTATAATTGTCATAATTTCAGTAAAAGTAGTGAGCAACAGAAGTAGTCCATTAATGCCCCCATAGGATTTATTTAACAGTGGTTTTATTACGTACAAATAGTGATGGATGTTACTGAAATATTTTCATTTGACAGACTATTATTCCTAAGCAACAGGAATTGTTTTCTGTTGCTGAATTTTGTGCATGTCTGTAAATATATATATATATGTATCTCTGTGTAGGAAAAGCTTTGTCCCATTTTCTTGGTATAATTGGGTTCCAAATATAAAACTGCTTTGTCCATGAATATTACACTATATTTCAAGTGGATTTGTTCTGCAGGCTGAGCTTGATATCCTGAAGTATAATTTAGCTTAAAGAATGTAGTAATTACTAGTATAGTTTGGGTGCAGATGGACTCAATTTTTTTATAAGCTAAGTCATAATGTAGGTTGACAAGACTAATAAATCTGCAGAAGTTTTAAGTGTTTTGAATTACTAAATTCATTTTTCCCCCATAGAAGACTTCTGGAGTTAAATCTATTGAACCAGGCTCAGAGACTGCTACTATGTGTTTCCTCAACAGGATTTTGCTAAATCATAATAACTGTGAGAAAGATCACTAAATACATGGAAGCTGTGGTTTCAGAATTTTATTCATTTATAATAGTTATAATTTCACATATATTTCAATCAAAAGAGGAGGAACAAGAATCAGGACTTTTTCTAGAAAAAATGTGAAAGATTACATTCCCAGTGTGTCCTGCAGTTGTTGAAGTGATTTCTTTCGTCTTGGAGATGCAAAGGTGTGTGGAAGTATTCCTCAGGTTTAGCAGACTGAGTTTCATCTGGTGAAACTCAGTGGCTACGTTAGTAGTCATTTGATTAAGGAGTGTTTATAGTTTTAATCAATTCTCCCTTTAGTAGTTGCCCATATTAGAGCTATCTTGGTACAAAGAAAATTACCTTTCTTTTATATTTTCAACATTAAATGCACAACTTTAGAGTCTGCTCAGGTAGTGGTCACAGCACCGAGCTGTCAGGAGTTTGAGAAGTGTTTGGTTGATGCTCTTAGACATATGCTGTAGTTTTTAGGTATGCCTGTATGGATCAGGAGTTGGATTTGGGGAACATTTTATGTGGCTTCCAGCTCAGGGTGTTCTCTTCTGCTTTGTATGAGTTAATGTTTTTACAAACCCGTGTATATGTTCCTGGAACTTTTTTTTAATCTCTTTTTCTACAAATGCAACTTAACTGGCCCTGTGTTCTTCATATCGAGAACTTTTGACCTTTGATGGATGGCTGCTTCAAGGAATTATCACTAGCAGTTGTGGTCACGAAATCCTGGAAATAGGCATACAGGGTAGCTGTTCTTTCCATGAAGTCTTTTAGATGCCTGCTGGTGGTTGGATGGTTTTGTTTCTTGGTTTTTGATGGTGTAGTGTTTTGTTTTGTTGCTGTTTTTCTTCATGTGTGAGCTGGCTGGATAAAGTGGTTGCTGACACAACCAAAGTACAGGAGTTGGCTAGAATAGTATAACAGAAATTACAACGTGTATATAGTCTGTTAACTATACATGTGGTAGTTGTTAGCAACTGGTATATTACATTACATCACTGTCAACTCTTAAAGGTGTACGTTTTAAGGCCAGCTTCATCAGTGTGTATGAACTAAGAAAATACAGATAGCATATGTATTAGCTAATTGAGAGTGGTATGGATGCACATCCCAGCTTTATATCAGTCAGTACCATGCAAGCAGTGTCCTAGCAATGAACACCTAGCAACATCCAGACCCAGTGATCTCTCGAGGTCCCATTCAACCCCTATGATTCTGTGAACTTGCTTGATGCTGACTACATAAATTCACATGTTATGAGTAATGTCATTCACAAACATTTTTTATTAAATGAAAAATAATCCCTTTTTTTTTTTTTTTTTTTTTTTTTTTCAAAACATTCTCAGTTTCATTGCTTGTAGACACAAGAGTGTTTACTTAATCTTGATGAAAACACAGCTTATTTGTTACTGTCTTTCTATAGTTGGTGGCCATGCTTGAGGAAGCTGCCCAATTATTTATTTATTTTCACCCTAAATAAGCCATTCTGTTGATTGAGGCACTACTGTTGCACCTCATGTAATTAGGACTATATTAGTGAAAATTTATATCAGATGAATATTTCCTATTGTGTGTCTATGAAGTTTTATTGTATTCCTGTTGGCATGCAACATGGTAGATCTGCAGCATCATTTTGTGTAAGTTTAGACAGAATATTAAGTAATTGCTACAGGCTAATTACTACAATAAGATTTGAATAATAAAGCATTCATTAATCTGGTTCTTAGCTATAAATCTAATTAAAAGGAGTATTTATAGGCTGCATTCATTTCAAGAGAGCATAATAATGATCCATCATTATTTTATAATTATATGCAAAAAAAAAAATATCCATACTACTAGTTTTATCATGGGGGATGATGGTATTCTAGAACTGTTCCATCTGTAAATCATACTTCAAAAACATTTTGTTGTAAGATCTCATTGCTAATAATACAGTGATTGCAGAAAATGCAATCTGCAACCAACAGAGCTTTAATTAACTATTACCAAAAACTGTTGAATATTTCCAAGTGCTACCATTGACTCAAGGCATCATTAATGTCTTTTAGAAGCAAATAACCAAATTAGTAGTACTGTTGTTACCAGAGTGTCAACACTGACCAGAATTCTCAAATTTCATTTTTATATGGCATTTCAGTGCGGCTATCTCTCAAGATTGATGTGGTAACAATATACTTGTGGTGGTGTGCCTTCACACACGTTTAAGTAAATATTTACATTTGTTATATGGATATTGCTTTGTAAGCTGATGGTTTCATGAAAGATTGTCCTACAGTTCTTCATGTGTTAAGGTTTAGAACATACTTAATGTGCTGATTGTGACTTTACATGCACTATTAAATCAGTTAACATTAAAAGCAATTACGTTTTGTAAAGGATAATGATTTACTCCCTGCATGAAGAACAATAATAATCTATTCTGCTGTTTGAATCCAAATAAGTGACCAAGTCCTACTGTCTAGGAATTAAATGAAAATATACAAAATACTGTGTGGGGGAAAAGGAGCAATGCTTATTATCTCAAGCATCCTTTAAATTTTAATTGTTATGAATCTGTGCAGCAGATTCCTTTATTAAATAGGAATTAAAGAAAATCAGCCCTTTGGGGAATCCCTGCTGAAGGAGAAAGCTATACAATTGTTTCTCTGGGCGTCATGTCAGACTGATAAAGTGTTAGGTGAACCATGGCCCTACCAAGCAAAAGATATGATCTGCCACTGTTATCCTTGTGGCCAGTGATGCACCTGCTGGCTCTCAGGGAACACTGCCTGTGCTGTTTCTGTGAGCGAGGGCTCTCTGTAAGCCTATTTTACTCCATCTGTGAAGCGAAGGGGCTGCCTTCCACGCAGGAAGGCTGTGGCTATTGCAGTGAATACTGCATACAGAAGCAGTGGCAGAAGAAAACAGCAATGGGTGAAGTTACTGGCACCAAAAGCACCAGGAGGATTGCTGTGCTCTCGTGTTGATGTTGTATTTGACCAGGAGTACAACGCTGACTCCCATCTTGCAATCACAGCGGAGAAATAAATCTGAATTAGTAGCTGCACTAGTAGCAGAACAAATTAGTAGCTATAAATACAACTGCTCATAGCTGTTAGAACAAGTTGTAGGAGGGTGGGGGGGGAAAAATGAGAGAGAAAGCCAGGGGATTGGGAGAAAGCATTTAATGCTGCCTAGGGAATACGATGGAATTTTGAACAGATATTGTTGCGGACTAACAGCATGCCTGATTGCACTTGAGTTGAATCGCTGAGAAGCAGCCTCATGTCTGTACTGTACTGCTTTTAAGGCTGAAGGAAGAATGGGGAAACAGGAATGGATTTTTGCACAGTATTTCTTCATAGGAGGAAAATATAAAGATGGTGGTATGTAACTTGTATCTTATTGTTTTTAAGAAGAATTTAATCCAGGTACGTATCTTCTTCATATTTTTGTAGCTAGTCTGCATACGTTGTTCTGTTTCCTTTGTTTCCTTCCCTTATTTTCATTCTGAGTGTACCTCCTGCTGTTCTAGCTAATGGGATGCATTGATTTGGAACTGATTTTCTTTGTAATGCTACAATGTTGATGAAACTGTCAGGTCTGGTAGAGTAAAGAATCAACAATTCTTTAGGAAGTCTGTGTGTGGGTTTGGGCAGGGGGAGTCTCATTTTGCAATGTTGGTAAGTTCACAGTGTAGAATTAGTGCAGCGTTTGATTAAAAATGAGTTGGAACATTTTAAATGATAAAAAAACTACGTTAAATAATTCAAATATGGATACGTGGTGAAAACATTGTTTGTTTTGCTTATATCCCTTCATACTTTTTTCCTAGTTCATCACAGGATTAGTAATAAATTGAGCTTTACAGATGCTTATGTATTTCTGGGTCTTGATTAATCTTCAAGATGAACACCCTGCAGCTTGTCTTTGAAAAGACAGCTTGCTCAGAATACATGCTTAATTCTGCTCCAAAGCTACACCAGCCTGTTAGAATACCTTTCCTTATCTAGTGTCCAAGCCACAGGCTAAGAAAATGTAAAGCTGTTTAATACTTTTTTTGTACATCATTAAGTACACATTAATGTTCTGTCTCTGGCCGTCTTAAAGGTTGACTTACAGAAACAGAAAGTGTTTTCTTACTGAGAGACTTGTGATGCATTTTGTAGTAAGTAGGTAGAAGAACTATAAAAATATAAAAAATTCAATTGTATTAATTAAACTTCAACTTTCTTTAATCCTACGTGTCCTATTGCATTTCTGTCTAATAGACCAATTACATATAGTGAAATAGAAATACAATATAAAACAATGTCTTTAAACTAAGAACATGAATGTGTTTTAATAAATGTCTAGTAGGGAAAAAAAGCATACTAAAAACATTTAGGAATAAAATAATGCTTGTATGATTGCTTAGAAGTCCTGAGATATCTTAAAACATTCTCTCAAAGTATTCTGTTACGTTGGTAATTTGGCTGCAGGCTGTTTCAACAGTAATTTTCTATAATATCTTGATACAGAATGGGTTAATATGAGTTGTGACCTCTTAATATTGGAGTTAACCTTTAGCTGACAGGAATTATTGTGCCTTGAAAGAATTCTGTGGTGTTGCACTAAATTGCTTTCTGATGTGAAAATTAACTGTTCATCGTAAAGATCTTATCATTTTTCACAGAGGAAGTAAAGGTGCAATGCTTGTATCCTAAATGCAGCGATTACATAAATAATGCCTTTAGTGTAATAAGCAACAGTGATTTGACAATCAATAGCAAACAAATGAAATGAAAATTTGAAGTTATTTGAAACATCTGACTGTTCTGAAATTAGTGTTAATTCTTACCTTGTATACAATCAATGTACGGAGGAAAGTGTCGAGAGGACAGTGCTGAGGCTTGAAAGTGTCAAAACAATTTTTATTAACTGTTATTTTTTCATAGAGATTATGTTGAAGAATAGTCTCAAAGACACATTGCATAAAGAAACAAGCCGTAATACATATTTTTTTCAGTGGAATTTACACAACCTGCAGTTGTTTAAAGGTCTTCTGACACTACACTATTTACTTGATCCTGCACTGATGTCAACACAGCATTGTTATAATGGCTATATATGAGTGTGGGGGCGCTGGGGAAGTCGCAGGTGAAGCACTGAGACTCCAGAGCATTATCAAGCTGGAAGAGAAGGCAGATAGCTCAGAGTATCTCCCAGTTCATAAAAGTATCAAAGAAGGCTGAAAATTCCCAATTTTCCTTTAACTGTAGTGCTGTGAAAATCTAGGAAGAATGAAGTAGTAGATTGTCTCATGAAACCATTGCTGCAAAACAGAAGCTTTGAAGTATAAAAATTCTTTGGCACCTAAGAAGGTTGTCGTGCAGGTTTTGTTTTTATCACCTATGTCATTAATTCGTAGCTCTAAAGTAGGGGTGGAAATCTAACTACTGCTCTACAGATGTCAGTATTTAGAAGGAAAGGAAGAGGATATGTTCCCTTATTAATTAATTTTTGTGGCCACATTTAGAAACTTGGTTTATGTTTACCATTCCTGGTAGTGAGCATCAGATCAGGTGTTTGGCAAGCTCAGCTCATGTTTGCGTCTGCTCTCTCTGGTGTATGCTAGGTAGTGTATGCTGTCAACAGCAGCTGTGGTGGTTTAAGTTAGTGACCTTTTTCAAATGTAAAAAACACAAATGGTTGCTACTTTTCACCAAGTGAAATATCTTTATTAAAAGCTATTTCATACAGTGTATTATAAAAGTATACCTAGTTACACTATCAGTATATTTTAGGAAATACTTAAATATTTTTGTGGTAGAAGTCAGTTTACATGTTGCATTATTTCACAGATACTTTTTGTAAGTGGCTTTAAACAGCAAGAGCAAAGGAGAAAAGAAAAAAGGAACACCAACCACCCTATGAAAAAATCCTCCAAAACAAATGAAATAAATCAGCACTGTTTAAAATTATCCATACGATATGGATTGATTTAGGTCAAAGATGATCCAAAGCTCCATGGCAGAGTCTGCCCACAAGGGATCTAATTCATGGCAGAGAATTGCCTGTCCCAGAGCTCTTGCCTGTACAGTTAGAGGATTGAAGATCTATACCTGTGAGAAAGTGACTAATATGCCCATATTGACTTAGTAATACAGTTATTCCAATAATCTTAACAAATAACTTTCATTTTTAGGTTTTCTGTTCCTTCTGTAGCCTGCACTTAAACAGGAACAAGTTATTAAATACAATTGTCCATAAAGCTTTCCAGTTCCTGACATGAAAATATTGACTAAAATAAGATCAGGTAGGACAACATAATATTGTACAGCTGTAAAAAGGGGAGAAAGAACTTCAAGGCTCTGTTCTTCTTCTTTTTATACTATACTGTCTTTTATTCTTTTTTTCTACTTAAAAAAAAAAAAAAAATGAATTAAAGGAAAAGAGTTGGGCAGATAATATTGAAGCTGTGTTCCAATCATGTGCAGTCTACTTCTTAACTCTTGTGTGCATTAATATATTCAACTACACTAAAATAAGTAGTCAACTTTCCTCCAGATGGAGCCCATTTTAACTTCAGGAATGTGTTCAGCATCTTTTTTACATTTAAATATTATTCTATCATATTGCATAAATCTTTCTTTTGTAGGTGTAGTTAAGTCATTGTCTTGTAATGAAGTAGTTTTGAATATATATTGATTCAAACATCATTTTCATGTTTGTGATATGAATACCATACTACACATTTCTTTCTCAGAAGAAAACTTATCAGAGAAATGCAAAAAACATGAATACACAAAGCTGTGGAGAAAAGTGCAACTTAAAAGCAAAATAAAAATCCCACCTCTTTGGATGAGTTTCATGCTTAATTGTATTGGTTACATGTCCTGTAATAGAATAGTAACGTGGCTGGTTAGATGGTGATTAGATACAGAGATAGCTGGATCCATAAAGAAATATCCGTGGATAAACAATATATAGTGAATTTCAAAATGGTATAAAGGACAAGAGGAATAGCTTTTTAGCCAAATGAAGTGAGTGCGACTCTTTGCCATTATTGATATTAGAACATTATTATGTATTTCACATTATCCAGCTAGCTTTCTAATGTTCGTAGAAGGATGTTGTGAAGCTTCAAGCCAAGGTATATATGGCATATGTCACAGCTTCTGTGGCTGCTTTCTGACAGCCAGTTCGTTTTCTTTCTACTCCATTAGGACTGATGTTGTGATTGATATTGTCCAGCTAAGATTATTTTGTCATATTGGTATAGGATAAGCAAGTCTGCATCCAGCTGAGGCATAAATTTTGTGTTCTGGTACCAATCCACACTCTCATTTGAATAGTGGGGAGAAAATCTCTGGGCTGAACGCTGCTGAGAAATTCCTGAAACGAAGGAGATTCCAATAAATCCAAAAGATTTATTGTTGTTAAGCCTCTCTTTGCCACGGTGTGCATGCAGGTCAGCTACATATCATACAGCATTAGCATCCGTATTGCTTTATCTTGAGAGATTCACCAATAACACAAATCATAAATGTCAGTATTTAAGAAGAATATAAGAAGAATTTAGAAGGAATGTAATGCAACAAATAATAGTTTCAAATTAAATTCTTACGAATTGTCATCTGAGATGCTTTTCAGTGCAATGTTATGGTTATCGTAAATTAATAAAACAATCTGGTGGCTATAAAATTTTTAGTGTAGGTTTCACCTAGCAGACATAAATACATTGATTGAAGTACAGTTATGTCAGAGTAGCCTTATTCCCAGGAGACTACTAAAAACCATACTTGATAAATCTGTAGGTCTGAACTACGGTTATCCTGCTATTGATTTCTTGTGTTCCTGAAAGTAACAAAGACTGCTTTGACCTTAGTTTCTGTAGCTACAAAGATAATATTTTTAGATTTTGTTTGTGATTATTTCTTAGAAGCATTTTATGTATCCCCAATGGTTACCTTGGCCTATAGGCAATACTGACTGCTTTGTTAGCAATGCAAAGTGGCATTGCTGACAAAAAGGGTTTTTGTTTTATTTTTTGCCTCTACTGTCTCAGTGTTGTGATCACCAACTGCTATGTGCCTTTTTAAAGAGGAGAGTTACTACTTCTCTGCCCTCTTCCAAATACGTACAGGCCCCTTGTAGCTGTGTAAAGCTGTAAAAGTTAAGTAGAGCTAAGGTCTTGTCTGTTTCTTGCTTCTAGTGGGAACGTTCCTAATCCACAAACCTATATCTGATTGGAAGAGGGATGCTACTGTACGTCTTCATTTATTGTAATGCAGCAGAATGTCAGCAGTGTTCTACTTATTTGTTTTGATTTGATAAAAATGGAAAAGTAAATCTCATAATCTATGAGGATCTCATGTTTGGACTTGTGACCAAATACACTGCTTGCATTCTTTAATACTGTTATTTTAACTGATCCCCCGTGTCTCTTCAATCTGATGCATAAGTTTTAGCTTTGGGAATAAGGCTGTTTATACCTGATGCTTCCAGCTGAAGAGCTGGACATTACCTTACTATTAACAATGTTCTTAGAATCAATTCAAATTTCAAAATCTAGATGAATGATAATAGCTTAAATTCAGACTTTCTAAAGGGAAAATATGGAAGAAAATGTCCTTGTCCTTTTTTTGCTGTTGTTACTGAAGGAACACGTTAATGACTTCATTTCTAATATCACAGTCTATATAAATTTCCAGTTTCCTGATCTAGCATTGTTGTTATACTTCTGTTAACTAACTTTACTGCTATAATGATTAAATATATGAGAATGAATTCTTCTGGTTGGACTGATTTAATGGAACCCCTCTGTGATCAACTTTATCATATATGTTGGTTTATTGTAGTAACAAGCAGAAAGAGACTGAAAAATAGATTCACGTTGATTCATTAGAAAATTACTGAATGACAATTTGCAGCTCTTCCAAACAATTCTTTGTTCTACATGCCTCGCAAATGACTGTTCCTTATTTCTCAGTGTTAACCTCCCTTAGTGCACTCATTTAAAATAGAAGTATGGTAATCTTTTCTTGACTAAAATAAATCTTGATTCAATGTAGGGAAACCTTTTTAGAAAACTAGTATTTAACAGAGCAGTGATAGGTTGTAAACTGAAAAATGGATCATATGACTAATAAAAGTGAAAATGCAACTTGCATGAGGGAACATAAGTCTGCTCAATATAGCAGATGTATGTGCATAACAGTACAACGTTTAATTTACAAGTATTTTAAATTGTCTCTGATAAAGAGTATAGGTCAGGCATTGGATAAAAGTGTGGCTGGCTATGAAAGCAAGGTTCTTCTACGAAGAAGTGATTAAACCTCATTTAAAATGAGTAAAATTTCAAATTACAATGATTACTTCATTGCTTCTTGTTGCTTTCTAGGGCGAGACAATAAGTAAGCCTGCTAGCTTGTTTATACGTTGTTGATATCTTTTCAAGGAAGTCTGAGTGACCTGAGAGAATTTTCTATAAGAGTGCACTTAAAATGCTGTCAGTTGTTTGGGTGGAGGAGGCAGGCAGTCACTTCCAATCTTGTTCAAGAAATGGTTAGAAAAATTCAGTGTAAACTTAACTTTTTCTACTTCTAGAATTATGCCTTTGAGAAGTGTCCCAGGATAGTTCAACCCTCTAATAATATGTGAAAGCTAGAGAGGATTAGCTATAGAGAGGGGAGAGTTATCATATTCTGAGATGCCGTTTGCATGCCTTAAAAGTTGTATGCCCCTGCACTGAGCCAGCACTTCTCTTCCAAACATTTATTGTCCTTATGTGACTTTTAATACTTGGAAATCAGGCATAAACCTGAAAGAAGAAAAAAGTCATCAAAGCTATGTATGTTGAAGGATACTTCATTTTCCACAAATATTTTAGCTTTCATGAAACAAAAGCCAGCAACTTTAGAAAGGGTGAAGACTATTGTATATTATTTTTGTTCGCTTTTGCTCTGCTTCGTAATTTAGTTATTAACTGGATAAGAAATATCTTCTTGCATCCACTGTTCTAGCACTCCGTATACCAACCAGACTTTTATCAGTTTGGTTTATCAGCTTGAATCAATTAAACACAATGCATCTTCCTGTTACTGCTTGAATAACTAGCTAAGGTACCATAAGGAATATAATTAATAATAAGCTCCATGAAGACAAGGCTTGTAATAAAGATGCTGTATGCTAAGGCATGTGAATGCTCTGTAATGCTTCGTACATTACCATGCCATTTGCAGACTTGAAGGAGAATTCATAACTTATATCCTGTACCCCTACTATGCTGCCACAAAATAAGTTTCAAACTTTGCGTAGCCTGTATTTATATAAACTTCTTATTCTGCCAAAGAATTTTTAGCTGGTTAAGAAACTGAAATAATCATTTTAAGAATTACTATTTTGAATTTTTTTCTAAGCTACTTGTCTTGATTTATCCTGAAGCTATGAGTATTATGTGCTGAACAAAAAAGCAAACAAAAAAACACAACACAAGAACATCTGTAGGTCCATCTATAGGTCATTAAAATGTATTGACTGCATTTTTTTATGGAATAGTATCTTCTCTGCAATGGGAAAGCAAGCTTCCAGGTATCTTCTTGAATCTTTTCTAATGTTTCTTCAGAACAAACTGCTTTCCTGCTATAATGCCACCCGTTTTTATCCTGAGACTTGTGAACCATGTTTGTTTCTCTCTCACTTACTTATACGTACTTAATTTTTTTCCCCCATGACCAGTGCAGTTTAAAACTTAGTAACTAAATGAGATTGTTCCATCAGTTCAGCTTACTATTGTCTTTTACTTTCTTTTGTGGATTCTTTTTTTCCTTCTTGGCAAAAAGAAACCTAGAATGCAAACGCATTCAAAGTTCTGGCCTACTGTGATACATTAGTTTGGCAAAAAGCACAAGGCAACCATTTCTCAGACCATGTCATGTGTACACACCAATCTAAAAAGAAAACAGTACTAAAAGGAATTTTTTCTATTTTCTATTTTACTGGCTAGGAACAACTTATTAACCTGTCTTTTTTTTTTTTTTTTTTTTTTACCTTGCTGTTCATCATATAGCTATAAATTGAAATGTCATTACTCTGGGAGAAAAGCAGACAACATTAACATCAATTATCTCAGTAAATCACTGCAGAAATGTCTATAAACATACCTAATTCATTTATTTTAAACTCATTTGCTAAGAACCACTTTCAGCTTCAATATTTAAGTTATTTTCAGACAATTGTGGAGAAAGTATAGATAAATACTTACTTGCATTGTAGCCCAGTTAACGTTAGTGTTATTGAATGCTACTTGTGTGGCAGCCATAGTAACATAATTCCCTCCTTTTTAGACACTTCAAGATGCCACGCGCAGGAGAGTGAGATTATACAAGACAGACAAAAGGCCCTCAGGATTTTGTTTCTAACAAGAACATATGGCTTTTTGGTTGGGGGTTGTGGTAATTCTTGTTGGTTTCCTTTTCCTGTGAAGTGATACCAAAGCATCAGTAGTCTACAAGTCTAAAGTCTCTGTTGATGAAATACTGATGTTCCTGCTGGAGATGCAAATATTTGGCTGGATCCATAATTATGTCTTGTGGAAACGTATCTATATAAATTACACTCCATGGTTTCCTCCTGCTTAAAGAGCCTGATCCCATCTTACATATATAAGATTTGCAAAGGAATGTTTACAAAGAAATTGGGAAATAGTACAAAAAGGAAAGAGAGTTGTCAGAGCAAAAGGGAACAAGATTTAACTCCAACTGGACAAACAAAGAATCCAAAATTTTCAAATACTTTAAAAAGCACCGTTAAAAAGATTGCTAAGTGTCCATCTGCTCGCAACTTATCAACTGAAGAAGAGGAAAGTAATAGAGAATTTTCTCTTTCTCCGACATTCAGTTACAGAGTTGCTATTGCCAATGGACTGCAAAAGCATGTTTTTGTAACAAACAGTAATAATGAAGATTTAACACAAGATCTGTCTTCAAATGATAGTTCATATTCTGATTCATTAAGTGAGGTAAAAAGTAATAGCAAGAAAAACGAGTGCTTTTCACACACAATGCCTGTGAGACGCAACAGAAAGAGTTTAAGCAGCCTTGCGGCATCTGATGGAAGTTCTGATGGAGAACGTACTTTACATACACTGAAGCTTGGAGCTCTACGCAAACTGAGGAAATGGAAGAAGAGTCAAGAATGTGTCTCATCAGACTCTGAACTAAGTACATGGAAGAAAACATGGGGCTTGAGAAGTAAATCTCTAGATAGAACTGGCCGTCACCCGAAATCAAATACTCTTGAACCTGGCTTCAGTTCAACGGGTTGTATTAGCCAAACCCATGATGTCATGGAAATGATCTTTAAAGAGCTTCAGGGAATAAGCCAAATAGAAACAGAACTTTCTGAACTACGAGGGCATGTAAATGCTCTGAAACAATCAATTGATGAAATTTCCAGTAGTGTAGAAGTGGTGCAAAATGAAATTGAACAATTGCGAACTGGATTTGTACAATCCAGAAGAGAAACTCGAGACATACATGATTACATTAAGCAGATAGGCCATCCCGGAAACAAAGCAAGTCTTAGGTTTCTAAACGTGCCTGAAGAGAGACTTGAAAAAACTGAAAATATAGTTTACAAAATACTAATAGAAAAAATGGGGTTCTCAGAGGCACACAGCACTATTAAAATTGAGTTTGCCCAGAGACTGGGGCAACAAAGAGACTGTCCAAATGCAAAGCCAAGACCCATTCTTGTTTACTTTGAGTCATCACAACAGAGAGATTTGCTTTTAAAAAAGTCTTATAAACTTAAGGGAACTGGTATTGGAATTTCTACAGATGTTTTTTCACATGACATAAAAGAGAAAAAAGAAAGAGGGTTGCCTTCTTCTCAAACTTATGAGAGTATGGATATGAAGATTTTACCTGTGGAGACAAAAACTAAAATGCATGACTGGGAGTCACCTGACAGCGATAAAGACATGGAATCAGATATAAATAAGAACAGTTATGCAAAGGTATCTAAATCAGCACTTCAAATAAAAGCAAGCACTACAAAGGGGAATGTTGAGTCCCCAGATCATAAAGACCTTAATAGAACTGCTGATAATAACACCTTTTCAAACAGAAGAAATTATGACAGTCAGTCACCAGAATTTGACAACGTGGAAAAGCAACCAAAGATGTATTATTCAGACATGACTCCTCTATGGCATTTGCAGAATGACTTTGCTGCACCTAAACTTAGCCGTTCAGAGTCAGATTTCTCAAAATTGTGTCAGTCCTACTCTGAAGATTTTTCAGAAAATCAGTATTTTAGCAAAGCAAACGGTAGTTCATTGTTGTCTTCCTCAGATCGAGAACTTTGGCAGCGAAGGCAAGATGATTCTGCCAACTGGTATGGCAGTTCTCAGGAACAGACTTTTGCACAGGATGCACAACAGTATCCAGAGCAAAATGAAGTAGAGAATACTGAAACTGTTGACAGTGGATTAAGCAATGGAATAATGTGTGTATCTAGAGACAGAAGCCGCTATAGTGATTCTCAGCTTTCTTTACATGATGACTTTTCACCGTGGAAAGATTGGAATCAGTTGGAACAAGGGGCAGATTTGGGCCTAGACTCATCTACACAAGAAGTTTTTGTGTATGATATGAGCAGCCCTTCAGATCAGCAGACAGATTTTGGAAAGTGCCAAAGTTCTGACCTACAGTATGATACTGAAAGCTATGATTATACCCTTGACGGAACTTCCCCATCATGTGCAGGCCTTGATAGCGAATCACAAAGTCAGTGGACTGGTCAATATGACGATTATCAGGAAACAAATTCTAAATCACCTTATCAGAATCAAAATCGTTTGCCTATGATGTACCGAAGTCAGAGTGAACTACCAAGTGATGACTCAGAAGAAGCAGCCCCTAAGTCGTGGCACAGTAGATTAAGCATAGACCTTTCTGATAAGACTTTTAGCTTTCCTAAATTTGGATCTACACTTCAACGTGCTAAGTCAGCATTAGAAGTTGTCTGGAATAAAAGTACACAAAGTTTAAGTGGATACGAAGACAGTGGATCGTCTTTCATGGGAAGATTTAGAACTTTGTCTCAGTCTACTGCAAATGAATCTAGCACAACACTAGATTCTGATGTTTATGCTGAGCCTTATTACTACAAAGCAGATTATGAAGAAGATTTAATTGAACCACCTGGTGAGAATGAAACAGACTATGTTGAAGTAATGGAACAAGTCCTTGCTAAACTAGAAAATAGAACAAACAGTAGTGAAACAAGTGAGCAGGTCCAAGAATATGAACTGGGACAACCTCCACGTGAAAGTCCTTATACAATACTTCCAGAGGAACAGTATGATGGACAGTTTGATGGTTTGGTCAGCGAGGAAGTTCTGGAAGTTGAAAGTGAGATGGATGCTCAAATGGATGCTCACATGGAAATAAGGGAAGATGAAAACCAGAATGTCCAAGAGATGCTTACTGAAGCTCCAAAGAAAAAAAGAATACGACCGTCATTCAAAGAAGCTGCTTTAAAAGCATACAAGAAACAAATGAATGACTTGGAAGACCAAATTCTTTCTGGAGGTAAATTTAATATTTTTTATATTGTATTTTAGCAAAATGTTGTTCTTGTTAGAATTGGTTATTAATTTCCGTATGGTATCCAATCCTGCTTCAGTTGACATTTGTGACAGAAGTTCTGCTTATTTCTGGTTTGGTTTATAAGGTGAAGCAGTCCCGTGGAATTCAAAAAGCTATAATTATCCAATTTTCAGAGTACATTCATTCAAACATATATTTATGAGCAATTGCAGTGCTTCTAATTTGCTACTTGAAAATAAAAATTTCACAAGACTTACAAAAAGAACCAGTTTAATATTCTTGATACAATTGCAGTCACAGGAGCAAAACATAGCATTCAGTGTTTCTTAACAGTTTTAAGATGCATCTGTTTCTGTATTCATCCTGATAAGTAGTGGTCCTCATTCTGTATGCAACATGTGCTCTCCAAAGCACATAACAAGGTACAAGTCAAATCTGATGTAAGTTCTGTCCTTAATTATACTGGCAAAATACCCTTAAATGAGTGATTTGTCCTGAAAAAAAAAAAAAAAAGGGGGGCGGGGGGGAGGAGAAAGGATTTGAAAGAGGGAGGAAGCATAACAGGTATCCATGTATAAGAATGTGTGCAGGAAATGAATTTAACTTATGGAGGCTGATAGAGATATTTGTTACAATCTTAACTTCCCTGTGAACAGACTTCAAAGCAGACAGCCATATGCATAATTTTAACACTTCTAGTAATACACCAAGTATAATGATCTTCAGTGTTAGCCTACACAAATTGTAATGTTATAATATTACTTGCTCTTTTAATTGGAATCACATAATTACTATAGCTAGCCAGATGGTAGTTGTCATCTTGTCTGAATCTTTGCTTTCTTTATCAACCTTGCAAAAGTATTCATCTGATACATTCATATTAAAGATGAAGAATTCTGCTTCTGGCTAAAGATTGTTGTAGTAGTAATTAGCATCCAAATCTTGAGGTACCATGGCATTTATTTTGTAAATGAACAAGCACTTCATGATAAAATTAGAGTGAAATTGGAAGTGTGTTCTACAAAAAATGACTAATTTGAAAGTCTATATTAAAGTCTGTTTTTATATTCAAACAGTGTAACAAAATTGTTAGGTATGTGTTTTGTGGATGCAGCTTTATGGTGTTGTATATATATGTATATATAGTATTATATAATATATACAGTATGATATTATGTCTTGTGTGGCCAGTCCTTTTTTAATTCCTTTAACCCAGCAAGTGAAAGAACTCTTTCAGTCTCTTACTCTACTGTCATTTTTTTCTTCTGAACTACTGAAGTTTTTCTTACAGTATACTTACAGAGAAGACAACCAACCCCAAATCCTGTTCATAAAAGTGCACTGTTAGATGTACACTACAGGATTTAGTTTTTGCAGTGTTATAAGTTGTCATACTAGAACCTGAACCTTTTTTCCACTGAAATAAAGGTTAAAGGGAATTTACTGAAAGACAGCTACAATAGTACTTCTTAGATTATCCAGACAATGACATGCATTGATTTTTTGTTTTATTTTGTTTTATTTAGTGGCAGATCTGTTTTCTCTTCACGCTTTATTTTCCTGACAATTTTTTTCGACTCACTGGTCTCTGACTGGTTTGTTAAAAATATGCTTTCATGTCTTGTAGTATGTATGGTGGTACTTACTTACAGTATAGTCTGTCATGTTTTATGCCTAAATACACAAACTGTACAGTTTGTAGCCTCTAAGGTTTTCTACTCTGTCCATTCTCTTTGCAAGTGGGTTCATGCCTTTGGAGGTAGAATTGGAGAGTAAACGGGCTAGATGACAGTGAACAATACCAGAACTGTTTAGTGGTGTGATTCAATTTTTGTTGAAAATTATTGCCTATTTTTTTAGTGACTTGTTTCATTCGTCAATGTAGGCAAGGAAGGGAGGATAGTAAGCAATCTGGACAAGAAGAAGCATAGCTTGATAATATCATAGTGTCATTTCTCCAATCTAGTATTAAAAGAAAAAAAATTTAGAATCTTTTCATCTTGTAACACTTGAGGTAAGGTCAATTAAACTTTGGTATGTAAATAATGTATGAGTGCACAAGAGTCCTATTGGATAGCCCTCATCTGTGCTGCTAGCGGAAAAGAAAAAATATGTTATGGGCTGATTGCTTATGTATTATTTATTGCAACTTGGTTTTGGAGGCATACTGGAGTGAGTAATAGGATATGAGGGTGAGAGGAAACATGAGCAACATAGAAATAAACCTAGGATTTAAAGTTTTGTAAGGACATAGGAACATTGTAATTGTGTGAATATTAATTTTGGAAAAGAGTATCAGAAATATTTGTAAGTGGTCTGGTTTTCTGTGCACCATAATCAAGAAAAACCTTTTCTTTATTCGTTCCAGTCTTCGCTTGTTACTTTCTCTCTTTTTAGTTTTTTCCCTATTAGTGTCTTTCATTCCATTCCAATTTTGTTCTCCTTATCTTTTGTAGATGCCTTAGATAAGTTTATCTCCTGATGAAACTATCATTCTGGCTAAGCTTCCTGACTCTTGCAAGTCACTTCCAATGACAATACAGACTTCTGTCTGTGAAGGGTAATTTACAACTAGTAGCTTCATGATCTTGTTGATGAAGATCTTGTTAATCATTTGGTGGCTGGACAGGTTTTAGTAAGCCTTTGGTCTAGATGTTTGTTTATTATTTTAAGATGGGTGAATGCAATCCTACCCTATGCATACATATATTAGCAAGTCAGATTGCAGTGGCCAGGAACAGGAGTTGTCTTAAAATTGTATGACAGCTGCTTTTCTTGTTGTTTTATAGGAAGAGATTTGCATTATCTTTTTTGGTCTCTTACTAGAAAACTGAATTTACAGAAATTAGGATCAATAAAAGCCTCATTTTGTGTAGAGAAGGGTGCTTATATTTTTCCTCCTTCCTTTGTAGAAGGAAATGTTAAGGCTTGAAACTGTGGTCATTTGGTTGCAGATTAAGAAAAGCTGTCAGTAAAAGAAGTATGTAATTTACATACATTCCAAACTCTGGCAATTTCAACTACGCTATCTGGAAACGAGTGTATACTTTCTTATTTGGAAATATGAACAGTATGTATTAGATTATTTTCCCAAACAGTGTAGGCTTTAGAAAAGTAATCTAGTCTCGTCGTACTCTGTGTTTTTGTTTTTTTTTTTTTCCTTTTCCATCTTACCTCCACTTATTTTTACTGTACTCGTGAAGGTACGCACATTTATTATTAACTGACAACGTTAATGTATCAGTTTTGCTGTATGAATATGAATCTTGGATTTGGACTTCACAAGATCACTGCTGTGATTCACATGAAAATGAGTTAAAATACTGTTAATTGTTTGAACTTTTTGTGCGTGTTTTCTTGATTGTTTTGTTTGGTTTAAGAATAAAGTTTATTCTCAGTCAACTGATGTAGATTGTGTAGGAGAAGGCTTTCTAGTAGGATGGAGAAATTCTGGTTTGGTGTATAAAATAACACAACAATCAATGCTAATAGAATGTGTTTATCTGTGTGTATTATGCCAAAATGAGCTGCTAATTCTTTGACCAGCAGAAAGTTTAAGTACCATCAGTATTGTTCATACCATAGTGAAACAAATGTCATTTGTGGGGGACTTTTGCCCATTTTACTCAGTCTTTTTTTGCTGTAACAGAAGTAACAGTTTGGAATCTTCAAAATCTTTCAGTTGCTCTGTTGTTATTACCTTCTCATCTCTTCAAGTATTTTGTTGCTTAAAAATATAAATATAAATAATAATATAACCTTGAGTTTATAGCTATCCTGTTTAGTTAAAGGTGTTGAGATGCCACTGAAGACTTAGATGTAATTAAATCCAAACAAGCTGCATTGAGCTAATCTCCGCTACCGTAAATCTTACAAGAACAGAAGATAATTTAACATTATTTTTACCAACTTTAGAATTGATGTAGATTGATTAGTATTTGTGAAATTTCCCTGCATTTTTATTTAAACTGATTCAAAATAAAATTTTTAAGAGCTCAGAGAAAATCTAAGCATAAATACCAGTTCAAGCATTTGTTTACATTGATTCTGCTGAGGAAATGAGGACAAATTAATATTGTATTATCCAGATTAAGAAATACTTTCTCTTTTTATCTAAAATATTTTAACTTTTTTTTTTTTTTTAGAGAACTGTATTTTAGAAGCAAAAAAACTGCATACTTCTATAAAACAGTGGTAGGATAAAGGAATTTTGTTAAAACAACTGACTGAAAAGTATCTAGATGTATATTTTGAAAAAGTATAATGTCTTAGAAGTCATCAGTTCATAAATATGCTCAAACCTTTTTCTGACCTATTGAGAAAGCAGAATATTGCAATAAAGTAAAAAGCTGGAGAGGTTTTCTCTTTTGCTGCCTAAGAATTTTGACTACTTTCATGCAAGAGGTGCCCAGCTTTCTCTTTATTCACATTTTCCAGGTGATCTGTAGAAAATCCACAGAATTTCTCTTCGTACCTGCTCTGATGTGCAGACAGTATTCAAAAGATGGCTCGCATGATCAGAAATTTTGGTAAACTTAAAAATAAGGATAGAGCTTACTGATAAACATATGTGGGGTAAAAACAAGATGCACGTACACTTCTTAATTTTTACAAGTTTATTTCCTGTACTGGCCTAGCATGAAGTTCTTATTCATTCTGCTTCAATTTTACTAATTTTCATGTTAAAATCCACAAAAATAACAGATTTTTCAGGAAGCCCTGAAAAATAGCCTTGTCTTCTATAGTTGCGTTGCTGATAGAGATGTTTATAAATGTCCTTGACACTCTCTAAAATTAAGTGAATGGTGTATAAAATATTAAATACAGGAGGGAGGAAGAAAAAAGAGACCATTGTAAATGGAGGACTAATCAAGTAGTAGCAGACAACAAGCTACCAACTGGTAGCTGGTAGCTTCTCTGCAGTTGACTAATGAAGATAGTTATATTTAAATTTTTTCTTTTTCTGGCTCTCCAATTTTGTTTACTCATACTGTGATTCCAAATACAGGGAAAACCATTTCAGCTGATGTTTTTACAGGACTAGTGCCAAAGCATGTGAAGCATGCAAAGAATATTTTGAATTCTTTCAAATGTTTGAAACCTATTCCAGTTCAATATCTCCTACAACCTGTGTAAACTTCTGTTCAATTAAGTTGCTACTGAGAACGTAGCCTGAAATTTACTTACATGATGTAGTTTAATAATCCACAGAATTCTTCTACCCAAAGAATTATTCCCAAATATCACAGTGCAACTAAACATTATTTTCTATAATTTTTATCTTTACTCCATTTATCTTGTATGATAAACCGTATTAGCATTGAAGTAGTTCAAGTCTTTTTCTTCTCTCATTATTAGTTAAACAATGTTCCCACCAACAAATGAGCTTTCTTTATCTTATGTCAGTAAACAAAAATGGCTGATGTCACCACCTTACTCTGCTGGTGCTTGTACATTCACTCACGTTTTCTGCCTCTACTAAGTCTTGAAATTATTCTGACTTATCTAAAGTTTTCCACTTGATTTCAAACTTTTAAGGGTCATTTTTTAGACATTTGAGACTATTTAAAAAACATTCTTAAACTAAGCTAGGAAGCGAATACAAAGACATAGGAGAAGAAACAATCAACAACACTTATGAATGCCGTAGCCTGTGGAATGCACAAGATTGTTGTATAGTATTCCAAGCCAAATATATTGTGAATATGGTGGCTGTGTAGAATAATCAATTCTATATCAATATATAATCAATACATAATATCAATATTATATCAATACATAACCAGTGTTGATTTTGTAGACTTGGTTCCTTTTACAGTTATGATTTGTATTAAAAGAGATAAAATATTCCTCCTTATTCTCCACAGATTTTGTTTTACAATCCCTCTGCTTTTTGGATTTGGAAGAGTTCCTAAATGCACTCTGCATTTTACTGTAAGATCACTCTGACAAGAAGGAAAGCCCAGCTGAGGGCTTTCTTGTTTGTGAACACCAAATATTTAGAAACAGTAATATCATTCCACATATCACTATCAAGTAGTTCTTGACAAAGATTTATTCAGGAGATAAATTTGAGAAGTAAATAGTTGTATCCAGTAGCTCTTTGAGGATAAGTGAAGACAAGAGCCATTGTAAGTCTAACGCAACTCTATTTCTAAACACCAGAGATGTTTTTAAATCACGTCTTCTTGTTTCAAATTTTCAGACCAGCTTGTTTGTAAAGACACAGATGCAGTTTTTATCTTCACCAAGCTGACCTCCTGTTTTTGCTCTCGATGTATATGCTAGTAATTTTTCTACATCACTGCTAGTAAAGTGCTAGCAGCAATTCTTCCATTTCTCCTGTCAACCAAGTTTTATTCAAGTGTGACCTTCTCTCTGTCAGAAAAGCATCACTCATCTCATGTGATGTGTTAGCTTTGAGACTACCTTTCAAACATTGCACAGTATCTCTTCCTCAAATATACCTTAGCAATGCAGCATTCTCTAGGATCAGATTCTGTAATATTCTGTTCTGTACTGATAATTTCAGTTTTTCATTACCATATTTATTATATCAGCTTATCTTAATTTGTGTTATTATTTCAAACAATGTAGTGCACATCTTTTATTTTTGACACATCTTTTGCACATTTTTGCACATCTTTTATATTTTATTTGGACTTAGTTTTCATCATTAGTTTCCCTTTCTTAGCAGTTATATGCTACTTAGAATTGTCCAACTCAGACTATGCGCTGCTTCTGACTGGGTGATTTTAGACATGTTATTTCCACGGAACAGCTGTGTTGTTTTTTTTTAATCTATTTGAAGTATTTTGTCCAAAGGGTTTCCTTCCAGGAATAGCATAATTATCAGTCAGTTTGACGTTCTTGGAACAGTTTGCTAGAATTAAAGATTAAAATGTTACTTAAAAAGAATAATGAACTTTGTCATCTTCCAATTTAGTGTCATACAATTAAGCATAATTACAAGAGAGAAAAATTAAGATTGTATGCATAATAACATCTTGATCTTTCCTAATATTTTGATTTTTTTATGACCTTACTGCTGTTTTTGTGCTAGAGGGAGGAAGTTAAACTACGTTTTTGCAGTCATGAAAGTGTATTATGATATTCCACTGCTCAGAAAAGTGCAAAAATTAAATAATGCCACAAGGCTTGAAGGATCAATATGACTTAAATAATAATATAATCTTTTATAATTATAAATAATAATAATAATCTTTTAAACATTTTTAATGGAATTATTGCTAAAGGCAAACTGATCAGGTTGTTGTCTTGGGTGTATGTTTGATTTTCTGATTGTCTCATAAAAGATGAGTTTTAGATTAGAAATAAGGAAAAAATATTTATAGTGAGGGTAGTTGATGCTGGAATAGTTAAACTAGAAATGTTGCAATTCAGATCACTTGTTAATTTGAAAACAATTGATTACTGGAAAGCACAGCATTTATAAGATCTGTTGTTTTTCACACTGAGCTTGTGTAGTAATTATGCAGCACTCAGACACTTTTTGAAAGTTTTACCTGATCTGCTTCAAACAGTGTAAACAGATATATAGGCAGAAAGACACTTGTGGCCTCTTTTGAAGGAAAACCAAAAAGCTATTCTCACTTTCCCCTATCATGGGAATAGTTTACCACAATGGTACATTTTCAACAGAAATCAGTATTTGGTGGAGTTGCTGAAAATTATACAGCCTTTCAGTATTTTCTTATTGGCAGGATTTTAGCAAGTGATTATTCTGAATTTCTTGTTTACTCAAATCTTTGAGTCTGCTTGAGAAGCCTATGGAGTGATAGAGACAGGAGAAGGAATGAAGAATTAGAAGAGATTGAGAGGGTTAGAGATTGCGGTAGAGCTGTAGAGAATATTCTACCTCAGCAAGAAAAGCACCTGAAAATATGGATTGCAAAGTGTTCCTTAAGAGTATCCTCTCCTTTTTTTGTTGTTGTTATCAGCTATTAGGAATGCTGCATAGATCTGTGATAACAGATCGTGTGTTCTCTGCTGCAGTTAGTGATATTTTCCCTTTTCTTCTTTGTGTTAATTAAATTGTTGTCATTAGATAAATTTAAATGAAAAAGAGGGGCATTGTAGCACTGCGGTACCCTTAACCAAAGTTAAAGTAGGTTTTTCCTCTCGTTACCTAATTTACCTAATTATTATTGAGTTTGAAACTGTTAGACTAACAGAAATATAAATAAATGTTTTTTTGCCTTTTCTGTTTCATGTTTGTAAATGTAATTTTCACTAGTAAGTAGTTGGATGACCATTCTACTGCACAGTTGTATGTATATGGAATATACTGGGCAGAAATAATGTATTTTGAAACTGTTACTCCCTGAATTTTATTTCTAAACTTGGTAAAATTCCCTGCATAAATAACAGAGTGTATAACAAGAAGTGTATATTTGGGTATATAGTGAATCTTCACATAAAACATAGTATAAGTAGAGAGAAGCTAATTTAAATGAATTAAGAAACATCCCATAGGCTTAGCTAAATGAACCAGTGTCACACTGTTCTTAATACATTCATAAATTCTTTAATGTTTCTTGTTTGCCATGGGATGGGTAGGTGGAAGAGATGAGTTACATGAAGATAAGCTCTTTTAAGTAAATCACTGTCATTCTGCAGTATAATCAGAGATGTCTGCTTTCGTACCCTGAGACAAAAGTACATTCAGTGGTCTCTTACATAATCACAATTCACTTCCTATCTACATCAAAGAATGCTGCTGTCTGTTCTGGCAGTCTAATGACTACCAAAGTGAATTGCTTAGTGATTGCACACTTCTTAATTTGGTGCTCTCACACATAGAAAACATTTCCTTAGCTCAGGGTATGTTCAGAAGTAGCAATAAATGCTGAACTTTTCAGATCAATTTTATCTCTGAAGTTGCAGTCGATTCTCAAAATAAAATAAAAAGATGTCCTCAAAATTTGTTTTGAGGAACTTTGTGCCAGTTGCCTGCTTCACACAATTACTGTTGAAAAAGGAAATAGAAATGTATTTGAATTGAGAAATAAATACATCTTTTCTAAGTACCAACTGCAAAGAAGAACAAGTTAAAAAACCATTGTAGTACCTTGTTTCCCTTTCTAATTGTTGATTGTTACTCTCCTTCCTAGTTTTAGGAAAAAGCAAAATTAGGTTCCAGTAAAGGAAGTGTAGTGGATTTAGATGAAGCTGGCTGAAACCAAGGAGAGGTAAAGAAAATTTCCTATGTCCATCTCATGTTCCAAAACACAATATTCCATTTAATGTGGAATGCAAGTCTAAATATTTTTTTATTCTTAATATAACTTTCTGAACAAAAGCCATCTGAATTAAGCGTAGAACTCATCATGATTCTTTAGGCAGCTGGTAACAAAATTTCTGTGAACTGCAAACTCCTTAAGCAACTGCAAATTATTTAAAAGTTCCCTTTTCCACACACAATCCTAAAATTTATTATGAGTCGTTGAATATGAATATTTAGTTATTATTAGATAGATATTCTAGGAGGAAAATACAGATTGCATGAACAAATTATGCTGAGATTTCTTACCTTCCAAGTGTCTAGAACTTCCTGTCTTCTGTCTAAAACTTCCCTCAGTCCCAAAATTTCTCTTCACCTTCTGCACCATGCCTTTTCTGAGTTTGAGAATTACTTCCTTTTCTCTGATTCACCTGTCCAGATGCTGTTCCAATGCTTTGATATATTTCTTCTTTTATTTAGTCCCCATAATCACATATCCCCCCCCCCCCCCCCCCCCCCAAAAAAAATATTTTTCTTAAAAAAAAATAGAACTAAGAAATGATACTGTGTCCCCATTTGTATTTGGAAGAATGAATTTAGAAGGAATCACTTAATGGAAAGAAGATGCCATTTCTACATAAAGAACTTACTCTATTTTTACTAAATCACGGAAGATTTTGATGCTAGTAATAGTTATAATTTCATATTCTTTATAATGCATATTGCTTTTTTGTTTAAGACAGTAAGCAGTTCATTCTCTTAGACATGTTCTTTCTAAATGGATTGCTCACAACAGATTTGAAAGAAAAGCTAATATCTGCAGGCAAGCATAAGAAAAGGGCAAATTTTCTGGTGTTGCAATGGAGAAGGTCTGCTGCACAGTTAAATTTTCTGTGGGTTCATGTTTGGTATTGGCACACTGATAATATGTAGTAGCCTGATCTCTCAATTTTTTTTTTTAATAACACAAAATCAGATATATCTATCTGGTAAAAACACATTTCAAACAACTAACATCCAGTTTCTATTTTGCCCATTCTTGTGTACATGCTAGCCTTGACCATAAAGGTAGGGTTTCAAATTAGTAGCACTATAATAGGCAGTGCTAGTGGCACAACAGTGGCCTTTGATTTTGCTGGATTGTCAATGCTTTTAGGAGTATACACTTTCAAATCTGACAATACCTTTTAAATAAATATATACATGAATGTGTTGTTTCCTTATAGATAAATTGTTCTAAACCATAAAACGTGATGTGATTAACACAAAAATAATCATTATGTAACATACATATTTTGGGGTATCTCCAAATATCTAAAAATAGTTGAACTATTTTGAGAGCCTGTAGAAAATATGTACTCTGCTTGTGGAAGAAAAATGGAAAGCTCAGTAAAGTGACAAAACAATGAGGTTTTGCATATGTACTGTTCTATCTAAACAGAAGAGACAATTTATTGATGGAATATAGTACATAAAAATAATTTTAAATTTTCCTGTATTTCAAAATTGACAAAACAAAGTAAGGCCGTGCATCCCTGTCAATAAGTACTTTTTATGTGATAAGAAATGTGAATGCCTCGCAATTTATATTAAACAGTTCGTATACGTCATATCTTAAACTTGCACTGTTGTAATTCTTATGCAGTAAATCATAGCCTTTTTCATGGTAATTTTTATATCATTAAATGAGTAGTTGTAGTAGAACAAAGTGAAATTCAGGAGATATGTATATCCTTTCAGAGAAAGTCTTTACTTAATTTTGAAAATAGAGCATCATTTTTTAACACTTTCAGAGTATTTGCTTATTGGTACTAAGCACATATATATATATTAAAAAGCTAAAAATGCTGTGGAGAGGTGAGATTACAGAGATCATATGTTCTTTATACAGTCCTGCAGTATCAAACAGTGTCATCAGGTCTTAGCTGCAGAAAATATCTTTGAATTTCTTTACAATGTAGAGAGAGTGATTGGACTACACTGAAACAGCTGAACAAGGTGTTCATGCAGTTTGTTTCTGCACTAGCAGATAAAAACTATGACCGTTTTTTGTAGCATTAGATACTTTTTCAGAATCTGTTTTGTCTAACCTATATTTCCCTTCTCAATTCTCTTTCAGATAGCGGTTCTGTGGATGAAAAGGTTTAAAATCGTGTATTTGTGATAGGGATCATGCATTTTGTTGATACGTGTTTGTGACTTAGCTGAGCTGTTTTGTTCCTTCATTGTGAATTCAGTTGTGATATTTGCATGTTTTTTTTTCCATCTTTTCACTCTTTTGTTTTCCTTTGAGTGTATTGCATTATGAGCGGGATATCCCTCACTGTTGTGCTTGTTGTAATTGTGAACATAGGGGTCTGCTACTGTCAAACATTATATCTGAGATTTTTGCCTCAATTTATCATCTATGTTGCATACACTGTAAGACATGAAGAACAAGAATATTTGGGAAGTAATAGAAAATATTGCAGGTTCTCCCACTGTATGTCATTAAATGTTGAATGTGACTAAAATGTATTGAAAAGCAACAGTTAAAATAGCTTTGGCCTGGAGCTGACCCATCTAAACATATTTTCACAGTAGATGTTAATGTTTGTCACAGTTAAATTTTGTCCAAGACTGAGAGCAACTGAGTAACTGTGATTTTCTGCTTTTCTTTAAAGGCTCGGATAGTAAGTGGAAGTTCCTTGGATGCTTCCAAGCTATATGCAATCCAGGCATTTAGTGGGTAAGTACTATATGAATTTTTTTTATATCTGCAAAATAGTCTCATAACATTACTGTAATTTTTAAAGATTTGTTCTTATAAGAAAATTGTTTGTTTGTTTGTTTTAAATTCTATGAAGTCAAAATAAATTAATGAAATAATTCAACTGCAGAGGTCTATTTGAGGACAAAGGTTTTTGCCTCTTTGCTTACAAAGCTGTAGATTGATTTTGTGTCCCCATTTCAGTAAATGGGCCATAATGTAACGACATAGTCTAGCGTTTGAAGTTTGAATAGAAAAATGAAAAAAAATCTCTTTCAGTGACTGAAAGAGAATGAATGTGACATGAACTTGCAAGCTTTTGTTGTCTCCAGAAAGAGTTATCTTGAAGTCAGTCCTAGGGATCACTTCCTTCATATTTGGCACACCTTTTTATCATTTAATGTGGAGGTGTGTGTGTGTGTGTAAACTTATTGATAAAATTTATCTAATTTATTTAACTATTTAAAAGAGATATTATGTTTATTGGTGTGCTGTTTGCTGTAGTTACGTTACGAAGAGAACATGATGACATCACGTTATATAATTTATTTTTTTCACTTGAACATCTTAAAGACTTACTCAACAGAATTATACAACAGCATCTAGATACTCTGATGTGTTTCCACTTTGATTGCTATGGCTTTTTTTTCTCCTAAAAGTTCTTGATGGTGTTTATGTGCTTAATATAATTTGCAAGATGTTGTGGAGAGTGGTATGGTCATGGTAACTTTTGTACTTCTGACTAGATAACTTTGGGCAAGCCTAGGAGCACTGTCCAGTGGCTTAAATAGTTCTGCATAGCATGTCATATCTCCAAGCATTGCATTTTTACCTTTTCCAGACTGTAGAAACTTCTAGTGCCAGAGGTGACATTGTTCAGGATTAATGACTGAACTCGGTGTGAAAAAAAATTTTAATATTGTGAGAGATAATTGCTGATTTTTTTGATTAACTTGCTTTTTGACATTGGAAAAAAGTTGTAGCATACTTTTTTGGCTTGCAAAATGCACAGCCTGTTTGCTTTCACTTTCCTCAGCTGCAGTTTTCTCATAAGGCTGGAGAGAAGTCTGTCACAATTAGAACTATAGATTTTCACCTTATATATTGTCCAGCATTATTTATTACTGTGCCAAAACTACTTCTCCTTTTCTAAGTACTGTACTATTCTGAATCCTCGCAGCTCCCTTCATTTCAAAAACAGAAAAATATAACAGAAAAAAACAAACCAATATATGTGAATTTTTTTCCTGACTTCTAAATAAAAAGTTTTGGTATTCATATTCAAACGATATTGTCCATCAACAAGAAACTAGCAACATCAGAACAGCTTTCTCTTGTTTAGGCTACTGATTTGAAGACTTATTCATTAATGTATTAGCCTTGAAAACATTTACTAAAACTCGCTCTGTGTCAGTGTTCATCTAATTATTGCAATAGGATGTTCCATGGCTTTTAAGAGATTGCAGTTATGACAGCAAATTGCGATGCTAAACTTTCAGTTTGATGTATGTCTGTATATCTGGTGGCTTCTTTGTTGAAGCATCACACAAGCAGCTTGTGATATTTGTTACGAGTTTTTTCTTTTCGTGTTAACAGAAAAAGGTATATCCTTTTCTTTTTTTTTTTTTTTTGCTCTCCCACATTACTTTTTTTTTCACTTGTTAGCCTCTGATTGGAGTAACTGAGGATATGAGGCACTACAAAAAGTATTATACCTCACTAATGAGAAGCAGGAATCTTACATCTTGACTAAAGTAAGCTGTGGCTTAGTTAAACTAAGACAATTTGAAGCATTAGTTTGTAGGCCTAGCAAAAATGTTTTAGTCTGAAAAAAAATATTGCTGCATATTACTTTCAGCAGTTAGTTCTGAGAAGTTTGATGTGTAGGTCACAGCATAGCTTTGAGAACTGGAAGGAGAATATTTACTACCAAAACCAGTTCAAATTAAGGGAACAGAACTGAGAAACTGTCATTTATAGATAATTTAATCAATGCTGTTCAGTGCAGAATTGTTTGTTACGTCCAATGCTACAGTTCAAGAATGAGTAGAAATGGTGTTGTTTTGTTTCCCTGTGAAAAAATCAGATGAAAATTGTAATAACAAAGCTGGTTCCTAACTGTCTTGGATTTCTTGTCCATGCTTTTTAATGTCCCAGTTTAATCACTGCATGTGATTGGACTTCCATTGCTTAAGTTGTTAATTGTTTCTTAATATAACCAAAACCTTAATGAGAAAAAGTTCTATTTCATATGAACTTTCATTGTTTTTTCTTCTATAATCCACTTCTAGTTACTGTATTGCTTTTTATATATTGCCCCCTACATGAGCTAACTTAATAAGAATTAGTTCGTTCTCTCATGTTGCTTGCAACCTGCAAAAATGGTTTGTCCTTGTTCTTTGTTGGTTTAAAGGTTTGACACCTTGTTGCTGTGTAGATTAGGAATAGCGTTTCATAAGCAGACTCTGTCAGTGCAGATACTGACAATGAAACATTGATTTTATGGCTGCAGAAAGCTCTGTGACCATGCAGTTTAGCTGTGTGTTCCATTTTCTATTGCCAGTTACTTAATTTATTCGGGCAACTGTAATTATGTTGTAGGACCTAGAAAACTAACCTACAAGAATGTATAGAATCTGTATTCTAAAGTGTGTTGCACATTTGTAAAGCTAATGAAAGGACAAACATCCATCTTGTATGTATGACCTTCTGTCATTGACATGGACTTTTTAAACATAAATTGTTTTGTTTTTATTCACTCTGTTTCATTCGTAGGTGAAAAAGTTTAAACTATGAATCCTCTGAGGATAAAGTGTGTCAATTTCTTGTGTAGGCATCCTGTAACCAGAGCATAGGACCCCTTCAAATGACTGACAGTAGCTCAATACTAGATCATGTTCTTAGATTAAACTTTGCATCTTTTTCTGATAAAAATTGAGACTGGGCCTCTACCCCTTTTGCAAACCTATTTCATCAGCCCCCCTGAAAATGATGATACAATTTTCATTTAACTTCTCATTCAGGAGAAGAGTCACTGCAGTGGCGCTCTTTTAATTATACTTCCCATTCTACTCCTGCATTGAAAAATGAATCCTAAATGCTAGCATCCCTCAACCTGTTCACTGCTAGCATAACTGGCTGTAGCCTTAGCTGTAATTCGTTTTTTTCCTTTCCACTGACTTCAGCCAGAAAAGTGAAGTGAGGGGAGATGATAATGTCAGAGGCTGATCGTTTTGCCAGATGGCCTAATTCATTCTGAAATTTGCTAATGGTGCACAGATGATTCTGCATATAAATGGTTACTCTTCTCCTTCAGTGATGTGTTGGCTATGGCAACGCTTGCTATGCACTATGCTTGCATTTTCTGACAAACCCAAATAAATTATAAAAGTTAGATATAAGACTTTGTTAGATTACACTTTGTCTCACAGCAATAAAAGAACAGGATAATTTTGTGGGATCAATATGAACTCATGGCATAATTAGGGTTAAAGTACACACAGAAATAAAAGCAATGAAGTACACATAATCACCTTTTCAACATTAGAAACCGAAACCAGTGGAAGTTGTTAGAATCTCAACTTTTTTTTTTATGATCTTTACTATGCAATGGCTAAATGTTGGGCAAAGAAGAAACAGAAAAAGTTGTCATCTGATATTCATTCTTATGTTCTGTGTTTGTCTTGTCACTGATTCTTTGCTTAAAATGCAGATATTTTCCTTTCAAAATTGCTTTTCCGTAAGTTCAGGGTAGTTTCTTGAGTCTTTTAATAGTATTCAGATATGAAGTATACTCTTATAATTTCTTAAATATATGCAACTCTCTGACATTCCCATATTTAAGAAATTATAAGAGTTGCAAAGAAATTGCAGAACCTGTTGATAGAATACATATACTTCTGGTAGCTGCAGTACTGCACCAGTGCTGTCGGAGGAGATGGTGAAGTTCCTCCTACACTAAAACATCTTTAGTATTTTTCAGATGAAAATGGAACTGATTGTTTGAAATAATTTTTAGAAATAATGAGGTGTGGATATCTTCACCATTTTTAACTTTTATGCAAATATTTTCAACATTGCATAGATGCACAGAAAGGAAATCAGATGCAGATATTTTTGCTTAGCTGAATTTGAGAAATCGTAATGAAAAGATTAGCAGAGGGAGAAAAAATACAGAGTGGGGAGAAAAGCAAGTGATTTAAAGAGAAGAGGATTTGAATTATGGCAAATTGATGACTGATTAAGCATGAATTACACCACTCATAACAAAATCTCCTTGTCCTATGAAACCATCAGTCTTGATTCTGTCAAGTCACATTATCATTCTTAACTGTTCCCTCAAAGTCTGTGTCATCTGTTTCTTACTTTGGCAACATCATCAGCATTCTTAATTCAGACATAATTTTTTCTCCTGGGAAATACTATTATTCATTATTGAATTTCAAGCATTTCTTTTCTTTGCTATAGGCTAGTCCTTAGTGATCAGTAAAGGAAGTTCAGTAAGGGCCTTGGTTTTAATCAGGTTTTGTGTTACAGAGCAGAATAAGAGATGGGAGTGAATTTAGAGCCATTTCTTCTCCAAAGTAGCCTTTTCTAGCATAAGAATGAATAAAACTCGTCATGTGTATAAAGCATTGGCAAATAATAGAGCCCTGAGAATCTCATGTATGTTCAATTTTCACAACTTCAGAATGTTCTTTTAATTGCCTCATGCTTCTGCTGAGATTTATGGACATGTCTGGAAGGTGAATTTGGGGGGATCTACCTTGATTTTTATGTTCTTAAGAGGAAAGAATTCTAAGATCAAAACTCATAAATCAAAGACTCCTGGTGTGAAAATATAGAAGAAAATCATAAGCAGTCCATGAATCCCTTTTCCTTTCTTACAGAATGGTGGAGGTGCATCAGTAGGAGATATGGGAGAAACAGATTGTCTCCCAGATTTGTAGGATAAGAATTAGGATACTGCTTTGGAACATTGTGATGTTTGTAAGGTTAAAATGAACTCTTCTGTACTCTGGATAAGTTTTTTGTCCACTTAACTAATACACAGAAGAGATTACTATTTTTTGCACTTGTAACCAGAAGGAATTCTAGGAACATAAATGGGATGCTTTTTTGGAATTTTGATGTGCCTAAAATTTTGGAATTTTTTGTGCAAAAAAAAAAAAAAAAAAGTCACCTTATACAGTGCATTAGAAGAATAAGATGGCAATCCAGAATCATGTATTTTTAAAAAGAAATGTCCAAATTACTCAAATGGATATAAACTGAATATGAATTAAACTCTTAGAAAAATCAGCACTCCTTGTTTATCTGAAGAATTTCAGTAATAGCTTGAAGTCATTAAAACTACTTCTTCTTATCTTTCCAAGATTTTTTTTCAAATTTTACAGGCCAAGAATGATTTGTTTAGAATTACTCTGATGTTCAAGTCTCTTATAGCCCGCCTTCTAGCCACTGCCAAATCTTGTTAAAGTCTTCCTCTTTATTTTCAAGATTTTGTTCTTATCCTGTCTCAGATATCATCTCTGTTGCTCTCTACTTGCATTTCACCCTTCATCTTAACTCTCAGGTAAATCGTGCTTTGTCAATCACACCCATTCGGAACTCTCAACCTCCCAGATTCCAAATATTTTCAGTGCTCTTCAGATTTACTGAATTCTCCTTATTTCTTGCTTAACCATTCCATGAAGGACTTTCTAACCCAGCATTTGGTGTAAAAATAAATTTTCTTCATTTTATTGGCAAAGCTTTAATTTGGACGCCACCAGATGCAGATATGTGTGAAGTTGGGAAATAATTGTAGTTTGTTTAATTTTGTCTGTATGTTTGTTTGCTTTTAGGTTTAGGTTTTGCGTTGGTTTGTGGTTTTTTGGATTTTGTGTTGCTTTTTTTTTTTTCCCCATAGTGCAGAGAGGAAAGGAAAAGAGTTTACAATTTGAAGTCTTGCTACTTTGAGGCTGCATTGCCCAAAATCTGCCAGCATCAGCTTGCTGTTATGTGACTAGAAGCATAACAGGAGGAAATAAGGTTGGAACTCCTTTACAAGCAACACTATTTTTTCCAATAGCTCAACTGTCTCAAGAAACTGTTTCAAGTAATGTGTAAAGATGGTACCAAGGGACACGGTGTAGTGGGCAATTATTGGTGGTAGGTGGGTGGTTGTGTTAGATGATCTTAGAAGCCTTTTCCAACCTTAATGATTCTATGATTTAAGAGGACAGGGAATATGTGCAGCAGTTTCTGTTTACCAGCTCAGTTCATTTCAGAAGCCCTTAAGAATGTACACAAAATGAGAATTCTTTGTAAAAGTGATTTATAGCCTAGAATAAAATCAACCTCAGTGTCTGTGAGTTTTTCATTGCCTTCTTACACCTTTGATGGCCTTTTTATTAAGGCCGATATGTCTCAGAACTAGCTAAATAATATGAATGGAGTTCGGTGATAATGTTTTCAGTATAAGACAACCAGAACAACTTTGAGATGCTTATTGTTTTGTTGGGTTTTGTTGTTGTTGTTTTGTTTTAACAATGAAGAAATGGTGAGTACTTGTTTAACCAGAATTTGCAAGGGGAATATAAGTGTACACCAAAATGAAGGAGAGAGGCAAGAATCAAGAGGTTATATATACAGAATTACTCCAGAAAGCACTGCAGGGAGAGAAGTAAGATGTAAGAAAACTAGAGGAACTCTTCAAAGACTGCAATTTTTAGGTATTAATAAATAAAATACATAAAGAATAATAATAATTAAAAAAAAAAATCGACAGAGATTCTCTCTATTGGTTCTGCAAATACATAGGTAAGACTTCTGCTAATCTTCCATGCAGACTTAGTACCTGTTTGACACATTATCTATGTAGGTCACACTGAAAGTAATGCCTCCTATTTATTTCCATGGAAACTACAACTGGTACAAAGAGAATAATAGCACGGTTTGATAGAGCAAATTCTTAGCTACAAAACACTATTCTTTTACCAGTCACAACCACTAGCTCATTTGGACAGATGAGCTGATTGGGGTGCTCTTAATTTCTTGGTGTGACAGCTGTGCATGGCTGTCAAGAACATGGCTTGTTTTTCACATTGTCACCACTGATGAAATGCACCACACACTGCCTCGCCATGCTCACATCCACTGTTTCATCTCCATAAACATTCAGCAAGTATAAATGAATGTCAGTGAGTCCCAATTTTTTCTGCATGAAGGAATTCATTTCCACTCCTTTGCTTCCTCTGCACTTCCACGTTACACACCGTTCTGTCAGACTGTCCCTCGGCTGTCATTTGCCTCACAGCAACAAAGGGTGGGAAGGTTCAACCTCTACTGCCATACCACCACCATCTGCCTCTGATGTCGCGAGTCAACGTAACAAAATAAGAGATATTACTTTCAGAGCAACCCTTGAATGTCTTCTGCTTAGTGACATATTTTTTCAAAGATAATTAAAACAAGTTTGGTATTGTACAGGCACTGTATGTCATATTTTTAACTATAGCTCTTCTTTTTTATAGTTTTTAATAGCCTGTTTCTCTTTGTTTTAAACATTGCCCTTGCACTTGCCTTCAGCATAATCTTTACTGACTAGCAAGCATTTACTTAAAGATGGGTATTTTGTTCCCTCAAGGTGATACACATCTTTGCACTAGCAGACAATAACTTGCATGTTCCTGTATGCTGTCTGGGTTATTTTTCTTTTACTCAATTCCAGGGTCATAGATGAAAATTAGAATTAGAGACTGCTTCTCTGGGATTTCAGTTATAATGATTCTTTTGGGTAAAAATAAATAGCTTTAAAATCCCATAATCTTCTATGCTCCCTATGACTCCAGAAATTGTTATTTCTTCACTAAAATTATGAAATATTAAGCATATGCCTGGTTCTAACAAATGCTGGTTTCCAAGGAAATGAGTTTGCATTCATTTTCACTGTCAGTGAAGTTCCTCTTACCAACTGACTGTTTGATCTTTATAATACATGTTACTGTATCCCAGCTGAATCAAGATATTCGGATGAATGTCACTTAGAATAGAATTGCTTCATATTATTTTCTGTATGGGTTATGGATATTAAAGTAAAAAAGTGAGAATTTCTATTTCTGAGAACCATTTAGTAAATATAAGGTGAATCAAAATGCTAAATCGAAATGATGTGGGATGTGGTTCCAGCCTCCCAGTTCACCCAAAGCTGCTTCTAGGCAATTAGATATATCAAGTATACTACAGAGGATAACATACAGAGATACAGTTTCCAATTATAGTCTAGTAGCTGATTTCTCTGTTTATATGTTCTGAAAGGAAAATATATTTGAGCAAATTCTCATCAACGAAAAATGATATCTGTTTACATAAACATACATACATATCATCTGTCATCTTCTTCCCCCAGACAGGCTACTTACCAGTTACACAACAGAAGGTATTACGTGTTTCACTACCAGGATGTGTATCTGTATAAAATTGCCAGTCTCAGAGAAAAAATCAGATTTTATTGGAAGATATTGTTTTCATCAGAGTTCATTTTAGGTGCTTTGATTATAGCTTTCCAGTCCTATGTTTATCAGCAATAAAGAAGAAAGAATAATTTCACTTGAATGAACAGCGTGGACCTGATGAAAGCTGGCAGCATCAGACTTAAATGGGATATTGTTGTTGCTGCTGTGACTAAGTGAAAAGGATTTATTCTAATGTTTTAAAGTCATTCACGTGACTGACTTTAGCCTCTATCACAATCTTATTGAAAGCTTTTATCTCTGGGGAAATTTTTTCTTCATAACCTAAGTACAGATAGGCATGATCTAATTTATTTTAAAATGTCATGTGACACCAAGAATAAGGCAGATCCAGTTCTTTCCAAAATCTTACTCCAGAACTGCACTCTCCTTCCATTAAAAATGTATTTATGCTTTTCTCTACTCTTCATACTCTTGTCCCTTGGGTGGCATTTTGGGCTTCAGAATTCTCCAGCTTCCAATTTAGTTTAATAAAAATAATAATAATAGTAGTAAAGAAAAAATATTATGTCCAAGTAGGAGAATCTTGGATTGGTAAGACTAGAATAATCAGTTTTTTGTTGTCCTGTGTCTGGTGGATTTGAAGTGAAACCAGTTGATTGCACAGAAAGATAGCTTAATTGATAATTATTGGTGTGAGCTGAATGCATTGCTGTGTTTTGAACAATATGTAAGAAAGGGGAAATGGTTCCATACTAAAGACTGTGAAGCAATAGCTCAGGTAGAAGATATTAATCCACTTCAAGGCCATTGATAGGAAGGCAGCTGGTAGTCATCCATTCCTTACTGCACTGTTGACCAATAATGTGACCTTCTAACACCAAAATATGACTAAAACGGTACAACTTCAGCCTTTGTTCTCTTAAAAGTCAAATAGATATATTTTCTAATCACCAGGCTACTTTAAAACAAAAACTTAAGTTCTTGTGATGAACTATTACAAATACTAACAACAATTTAGAGCAGAACTCTTCTGAAAGAACATTCTGAATTCTCTTCCGGTTATAGGGTTCTCAACAAGATAAGTGGCTGACAATTTTGTCAACTATTTGTTAGTGTTGGGGAAATTATTGGTCTCTCTTTTGTAAAGACCGCTTGCTAAACATTAATGTTCATAAGAATTACCAGTTTCCAGCTATAGGATGTAATCTAATTTTAACTATGCACACTGATACTGTATGCACAGCTTAAGAATGTAAGCATTTAAGCTCTAGATTTTTATTCACATTTTCATCTCCTACAGATCTGGCCGTGGACTATATGGAATTGACAGTATGCCAGACCTTCGCAGAAAGAAATCTTTCCCCATTGTTCGAGATGTGGTAAGTGACTTCTGATAACATGAAAGTGTCCATTCTTTTTTCTCTTTGTCTAGATCTTACTTTTAATTACTGTTGTGCGAGGTGCATATCTGTCTACAATTGATTGTTTCTTTGGGAAGAACTATCTTGAGAGAATGGATTGAGACTAGGAAAAGTCAACGTTACTTTGTTATACTGTAGTCTGAGTACTGTATACTGTAGTTGTTAGACTGTAGTCTTGAGTATCTCAGTGAATATTCAAGTAATGCTTGTGGAGTCATGCAATGTGCATGTTTTGAAATAATAACTAATTTTAATGTTGAACTAGCTTATGTGAAAAGGCTGTTCTTGAGTGCTTGAGCTATTGACTGATTGATTTATTATGATACTGAAAGAGGAAAAACATTCTTCTTAAAACGTAACACTGACTTCAATATGAATATTTTAAAGACATTTTCAGTGCAAGATGGATATGTTATTTTAGCAGGCAATGATGATCTAGGCAAATACATTTCAGAAAGTAGAAAGGAATGGAAGTTGCTTTAGGATTTATTTTGACATATAGTCTAAACAAAATTTAGTAATATCTCTCTGAGCTGAAGAACTTTAAGTGCCATTCACATTTCCTTTTTTGATTTTCTGAAGTACAGAATTCATAATTCCATAAAATAAATATTTAGTTTCTGGCAGCAGCCAGCTCTCAAACCAGTTTCTCATGGTAGAGAAATGAAGGAGAGTCAGCTAAAGTAAATTATGAATGTTTGTCTTCATCCTTTCCCAAGTTATCGCTTAGTTTTTTCTCAGTCTCTCAGTTAATCTGCTCTGAGATATCATACAATCTGCAAGACAACAAGAAAGCATAGCAACAGTCTTAGAGTAGAATTCTTTCTGAAATCAATTGAAAGTTAAAATTTGTGGCATAGCAGAGCCTGTAATCATTGAAACCATCTTTTTTACAGTGGCTACTATACTGCAAGTTGTGTTACACAGGTGTAATCTACAGCTGCATTGGAATGCATTTATAAGTAATATCTTTATAAATAAAGCACTTTGCTTTATTTTTTATTATTGGAAGTATTTACAGAAATTTTCCTCATTTTGAGCTAGGGTATCAGAATCTTGAATATCCTTGTCTTTGAAAAACATAATCGAAAACATCAAAATGGAATTAAAAAATGGCATTGTGTAAAAATGGAATAGAACCTGCATTTGATTGTTCTAATATAATTACAGATACTGTTTACTGTTTTGGTGTCCAGTCATTCAAGGATAATTATTCCTGGAGAAATTCCATCTTGTAATTCTGACTGGAAGTAAGATTTGTAAAACTGCAACTTATTTGGAATTCAATAATTATGAACATATAATTGCCTTTTAACAATGTGTTATCTAGCCGTATGTTATTTTAAAACAGCAACTCATAGTACATCTCAGTTTTTGCTGCTGTAAATCTAAAATAAGTTTCTCATAACTTGGTAAACTTATTTCAGATCTAGGGTGAAATATTGAGATATTATTTATATTTGAAAATACATGCATTACAAGCAAACTCCTTTTCAGCTTTGAGGTTTCATTAGTTTTATTTGAAAATAACTCATTTAATTTAGTAAATTAATTCTTGAGTCTTTCTAGGATGTGATACACTGTAAATGGTCTTTATGTTCACTTATGACTATTTCAGAGATATAAAAATAATACTGCTTGAAATGAATGCTAGTCTCTTCTGACAGTGAATGGAATAGATATCATTTGATATTTTATAATAAATCAGGCAAATTATTAATGTTCTCTTATTTCTTTCCTATCATGTCTGGATTTTTCAGGCTATGGTAAGTGCTTTTATGCTGATAAATATTCTAACATATAATAGGTCTCAGGAATTTCATGCATGTCCTTCTTTATGCTGGCCATTTATTGCAAAATAGAGAACCTATTTTATGACCAAGCATTTAATCCAAGTGAAATTATGTCTTATGTAGATGTCTTGTCCTCCACATCATATGTGCTAAAATTGGTAGGTAAAGTTCACGTTTATCTATGTAATCCAAATATGCTTTCTGATAACGTAGGAAGATTGTTTGAAACCCAGTCATGTCCCTCTGGAACTGAACAACATTACTGAAGGGCTAGAGGTTAGAAGTGTTCCCTAATCTGTAATACTTTTGTTTCAATCCATTGGATTATTTGTTCTCTCTTGTAAAATATATATTTCCCACCAGAGATAGACTCTTAGGTGTTATGGCTTAATTTAGTCTGACAACTAATTAATTGCACATGGAAATATTTTTTTTCCATTGACTTTTGTGTCTGTAAAGGTCCCTCCTTTTTCTCCTATTCCCTTTGCACTTTCTGTTCCTCTGCATAGTTTCCACGTTCTCAGCATATTACCTACATTTTCAAAATAGTGTACAATTTGTTAAGACAATATCTTCTGCTCCTGTCTGCCTTTCCAAATAACGGAATCTAGATCTTTAGGGAAATGAACTTCCTCCACTTGCTCAAACAGACACAGTTATGAAATAGTGCAGCTTTTAAATGCTGAAAATGGAGTTTTGTGACACTCTTCTCCAGTGGATAGCTTCTGCTTTACATTAAAAAAGAAAAAGAAAAACAGTATTTGTAAAGCATTATCAAATATTTTGTTGTAAGTATGTTGATTCTTGGTGCAAATGATCTATAGATTCTGTTGAAGAAAAAGCTCGTGAAGGAAAAGATGAGCAGCAAAATTGAAATCAATTTCAAAAACAGAGGAATGAGTTTTGCATGGCACAGCCTACATATGTGAATAGCTGAAGAATGTTAGCTTGCCTTCTTCTTCCTCCCTGTTACTTTAGCTTTTCAAAACGCAGCTTTCTTCTATTTAGTCAAGACAGGTGGCTCTTTTTTCACCCACACAGTTTTCATTTAACACTTAATTGTAGCTTTAGTCTAATCTTCTCGTGCTTATAGTTACAATTTTCAAAGAATTTGGTAGAATGATTTCTAGTCTATTAATTTATTTATTTAATCTGCTAAGGCAAATTTAGAGGTAATACATAAGATAGTGTAGTTACAAGTTTTTAGGAGGCGTAAAATTCATGAGCGCAAAGGGGAGCATGAGCTATTTTAAATTCTGTAGCAGGGATTTGTAAGAACATAAAAATTAAATAGATTATGTTCTCTTTTATAACCACCTTATTGTTTTGGGTTATTTGATCATTGGGTTTTTCCTTTATATATTTCTGGCAATATTCTCATGATGAAATAGTACCTACATAGACATTTTTTACTCTGTTAAACTCAAATTATCATATAATGATAGACATGAGACGTGGTATCTGAACCATTTGATGGGGTTAGCAACTGTAAACTGCTGGCCCAGTGTTATCTCCTTTCAAAGGAAAATGGTGTTTCTGACCCTGTTCTTCTGATATTCTGGCAATTTGGCCCTCTTCCCTGGAGGCTTGAAATGACTAGCTTCAGGAACCTTTAATCCTTGCTTGTATTTGGGGGAGGGTATGGTGAAATATATTCTTTTTGGTACATTCTGTATCTGTCGCCTTATTTCCCACAAGTGAATCTGGCAGCATCTTTCCATCCCTCTTTGGAAAATAGTCTCTTCTTGTTTCACCGCCTGCTTAAGAAAAGTCACCTAGCTATTTCAGTTTTGTACTTTAGCTGTTGATTTATTACCACCTAAAGCATTTGAGAACAGAAACATTTTGTGTGCCTTCTCTTAAAGATGTATTTAATTCTGACAGAGATGTATAAATAGAAACAATCCCTTTTTAATCCATAATGGCTGTTAACTTTTCTGCTTTCTCACAAATCCTCTATCTTCTTTTATGCCCCAGCATTGCAAACTTCATTAAGAACAATCTAGTAATCTGTTTGTGTATAGGACATACAGGACACTGTACTGTGATTTTAGGCACACTTCGATTAATGAGTAAAACTGTGAGTTACATGATTCCAGGCACAGCTCTTGGAGATTGAGATCTCGCAGACATGTGAAAGCATCAAAATTACTTCCATAATTTGATTATTTTCTTACAGAAAAATAGCATGTAACTGTTGCTGTGTTGCTGGCTCACATGCATTAACAGATAGATTGCTGAGAGCACAACATAGTATGATTCACTGCTCTAAATTCAAGATTAATGTTCTTATGCCTCTTATATTCCTGCCCTGATATGTAGTCCACACTGTCCTATAGCCCCTAGAATGGGTATCACTGTGTTTTTAGAACTAAAAGGATCAAATCACTTTCTGAGTGTACAGATATGAATATTAGAGATAAAAACCATAGAAGCAATATACTTCAGGGAAGTAAATATCAATGGCTACTTTCCAAGACTTTGAGAAGAAACATATGCTTCAAGAGGGTTGGGGAGATAGTTATCTTTAATATTAGTCATTATTTTTAACCCTAACTTCTAATCATTATGAAAATTGTCTTTTCCTCTTGATGATCCTGTTTTGCTTGCCGTTCATCGCTTTGATATCTAGGTACTGTAGAGTTTGGTATTGTCACAGAAAGTCTGAAAAAGCAAAGTGAGAGTTTTCTCTCCTGTAATTTTTTTGATCTTGCTGGCCCAAACTGATAAGATTTGCCATATTTGCAGAAATAAAATCTAGAGATGGACATACAAGCAGAATTCTTTAGTCCTTAAGAATGATCTGGCTAAAGTGATAATAATTTAATATCATAGGTTTAGTTAATCCATTAACAGTTTAGCAGAAAAAAAGGCGTTCTACGCCATATTAACCATAATAGGACAACAAGGTTATAATCTTTGTACCAGAAATGAACTGGCAGATATTAATATACTTTTCTTGTGATCAAGGGAATAGAGTCCGAGCCTTTTTCCTCCTAAGTTTGTTAGTTAAAGTTAGTTAAAGTTAACTAACTTAACTTCAGTTAAGTTTCTGCTAAACTTAACTAAACCTATGAAGAAATAACCAGAGTATTTCTTCCGATACCTACTCATAGCACTGAATGAATGAATGTGCCTATGAGGAAAAAAGTTTTAGGTTTCATTAAGACTTTTTTATTTAAGGCAGATAGAAATTTATACATATCTATGCTGTTTAAAAAAAGTGCTGACTGAATTACAAGATATTATCTGGAGTGACAACCTGAAATGTAACACTTGCAAAATGATCTCCCATGTTGCTGCAAGCACAGACAGTTTCCAAATTAGGGCAGGATGCCTATCTTTTTACTTGACTTGACTGGTAAAGCAGAAAAAGTGACAGCCTGTGATTTAGGGGAAAAAAAAAAAAAAAAAAAACCCTTTAAAAAAAAAAGAAACAGAGTCAGAAACCCTGTATAACAGGTTAACAGGTTTTATATTAGAACTGGCAGCTCAGCTAGGCACTGCTGAAAGAAACAGTGATGATGTGAAGCACGCTTCCACTGTGTACTGAAAACTCAGAAGTTGTGCACGACAAACATTAGCTAAAAGTGTCTGTAACTCCTGCAGTTATGCTTAAGTATGATTAGTTTAGCATAATCTAATATGCTTGCTTTTCATTAGATTCCAAAGTTTATGTTGTAGTATAATTTTTAACTGTTTTTCATTTGCTTTATACAGACGCTTGCAGCTCGAAAATCTGGTATTTCTATGGCCATGCTCATCCGGACATCAATAAACAATGAGGAAATGGTAAGTGCTTTCAGTGGCAGGTTTTAATTCATTGAAATAATGGAGGTGTTTTTGTTCAGAGCTTCTTAGAAATTATTTCATTCTTAAACAGGGTAAAACTGCATGCATGTGCATTTTCTTAATTGTGCATGGACTTCTGGGGACCTTAATGGCACAAAGCTGCACCAACAGAGTTTCAGATTGACCATTAGGAAAAATTTGCTTGCTTTGAAGGTAGTCGAACACTGGAGCAGGATTTTGAAAGAGGTGGCTGTGTTCAACCACGCCTGTGTTCAAAAGTCATTTGAATAATACACTTGATAACATGCTTTAATGTTTAGATATCCCTAAAGAAGTTGGGAAGTTGGACTAGAAGGACTTTGAAGGTTCTCTACAACTGAATTTTTCTATTCTATTTACTATCTGATCCACTGTGACAGAAATTGTCATTTGTCAATTTGTCTTCTGCAAATGCCCCCATGTGCTGTGATATTTGCATTTCCCTCTCTAACTGCTGTTCAGAATCCTTTGCATTTAGAAATTCTGATCCTCAAAACTGAAGCCAAATGCAAAGAATTGCATGGAAAATTCAGAACATTAAATGGTGAGGCTATAGAATTTGGTGTCTCTGGTTGAAAAGTAACACATGAGGAAAGAAATGTAATTAGCTGTTCAATCATGCAGTTTGTCTATTACTATTATCAGCACCATAAAAAATATATATTTCTTGTTGTGGTTAGAGATACGTGTCTGAAAAGATAATTTAGTACCAAAGGCAAGTCAAAAAGACAAACAGAATGTTAAGAATTGATAGAAATGAACAGGAATATTCTAGGATTCATTATGCTGCTGCAGAGCCCATTGCATAGCTCAAAACACAATGCTAAGAATCACAAAAAGTATAATCAAGACATAAAAAATGCAGATGTAATCACATGCAAGAAAAGAACAAACAAATGAGGTCTGTTCTACATGGAGAGGAGAAGGCTAAGAGAAGACCTATGAATTCTGAATGATACAGTGAAAATATACCTGTAAAAGTTATTCACTGTTTCTCTTAACATAGAATTTTGTAGGTGTAAAACAGAAAAATAAAGTCGTCCTTAAATAACACGTTACTTTTTTGTTGCCAGAGTTAGCAGAAAGCATGAAAGTATTGAAAAATGGGGGGGGGGGAACAGTGTAGAAAAACTTCTGAAATAAAAACCTTACATTGAGAATGAAATATGGGGATTTCTATGTCACCTTCTGCTAAGAAGTCTGGGAAAACAGTCTATTGTTTGTACAGATTCAACTCTTTGACCCAGACTTGTTTTTGAATGTTATTGTAAACCCTATACTGCAATCTGCCCCACAGTGATGGCTGAATTACTTCCAAGGTTTGCTTCTGCTGATGTGCATCCATGACAGTCAGAAATGACTGTACAAAAAACCTTTGTTTCACAAAATAGTTTGGTGAAATTCTTAATTTTAGGGTGTCCAGTTTCACCATCCTTTTTACCTGCCTGCTATTAACATCTAAAGAGATCACACCATCAGTAAGAGTGCGATGACTCTGCAGTGTTTCTGTGCAGCCTTCTTTAAGTCCTTATGGATGACAGACATCTTTGAATTTTGTTCATGTAATTCTTATCAATAAAAAATGTGATCCTAGTCAAAGATTTTACTTCATACAGGAGCTTACCTGGATTACCTTTTGAAAAAATCACGTTCTCATAGGTAGTAAAACCTAAGTGTTGTTATCCAATTTTTACTTCACTTAGATTTTGCAGAAGAGAATTATTTTGAACAAAAACAAGGCAGATGATATTTAGGGAATTTTTTGATTGTGATGCTTGCAAATTTATATGGCTGAGCTCATCATGCTTAAGAAGGGAAGCTACTAATTTGAAGGAACAAAGGCTTCTTTTGTGTTCCTCAAAATCCTTATGCAAATAGAATCTTCTAGAACATACGCTACACTGAAAAAAATAATTAAAAAAAATAATTTTTCTCTTATTGTTGTTAATGTCCATAGCAGAATGCAAAAGCAGACTGAAACACACAGTGCGAGTGCAAGCACATTCATCAGTCCTCCCTGATTTGTTGTGAAACTTTTATGCTTATATGGTAATCGTAAAGGAACAGTTTGCTGATGCTCAGGGGTGGATTGTTGAGAGAGGAAGCAACTGTTGTTTGAGATGATTTTTCAGTGGAAACATTATTCATTTTGTTCTGTAATCTCAAAATAGCAAGAAAGGTTGATGGAACAAACTGCTGTGGGATCTTAAGAAACAGTGTGAAGCAGAGGGAAAATTGTAGAAAACAGACTTCTGTCTAGGAATCAGAGGAAAAGAAAAGTTTTTCCAGCCCTGTTGTAGCTGACACAGAAATACCTGAGTTCAGTGGGAAGACCCTGGGATATTTCATATGTTTTACTAAATAATATCTACAAAGCAAGCAGATATCATTCATGAATATTACAATTTTTTTGCAGTAAGTTCAGGTTCAACTACTCACATACGTGTCAGCCCTCATGCAAAAGCTGTCATATTTAGATGCTAGGGGACTGAAAGTGTAAATTAATGGAGCCAGTATAAATTGCTAGCAAGATACACTTGTAGATTCTGAATTAAGATGTACTATTCAGGAGAAAAAAAAGAAAAAAGAAAAAAAAGAAAAAACAACAGAAAATCTCAGGGGACAGCTCAGTGCAAAGATTTCTCCTCTGCTTACTGTCAATCAGGAAAAAGCTAACGTACGATGATCTATGATAGGAGAAACTGAAAGGGAGAATATGCTGAATTTGTCTTTATGTTATTACTCTCTTTTAATTTCAGTCTGAGCCAGTCCACGTGAAAAATTGTTTCAGAAATAGAAATTTCTTAAGAAGTCTTTAAAGCATTAGTGGAGAAACAGATTACAAATATAATTTAGAAACAGAAATGTTTAAGAAGAAAAATATAAAAGGTTACCTCACAGAAGAGGTGAATAAGAAAAATCAGTCTTGTGCTATCCCTCTCTAAACATACTGAAATGCTCGTTCTACAGTAGATATAATGATACAGATAAAACTGGCTTCAACATTGAAAGCAGGTGAAAATTAATATTTTTCTGCTTAGTCTGCAAATAGGCAGCAGAACTCAGTGCCCTAAGGCCCAATCAAAACAAAGTAGAGCAAGATACAGAAACAAAAGATACTTTCAGAGATAAAACAACTCTTCAGATAATGTCCATGAAACCAGATGAAGCAGCATCCACTGCTGAACTTTAAGGAGGAAGGCTCTCTTCAGGCAAAGTATACTTCTAATTATGGCTTTTCTGTTTTGTTTTGTTTTGTTTTTTGTTTTTTTACTTTTTGACTTTTTCCAGAGGGAACGTTAGTGTCACTAATGAAAACAGGTTGTTTGGCTGGTGAAAATCATTATCAAAATGCCTTCAGTATAGGAATTACTGGAACTAATATTTTTTTTATATTTTATTTTGAAAAGATCCAATGTCACTTACTTAAAACATTAATAGGTGAGGGTAAATGCTGAGCTTTGCTGCCCTACACCACTATCCTTCTAATGTAACATATTAGTGAGTGTGTCAGTCTTGACACATTGAGTTTGTGTTTTCAAGCACTGATCCAAAGGCCTTTTAAACACTGTCGAAGTATTAACTTCAGTGAAACTGAAGCACATGTTTGCTGTTCAGCATCCATTTAATTACTTTGCTGAGCAAAGAGGAGCAAAGAGATGGAGCAATAAGTTTGTGAAAATAATATGTTGGGTGACATTGATAAATCATCTGAAGTAAAATACAACAAAAATAAACATCACTTGGAAAGATAAGCAGATACATAGAGAATCCTCCTCAATGTGCTGTTACCATGCTTAGAGTTCAGTGAATGCACATGGTACATACTTTAAAATAGGACAGAGTATTAGGAAAGAAAGCCTCTGAACAAAAATATAAATAGAATTTTCCTTTACAACCATACTTTGTTTTATTAACAATAATTAGAAAGGGAAAGATCATGTTCAGCAGCAAAACTCATCTAAAGACTGTGTCTTTCAGCTGAAAACATCATTTACCTTCAGATGTTTGTTTCAAGGCTGGTTCAGCTGTTGAGCTGTGCTATTTCATTACCTGCTGCCCTTTCAGAAGCAGATGAAAGTTGCTGGCAAAATTCCAAAATGACTTATATTTTATGAAAAAATCAGTGAAGTTAACAGGGTGAAAGCATAAGATTTATTCTGATATTACCAGAGTTCAGATGGGTAAGATTGATCTACACATGAATCTTCAAAGATGTGATGGCTTCTGATTCGCAAGAAACGCAATTCCTCAGCAAGTGGCATAAATTAACTTTGGGTCATTTTTGAAGTTTTGTTTTTGGTCTCCACAGCCTCCATGGGAAATGGGGATGGATACACGTACAAAGAAGTTTGATGGTTTGTGGCTACCTCAGTCCTTGCTAGAGTATTCCAAACTGAACCAAAGTGGACTTTGCTTGCTTTTTGAGGAGTTATTAGATGGCTGATGTTTTAGGGAAGGCTAAAGTTAAAATGCAGCTTTTGGTCATTCCTGCTGTATGTTCATGTCTTCCTAGTTTTACAGTGTTCTCAGGTGCTAGGATCAATGAAATGTCTGACATCACAGGATAGAAGCTGTTATTAGTATGTAACTAGCAATGTCAATCAGAGCTCTTGTAGCCTAAGCTACTTAACAACATTTGCTTTTATTACTTGTAGTGCTTGAACCTATGAAGTTCTGATTTATGATTCCAAGGCAGTAAATTCATTGTTTCATGGCTATGAATGTGCAATATTATGCAGATATATTTTTATAAGTTATTTTTAGCACGTTGTCCCACATTTGAGGTGAGATGTAGCCATATAAATAGAAGAATTAAGTGCAAGAACATGTCAACATACTATTAGAGAGAGTAATACCTTGTACTTGAAATGCACTTCCCACTGCTGAGAAAATGTTAAAATTATGAGTGTTAATGAGCACTTAACAGAGTATAATCAATTGAAAACAACTGCAACTACAACACTTCTTACGGAAGAAATACACAGTTCACAGAATAATTGTTGCACTTCATTGGCTCTTGTTTAAATTCTTTTTCTGTTTCTCTAGCTCCACGGTAAAGCTATTTGTTGTTTCTTAAACTCAAGCTTTTGAATTCAGTTAATTCCCCTGTATTGGTATTCTGATCTAACCTTGCCTTTTTTATACTTATTATCAGAACTGTAAAAGTAGAGATAAAGCACATTGACAAATAATACCCATTCCAAAGTGCTTTTCCCTAGTTTGCTACAGCCATGCAGCCAGCATATGGCTGCCTTGGGTTGTATCTGCAGAAGATGAAGTGATGGCAGAACAGATTTTCTGAAATATCTTGGGCTGAAATATCTTTTACTAAGAGAGACAATTAACAGGTCTAGAGCTTCTAAAACATTTGTAGCAGGCACCTGTACATTTAATGAAAAAAAGAACCAGTCATATTTGTGTATGGAGTCCATTTTCTACTTATATACCGCTGAGTTTTTCTCATCTTCAACAAATCAATTGGATTTGAAAGGAAAAAAAAAGTGGTGGATCTGTGTGGCTGGAAAACCTTGAGCAAGTAAATCAGACCACTGTTCCTCAGTGACTATTTTTTTCTTTTTCTTTTTTTTTCTAGTTTTTAGCTCATTAAGCACTGTGGAGCTGATTTAGATTGTTTGTAATTCTAATCAGCAAATAACTGACTGTTCTCCTGCTAGAACTGAACATGGCTGCTAAGCCAAAGAAGAAGTCCAAAAAATGGGTGTATATCTTTAAGAATATGAACCATTCTAGTTTATTAGGTAAAAAGTGTCAGTAACAATAATGGAAGAATAAAATGAGAAAATTATTATTTCTGAGATAAGTTCATACTTCAATGTCTATGACATTGTAAATGTAATAACATATACTTAATAAGATGCAGTTTAACTTCAGTTCACTTGCATGAAGCAGTACTTCAGCTCAAGTCCTGATATATTTTTCTCACTCAACAGAAAATACATGTTTTCAAGAAGACATTGCAGGCCTTGATCTACCCAATTTCATCAACTACACCTCATAACTTTGAAGTTTGGACAGCAACAACTCCTACATATTGTTACGAATGTGAAGGTCTACTTTGGGGCATAGCCAGGCAAGGAATGAGATGCACAGAATGTGGTGTTAAATGTCATGAAAAGTGCCAAGACCTCCTAAATGCTGACTGTTTGCAGAGTGAGTATTTTGTGGACAGCTAACACTTTGCAGTACTTGACACTGTTATTTTATCTGTACGATCAGATATTTCTTGAAGTGAAGGGCCAAATCATCAGATACTAGTGAAGGCGTGTTGATTTTCAATGGCTTAGGATCTAGCCAGAAACTGTGAATGTTATTTTTGTCCTTGGAATGTATTGAATGTTGCTGGTCAGTAACAAAATTCTGTAGCATCAGTATATTATCTACTTTGCATTGCAAATGGCAACATCCAGAGGAATTTATTGTATGAGGTAACTCCTTGTTTCGACTCAAGGTATAAGAAATGTCAGGGCAAAGATAAAGGAAACAGTAGTGTGATATTCATTGTAGTCATAGTAATGTGCTTTCAGTAATAAAAGCACAAAAGTATGAGTAAATTAGATCTTCTTCTTACCAAGCAGTAATACAGGAACTCCTCTGGGACTAGAATTCAGATAAAATAGCCCCCTTTTTAAAATCTTTTTCTCCAGTCTCTAAGATTGGGAAACTATAAGCAAGTCAATACATTACAGTGTGATACCTTTTGTATTTGTGTTCACGTGACCTCCAATTTGGTCATATTTTACTTTGTGTTTTTCAAGGATACAGGAGCTGATTCTGAGTATTCATGTTGAAACTCATCTGTGGAGGGGCTAAGATCTTAGTATCACTCAAAACTGGTAATCCTTTACTTGGATATGGCACAACACCTTGAGTTAGTATTTACATGCTGATCACAATTCTTCCTGCTCCACCTTTCCCACTGCTTACAAACTGATAACAGCTGAACTGCTTTTCTAGGTGCAACAAACCTGAAGTTGGAATGAGATGCATCCATTCCTGTACTACTTAAAGCTTAGCCAAAAACACTGTGTAATATTAACTTTTTTTTTTTTTTTTTGTACATTTCACTTCTTTGAAGCAAACCTCACCCCAGTTTTTTACTGACTCACTGACTATTGCCAGCACTCAGCACAAAAATGGAAGTAATACTTCAGAGAGCCATATTGCCTTTTTACAATCTTCACAAATATGTTGGATGAGAACCTACAAAAATTTTAAAAAAGAACTGCTAGGTTTTTGTGATAATAAGTCTGGAAACAGTGAACAATTTAGTTTTAAAAGAGTAAACCTGTAGAAGACAAACTGCAGACCAAAAAAAATTGACACACCTGAAGGATCCTGGTCTTCACATCAGCACACAATAGTTTTTGAGCATCCTGTCATTGTGGATGCTTTTAACATCATCATCATTTTGGACATTCCATAATCACCAGGACATATTGGCCCCCAAACTTGTGGAGTTTTTTTGTTTGGGGGCTTTTTTGTCTGGTTAATTGATTTTTTTTCTTGTTGTTGTTGTGTTGTTTGGTGTTTTTTTTTTAATGTGTAGCTACTGATAATAACAACATAGAAACAAATTACCATCATAAGCTCTGTAAGATCAATACCTTGTTTTAAATTAGGTTTAAAAAAATCAGTGCTATGTTCATTAGAGTTCTCTTATTCAACAAGATGCACCTTTCTAACAGTAGCTGCAATATTAAATCAGAATTGATTCTAATCTTGCTGTTTTTGTATTAGTCCCTAAGGTGGAAGGGGCTTGTTACCTTATTGTGCAATGCAAGTTATATTGCCTTAATTAGTCTGATCAATAGTGCACAAATAAAGACATTGCTAGCTGTCAGCAACATAAGATATAAAAGCTGTTGCAGTAAATGTCTTGGTAGAAATTGAAAGATATGTCGATTTATTTATTTATTTTGACTATAACTTAAAACTTGCATTTTGAAGCATATTCCGATTTTATCTACAATGTCTCTAAAATCAGAAGATTTTCTGTGAGAATACACAGTTGCCATTCAGGACGTGTCCATGGTTCATGATGTTATATCCATTGTTTTTAAAGGACTGGAAGAGAAGATAGAAAATGTTGATTTCCTTCATCTTTCAGGAACGACTTGTCACAGTTTCCGTATCAGCCCAGTGATCGTCTCTTAACATAAAATTACTAGATAGTTCTCCATCTGGTATTTAATTTCATGGTAGTATTAAATTCTTTTTGTATTAATTCCTAATTTTTCAGTGTCCTGAATCTCCTCGTGGCTTATAAGAGTCTGAGGATACTTCATTTGTTTAGTCTGGAAAAAAGTACTGCATTTGTTTAGTCCTGAGAAAGGGAAGCAGAGAGGGAGGTGCTGGTCTCTTTTCCCTGGAAACCCATAACAGTACACATGGGAATGTCACAAAGCTGCAGCAGTGGAGGTTGACTGGATATAAGGAAGCATTTATCTATTGTGAGACTGGCAAAACTGTGGAACAGGTTTCCTAGTGACATGTTTGAAGTTCCATGCTTGTCAGTGTTCAAGAGGCATTTGGATAATGTCTCCAGTAATATGATTTAACTTTTTGATTAGCCCTGAAGTGGTCAGGTAGTTGGACTTCATGATCTTTAAAGGTCACTTCCAACTAAACTATTCTATTCTATCACTTAAACATCAGTTTATTTTTATTTTTTTTGAATTTAAGTGAATTAGACCAACAGATTTCCAGGATGTCTTGAGACTTACTGGCTATGGAAAATACTTTGACAGCCTTTTGGCTATTTGATATCATAAGTATCTGGAATCTCATCCTACATTTTTTCAATCTTATGAATTTATGCCATTCTCCTTTACTATATATATATATATCTCTTTTTGCACATCAGAGGACATTTAAAAAAAAGAGAGAGAAGTGATGCTTCAGACACAATGAAAACAATAAAGAGAGCAAATTATAAGATTGCAGTTATTTAAGATTTTGCTGAGATCTTATGCTGAAAGATAGTCTTTTCCAACTGTAGATGTATTGATAATTGATTCGGTACTCATTGCAAGCTGTGAGAATCTCAAAAAAGGCCATAAAAAAAAATTGTTGGTATTGTAGGAAATGAACTGAGATCCTCTAAATTGAGTAAAGCATTGAAATATCTGAATTGTAATTGAAGAGCAAGGTGTTTAACATATCTTTGTCATAATTTGACTATCCGTTCAAAAGGAGCCATAATCCTTTGCACCTTTCATGAGCTGTGTTTAGAATGCTAACTAGATAATGTTTTTACAAACTTCTTGAAAAATGCTTGATGCTAATAGTTATAGTGATGATGATTATGATGCTCACTGCCACATATTCTGGAACAGCATCTAAAACCATGAGCTAGAATTCAGTACTACTTTGGTCAAATGACAATATGACATTAATTATTAAGTATTATTTATTCTTGTATCTGACCTTAGATTTCTATCAAGAATTGGAATAGCCAGCTTAGTATGGTAGGGGTTTCAGCTTATGCTTCAGCTGTTTGTAATACTATTCTGGCCAAATGTCTGAGTTCCTTTCCTCATACTCACCTGCAAAATAAGTATTGACACTTTTTTTCAAGAGCACACAAGTTACTCCAATACAATATGTATTGCAGAGACATTGATTGGGAACACTTAATCTGACAGACAAATGACACTTTACAAGGAGAACTTTCTTTTGGCTTTAAAGTGACTCTGATATGGGTTATAATTTCAAAGGAGAAATCTCTCCAGAAATCTCCTGGGAAGAATAATGGATCAAACCCATAACAACAGGGTCTCCTCGCACAACACTGAAATACTGTTATATATAGCACTAAAATCTGAAGTGGTTGGTCTGGGACTTCAAAACCAGCAAATTGCTTGACTATTTTTTTTTCATTTCTGGAATTATTTTATAGACTAAACCTGACATACCACCATAGATTAATATAGTCTAAAAGTTATTCTCATTTGGATAACATACTTTATCTTCTATCTCCTCATATATTCACTGAAATTACCAATAACAAAAATGTTACTGAGAAATGGAATCTCTGTTCCATACTTGTAGTATATTCTTTGGCTGGGTGGTCACTCAGTAAGTGTTTTCCAAAGAACCATGAATTTTGATAGCACACAAGCTCAGGTATTGTGTTGACTAAGTTTTAATATCAAAATTTAGTGCTTGCCATTAAGTTTTGTTCCCATGTTTTTGACATTTGTTAGTGTTGTGAAAGCAACATGTGCCGTTATGTTATACTCCAGACAAGACGTGAATAATTACCAGGTATCAACACATAACGAGCAAGTGTTGTTCTGTCTTAAAACTGACAGTTCCATCATTGTAGTTTCTCTGTACTTGACACACGCCTTTGCAGCAACGCAATGCATATTGTTGCAAATATATTGATTTTAGCTTGAAGATTTCTTCCATTAGCATAGAGCTTGGTGAAACTCCTTTGCTCGCTCATGGTGTTTAAAAAAAGGGAAACAATGTATTGCACTCTGCTCTGGAGTGAGGATGTCAAGTCACGACTACTGACCTGTTTTGGCAGTTAGGGTAGTCTCAAGCTAATCTAAATGTTTAAGTTCAATGGATTCTGAATGCCTTAGTTAAAAGGATTTATGTGATAATTACAGTATCTACATATAAGCATATATATGAACGCTGTACAAGGAAGGAATGAAAAACTTTCTATGAGTGTCAGCAAATGAGATGTATTTGGAAGTGGGCAAATAAGCAGCTATGGCTGGTTTTTTGTGGGTTTTTTTTTTTTGTGGGTTTTTTTTTTGTTTTTTTTTTTTTTTTTTTCCTTCATTTGTTCATTAGATTTCCACTGCTGGAGAGCATAGTAGGAGTCCAGAGTAATCTTTTTACTGTCAAACTTAAATTCTCTGAAAAATGAAATAGAAACATTAGCAGTTTAAAATATTATTTTTGCTATTAATATTTTTGTCATAATAGAACAAGTATGTTTCCTGTATCATCCTGTTCTAGAAGGAGAAAGGGATGAAAATACTGCACTGTGCTGACTTAGAGAAAAAAGTACACGCAATTTGAAGAAGAAATTTTAAACACATTATGGCATTTCAGCTAATAACAAAGGCAAGATCAGAGCAAATAGACCCAGATACTGAACACTTCTGTACATGCTTCTGTAAGAATCAGCATGCCTAACCATATAAGAACCATTAGATATTCTGATGTTTTGACTGTACTGATCAGTACTGAATAGTACTGATTCTACAAATATTTCTGCATATAACGTGTAACTGAATGAGGGTGTATATTAACTTCTCATGTTAAACTTAGGCAATTGCTAATTTTTAGATATTTCAAAGAATAATTATAAGTAGCTTGGTATTCCCCATATGAAACATATACCTGCTTTGGATGCTGCAGTACCAAAAGAAAAGTTGGCTAAAGACTCTAAATGGGAGAAAGAACTAAGAGAGCAGTATTTTAAGAAATGTGTTGACCTTTTTTCTCCTTTTAGGAGCTGCTGAGAAAAGTTCCAAACATGGTGCAGAAGATAAGACGCAGAACATTATTAGTGCTATGAAGGAAAGAATGAAGATCAGAGAGAAAAATAGACCAGAGGTGTTTGAAGTGATCCAGGAAATGTTTGATATTTCCAAAGAAGATTTTGTACAGTATACAAAAGCAGCAAAGCAAAGTGTTTTGGATGGGACATCCAAATGGTCAGCAAAAATAACTATCACAGGTAAATATTCTTCTGAATCGTTTGCTGTCAGAGTTCTCTCCTTCCCGTTTTTCTTTGTTCAGGAATAACGTTTATTATAATTAGAATGGGATCTGCATGATAAATGGCATACTTGGTACATCTATGAATGTCTGAACTTGTATCATCCAAACCTGGAAGAGTTTTAAGTTGCAGCTATTAGCAAAACTATTTTATATTCCTCTGCTCTAGTTAGTACACTGGTCTAGATTATAAGGTAAGTAAAAGCTTTTATTCAGTTTCTTCTGCCTCCCACCAATAACTCTTGTGCTTGAGAAAATTTTTACTAAGTGTTGGTAAGTTGCAAATGTTAAAGGTTACAATGACTGACATGCTATAAATGCTGCAGTGCACAGTTCCTGACCCTGCTGATCGTGGGACTTATCATCCATTTTTATTTCTTGACTAAGGGTCAAGCAACTTCTCAATGCTTCATAGCAACCTTGCTAAAATGTATGTTTAAATCAATTCTGACTGTAGCTGGTGTTTCAGACCTGTCTGTGGGGTAATCTTCCCAACAGATTTTATAAGACATTTTTGAAACATTGTTTGTATGATCAAACATTCACAGCGTTAAAAATTACAGGAATGTCCTCTATTGCTCTTCATAAACCAAGCAATTAGAATACTCAGGCATATGAAGGGCAATCTTAGCAAGTTACTCAGAAAATATACAAATACTTTGTCTGTCTATCTGCTGAGTAAATACCAGTTTACTACTGTTGGTTCAAAACTCACACTGTTGAATGTTTGGTTCATCTCTTTTTAAAAGAAAAACCCACTGCTATTTTAGTTTTGCAGATTCAGGGCCTAATTATGGAATCACAGAGTAACATATGAAGTAATTTTAGAAGGGTAATCTCCAGTATATTCAAACCCTCTATTAAAAGTAGAACTAACTTGGAACTTACACAGCTCAGGGCTTTGTCCAAACTAGATTTGAAAGAATGCAGATTCTGGGCAACCAGTTCAGTGATTCACCACTCACAGTGTGTTTGTTTTGTTGTTTCTTAACACTGAGCTAAGCAGGTATGGCTGATCTCCCACAGGGAGATGATGTGCTAAGAATACTCAGCCATTTTTATGTATCTGTTTTTTCTGAGCACACTGAGGGAGCTTCATTATCCAAAATGATTGACATCAGAAAATATTTACTAAATGCTTCTACTGAGACATTTTAAACAGTACGTGCAAAATAATGAAACCTAGCTCCGCAGATGTTAGGAGGCAACCACAAGTGTTCTAGCTGCAGCTTTCTGGGTTTGATGAGTTGCTCTTTGAGAATTTTGCTTTCTCCCGAGTTTTCCAGGAAATGATATGGATTTATGCTTGCCACAAAATGTGTATATACAACATTAATTAGCATAAATGCTGAAAAATACATAAACAGTTAAAGAAAAATGAATACAACTGTCACCCTGTTTATGGTAGAATGGAAATATTCTGAAAACCATCATAATTTGTCTTTCAAGTGAGAAAGAGAAATGGCAATCACATTACTGATGACTAGTTTCATAATCAACCATGCAGATTTTTGGAAGTTTGGGGGTTTAAACTTTCTATATATCTTTTGCATATTTGCAGAAAAAAAAGAATTTATTTTGAATTTTGAAAAAGAAATTTTATGATTTGAGGTATCATAATATTGAGGCCAAATTATGCAACAGTATTATGTTGCCATGCTGATTAAATCAAAGTTTGAGTATCTGAATTATGCATGGAAAGAAAAATACTTGTTTTTGTGCTTTCTACTGACTCATTCAATTATTCTTCTATCAAACTATTTTTGTAGATTTTATTCAGTCCAACAAAGTAGTTAGAAAAATCTTATTTATCTCCGGAGGAACAGAAGCGGGGAAAAATGACCTAGAAATTTTTGTTTCAGCAGCCCTCATTCTGAGGGCTTTGTTTCCTGTTGCTGCTGTCACTGTCTCATTTATTTATTTGCAATAAAGGCTATGAGGGCTAAAGTGCATCTCTCCTTTTGTTGCAGTGCTTTGTGCTCAGGGCTTACAAGCTAAGGACAAAACTGGCTCAAGTGACCCATATGTTACTGTGCAAGTTGGCAAAACCAAACGGAGAACAAAGACTATTTTTGGAAACTTGAATCCAGTATGGGATGAGAAATTCTATTTGTAAGTGTAGAACATCACATTGTTTCTTACTTTTCTATGTTACATTTAGGTAATATAATGCTGCCAAGTGGAAAACTTACTTAATTTGAAAGCATTTGTTGTCTGTACCATGCATGTGCGTGGTACCATGTATTAATAAACTAGCATTAAATTTTGAGAGCATAGGAGTTTTTACAGATGTATCTATAGTATTCATACAACTCATATCTATTGGGGAATCTATTGATGGTGTCTATTTGGTTCCTTATTTTATAAGGAACTTCGATAACAAGTTATTCAGACTTTCACCTTAGGTGCTAAAAGATGTAAATGCATTCCTGGGCCTTGGGCACTGGCTATGAGAGTTAAAACATGGCTTTATTGGACGTCATGATTACCCTAGGTGAAACTGGGGCATTGACATTACTTAGTACACTTCAGACACTGGGCTGAGTTGTTCATAATGGTTATCCTTTCCAAGGCTGGGTGTTGTCTAGAGGTCAGTTCTGAAGAGTCTGATAGGACCCGTCTGTCTCTTTTCCTTGGCTACAGCCCTGGAACTGATAATAGTGTCGTTTGTTGTCAGCACATTACTGAAGTTCAACCCTGACCACAAAGTAGATGTTCCAATCTGTAATAGGTTGACTGAGGTTTCAATATGATTTTGTGCCAGTTGTAATTTTGGCAGCGTTCCCAGAATCTCTTTCAGAAAGGGATGTTACAGTAGAGGAAATTCCAATTCACATGTACTGTATTGTCCCTTTCCTTGAAACATTGTTTTAGGGCACAACATGTTCCTGACTGAGAACTGTACTGATCTGATAACAGCATCAGTTTGCTTAGTGTTCTTCCCCTGCATGGATCAGAAGTATTTCAGCATTTATTTTTTTTCTCAGTTCGATTACTATGTGCCACTGTATTTGATGTGCACTTAATTACTCTTAATTACTCAAAGTCAGCAAGGGATTCTGAAAGGCTAAAATAAGCTCTAGCTTTGTTTAGAAAATTTTTTGTGAAAGGGAACTGTTCGTTTTGACAGATGTATAAATTTTCAGTAAAGTTCTTGTCGACTCTGAAAGCACCTATAATAATATCATATAAAATTAGTAGATAATTTATGGAATAAACACAGGAGTAAATTATGGAAAGATAAAATCATAATAATTTTTGAAATGATATGAAATTCCAGTCTTTGTTAAATAAAATACAATCTTATTTGTGTTCTTACTGAGAGTATACTCAAACAGGTAATACATTATAATAGTCTATGTTATAGAAACCTGTTGTACTTTTCAAAACTGGATGTTAATTTGGTACCACTTACCCAATGAAACCCTGTACCAGTGATTATAAAAGCAATGTATCATCTTTATAAGCATCTGTGACTTTATTAAGCAGCTTACTGGACTGCTAAGGATCCTGCACACTGACCAGTGAGGATTATGAACCACTAGTTTCTCAACATATGCAATATACAATTTCACAATAGCCACTCACCGCAATGAAAAGTAACTGTCTTCAGGCTGTAATGTTTAATTTCTTCTCCCTTCCCTTTCTGAAGACGTCAGTTCTCATTATTTCTGTCCATACAAAACATGGAGGGAAAAATCTGAACAAAAAAAGTTCAGGTTCTTGAACATGAAAAGCACCTGAAAAAAAACTTTGTTTTCTTCAAGAAGGTGCAGTGTTGTCATGTAGCACAACAACTATTTTATCTCCTCTGCTCTTTGACTAAAATCTTTTGCCTTAGTTTGGGGAGATCATCATTCCACTTGTGAGTTTGGAAGACGTATGACCCAAGGTGCCACTTTTACTTCTCAGAGAAAAGTCCATCTGTGTTAAACAGTGTATGCCCCTTCCTTGCACAGATTCAAAGGCCAATAGTAGAAATAAAAAATTAATTCAGAGCACATTCACACTCAGAAGCTTTTTACCAGCTACTTGTATATCGACAGTGTTTTCTTTATGGGGATTTCACGACTCCAATAGCTGTTCAAGTATCATATCTTATTGAATGACTGTAATATAAGGTAGAAGAATGATTACTTTCTTGTATTTAAATATATGAATTGTGTAATATCTAGAACTGGATGAGCTACTTGATATGAAATTCTGAATTTATTTTCTCGAACATGTAAGCAGAGCTACCAGAAAATCACTGGAAACTTGAAATTGTTATTTTTTTTTCCACCCAGAAATTATAATCTGCTGCCCTAGTAATAATGTTAAAATAACAACAACAAAGCTACTACAGCTTAAATCTCCTGCATTTGAACTATATACATTTGAACTGATTTGAACTTATATGCATTTTCAATCGTTTTTGACACGTGCATTTTCTGCAAGGGTTATCACTCTGACTTATTTAATTTCAATTAAGGGAATACCTGAAGTGTATTAAGCACACTATAAATATCATAAGATTTAAATTTGAAGTAGTCAGTATAACCATTTCATTGACTCAGGAATTTTCACTTAAAATTGGCTTTATTTGTGGTCTTTGTCAGTCCTGAATATAATTGAACACTAATTATCCTTACAATTTCTAAATGCTGAATTCAGAGATTAAACATATCACAAAATCTTACCACTGCGTATTTAATCATAATACCGAGACATTCATTTAAATTTCCCAGTGTGTGCTAAAACAAGGAGTTGGAACAAATGTTGGCTCCCCAGCGCTCATTTGCTCTATCATAGCAGAGTGAGGGCAGTATTCAAGCTTGTAGAATTGCACATAATCCTAACATAATTGTATGGTTAGCAGAGAGTGAACGTTTCTAACAGCATATTCAATAGAGCTCTGCTAAACAACCATGATGCAGAAATATGGGATAGATTTAAGTGTGAGAACTCATAGATTATGATTAAAGGGGAGCATGTGTACACCTGCATGCAATTCAGCAAACAACCAACTAAAGACTATCAGAGGAAGAATCTTTCCTTGGAATGTGTATTTTTTGTACATAAGCTAAGAAAGTAAATAGACCTATAGACACCTCTTTAAATAATGTATTATAGGCAGCAAGGGCTTTTTATTATCTTAATGAGTAACAAAGCATCATGATTGGTAATTTTTTCAACCCTAGAACAAATGAAGAATCCTACAGCTGTCTGCTTTCTACCTTCTTCTGGTGGTATTGAACAAAACAAACAAAAAAAGGCTGCGTTTTTTTCTCAGTTACAGGGGAGAAAAATATTTTGGCTGTATAGTTTTCAACTTTTTACAGACCTCTAGGTCTGTCAATATTTTACCTGCACCCAACACTCTAATGGAGTCTTCTCCACTCTTATGATTTTCTTGACTATTTTCAACAGTTGATTCAGATTGTTAAAATCTTCCTCTGATAGTGTAAGCTAGCAAAGCTACCTCCCCAGACAGCCTTGCAGATTCTGCAGGGATCGTGTTCCTCTGATCTCTCATTAAGTTAACACCTCAGCTACGATTGTATATTCCAAAAGCTTTTTGTGTAACTGGATGATTATTTTATATTACTAATTCTATTTTGGTTTTCACTAGACTACCATTTGTCTCCAGTAAGCAGTTTTGTTGGATATCTGTTACCCTATTCAATGCACGAATACGTACGCTATTTGACTTAGATCAGTGAAAAGGTTTTTGTGAAGACAACAATTACCATCTGGACAAGATCTTGGTCATCACTAAACAGTTACAATTTGTCTAATGTCTGATATTGTTGAGATTTCCTCGTGGTATACTGCAAATGCCATTGAAGATACAAAATCCAATTGATTGTGTCTGGGAAGATTTCCAACAACTCTTAAGGGAGAAAAATTTATCTTTGTATGAACTAGATTGTTCCTGAGTTTTCTTACTGCTGTATGGCCAATCGTAATGAGAAAAAGTATCTTCTTGCCCTGAATGGCATTCAGGTAGGTTAGATGCAATGATAGTTGGTCTCCATTTTAGTCAGAGAAGCTGTTCAACTGCTTCATATTTCAGATATTTCATTCTAGAGTTTCTGATGAACTGAGACATTTAGGCAATTTCAGGCCTCCAGTTCGATGTTGTTTAGAATTCCCCTAAAGAGCAGTATTTGCACAGTTTAATAGATACAGCCAAAATTTCTGTGCTGATTGCTTGCAGAATTTCACTGTGATAGAATATTGGAACGTTATAGCAGTATCACTTTAGAATGGGGAAAAAAACTCTCTTAACAGAAAGTCTAAAGAATGTTCATCTCATTATATAGTGCTATACCTGAGAGGGTGTTTCTTTACAGGTAAGCAAATTACACAGAGAAAGCTCTGTAAGCTTAATGGTAAACCTTTCTGGAATCTAACTGTTGCGGGGTAGGCCAGTAGAAATAGGTGTTTATCCACCCAGCCTCTTTTTGCATCACAAGTCTGTACAAGTTTGCAGGCCTTGCATATGAACCTTGCAAAAAAACATAGAAGCAAAGCTGATTGATTAATAAGGGTTTAGAGAAGATGAACTTGTGAGCAAACACATAGGTAGCAATAGGTATCATCATGCTTCAATGATGGAAAAAAAATGTGATAAGGATGAAAGGATATCGGGGAAAAGTACATGATTCCTGACCATCTGAAATTCCTTAATCAGCTAAGTGTACATCAGAGGGAAATATATGCTGCAGCAGGAGAATAAAATATATTATTTGTAATGCCATTTAATGACTTTCTATATGTGTTACCTCCCCAAGAAACAAAATGGGAGCAAAACCTACTCATTAGCATAGATGTGGTGATTAGAGTCACGTAAGTGCCTCACCAGTGATAGATCTCCCTATATCACAGAAAATTCCTGTTTAAAGTTTAAACTGGATGCATAATTAAATGTGGTTCTGGACTGTGTCAATCAGTAATTCAAGGCTACACGTGAGGAACATCAGATGGTTTGATTCTGGGATTAGTCTGATTTCTTAACGTAAAAATGTTTAATTGATCCATCTTCATCTGTATTTTCCTATCTTATTCTGTCCTTGTTAATAACTTCTGAATTTTGCAGTCAGAAAAATTTTAGATTGCCTAATAGTGGTTCTGTCACATTCTCAGAAAAGCAAAAGACAGTCCAAGAGATGAGGTCCTAAGAGTGTCCTCGGTATGAACTCACCCTATAATAGACCCTAGGGAGTCCATATGAAGGGATAATTTATGAAAACCCCAATTATGGGAGAAGATTCAGTTTATGATTGCAGTTTGTTAGATGTCAGGAAAGGCAGTCATAAGACAAAAGGAAACCAGGCTTCATTAGTCTTGCTAATCACAGAATAATGTATTTTTTAATTACCAGAGATATCTTCAGTGTTAAAATTTGGAATATGGACAGGCACAAGTATTTCTGTGATTCTGAATGATGTCATAGTGAGATGTGAATACCATTTTTAGTGACTGATCAGCCCTGACAGTAATAATGACATTTAAAGCACTTTGTACTTCTAAAGCCTATTACTACTGCTAATTAATTCCTAGAACAAACCCTGAGGGGTGCCAGTTGGGAGATAAGTTATAGTATTACTGTTTTAATGCTGAAGTTGCTGAAATAGATCATTAAACAGTGTTAGAATTCAAACAAGAGCTCAAACTAATATCTTGAAGGTAGGTCTGAAAAAGTTTGTCCAGTTGGGAACTCTTGATGACAAGTGAACCACCTCACTCATCCAGAAGTCCAGAGATTTCTAACATCAGCTTAACTCATGAGAGTTTAATAAGCCACTTGAATTTGCAATTCTTTACTATACAACAGTCTGTCACCATCTCCTGATGATGGAAATGGAGACCTAGGATGACAGTAACATATCTTTTAAATAAAGCAGCGGTGGTGGTGGTTTGTGGTTGGTTGTTGGGTGGTTTTTTTTTTTTGCTTGGTTGGTTTAGTTTTTGGTGGGTTTTGCTGCTTTTTTTTTTTTCCTTTGTCTTTAGCCAAATTCATGCATGCTTTTTGGGCTTTTTCATTGCAAATTCAAAACTATTGTGCTGTGTATTAAAAATATTAGGATTTTCTCACATTTTTTATTATTACATTGTAGGCTACTACTTTTCTGGCCTACTAGAAGGACCACATAACATTTGTAAATAAAAAAACCCTATCTGACTTTAACATTCAGAAGGTGTTTTTAAAAGTATTGAGAAGTACGTATTGTAAGCATGCTAATAATTTCAACAAGAAGTTCATGACATTCATAAATGCAATCCTTAGGTATATGTGATTTATTCAAGTTAATCTCTTTACTTTCTACATGTAGTAATTCTACCTTTTTCCCTAGCAGTGTGCTATGGCCATCTGTTTCGCTGAATATTGCACTTGTAGGTATTCTATCACTTAAAATGTTTCTACAGAAGTCAAGCTCAATGAATAGCAGTACAAAAGTAATAACTGACTTATAGATTTTATTTTGTTGTTATTTTTACAGTGAATGCCATAATTCTACAGATAGAATAAAAGTGAGAGTATGGGATGAAGATGATGACATCAAATCTAGAGTAAAACAACATTTCAAAAAGGAGTCCGATGACTTCCTTGGGCAAACAATCATTGAAGTAAGAACACTGAGTGGAGAAATGGATGTGTGGTATAATTTAGGTATGATTCTTTTTGATTATTATTTTTTTTAAACAAATTTAGTACAATCTCAGCATCTGTGCCTTAGGGAATTCAAAATACACAGCTTTAGTACTGACATGCATGTTTTTAAATCCCAGATGTTACAGGTCAGTTTGAAAATTGTGGATCTTTTCTGAGTTTTGGTGAATTACAGAAATTGAGCTAGTCACAGCAACACCAAAGACAAATATTTGGTTTTAATAAAAGAGCAAAACTGTGTAAGAAAAGCCATCACTCCAGTCTAGTGTATTCGCAGCAGCATTGGCAAACATACGGTAAACAGTTCTATCAAGACGCATAGAAAATCCTAGCAAGTATTTTCCTTGTGCACTTTATTACATTTTTTATGCCTAATCACCTTTTATTTTCAACAGCTTTAGATCTGTCATTCTTCACAAAACTTATTTCATTCAGTTGTTTTGTATATCTGAAATATATTTACATGCAAAATCTTAAATTAATGCAATCTGCTGCAGAAGAGAACATTCCCTGATATCCTTACCAATGGTACTTTCTTGTCTGGTCAGGTCTTAAGTAGTATCATTCTTTGAACCAGAAATAAATTAATGAAAGTGTCTCAGAGTACATTCCCTTAATCTAAATCTAAGCACAAAGCTCTTGCTCAATTCTGAAAATCTTTGTGAGCCCTAAGTGTTCTATAATAGACCTTTAAAAGTTAATCTCCTATGTATAGTAGCAAAAGCATGTTAGAAATATTTTCCTTAACATTTCTTTCTATAAGAAACACGTTAGGTGAATTACATAATATACATTTCTGAAATTGTAAGTCATCTTTTGTAATTAGTGGTCCTTGTTTTCCTGGATAGCATTTCATTGCCCAGCAAAATAAATAAATAAATAAATAGGGATGTATCTGGAAATGTTTTTGTCTTCTTTACAATTACAGAAAAGTCTTGCTTTATTTCCTTTTTTATAATGAGGTTTGTTTTTATTAGAAACATGTCATCACGTTTTCCAAATGTTAACACTTCAAACATTTTGTTGGATTAAGCTGTTGTAAAGATTTATATAAATAATAAAACTTAGAAAAAGTCAATCAGTATCTGAAAAGAAATATCAGTAAATGGAATTTAACATTCTGAAAAAGACTGACAACTTTTAATCTGATACATGTACCTATTGACACAAAAGCAGTATATTGGTATCATATCACTCAGAGCGAAGAGGCGTGATTTTGTTTTTGACCATTTCAGATTTAGTCTTCAAAATTGGTGGCAGATATTAATAACTACAGTTGTTATTATTATTAGTTCATATACGAGATAGGCAATGGAAAATTGTTTGTATTGAAAAGACAAATGTGTTGCTTAAAGTGGTATGCAGCCTGCTTTGAATTTGGCAAATAAAAGAAGAAAAGATTCTTAATAACTTCATGTCCTGCTTTGTGGCTTTAAATCTATGGGACGTACTTAAAAGGTATTCTCTGTTCTCAACAGCAGGACTTTTTAGCTTTAAAATGAGTGTATTTTGTGTGACTGTATGTATACTTGATGGTTACTAATGTCATTTTTCTGCTTTCAGAAAAACGGACAGACAAATCAGCTGTCTCTGGTGCTCTTAGATTGAAAATCAATGTTGAAATAGAAGGAGAGGAGAAAGTTGCCCCATACCATGTGCAGTACACCTGTTTACATGAGGTATGTTGCAGAAGTTAAAGGAAGCAAGCTACATAGAAGTTAGTATTCAGTTGTTGCAGAGATAAGGAAAAAAAAGAGGTGAGAAAATATTAGAATGCTGATGCAAATAACTGCTCCTTCAGGACAAGTTCATTTTTGGTTTCTCTTTTTGTATCACTGATGGCATATCAAGGTTTGGAGTCAAAGATGGTGCAATGTAGCACTGTCAGATCATTCTGGCTAAAAGGAGTCAGAAGAGGAGATGAAGTCATGGAATTTTTTTTATAACAAACATGATTGCTAACATCAAGATGATACAACCATTTCTGCATACTACTGAGATATTACTATTAATTGAAAAGGACATAATTCCTGCTACAGTTATCCATAATTTGGAGATGGGGGGAATGAAGAAAAAAAAAACCAAACAAACAAGGAAGCACAGAAATTTGAATATTTTTTCACTGGCATAAATTGCTTTTATCAATAATGAAAAGCAAATCTTAACTGATTTGTATCTTTTAGAGATTCTCTTTGTATCTGATTCCTCTTGCCTTAAGCAGTGGTCCACACTGAAGTTTTATTCTAAATTTTTTGAGAACTTATAGCTAAAAGTTCATCACTAGTATGCATCTGCAAAATGCTGTTGTTCACCATGTGTAAAACTGAATTTTTACAGCGTTTGTGCCCACAGATATTCTTGTTCTTGTAGAATAATCCCCAAAACTCTTATGAACTAATTTGAACATTTTAAATTATTTCAAAGTTTTAAGACTTGGTTTGTTGTTTGGGGTTTGTTTGTTTTCCAGTGAAAGCAGACAGGAAATCGAATCTGCAGTTTATGGACACTTACAGAGTTCAGTAATCTGAAAAGCATTCCATGACTTTGCCTCTAAATAAAATAACAGGTTTGGCTTACAGTTTGCTAAACTTGAACATTATTGCACATGTTTCAGTGCTTCAGTGGCTTCTTCCATATTTCTAATTGTTTCCCTGCAGCATATTTTTTTAAATTGTGAATTTGAAATTTAAAGTTACAAATCCAATTCCTGTTGAAAGACTCCCCAGTGAGCATTATAACATCAGGATTAGCAAGGGCATTTAGGAGAGGAGTTTCTGCACTATTTTATGTTGCAGTCTCTCTGTGCCAGTTCTCTGAGGTGACCTTATGTCAAGAAGATAGATCAAAGTGCTGAATCATGGGCCTGCACTACAAGAGTTCAACAAAAGCATTTAGTGTCTTGGGTATTTTGTTTGCCAAATGATGGTTCATTGATGCCAGCCTTCAAAGGAAAAAAATAAAAATCTAAGTGAATGAGCATATGGCTGATTATATATAATATACTTATAGAATGTCATTTAAAAACTTCATATTCCTATTTGAAAAATTTCTTGCATTTAGAATCTATTCCACTACTTGACAGAAGTTAAATCTAATGGTGTGGTAAAAATCCCTGAAGTTAAAGGTGATGATGCCTGGAAGGTGTACTTCGATGCTGCTGCACAAGAAATTGTAGATGAATTTGCGATGCGTTATGGAATTGAATATATTTATCAAGCTATGACGTAAGTATTTTCATGTTTGTCTTTTTTTTCGTTTTACTCTACTGTCAAGAACGTGTTTGAGGGAACTGATGAGTTCCAAGACTTTGTGACTCTGTTTTCCATTTCACGCTTGTTCTTGAATTTGAATTCTGACTGTCCTTTGTGCCCCTCTGACTCACTGAAAGGCTGCTTAGCTGCACCAGCATTGCGATATTTTATAAGCATTTTATAAACTATTACTGGTATTATCACTAATGCATTACTTAATCCTTATGATATTGAGCAAGGATCAGGGAGACTTCACCTTCCTTAACTGGGATTGGGTTACTTTGCTAGCTAGAACAGAGTCTATCAAGCTGTGTACCCCTCCCCAGGAATACAAAAATTATTTACAGAATGCCAGCAATGGATATAGTAACCTTCCATATCAAATGTAAATAACTAATGCAAACTGCTTTTAATGGTATTAGAACATATCTCTACATCCTTCACATTGAAGTAGCTATGATTACTTTAGAACACAGCACTTCTGAGCTTATTTGGAAGCCTGGGGATACAAAAGCTATATCATACAATCTTGACTTGTCCAGAGGAGAGTTTTCTGGTGAAAAGGACTACGTTCTGCTCCTATTGCAACTGTAGGAAAGCAGAGGGCTCCAAATGAGTACATTATGACTACAGAAAGCTGACAAGGAACTTTTAATTGGAATATTTATTTTGTTTCTTCCATCACTTTACAGTCCAACCTAAAAATATGATCCTCTTCTGTAGTATGAAGGTACATAAACACAGAAAGTTTTCTTTTTGTTGCAAGATATAAGGACAAAATCTGGTATTGCAATGAACGTGTCCTTCACTTCATTGTGAGTTACTGTATTGTACATCTAATAGGAAAGTAGAGGTGTCTTTGCAATATATACTTGTTTAATGGTCTTCCTCCAAAGATCTCAAACAACTTTTCACAGAAGAATTTAATTAAGCCTAACTCTTCTCATGTGGTACTGTATATTCACACTACATATGGAGGAACACATGCAATAAGTTTCGTGAATAGAAATTGGAATTTCTAATTCCATATTCTTTGCTTTGTTTGATTTTTCATGTTTGCCTTTCCATCAGGCATGTATGTCTTTATATCTTATATTTGTAGATTACTGGACTGTGCAAATCAATCCAAAATATGTCTCAATTATGTTGATGTTCTCCTTTGGACACTGTACCCCAGTAATACCTTAGGATGAATTGAAGTATGATTGAATCCTGATGTTAGAGACAGACAAGCCACATTTTTACCAGAAAAAATGCAGACAGTTCTTTCCTGAAGGATGCCCAATTAGAAAGACTTATTCTCATTTCAAGATACAGCTATCAAGATATATAACTATCCCCTTTCTAAACAAGGAAATCCAAATGTGGAATTCATGTGAAAGAAAAAAACAATCATTAACCCAAACCAAAAACTAAGGTAAAACAAAAAGGCTGTTCGTGTTGCTACAACTGAAGCTCTTTGAAAAAAATTGACTTTATAGGTTCTATAATTCACCTTTTATTTTTAAAATCAGTTTATTTTTTTTCAGTTGGATAAAGAGATGAAAAATGATTGGGTTGGAAGAAGAAAATTTATTTATTCTTCTAGCAGCCAAATAAGAATAGTTAGCTATGCTAATGTTATGCATATACATGAATTCAGAAGAAAATGAAAATGAAAATAGGTACAATAGAAAACAGATGAAAAAAGCAACATATCAGTGATCCAAATGGCCTCTGTTTTGATGACTCCAGTGATGGGTGTAATTTATGTTGTGATTATGATGTCTTGAAGGAGTCATACTGGAAGTTTTTTTACCTACTCATATTAAGTAACGAGGAAGAATTTATTTTCTATCGTTCCTCTTCCAGTGTAATTTATTTCTCTTTGGAAGACAAGAAACAGGGTACATATTGAAATGGTTTTGACTAGATAATGAAAGTATACATAGCATCACCATCCTAGATCTACTCTGTAGTAGAGTCAAGTGCAGTGAAAGCTCAATTTTATCTTGCTGGCAAGTCACTACAGGAAGCTTCAGTGCTTCTGAATCAGCAACATTTTTCTTATTCTGGAAAGTTGATAGGCATTAACTATGCCATCTTGTTTTCCAAAAGGCACACAAATCATCAGTTGAAGTAATTTTCATTGATAGCTTTTGCTTACAAGCAGTGTGTGTTAATGAGCCTTATTTCTTTGCCTGTTCACACTACCAGAAGTACTGGAAGACTCCCAGGCAGTGAGGGATCATCAGGAATCGGCATAGTAAGAAAGTTGCAAGATAAAGCTGGCAGACCTGAATTAAAATATATGACTCTGGGTTAAACAATGCAATATAAACTCTAAAATATGTGATGCTTGGTAATGTTTGCTGTGATATACGTGCCCATTGGAAAGAGTTATTACTCATGCTACTGGTTGCTGTTTTCAGAGATTGACAAAGACAAGCAAGGAATTTCCTTGATGTATTTTTTAATTTATTTCAGCAAGCAGAAACAAGCTTTCAGATTTCTTACCTGGTTTACCAGCACTCTCAGAGTTATGGCCATTCTTAAGTGTCATAAATGTAATAGGCTCTATGAACTTTACAGATTTTATTTAATGACACAAATAAAAAATTCACGTAACCTTGACAGTGATGTTGTCATCAATATCACTAATCAAATTACTGGTGAAATGGAGTAGTGATCTAAATAATGATGTTTATAAACAAAATTATATTTATGGGTTTAATTTTTCGTTACAACAAATAAATATAATTTGATTCTATTTTCAAGATAGGAGCTCAAACCAGGTGTTGGATAGTTCAGTGTGTGTATTCATTAGAAGAACCTGCAGAAGTGACCTCACTAAACTCAAAATGTTGACACAAACAATATTTCCACAGTCTGTGTTGTCTCCTGGGGACAGTTATCATAATGGATTTTCCTATAGCAACTGCTGGTGATTCCCTTGAGCAGAGCATATGCTAGAAGTACAATTCCTAAGGGTGAATAATTACTGCCTTCATATCTCCAGCTTAAGGTTTTTCATGTACTGTGGATCTTTAGGTCTATTACAAAGTTTTTTGAAATTGTAAGTCAGTTTTAAAATCATATGTTAATTATTTTGGTGTCAATTAAAAAAAAAATAGAAAAAAAGAAAAAGAAAAAGATCATCAAAGGATTGTAGCAATTGGAAGGGACCTCTGGAGATCATCTAGCCCAATCTGCCAAAGCAGGTTCCCTACAGTGGGTTCCACAGGAAAACATCCAAGCAAGTTCTGAGTGTCTCCAGAGAAGTAGACTCCACAATCTCCGTAGACAGCCTGTTCCAGTGCTCTGTCACCCTTGCAGTAAAGAAGTTTTTCCTTTTCTTCATGTGGAACTACTTATGTTCCAGTTTGTGCCAATTTCCCTTATATCAGCATCGCTGAAATGAGCCTGGCCCCATCCAATTCATTCCAGTCAACTGCGTATTTATAAGCACCGGTAAGATCCCTTCTCATCCTTCCCCAGGCTGAACAGCCCCAGGTCTCTCAGCCCTTCTTCATAAGGGAGATGCTTCCAAGCCCCTCCTAATCTCTGTTGCTATTTACTGCTCTCTCTAGAAGTTTCCTATTCCTTTCCTACCTGTTCAGGTCCCTCAGAATGGCAGCACAGCCTTATGCGTCAGCCACTCCTCCCAGTTTTGTATCATCAGCAAACTTGCTGGGGGTGAAGCATGTGTCTCTATGTATATTTCTCAAAATTCATGTGATGAATAGATCTGGTGACATTTCTTTTACCTTTAATTTTACCTGTAACTGGGGAATATCACCTAGTATCACTATTTTATACAAAGGAAATTGTTTTTCCAATTGCTTATAGTAAACATGTGATCTGCTGAAAGATTTTCTTAATTAGATAGCTGGGTTCCTTTTTTTAAGATTCATACTGCAGTATTTAAAAGCACTTCAGAAAAGCACTGGCAATTAATGAAATGTTTGGTATTATTCCAGTCAGCTGGGAATGTTGACTTCTATTACCTGCTCATGTGATTGATTTGTTGTGGAGACGAGCAGTTTCCTGGAATTTCATAAAATTTGGGTAATAGCAGCTAAAGATATACCTTAAAGGAATGCTGAGAAATGTTTGCAAAACACTTTGAATGTGACCAGGACAATATGAAATTTACACATCAATACAGATCATCATATTGATATAATTCTGAGCCTGTGATCTATAAGCTGAACATGAAAGTATTCCAGTGAGTCTAATGCTAGAGAAAGCCCAGGGAGTTGGTCTCCTGTCTTGGCCTCAAAATGTTTCAGATAGAAAGGAACCTCTCAAATACACACTGAAGCCGTAGATTCTCTTACATATGAAGCCTGCCTCTTCTACCTCCCAGCTGGAGCTCTTTCCTTCCAGACTCTTTGCCCAGTCAGATAAACTAGAAAATCCAGCAATTATTCACCTTCTTAGTCTAGCTTTGGGAGGGATTAAGGCCTTGATTCATCACACTATCCCTTTCTGCTGTAATCTTATTTCCTTAACCATTCCAAGATTTTGGACAAAAATGAGTATGAATACTTGGATTTTCTTTAGATGTTTGTATATATGTAATTAATGACTCATTCTTTTTTCTTGAAAGTTGATTTAAATTATGAGAGGATTTATCATGAGATGCAAAAATGTTTGAAAATTACAATTTTCCAGCCAGTTGCATTTCAATTACAGAATAAATTGCTTTCATCTTTACAGTAAATTACCTCATGGATCACACATGCTCTTAAGTACTCATTGGTTATTACATCCAGAATGAGTTCAAGACTTGTCCTATATTGAGCACAGAGATCGTCTAGCTGTAGTGATGGATGGATGCGTTTAGCATCACTTTTATCTTGCCAGTAGTTGATTATACCTAGAATGTCTTTGTATGTCTTCAGATATGCAAGTTCTGTTAGAGGTCCCATTGACAAAGAATATTGTGGAGAATAGGTTGATCAGTGATTTTATAGAGCCCATTTATGATATTTAGGTACTGAATGGAAGATAGCAGCTATCAGGTTTATTAATGAAGGTTGATTCATGAGCCTGGACATCTGCAGAGTTTTGGAATTTTCTTTTTTTTTAATGGGTATGTGACCTAGCACAGATTTCTGAAGTAAAATTTGCAATTTAGATGTCTCATTGTGAAGTAAATGGAAGTGTTGGAGAGGGCTTAGTTTAGAGCAATGTGAGGTACTGGCAGCCCAGAGCATATTTTTAAGCTCATTTCTGAATCTGTAATGAATGCAACTGAAAAGAAATTATAATGACAGAAAGTGCAGACTCCTTGCCACCTTTAATAACTGTCAGTTTGTTTGAATTATAGGCACTTCTCCTGCCTGTCTTCTAAATATATGTGCCCTGGTGTTCCAGCAGTTATGAGTACATTGTTGGCCAATATAAATGCTTTCTATGCTCATACTACAGCAACAACAAATGTATCTGCCTCAGACAGGTTTGCAGCTACTAACTTTGGGGTAAGTAGACTTCTTTTTTAATAGAATAGTAACCCTTACTTTGCAATATATGATAAAATAACAATTTCTGAATTCTAATTTTAAAAAAGTTGCTCATTTAAAAGAATGAGTTGCTGTATGCTTTCAAAGATTTTACCAAGTCTTTATAATCAATCACTATTAAATCTGTGGAAGGTAGGGTATAAATCATCTACTGTATACGTATAGAACTAAAATGTTTATCAATCAGCTTTACTTTTTTATTGCAGTGGGTCCTACAGACTATAAAAACTGCATAAGCTAAGTACAGTTTGCAGTTGCTTGCTGGGTATGTCATTAGCAAATTCATTAACCTAAAAGACCCAGGCATAAATAATTGTAGATAATAACCTATAGATAGATAGATAGATAGATATCCATTGTTACAGACATATATTTTATGAAATAGTGCTGAATTGACCAAGCCCTGGCTTTAGGCATCAGAATTTTAGGCAGAATTTCAGACTCTAACGTGGTAGCACTTTGTTGTCATTGTTAACTCTCCTTGTGTGGACTTATATTTCACACTGGAAATATAAATGATTTTTAAAAAAGAAATTCACAATATATTCTAATCTACTTCCCTCCCTTCACCGTGGGTGTGAGAGCAGGAAGGAGGAGGATTAATTCAAGGGTGATGCTTACATATCTGCTGTTAAACGTGATATGGTCAGTGGTTGTGTATGAACACAATTTGATACTAAAAAATGAATTCCTGCTCACCTTCCTCTTTTACTTGTATAGCTAATATCCAAGACATTCATAAATTAACATTATATATGAAAGTTTCCTTAAATACTGTTTATGAATGTTTATGAACATAAAATCAAATACTAAGCAATTAAAAATAACTGAGTATGAATTATAATGATATGAAGTAGTGTCAGAGGTAGTGAAGCTCTTTCATATTTTAAGGTTCGCTATGAAATGTGAGTATTAAGTTTCCTCTATATGTATTATGAAAATCAGGATATTTATTATTTAATTACTGGAATATTGCTCTGTACTTATTCTAGTTTGTATAAACTAATTGATGGCATACTGTGGAATGAATCTACATCTTTTTGAAACAAGACAACTCGCTCCATGCTTGAGCTCTATTAGACTTTTGACTTTTATCCAGCTTTTGAAATGTAGACTGTTTCATTGCGTTTTCCACTCTTTCCTTCCATTTTGCTAATGATCTGAATTACTTTTTTTCATCCTCAGATTGGAGAGAGATTAAATCCTCTCTCTGATGTTAATGCCAGTGTTTACCTTTGACACAATTTCCAATGCAATTCATGGTTCAGCAGATGGATAGAAAGACAGAGTAGTAAGCATCACTAACAGAGATTTTTGAGATCTTTCTTTAAAAAATTGGCTTATAAGCAAAAAGTTATTTTACTGTCTTGTTCAAAAGGCGTTTGTTAGTGGATAGCTGCACATCATTCATCAAGAACATCTCATTTCAAGACCTTAGGCTACAGCTGGGAAGGATTTGGCTGACGGAATACTTTAGTGCAGATTTATACCATGACAGAAAAAAATCCTTTTGATTGATCCCTTAAGGGAACCATGCCACATTGGTGGCTTTAGGTGTAGGTTAGTGTTCCACTGAGGGATAGGAGGGATAGTGCACAAAGGGCTCTGTTTTATTATTAGTGCATATCCTATTTCACAGGTAGCATTATGAGAGCTATTGGTTTTCACTACTTCCAACATTCTGCTGCTTTTGCATATGTTGGTAAGAATTTATGCACTGCATTGATGTATGTTCTAATATGAAGAACAGCAATTAAAAACTCTCATTAATATTGCTTGGGAATGGCACAGATTAGGTGGTTATCTCATAGCAAAATGCTTTCACCACAACTCATCTATGACGATGACAAGGTAATCTTAATGTTTAAAATGTAACGGCATAGATTACTTGGTTTATTCTTCCAAAAGCCACTGTTTCTGAATTGTTTATTTTCAATCATACTTTTACTTCAAATTCTTTTGTAAATGAACATCATTTCTTACGTGGGAAGAGGAAGTCATTTCTTCAAGAGTATGAGTAATTGCAAGGCAAATATAAAAAGTTTAAGAAGCTCATCTGTTTCAGTAAGCCCTGATAACATAGCTGAAAACTTTGGATTTTTGTCACAGACAGCAGACGACATTTTTCAGTTCTTAGGTGGTTTGTCTGGGTTATTTAACAGTGTGTCAGAAAGGTAAATACTGTACAGGAAATCCTCCTTCATCTCTGTAATGCATTGCATGGCAGCACAGTGTTGAATGCGTACAAGGTAAATGGCAATACAAAATAAAAGCAAAAGCACAGTAGTAAAAGATGCGTTGCCTGCCTCAAAGCCCAGATATATTGGACAGTACTCTTATATGAAAGAATGGAAAATAATCTATCTTTCAAATGAATTAAGAATATAAACAGATTAAATGATTTCTTAGAAATTTGAAAAGAAAAAAATTGAGTTGTAATTTTACCCTTGTTTACAAAAATGTGCTAGTTCTTATGCAAAGTATTCTCATTTTCATTTTACAGAGGGAAAAGTTCATTAAACTTCTGGATCAATTGCATAATTCTCTGAGGATTGATTTATCTAAATATAGGGTAAGTTTATCATATTTTACCTAGATGACCCAAATGTGTTTTCCTACAAACATCCTTGTGCACTTTATCTGCTTTAAAGAGGTTTTAGAGATTAATTCTTCCTGTGATATAGGAGCTATAAAAGAGTGCTAATAGAAGACCCCAAATTCTTAAGATCAAAACCTGCAGTGTTTAAGCATTTTAACTATTTTTCCAATTTGATTTTTTTTTTTTCCCCAAAAGCTACTAAAGAAAGTCAGGGGATGAGCAGACATTCAGGAAAGTATAGGATTCAATGACTTCAGTAAGTTAATTCACCATTTAATTCAACTGGGATTTACCTTTCACTGATGTACTGTAAATTGCAGTTATTGATGGATTTATTTTGAGAGGTGCTACAGCCACCGAGATTAGATCCTAGGAACGCTGAGAGTTGACTCTTCATTTTTCTAGATGATAGGAATCCTAATTTTACTTATGTGTTATAGAAGTTCTTTCCACTGAGTTGTGCCCAAACCCATCCTTCTCTGGAAAGAGGCAGGCATGAAAACCTGCCACTTATCATACCATTCTTTCTCTATCTCCATGTCACTGGATCATGATGTTTTTTAATGAACAGTTATTTCATATATTAATTAATAAGGACTCCACCAGCTTAGCTCTCCTTTCAAATTCTAGGAATGGCAGCACAAAGCTCAGGATTGTCTTTGTTCAATCTGGCTTGCTTTTAAAATGGAAAGATGGAGAGAATATTTAAAAGAACCCTAAGGCATGAGAGATCATAGAAGCTGCATATACTCTGTGTTTAAGACCTAACCCTTTGCAGTTAACTGAGTTATTTTAATGTTGAAGAATGTTATTCAGGTTATACTGGGGCATAAAGATGTTTGGCTGATGTTTCATTATCATGAATCCTTTTAAGTAACAGTACTTACCATCAATCTTCCTGCAAACCTAAAGATCACAGCATAAATTTCATGAATGATTCCTTCAGTAAGCTTACTGAATCTATGGTCACCAGTGAATTGTATGCTGCGCAAAATGCATGAATGATTTTCATTAGCAACACTTCCCCCAATTTCTTGTTGTATTTTTATTATTAATGTTTTGAAGTCATCACAGTAATTTAAATAATTCATATTACAGACTCAGTAGTACTATCAGAAGTGCTCCTATTCATGTGAAAGGAGGTATTTATTCCTAGCTTCCTCACAGGCAGAATTAAGGCAGCAGTGAACATTTCTAATCCTTCCAAGCATCACTTTTCTTTTTCCAGATAATTTTTTTTCCTAGTTTTTCAATTATCTTACCTTCAACTTCCGTTTCACAATTCCTCTCTTCCTCACTCACCAGGATAACTTTCCTGCCAGCAATTCTGAAAGACTTCAAGATCTGAAATCAACTGTGGACCTTCTTACCAGCATCACTTTCTTTCGAATGAAGGTATTGTCCTTTATTTGCACTTCAATTATCTAGAAAGCTAGTATTATAATTCTCTTGATCATTTCTTAATCAATTCATCTCCTGCAGTTTTTCAATCTCTCGATTTCCCAAGATCACTGTTGTAAACATTAGCAGATCACACTAACAATGTGGTAAAAATAAACCCATTCTCTTTGAAAAATTTTCAGCTACCTTTTCCCTTCCTAATAATTACTTTACATGTTCTGAAGGAAACAAAACTAACAACAATTAAAAACAACATTTTAATTAAAGTCAAGACAAATAAAGGAAAATCAATTTCCTTAAGAACGTGAATCATCCAGACTGTGTTCCTAGTAACATCACGTGTGAAATAGAGAAACATATCTGATAACTCTTATTTCTTTCGTCAATTTAGAGATTCAGATCTAAGTGATAGAGTTTAGAATGAAGAGTGTCAAATTGATATTACTGGATGGGAATACTGAAACACTAAACGAACTTTGTAACAACAGATTGTGATTTCACTGTGTTAGGCACAACATAAGGAGAATTAAAATGACTAATTAAATTGGAATTCAGATTAATGTTTCCTAAAGTGGAGTAAAAAGCTAGAGTTTTTGCTGTAAAAAAGTGAAAAGCAATTGGGCTGGTATTCAGAGAAAATCACATAATCAAGGGCCTAATGTTATCTTAAAGAGGAAAATTTTAAGGGAAAGAAGGAAAAATCAATCAAAAAGAGGAAAATCAAGGGAGCACATAAACAGGAGGGGGAATGGCTGTTTACAAGGGTGTATAGTGACAGGACAAGAGGGAATGGTTTTAAACCGAGACGGGGAGGTTTAGGCTAGATATTAGGAGAAAGTTTTTCACACAGAGGGTGGTGAGGCACTGGAACAGGTTGCCCAAGGAGGTTTGTGCATGCCTGGAGGCATTCAAGGCCAGGCTGGATGTGGCTCTGGGCAGCCTGGTTTGGTGGTTGGCAACCCTGCACATAGCAGGGGGTTGGAACTAGGTGGTCATTGTGGTCCTTTTCAACCCAAGCCATTCTATGATGATATTATGATGTTTAACCTTGGGTATGGATGTTTCTTCCATTCTATGAATAATTTCATTCAAATAACATGTGGTGATATCACTTATTTGCTTAGCTGAAGTATGCTTTAATGCATCTTTAAATTTAGATCAGTGTGAAGTCAATGTGAGTTAATACATTATCATTACTGTATTTCAACACTTGTGTTCTTGTATTTCAAAACCACATTCATTGCAACATTCGGATTTTCTCTATTCCACCTGATTCTGAAATTGTCATTTATGAAATGTTTTCTTAGGTCCTTGAATTACAGAGCCCACCTCGAGCCAGTACTGTGGTGAAAGACTGTGTGAGAGCCTGCCTGGACTCAACATACAAATACATATTTGACAATTGCTATGATCTTTATTCCCAATTAATAGACCAGGTAAGGCTCCATGCTTCACTCAGTCATTCCGGTTGGCTTACAGTAAGTAAATACACAAAATCCCTGCATTGTCTGATATGAAAGCACTTGAGTTATTTTATTTTCATGAAAAAGAGCATAATATAATAAATAAATCCGCAGACAAATGTGAACTCTTAAATGGTTTGCAAGATGAGTTTCAAAATGAAAATGTCAGCCTATAAATTAGACTTCCCATTGGACACAGCTATAAAATCGTCCAATGACTTTAGGGAAGATGAAATTTAATTGCTTACTGTTCATTTATGATTCGTAATTGGAAAATAATTTTTAAAAATTCAATATTGCACTTCAGTGGTTGTAGGAAAGAGGTATTATACTCTGTGGAAAATAATATACTGCCTTTCCAGGTTAGTATTTTATCACCTGTGATGCATACTTTGATTCAGGCTTTAGAAGCAGAGGATAATCATGTAACATTTCTAAATAATAGTCTATCAGGGTGAGCTTTCCATGCAAAGTAATTACAGCATTTGTCATGTTCAAATGCCATGCAAAAGCCTCAAAAATGCTTTTTTTCTATAACACTGACAGAATTTATTCTATAAATAATGCTAAAATAAGGAAATTTGCAGAATTAAGCTACTGTCTAAAAGGAGCATCACTGCTTTATCACATTACCTCCTGTTCACTAGCTTTGCCTTCTGGGTGATACACTGGAAAAATGGTATTTTGGTGACTACTGTCTTGGAAATGATGAGTTATGTTGTTAGGCAAATACACATTTGCTGTGTAGTGTATCATAAATAAAAACATTTATACTACATGATATGAGACATGAAATTTAATTTGAAAGCACATCTCAACTGAATTAAAAAGCTGAATACCTGCATTCTAGAAGAGGAAATACAGGCCATCCGTTCTACTTTATCAAATGAAAATGTTTTTTCTAATGTTGGATTCCGAACACATGAGAAGCTTATCTCTAGTTTTCAAACTTTTAGTGTAAGAAACTCCAACCAACACCTGTAGGCAGAACTCTTCTAGGAAATCAATTGTATTTATTCAGCTGTAGCAATGACTGTCCAATAAATACAAAATTCAGTAACTTTAAGGCTTTGTGATTCTGCAGAAGCATCAAATCACACTAAATAAGAAATCTCTGAAAGGTGATTTGTCATAGGCTCATATTGATTTTTGCTGCTGGGTAACAGGAAACAGTTAAATTATTTGAATTTCTAAGTGCCTGAAATTTATCTTGCTGCAGCTACCTTGATACTACTGAAAACAGATGCATATTGTAGGTATTAAACAATGTAAAGTACAAACTATATGTATTGCTTTTATAACAGTACAAATGATTACACAAGTTATTTGTCTTTTTCCCCTATTTTTCATACAGCTTTCTTTTTGTACTGTGGTTAATGAATTATTGCAGAAGGAAGTTTTCTACAGAATTCCTTGGGGGCTTTTTATTTGTTTGTTTGTACAGAGATTAATTACATTTATTTTATTCAATTTTCTGGAGAAGAAAAGTTAAATAAACATAGGAGGAGAAAGGGATTGTATAAAGAAAGTCTGTAGGGAGAGGGGGGGGAGGGCAATGATAGTCAGGCACTCCTGAAACTAACCTGACTTAGCACGTTTTCATTAGCTTTATCTTTGAGAAGAAGGGATGTGTAAGGCTTCCCACTTTCCTGCATGCATTTTTGTTGCTTTTATACTTCTGCATTTCATTTCTTCTCCATGAGACACCATTTTTTTCTTGTTCTTATGTTATACTTTCATCATGCAGAATTGTTTTAAAATTGTTGTCTGTTTTCTTCTAAAGGATGTTTGTTCTTTGTTCCTGTGATAACCTTGAAAAAGAGCATGTTTAGTCAAAGAGCACTAACCTGCTAATTATGAGCACAGGCTGGTGATTTTAATTTTATCCATTTTACTCACATGGCTGCAGGTAGCACAGCACCCATTTCTGCAGGCAACTTTTACCCCCAAATAATCAAGAAGCACACTCTGAAGGGTTCATGTATACATTTATTCTCCAACAGAACGTACTGCAAGCTGAAGACCATTGTGAATCAGTGGGAGCAGCAACTTCAAGCATCACATCTATTTGCCTTACCAACAGCTCTGGTGTTGTTTTGTTTGGTTTTTTTTGCTAACATTTACTTTGCAGCAATTTGAATTTGCTTGTTAAACATAGTATGGGCAATTGCTAGCCTGGATATTGATAAGTCTGCAGAGCTTATCAGCAAAAACTTGAGTTAACAGGTAAATGTGGAATACGATATAATCTTCTGCACAGCACTGCAAAACCTACAGTAGCAGATAGTCTAAAATGCAAGGATGTTGTAGACTGCTTTGGTGGAGAATGTAAAGCAGGTTTAAATTGATGTCTCTCTCCAGATTAGCTTTTTAGAACAGAAGGATGAGTGAGGCCTTGTTACATTATTCATGTCTTACATAATTATTTTGACATCCTGTACTTACTGATAGAATGGTATGAAGTCCTTAAAATAATAATAATAGTCTGCAAATATTCACTCAGCTGCAAAAACAAATTAACTGCAGCTTCCTCATAGTGACATACCTCGTCTGCTCCCTTTCAGCAAGTATCCAGCAGGTGAGTTTGTATGTCAAAAATTTTTGAAGGCAAGTGTCAAACTATAAACTGATAATAACCGAGCAAATGTGGGAATTTTAGTGAAAATTAGAAGAAAGTACAATATAAACTGAATAAATAGACTATATACAAAATAACTCATCAGAAATCAAACAGTCGCATGCAATCTTAACTGAGAGGAAAAGTTTCTGTTTCATGGCAGGTGGTAGGTAACTGAGGAAATTTAATTAATTAGCTTTAGTAAAGAAATTAATAAGATGATTCAGATTAGAGCCTAAATTCTGCATCAGCTCTAGAGTAGTACTCATTGTCCTCTTACTGTTTGCCATCAATACATCTGCACACAGAACAGCTGCTAAATACAGTTTGTTGGAATCCAGAGCTTTGAAGGATTTCTGGTGAATCAAGGCATATTGCAGACAGATTTGTGGTACTGCAAATATCATCATGAAGCAGAAAACAATAATGTAATTAATATTTTATTAGCATTATTTCAAAAACCTTTATTCCAGTTACCATAGATTTCATCATTGAGCCTTCTTCATTAACCATTCTCTTATCTCTGCTTGCTTTCCTGTTCAATGGAGGCCTCCTCCAAAAGGAAACTGAGTTGATGGTAGCATGGTGGGGAGCAAAGGAGGCTCACGTTTTAGCTGCACAGCTGAGATTTGAGCTGTGAGGAGTGAGAGCTGAAACCAATGAACCCCAAAGCAACAAGACATGGTTTGTATATAGGCCACCACCTGCTCTCACTCAGGGGAAAGACTGGCAGCTGCTGTCTTGCTGAAGCCCACTGCAGGCTTGGAGCTTTACAGTGCTTCACTTCTTGCCTGAATCATCCTGTAGACAGCATTACCGTTACTTAAACAGTAGTATTTCCATCTGCACAGAAGTGGTAGGTTCCTGCACATTATACTACTATGTGTGCAACCCATGTTAATCACCTCCTACATTTGCCCTTCTCTACAACCTGAAATTCTCAAAGGCACAGTATTACTAGAAAATATGCTGTCTGAACATGTGTAATTCTCTGATTGTAGAATGAAAATGAAATAAATGTTGTAAAAGAGGATGGTTAGGGTGGGGATTGGAGAGTTTCCACTGCAAGAGGAATGAGCAGAAAATCACTGAATATGCTCAGCAATCTTTGCTTCCTATTTTTATTACCTTCATGTCAGACAGCCAGCCACAGTTGGAAAGCAAATGTCTTACACTTACAGCAAAATATCACTCTCCGGGAATAGCAGTATTTCCTGGAGTGAAGCATGGCAAATGCTAACAGTATGCAAAAATGTCACCCTACCTCTTCATAGCAAGATTAAAAAAAACAGCTGATTAAGAATTAAAATAAATAAACAACAACAAACGAATACAAGAGAAAGTAGAACATGACACTGACAATCTTACAAATATTTATTACAGTTTTCATTATTTGAGACAAAGCATTTCAATGAGGAACTGTCTAATTCCCTATGCAGCAGATGTAGTATCTTCTGTTGACACTGAGCTCAGGGAAGAGCTAGATGTCTTATGCTGAAAAAAATAATGCTGTCAAAAGCCAGTTTAGGAAGAATATTGCTAACTTTCTGCCTTAGTTTACAAATATGTTGCTGTTTCTATTTTAAGGAAACAAGTAAAAATTTCCAGAATTTTTTTATGTTCTCAATACATGAAGTTCCTTCAGGAATCCTCTTGCAGTTTTGTCCTGAGAGAACGTATGCAATGTAAGTGTGAAAGTATGAAACAGAAAATAAAGTTATGCAGTAGCAAAAACTGTTTTCCTCTCTGAATGCTACTTTTCAGGCACACCATTTCAATGTAATAAGGCTGTGAGGGATTCATCCTATTTACACACTGATTTAGACAGTATGTAAATACTGCACGGATACTGTTACACTGTAAAGGTACTAAGTTTTCTTCTAATTTCCTTTTCCCTGAAACTGATCAAAATTTTAACCCAAACCTCTTATTAATCTTGGTACAATGTGAGTGATTTTATTTTGCATTAATCCTATGATGCTTTTTTAGATTTTCTTTTCCAGTAGGTGTGACATCACTGCTCAAGTCAGTGTCAGCCTTGGTTCTGCCTGCTGTTAGGACTTTCTCCCATTTCATGTCTTCCAAATAAGTTGTCATGCTTCTAATTAGTGTTAATATACTGTTGTGGAAATTTATTCTGCTGATTGATTCATGACAGCATTACTGCCCGGTGTGAGAGCAATCCTTGATTTCAGCTTGTTCAGTGAATTATGCATCCACCAAAAATGAAAAAGAAACTTCAGAAAATGACTTTTGAAAAGTAATGAATCATGAACAATAGCTGTTAACTGGTGACTTTTCTTCTTTGTATACTTGAGAATTTGTTTTCCTTGACTTTTTAAATGTATTCTTAAAAATCTCCTTAAGACTACTATCCTCTACAACAATAAGCAGTATTCATTGGCTTATGTATCTTTTCACTGTGTTTGTGCATTTGTGTGTAAACTGAGTACACTGGGTATTTGGTTCACATTTTTATACTACTTTTTTCTTGATGTACATAACTTGAGTGAATGGATTACTGATATTGAGATAATAATGGCAGCAACCATTACAGTGCAAAAATAACTTGAACGGCTTTGATCCTTTCTAACCTATCTGTCAGATTTTAGGATTTAGAATGGAAATTAAAACTGGGTGTGTGCAAAGCATATGCTTTTATTTCAGAGCATAAAATACATATCTTAATTTCAGACTGCTTAAAAAATTACTCTTTGGGGCAATTTTGTAGAGGTCATCTTGACTTTTAGAAGATTTCTGCACTCGAGCTTTTGTGGAAAGCACTTCTTGTGCTACTCAGACTTTGTGAACTAGATATATTTTTCTACCTATAATAAAGCATAGAATTTCACATTCTGTGATTAATTTTCACAGTCCCAAAACATAGTTTCAGCTGCATGGCATGGTAGATTTTTGCTGTGAAATGCAATTTTTGGATAGGATGTTGGACTAAACGTGAACCAGCTTTATCTTATCCAAGTACCTCTCAGTTAGCTTGCCTGAAATATTATCTAGCTTCTGAGAAACGTATATAAATACTATTTGAAAAATATCTTTCTTATGGAAACAAAATCTTAATGTACACCAGGGAAAGGCCTTGTGAGTGACACTAATGCTCCAATATTCATTCCTGTTTTGAAAAACTTCTCTGTTTGCAGAGGTGGTTGCTGATATTAGTCATACTCCACTCACTGTAACTGCTTCTGAGCCTTGCCATTATTTCAGCTGTGTTAGACACTGAAGCTGCAGTATTTGTAGATGAACTCAGTTTGCAGCACGGTTATCTGAGATTCTCCAGAGGCTGCAAAAACACTTTCAGTTATGTGTTGTTGAAATTCCCTTTTTGATACTCTAGATATTGTTAACAGATGAAAGTTAATTGAGGTTAAGATAACGTTTAATTAATTCACTATGACACTAATAGAGGTCTAACCAAAGAGAAAAAGGATTCACTGAAAAGGTCTTATTTGGACTACAAGTGAGAAGTACAGAGAATGCATTCTTAAAGTTAATGCAAATTTCAGTGAGGTGAAAATTAATAAATTCTCAGGCAAAGTTTCTAAGTGGTGAGTATTAATACATACTTACAGCAATATTAAAAGGTGCAAAGGGCAAGCTTTCAATCAAAAAGCATATAAAACACTGCATTACTTGCCAAATTTTTATTAATGATTGGAGAGTTCTGTTGGTAATTCATCTGACATGTCAGTATCTCATGTCCTTACGTGGTCCTTACAGAAATATAATGTGGCTCCTCAGGCTGTTTTGGATGCAAGCTTAGTTGTGGTTCCTTTCATTTACAAAAACATACAAAATTCCATTTCCCAAAATAAAAAAGGAATAAACTACGTGTCTGGGTTTGCTCATGTTTATAAATCCCTGGAGAGATAACATCCTTCTTGAATATTCTGAGGTACCTTTTCCTAGTGTATCTCCAGGTTTGTTTGTTTTTTTTTCTTCCTACTCTGCACTGTTTTTCTTTGCTTGTCTTAAATGCACATGTTGTGGTTCTTGTCAATCTATCAGACCCTGTTAAAATGTCTGTGAAAATTCATTGGGCAATAGCCTTTGTTATTTTTGTTACTGCAAAATAAATTAAAGTGTAACTGTTTCTTTATTTAGAGTGAAGAGCACAGACAGTATTAGACCCAATAACTTTGGCATAGTTTAATCCACAACAAAACAAGAAATATTTCTCATTATTAATTTATTCAGTGTTTATTATTTAGAGAATAAAAGTTCTATTTCAGCAGATCATTTTACCTACACTCTGTTTCAGCACAACAAAAACTTGAAGAATGAATTTAATGAAAGTATGGATATGCACAAAATGTAAAATCTGCTCTTGGCTGACTTGGATGCCTTAGTACTATGCCTGCAGCCACGTACAGGCTATTATGCAGTTTACTTTAGTCTGGTTAGGTTGAAGACAGTGTTTATCCAATTTTTTTAGGATTCTTAATATGTCTAAGTAATAAGCTGTAGGTGGAAATTACCTAATAGTTTCTCTTTTTTTAATATATGCTATATTAAAATCTTGTTTTAACAGGGTAAGAAACAAGAAGTTCCTAAAGAAGAACAGGGACCAACAACAAAGAATTTGGATTTCTGGGCACAGCTTATTACTCTGATGGTCACTATTATAGATGAAGATAAAACAGCATACACACCTGTCTTGAACCAGTAAGTAACTACTTTCCCCATAAAAAGTAGGAATCGTTGATTTATTAAGAACAGGAAAAATACACCAGAACAGTTGTATTTTAAACATTATTTGATTATGGATTTAAAAAAATTTTTTTTAAAGCCTATAGAATTGATTGTTTGCATTCTAGTCACTGGAAAGAAAGTCTTTTGTTTTAGGAACACTAGAGGCACATGGTATGTGCACCATCCCAAAAAGTCAAAAAAGTATTATGCAGGAGCATAAGTGAAACAATGCGAGTGCATTTGTTATCAAATGTCTTGGTACATAAGTTGTTTAAATGATGATGAGACTTCTCTTAGGAATTGTAACAGAGTTTTTTGAAAGAGGGGGAAAAAAGTACTGAACTTCAAAAAAGGGACACTGAATTTAGGACTGGTTGGAGAGAAAGCCTAACTTAACCGACTTGAAAGTTCTAGAAACAGAGCAGTATCTTGAGCTTGCCACAAGTGGAAGTTAGTTTCTCAGAACTCAAGATATAATATGCAAGGAAGGAACAATCAGTAACCAAGACAAATGGAATAACTAATCACTGGCATACCTGTAGAGAAGAGCAAGCCAATCGATTGACGTGAGAGAGGAAAGGTTTTGAAAATGAAATATATGGAGAATGTCAAAGAACATGCCTCACATATCAAGACTGAAAAAATGTAATGGTGGTAGTTGAAACGTGTCATGGCCTACAGAAGTGTTTTAGCTCTTTTAGCTCCTTAGGGATATCTTGCAGAGTCTACAGATTCTGAGCATCATCTCATTGTGATGATTTATACTAAAAGTTAAAATTGCATCTTAGACCTGTGTTACAGCTAAGCCTTTAACAGAGGCATCTACAGTGGCAGAAGAAATTTAATAGAATGGTCTGAAAGGGAGCAAGAATGACTCTTTCTTTCAGACAACATTTGACAGATACTGAAAAGCACTCTATACAGGTAGATGTACTTGTCTGCAGACCCAGAGAGTTCAGACTTACTCTTCAGTATAATTACCAAAGAAACCTCCAGGTCATAGCCATAAACTGGAAAATTTTTACCTTCTCATTCCAGTAATTCCTTTAAATAAATGAAGAATTGTCTCAGCCCTGGGGAATAAGCAGCTCTGAGCAATCATTTCCTTCACTGACCTTATTAAGGAACAGCTTTCTATCCAGAAGAAGAAACAAAATATTTTTCCTGTTTACTCCATTTACACAGTCTAGTGTGAAATTCCTGGTATCTACTTGTTTCTCATGAAGATATGTATCTCACACAGTAAGACCAGATTAGCTAGACAGATTGTATAAATGGCTAATTTATTTGTCATGAAAACCTAGCATGTTCTATTTATTAAGAAGTCTTACCAAATAGCACTGTTTGGCTGATTTATGACTTGAGGATAAGAGACTGTCATGTGGTGTGGAAGTTGATTTTGACAGCGATGTTTTAGATAAACTGTGATTTTACGGTATTCCTTGAAGAATGACAGAAATTGGGAAAATTAGGACCTATGAGATAGAAATAACTGTAGCAAGAAAAACAAAGTGACTCATTGAGCATCCTCCTGGTTGTCCTTTTGCTTCCCTAAGAAATGTGGAGATCATGGCTTTTACAAAGACTAGAAATGTGATATGTAGAGTTTTGCTTGGGAAATTTCTCTGACATTTTGTTGCTTAGAGATTAATTTCTGAAATTGTTCAGAAAAAATATTTCAACATAGCAATAAAATAGAAATAGTACAAAATTCCTTATGTGCACAGGTGCTTTAGAATTTAACCTTTAATTATCAACTGCCACTGTTACAATTTACCTTCAACATAAGGATTTCTTTTACAATTCTTTTGTATGTTAAACCTTGTTAGCTTCTCCCAGATTTGCAGCACTGAAACAATGGTATTTGCATAATTCCTATGACAGCTGCATAATGCCCACCAGTCTCTAATTGCTTTAAGTATGGAAACAAGTGTAAGTTTTGGAAAGGAAGTTCAGAGAGAACTGGAATTAAGCATTCATCTTCCACAGCCATTTTTTTCTTATTACAAATTTTGAAATTCCAGCACAGTAATCTCTTAAACCTATTAGAAGCTTCTAAGTGCTACAGTAGTGTAAACAATAAGCTACTCTGACAGGAGTAATCTTAGAAATATGAGTAACCAAATGAACATTAAATGTGGCTATTCACATGTAAAGCTATCTCTGAGGGTAAATTGTGGCTGGAGTGGTGCATGCCTTAGTGATACCAGCTACTGCTTTCCACAGGAAAAAAGGAGAGCACGTGTATGTACACCTTACCTGCAGAAAGTCTTGGCCAGTTTGTTGAAGTCTCAAACAGAGAATACAGTGACTGCGTCGTAAGGGAGTTATTTAGCAGAAAATAATTTCCTTGTGGAAATATTTGCATTTCTGTTGTGCAGCTGCAAGAATAATTTCTAGCAACAGGCTAACTGATGTAATGTGATTAATTGTAGGTTCCCTCAGGAGCTGAACATGGGAAAAGTTAGTGCTGAAATCATGTGGACTCTGTTTGCCCAGGACATGAAGTATGCTCTGGAAGGTAACTGTAAAAAAATGTATGAATTACACTAGAGAGTTCACCCAATGATCTCCATTGCAAATCACACCTGTCACTGCATTTTCACAGGTGGAAAGAGTTTTCTGATATACTTGAAATTATTCACATGGTAGTAGAAATACATTGTAAAGGAAGAGATGTACTGACACTGTATGAAGTAAACTCTGCAACCAGGAGGCAAAAGAACTGTAAACTGAAATGCAAATTCTAATTATCCAAATATCCAAAAATCATCTTCAATGTCCAAAGAATCAAAAATATGCCGTTATAGGTATTCCCAATTTTCTTACCAGCTGAAAATCACTTGCTTGGCCCTAAGAAATATTTACAGAATGAAGTTATGGGAAAAGTGCATACAGGTAGAAAAACTGTCTTCAGAATGTGAAAACAGTTTTGTTATTCCCAACAGGATCAGATGCAGTTCTCTTTCACTCTTTAGGATAGTAAACCACAGGTGAAATATATATTTTTCTTACAAGAGTTAAAATCCAGATAATCTGCAGACTCATTAAAGTATGATTATTGCAGAATTCCCAAGTAAAAATTACTGCGTGAAACATTAAAAACACTGAAGAGATGGTATTAAGGGAATAGGCTTAATAAATAATGGAAATATTGCCAGCCGAAGTACACATAATCATTCTTCTAGGTAATTGTTAAAGCCATCTCTTCAGCACAAATTTTTCAAACTGTAATGTATTTCTCCAGAACAACAACTACAAAAAGTGTTAAATTAATTTCACTCTTAAACAGAGCTCAGATTTAAATCTGGAATATCTGCAAGCAGATTGCAAATAAATTGGAAATGAAATGGATCAAAACTGGATTTGACCAGAAAAACAGTTTTTTGCAATATAATGCAATGATATGTAATGGAATGTATTCCATTAGTCTTGACCCCTTTTTTTTTTTTTTTTTTTTTTTTTTTTACTTGCACTCTAACAAAAGTAGCTGATTAGAATAAGCCAGATGCTGTGACTTTTAGGAAAGTAAACTCATACATTGTCTTCAGCCAAGCCTGCTGCTGACTACAGGGCATCTATTCCAGGGTGAAATTATGAGGTCAGACTTTAAGGAAAAAGCAGTGTTGGAAGATTAATTTCTGCAGTATTTTCTCCAGAATGTGATAATGGGATACTCTGATGATGATACAAACTTTCATCTTGATGAGCAGAGAAAAAACAAGTGACTAAAGCATTTATTAATGGAAGAATTAATTTGTTCATCTACTGTGGTATTGCTTAGTTATTTGAATTCTGGAATTTGCACACTAATCAGAAAAAAAAAAACCCAAGACATTAAAAATGGGAAGGAAGGAAGGAATTACAGGAGCAGTGATTATAATATGTATAATGTCAGAAGAAGATATAAAAAAAAAAAAAATCTAGAATGTGGGTAAGAGAAGATTTGAAAACTATTATTAGAAGCCAATGTTCTATAGGCATTTTAGAGAATCAAAAGGACTAGACTGAGAAAGCTACTGTCAGGCAGGAGATAACCCTTTAAGAGTGATCAATGAAGCTGAAAGCCACCAGACACTGAGAAGCAGGAAGACCAAATGAAAGCCATGATTTTGGGTTAGAACACGTTCCTGGAAACATGAGTGGTAATAGCCTTCTATCTCAACAAGCTGTAAATCAGGAGTAGGTATCAACAGAACAGTGTACAGCAACTGAATTTTCTGATCATAACATCACAAAGATTCATAAGAATTTCTAATAGCCTTTATATATTGTCAGGCTCCCATAATTTTGAATGTATAGTTCATACTTGGTGCACAGATAGCCATAAGCACCTCCCGTTCTTGTAGAGTTTTAGTCATTCAACTACAAACATTTCCTACAACAGAAAGTCTATTCACCCGAGATCACTCTACTTGCCAGGCAGAGTGTATCTGATCCCACAAAAGCTGCTCTAGATCAAGTAAGGGTTTGTATTCTGGTTGTGAAGAACAGGACAAGAAGTTCTTGAGGAATACAGGAAGTACAGAAGGTTTGAGTGGGTCAGGACTTGAAAACAAATATTAATGTGTCTAAACATGATTAATATATTATGTATGTCCTAACTGTTCAGAAAGAGGTACAGAGGATTAATTAGGAGGCATGTGACTTTTAAAGTCTATTCCAAACCAGACCCTGTGTTTGGCCTTGTCTCTGTGCTGCTGTGGATACTCTCTGAGAGGAGCAAATGCCATTTTTCTAATGAATCATCTCAAATCATTCCCAGAATCAACAGTGAAATAATTTCTGTACATAAAGAATAAGTAAAGGAAACTGAGTTTAATTACAAATTAATTAATTAATTACAAATAAATGTATATAATTTCCATCCTGCAGCAGAATCTTGATAAATGTAGTCACAGAATATAGATCAACATGCTCCTCTATCCACATTTACTGTTCTTTAAATCAGTATTTCCCCAAATCCTCTATAAACTGAATTCAATTCTGCAATTGTTAATGGCAGGAAGATCTTTCAGTGTGAATTCTGCAAAATTACAAGTAAACCATTAAATATGATCAACCTCGATCCATACAGTTTTTTAATGGTATTTATCATTAAAATGTATCATATTCAGCTATGCAAGTCTAGCCTTCCAAATTATTAACACAGGCTGCCATCTGCTCATATGTAGAGTCCAGGGTTGTTGCAAACTCAGCTGGATCCAATTTAGTATTAATCTTCTCAAGCATCATCTTTATTGTAAAGTTGATTCCTTCCTGTGTCTGATCAAGAAGCTATGACATAGTCCAGCATCATTTGAAAACGGATCACTGGTGTGGTAAAAACAAACAAACAAACAAACACAAAAAAACACCTAAGATCCTGTTTCTGTTCTTTTTCTCACTTCATTAGTTCTTACCCACTAACTCCCATAAATGTAAATTCAGGGAATCAGTATGTCCTATCTCTGTTCTCTAACAGAAGATGAATACTGAAACATCTAGCATCTGTTTTCACTTTTTCCTGAGAGCAGAGAGAATGGCTGTCCAGGGCCTGTCCTCTGACTGCACAGCTGAATGCTTCATCTGTCCTCTCGGGGATGCAGGGAGCTGCACCTGCTGGTGTTGCTCATCAGTAGTGCTGTCTGACCTCATTGCAATAAGAACCAGTAGGTGCTAGGAGGCGGGAAGCAGTCACTACACCTCTCCATCTTGTCCTTTCCTCAGTTCTTGCCCAGGGACAATCCAGCCCTTTGTGATGGGAAGGAAGGGTCCTTGAAGGCTGCTGCTGTGTAACTGAGAAGACAGAACAGCAGCCTCCACAGCAGTGGCCTTTTGCTCAGTCGCAGTGGCTGCATGATGGTACAAATGCTAAGGTAGCATATCGGTGTGACAGGATAGATTCTTGCTGTCAGTTCAGTCAGTTCAGTCAGCTCTCTTTATGGGTGAGGGGAAAAGGGCATCCCAAAGGACAGATCCAGACTCCACGGCTGCTGAGACCAGGGCTGCACTGTTCCAGGTTGACATGACTTGCAAACAAGAGACTGCAATAATATCCAGCATTGAGCTAATTGTTTTATTTTAGATTTTCTTCCATTTCAGATTAATAACAATGTTTAGTCTTTGGCTAGTATTAAAAGTTCTATACAAACTTGAGCAGATTCATCCCACTCCAGTTCTTATTTTTTTTCTAATCTGAAGCTATTGGGATTATTTTCACGTACTGATGCTGCATGGAGAAGGTATCAGATATTTCTCTTTGAGAACTCACTTCGTTAGGTCTGGCTTTTTTTCTTCTTCGTGAGTTATCTTTGAGAGGTAGGAGTGATTTGCAAGATTGATTATATGTTGTTGTTTGGCATTTAGTTTATACAAGCCCATCTGAGTTCACAAGACGTTTAAATTTGTTCTGTCTGGTCATTGAAATATTCTTTATTTATGGTTTGAACAAGAGAGAACACAGAGAATTCCAGCAGCAGTGTAAGTGATTTGATACTGACTTCATATGTTAACAAATCTTTTTTTTTTAAGCGGGAAGGCATAAAGGTTGGAAGATGATAAGAGACTAACCGCTGAAATGTGACATACAATTTGAAAAGTATCTTTTTTAACCTATGTCCTCAGAAATGTCTTTCTCTCATAGTTTGCATCTCTGAATTTTGAATAGATCAGATCAAATGTCCAAAGCTATCCAGACTGTCAGAAATAGAGCACTCTAATTGCTGTTATTATGATTATCTAATTCTGATAGTGGCCAGAAGTCAAGATCAGGATCAGACCAGAAATTGGCGCCTGTATAGATACAGCAGGAGATCACCTCAGTTCTGCAGAGATGATATTCTGAGTTGTCAGACCTTAAAAATATAGAAGCGGAGAGAGAGTGTTTCACCATTTTATGCACTTCATATAGGTTTCATATAAGATATTTCAGAAGTAATGCCTCCTATACGTTTCCATGGAAACTACATCAGATACAAAAAGCAAAATAACACCATCTGATAGAGCAAATTCTCAGCTACAAAACGCTCTTTCTTAACACAGTCACCACAATCTCCACACAGAGAAACTCAATTCTACTCCTTTTTTGCATCCACACTTCCACATCAGACACCATTCTGTCAGACTGCCCCTCTGCTGCCATCTGTCACTCAGCAACAAAACGTAATGGAATATTGGTACAAAGGTTTACCCTCTACTGCTCTATCACCATCTACATCTGACATTATAGACCAACATCTAAAAAAAAAAAAAAAAATAGGAGGCATTACTTTTGGAGTGGCCTTGCAGAATGCTGTTGTCCTCAGTGCACAAGTAAATATCTTTTTGTTTCTCTGACAGATTCCTTGTTCATTAGAGAAACTGATAAATGGTGTGAAAGAGGCAGTTAGTGAGTCGATTCCAAGCACGGTGCCAGCATAGACAAAAATAATAATGCTGCCCACAGAAAGGTCACACCATTTCATGGCAGATTTCAAATTAGTTTTCACATCAGCTTAATTTACAAATTTCCCCTTAAGACAGGATATACCCTTGTCTTAGATGAAGACTACATAGCAGATTTGGGGTGAGGAGGGTAGTGAGGGCAGGTTATTGGAAGAAAAAGAAAGGCGGCACCCTGCAGAACGCTGCATTTCATCAGGGTATCCATTGAACTATTGAACTTCTTGATTTTAGTAAATCCTGTTCTGTATTCAGGTACTTCAGCAAATGCGTCTTCTATCCTCATTTCTCCTAAGACCTTAGGAATGAAGAGTCCAATGCAGCCTCATGGGGAAATCAGAGAGAAAGGGCAAAGAGGAGCAGATTACTACTGGGGTTAATTAACAATTTTCCTTTGGTAGATAATCAGTTAAATTGAATATGTCATGATCAGAAGATCAAGGAAGTTAGAAATGCTATTTGGTCAGCATAATTGGCAATGATGACAATAACAGCAGCTACATTCTGTGCATACTGGAGGGGTGCCTGAGCTTTTTGAGTACAGCAATCCAGTTGATTATTGATCTCAAACGACAGAAAGATCTCAGTTCTTGTCTAAAAAGCACTGTAGCCATACTAAATGGCACTACTTTGTTGAAGTTAATTAGACACACTAATTAAGACAGATAAAGTGAACAGAACTGTTCCCAGGGGCTAATTTAATACTTCTTCATGGCATCATATTGTGCTGTATCATTGTGTGATCTTACTTGCCATTATATCTCAGAGATCGCTAGTATGGCACTATCTTACTACTTGGAGATATATCTACTGTATCTCTGGGTCATTCCCTAAGCCATTTTCTTCAATTTTGCAAACTGAACCATAATTAGAACTAGAAGTTCTACTGGGTGCTTGTACACAGTGCAAGCCTACAATAATCTTAATAAGTTAAAGCTACTTTATTTCTCATTTCAGTGCATTCATTACACCAGATCTTACTGGAGAAAATGCAGTGAATGTCTGACATCATTCTACTGGGTGCTTGTACACAGTGCAAGCCTACAATAATCTTAATAAGTTAAAGCTACTTTATTTCTCATTTCAGTGCATTCATTACACCAGATCTTACTGGAGAAAATGCAGTGAATGTCTGACATCATTATTTTATCTTAAAGTTGTGAGTCAATAACAGAAAATGTATATTATACCATGTAATTCATAATCAAAACCCTGGCCTTATTTAATCTTCTTTTATCAACTTTATTCTGCCTTTTTTAAACACAGATACAGTAGTAAATTTGCCCTGATGGGCAAGCCCATCAGCTCTAAACTGAACATTTGATGCTTGTCCCAGCAGCCTTCAGGAGAATAAGATGAATCCATTAAAATTGTTAGTTTCCATATTAACTTGTTTTAAAGCTTAATGTGCAATTTCTGAACATCTCTGTTTCTCCCTTCTGCTACAGAGGCACATCTGGATACAATGCTATTAATAATTAAAGTCTTGCATTTATCTTTCTGCCTGATTCCTCCAGTTCTGAAGTTTTTCCCACTAATTGCTTATAAAACACTACCATGAGTGTTTTATACTCAACTTGCACTCTTGTGGTAAATCAAAGAGGAGTGCATCAAGTCCAGGTGTTTCCTTCATGGAAGGAGGTATTTAAAATTGCTGTTGGAAATGTTAAGCTGAAATGATATACAACACAATTAAAACTACCTTTATTACCTTTATTCTCTATTTCCTCCCAAACTCAAGCATTATAGTATCGCATTTAATGAGGTAAGGGTTTCCAAGACGTGAATGTATGCTCTACTTGTTTCACAAGTATTGGCATGTATTAGAGATCTATGAAAGCCCAATAAATGTAAAGGGAATTCCTATACCAGCATTAATTTTCCTCCTACATGTAATTACTATCTAATTATATGATTACTTTGCAACAATGTTGAAGCTTCGGTATTTGCAATTTCCATCATATGTTTCACAACCAGAGCTTTAATCATTGTCATGGATCTCGCACCTGATAGAATGGACGATTTCTTCAGGTCCATTCACAGTCTGCCTTCCTTAGGCCTTCTATGATCAATTCATGTACAAAGAATTCCACTAACAGTAAAAAAGGACAATTCAAATTATTTAGCTTCTTGGAAACAAGTGCTTATTTCCTTTTGTAGTCAATATTAGCTGTGTATACCCAACGGCTGAATTTTGTGTTTGAGTGCTTGTTCTTTGGATTTTATCGATCAGTTTGGCTTTATAGTGCAGATTTTAATCTGATGTGATACTGAAGGGCAGAAGCTATATTGAGGTTGATTATTTGCTATACTGGTATTTTTATTTTATTTTTCTATTTTAGTTGCTAGCAGTGCAGAGCAAGCTTGTGCTTCGTCTGTTTTGTATCTTTGAATTGTTCTGTTATGACTCACCTATCCACTTCTGGTACTTTTTGAGAAGTATTCGATGTTGAATAAGTAATTAACTGATGCGACTAATAAGCTAAATTTTCAGTAAGGAGTAACAAAGGAGTTCAGTAACATTGGGAAGATATCAAAGTTCACTTGTCAAAAGTAATTTGAAATGTTTCAAGTATCAGTGTAACACAGCAGGGATCAAATGACAAACACAATGTTTTATAGTTCAAAATAAACTGTTTTTTGCAGCAGATTCACACATCCCCACATGGTATCACATGTTATGTCCCTTAGATATTATGCAACATTATTGTTTTATGCCCTTGAAGTCCCCATAAGCAGTTTATGTCTCCAGGAAAATAATGCACATCTCTGTCTTTTCGGATGCTAGGCAGCTGGCCCTAAAGTCACTCCTACCTCTTGTGAAAACTGAAGCAAAGTAGAGCTCTCTGACAAACAGATTCTCCTTTTGAAAGCTCCTCCTCTACCATAAAGGGCAATGTCAAATCAAATATAAAGCACTCTGTGTTGTCAAGGATTGACTATTTCACTTCTGCTGCTGCTAAGAGAAAAAAAAAGAAAAAAAAATTGTAAATCTTTTTTTCCTGTCCTACTTTCTGTTCAGTGAGGAAATACAACTCTGTGGTTAAGAAATCTATGAACAAAATCTATGCTGCTGTTTCATATTTTATGTACATTCCCTTAGTAAAATGTCTGGTTCCCCATCTGTAAATTGTGAATAGCACTACTTAATCATCTTATAGAAATGTTGAAAGTGGAATCCTTTACATTTGTGAAGTGTTCAAAGATATTTTGATGAAAATGTCCAAGCAAATACAGTGGTAAGACTAAATACCTAGAAGCCTCTTGTGAAAGGATATATTTTTAATAGGAGTACTAGAAAATGTTCTTTTTCTTAGCTGCAAATCAGTTGTAGTAAATGAAAAGAAAAAAAAAAAAAAAAAAGGCAGAACAAGTTTTTCAGGGTTAGTTTTCAGTTTATTTCATTTACCCTGACACAAAGAGCCCTTTCAGAAAGGTCAGTAGTATTTCACATTATCAAAATAAATGTAAATTACACATAATTATCAATTAGTTGGCTTTCTTTGTATTTCAGATAATAACCGCTGACTTTCATTGCCTTCAGCAAAGTATAAAAATACTGGGGTGAGATGTGAAGTAGTACATAAATACGTCCTTCTAAATCAGTGATGAACTTTGCATTTTTCTTCATTTGTGGCCTGATCCAATATATTGCATTCAATCATATTATTTCACTTCACTTCAATGTTACAGGGATTAAGAGTAGACACTGAAAATACACTGCCTGAGCTGATTCACATTTGCAATGACTTGTGCAAATTTTTTTAGAAAGTATCCATAGGTTCTAATCTAAATTAGAGCACCAACAGTGATGTTCTTGTGTTTTCTTACCTACATTCATGGTGGATAGTGCCATCTTGATCTTCTCATAGGTTAATATTAGGAACTTAGGATGTATTTTTCAGCTACATGTAGCTGCAAGTTACAGCTGAGAGATTTGTGAAAGATTCTTTCCCTTACAAAAAAGGAAAAAAAATTTAAAAAAAAAAAAAAAAGAAACTGCTCATGAAATACTTTCATGTTCATTTCTAATATGTTAGATCTTAACTTCAAAAACAAACTTTAAAGGGATGGAATTGTATAAATGGTGCCCTCCTGCAAACATGTGCCCATCGTTTGGCAGCAGCTCATTTCTAGAAGTGACCTGCTCTTTGGTTTGTATTTCCTAAGGATATTCAGAAACTGCAGTTGCTCCTGCCTGTAAATAATCAAACCGATTGTCCTTCAAAATGCAAGTACTGTATCACTACTTCACTGAGGCAGAATAATGTCATTTACTGTTAAAATGTTATTAAATGCTTTTATTTCCACTCCTTTTATTACAGAACATGAAAATCAACGGTTATGCAAGAGCACAGATTATATGAATTTGCACTTCAAAGTGAAATGGTTTTATAATGAATATGTGCGAGAGCTCCATGCTTTCAAGGATGCAGTGCCTGAATATTCTCTGTAAGTAGTGTGTAGGGAAGGCTTCCATGAGTTTGGGGTTGGTATAAGGTTTATTTCCTTCAAAAAATGTATGCTTAAGTTTATGCAAGATATCAATATATACAGCACTAATGTTAAATACATATTTTATACTTCATCCTCTTTAATTCTACAATTTGTAAAGTAATTACTAAAACTGTTATTAGTTGTTTCATATAACAGTATATCTGCCTGCTATAGCAGCTGTCATTTTCACAGATTACAGAATATTTTGATCAGAAAATATGTGAAAAAATAGGAAATGTTGGAAGAACAGCAATGTTGATCATTGGTGAACATATTTCATACATTTTTCTTATTTCTGGATCAAGGCACAATGCCAATGAGACACATTACTGAAATGAATCTTAGTGCATTGGGTTAATGTTCTTTTGATGTTTTAAATTTCAGTTTTTCTTATGCAATCAATACATTCAATTCTATCCTTTTGTATGAGAAATCTTTATTCACATCTTTAATCTACAAGCTCTGCAGATTTTCCAAACAGGTTTGGTGGATGTCATTGCTTCAAAAAAAAATCTAAATAAACGGAAGAAGGATTAAACATCTGATATTTTATTAAAGAAAAGCAAGTAAATATTAAAAAGGAACCAATAATGGAAAATAAATATAAATAAACACATAAAATAAATATGAATAAGATCCTCTGCAAAACATGAGTGTATTTCTCTGATGGCACTGCAATCTCTACATCACTGGGGAAGACCAGATTGAATAGCACAGTTAAGCTGAAATCTGTTTTGTTAGCCACAGTATCTTATAGCAACTAGAAGAGACATGAAGACACAATGAGAAATCTTTAAGGAATATACTTACTTTAGAAAACTTTTTAATTTTCAGATGGTTTGAACCATTTGTCATTCAGTGGCTGGATGAAAATGAGGATGTCTCAATGGAGTTTCTTCATGGAGCACTGGAAAGAGACAAAAAAGATGGGGTAAGTGCATATTTTTTAAAACAAAAAGTACTAAGGCAAGGCAGTTAATTAGTGTTGCAAAACAAGAAGTACACTTGATCCCGCAGTATCCTCATTAAGACCTCCCAAGATGCACAGTAAATAACAGTATAAAAAAATAACCCTGTGCACAAATTCCTGCTCTAATTTCACCTGTCTAAGCTCCCCACTGACTTCCATCTCGAGTTTTACTAAACTCTGATGTGGTACTGATGTCAAGAAAGAGAATTTTTCTTTTATTTCTATGGGGACTCAAAGTCATATCAAGGTGAAAAGTCTCTGTATTAGCAGTAAGATTTTAATACTTTTTCTGTCTCTAGAAAGAATGTTAAAAGTAGGAAAATGAGTTTATACAGTTTGGACAAGTATTAACTATTTGAATGTCTTCTTTCTCTAGTTTCAGCAAACATCAGACCATGCCCTTTTTTCGTGTTCAGTGGTTGATGTCTTCACACAGCTCAATCAAAGCTTTGAGATTATCAGGAAACTGGAGTGTCCTAATCCAGAAGCACTGTCTCATTTAATGAGAAGATTTGCAAAGGTAGATTAAAATTAATGCATCTCAACTAAATTTCAGAGAGTGACATTGTGTTGCCATTGTACTTAGATGCTAATTCCAGTGTTGTTCAGAAGCAATCTCTCTGCTATTGAAAACTGCATTCCATTAAGAATAGCGTAGAGACTTTACTGCATGGATTTGAAAGTATGTTCACAGGATAGTTTACATGAAAGTAAAATAAGATACACAAAATGTGTAAGCACCTGTAAAACCTACAGTTAAAAACCTTTGCTCTTTTTTTTTTTTGTTTTACATGATGAAATTTATTAGTTTCTTCTCTTCTCCTAGACTATCAACAAAGTGCTGCTTCAGTATGCTGCAATTATTTCAAGTTACTTCAGTTCATACTGTGACAAAGAAAATGTGGTGAGTACAAAGCTGTGTTTTGTTTCTACCTACATGTCTTACACAGTGATATACTCCAAATATGAGAGTCATCAATATGCCATCCCACATTTTATCTCCAATTTTCCAGCAAAAAAAAATATATATTTTCTTTATCTCAGCTTTCATTCTGCATTGGCTTGCTTCTTTTTACGAATGATATTCCTGGAAGTTTCCTATGCAAAGAATATGTGCTGACTTTTCTGCTACTGCCAATCTCCATGCAGCAGTGAGAAAGATGTGCTGTTCTGTTGCCTCACTGCCTGCAAGGGCTGGTGAACCAGTATGAGCCGTAACTATTCTATAAATTTAATGTAAAATGAACTAAAACTTGTAGCTGTATTTTCTACTTCTTCCATTTTAATACTAAAAGTAAATCAAATTTACCATTTTCTGTAAGAAATGAGCTTTAAGGCATAGAGTTCTGTCACTGAGTCCCACTGTCTGTGTAGACTTTTGGCCTGTACAACAGGATTTTTTTAATAGTAGCTGATTTCTGAAACCAATCTAGGATGCCAAACTTTTCTGTGGATTTAGATGGAAGAAATATAGTTATGTTATCGTAATATTTTTTTTAAAAAAGCTTAAAGCATTATAAAAATGCCTTTAGGGGAGATAACTTTTAATAGAATCTGTTTTTTTAAAACACATGCTTCTAGTTTAATACAGGATCATTTGATCTGGTGAGTTCAGTTATATTAAAAGTCCATCTTCTCCTTTTGGTTTGACAGAAGAGATTTGAACAAATATTTCTCATAATTATAATTAGATTCAAGTCAGTATTTTTACTGTTTTTACTATGCACTATTACATGTATGTGTCAACTGTTTAGATAAAAATATTCCAGAGGTGTTTTTCATAAAGTATATAATGTAAAAACATCCCCTCATCTTCCACCTCTTGTCAGAGTTTACAAACAAACCTGATTTTTATGCATTGTAGTCACTATTCCCTTTTGCATATTGTTGCACCTGTCTGATTGCTACAATTCACTGCAAAGGGTATTCCGAAGGACATAACATATTGAAGTAAAAAATCAGTTTTTGAGCTCTAGTTCTGTTATTTACTAACAGCAATAGATATTTTGCATTGGTCTGAGGTAGGTTTAGGCTCTGAGAGAGCCATCTTTGTCAGCCTGAAAGAAAATGTTTTAAATGCCACATTAACAAAGTATCTATCTCATAGCTTCTCTATATTGGCAGACATTTCCATTTGCTTTGAACAAAAGAACCCTGACATTTTGTTCAACTGTTCTTTCTCTCATCAGAAATCATAATCAATGGTGTATACAGTATATAGTCTAGAATAATGACTATGGTATAGAGGAAGAGTATGATAGAAACTAAGGAGAGACAGACACAATTTTAGTCATTTGAAATGATCAGAAGGTAGATAAGAAACTAGAAGTGGGGTTTGTGGATTTCTGAAGAGACTGGAAAGAGGCAGTATTTCAACCATTACATTCCACCCACTGTTTTTTGGTGGAGGGCAAATAGCATGTTTTACTGAGAAACAGTAATGCAAGTTTAAGAAGTTAGATCAGATTTCTCTTTTTACTTCAATTGAGAAGAGCTTACGACCCTGAGTTCCTCTGAGTATAATTGCAGAAGGCAGTTAAAGCTAAATTTTGTACCTGATTTTTTCAGTACGAAATATAATCCTACCACATTTCAGCGCTACGCTGCAACATGCTACTAGCTAGAAAGGTACAGCTGATTATCAGTTGCTCAAATTGTTACTTTACCTTCTTGTTTGGAAAAGTGTGTATCTATTTCATTAAAATATATTACTTCAATGTCTCAGTTATCCAAGTTAAGCGCTAGAACACACTGTCCTTGGCCAAGAGAATTACTTTAACAGGTGCTGTCTTGTTGCTCCTCCCACACAATTCCAAACTTGCTTATAATGTCATCCAAATAACTAAAAATCTATCAAGAGGTCATTTCTTCCATGTTTTTGTAATAAGATGCTTAATCTCATCCACGCTTTACTGTTTACCTTCTATTTATCAAACAATTGCCATCTTTTACACTGTGATTTTGTTATGCCTTAATTAGCTTAAGCAGCAATATTTTAAGACTAAAGTGTTTACAAAATTGTATTGCATATTCACTGAATTTTGGACCAAGAAAAGTAGTACTCTTCTGGAATAATATTCTGTTCTTGAAAGTATTGCCTGTTGATTTATTCATATACTTGTGCATCAGCCTTTTTCTGAGTTACAGTGCTGTCACAGCTTTCTGCAAAGACTACGTCTAGAAAGTAATCTAGTACTCCCTCTCTTCTCATCTATTTTCACTCCCAAAGTACTTTGGCCATTACCGCCTCTGTTCTCAAATAGATAACAATGCAGTTCTTGGTTAATTGTACTTAATTGAATGCAGTTGATGAAATCTGAAAACTGCCCAACTGCTTGGGAGAAGGGATTCAGTCTCCTGTGGGGCAACATTTTCTTAAAGGCACAATGGGCAGTCACTGTCAGAGTGGGTGTACTGACTGAGCAAGTGTGAAATAAAGCAGGAAGCAAAAGCTGCAGATGTCAAGAAACACAGATCCTTCTCTAAAAGCACAGCTGCATGAAAATAACACACCTATTTCTCATATCTTTTTTTTTTTTTTTTTTTTTTTTTTTTTTTGTAGCCCTGTATCTTGATGAACAACATTCAACAGTTACGAGTGCAGCTTGAGAAAATGTTTGAGTCCATGGGAGGGAAGGAGGTGAGTGGTAACTTTTCCTGGTTCATTCAGTGTTCCTTAGAGATCATTAGCACCATGTTTTCAATCCAGCAACAGCCTTCGCCTCTGCTTGCAAAGAAAATCAAAATTTAGAAAGCAGTATAAGCAATAACTGTTTAATGTTCTGACAATACCAGAAAGACCTAACGTTATTTCACAGAAACATGCTAATGATCTGTAAAGTTCTACCAGCAGTGGGTGTTCTGTGTTGCAGTGTGTAGTGCCAGCTTTACTTTAATGTTTGTATTGGATCATAATTTGCCTCTTTATGTATCAGTATGTTTTGCCCATATCTGAATATTGTGCAGAATATGTGCCTTGTGCTTTGTCTGTAATGTGTCATGTCTTTGTCTAATGCCTTTAACTTGCAATCCACTGAGCAGAAGAAAGAAGGAGAGAGATTCTCTTATGAGGTTTGTGATAGTAAGCATCTTTTATTATTCCTGACCATATTTTCTAAAACTAAGAACAGTCACATTTCCTACTAATCTTCATTGATGCATTTGTGTAATTCCCTATCAACTAAAATCAAAAAGAGCTATGCTTGGGCATTCGAGACTCTACACTGAAATGTTTTGCTAGGCAGATAGTGTGAGGACTTTCAGAATTTCTAAAAAGCTATAAAACATTCTTCTAAGTGCTCTTCTAACTATCTCTGAGGGCTTACTTGTATCCAAGGTTAGACACTTATTTCAGCAAGAGCAGCAGCTATTCAGTAGTACAGAATATGCTTAGCTTTATCTCCTTTCATATTTAAGAAGACTTGAAAAGTATCTCAAGTCTACTCAACAGTAAAGCAACATAAACGTGTGTTTCAATATTTCACTAATCTTAGCCTTTAGCTCTCATGTCAAATGATCGTATGGATGAGTAAAAAATTAGTTCTGCACCTGTTAGGAATTATTTTTAGCTAATTAGAATAAACACTGATATATTCCTTTTCAAAGTAATGCCATTTTGGTGATGACAGAATTGACTTTGAAAGCCTAGCTGTTGGTTTCATTCATTTTAGTTGAATAGCACAAAAACCAAGGTAACAATTGCTTCCCTGGCCCGCTGCTAGCCTGCTATGTAAACACTTCAAAAGGTGCCATATGTGTTTATTTTAATAAGATCGTGTTTACTTGACGAATGTGTCGGAAAGCATTCTGAAATTATAAGGATCACAGACTGATTTTTGCAATTCATCTTCCACAGATAAGTACATGAGTATGCAGTTGGTAGTCACAAATGTGTTACTGTTTTTAACTACTTGTTTTGAAAGCTTATGAAGAAATTGACATCTTTTCAAGGCATTGAAACCTGTCTTGTTAAAAAGTACTATTTGGATGATGAATATACTAAGTATAACAGAGTACAGAGACATGAATTATAGCAATTGGGTTTGTTTGTTTGTTTTTTAATTTAAAAAGTACCAAAAACAACAACAGCAACAACAACAAAAACTTGAAAGCAAGTTATGTGCAACAATATAATATCCAAGTCTTTGATTTGATGACAATGGTCCAGACCCACATAGGATTCAGGCCAAACAGTTCTGAAGCATCCAAATTAGATTCACTGTACCTAGGACAATCAGCTGGGTGGTCATGGTAGAGAAAGGATGAGGATGAGGTCTGTTACAGACAAAAAGAACCACTGAAGTGCCACATTTGATAAATACCCGTCACTTCCCTGTTTGTAACTATTTTATGTAACATTTTTTTTCTGAATTGAAGTAACAAGTTAGTCTCATTAGGAAAGCATAAACAAGCTATTCAATCTGTGAAATTACAGATAAATGCAGTAAAATGGAATTCAAATTAGAGAGGTTCCACTTAGCACATACAGATGTGTAAGTTACTTTTGCATTTTCCTTTGGAAGCTGTAAAAATAAAAGAAAGAAAAAAAGAAAAAAAAATTGCAGTTAGCAAGATTTTCTGTGCATTAAATTACAGCATAGAATAGCTCAATCTAACACTTTAGATAGAAAGCAGTCAAATTCATCAGAACTTTAACTCATTTACAGTATTTAAAAAAGATTTTTAAACAGCATTTGAAAGCAATGGTATAAAAACAATTTCTTATTATTTTTAGCTGTTCATTGAAAATATTCTACACTTTTGGGTGGTGCGCTTCAGTAGTGGTGACAGGGCCAGTGGGTCAGCTCCACTGGCGCAGATTGTTATGAGAGTGGTGCGCTGGCCCTTGTTCATAGCTGGCAAACATGTAGCTGATGGTGGTGACTGTGTTAAAAATTATTTTGTGGCCGAGAACTTGTTCTATCACACAGTGCTGTTGTGCTCTTTGTATCTGTTTTAGTTTTCACGGAAATAAACAGGAGACATTACTGTCAGAGCAGCATCACATTTTAAGGCTAGACTGCACATTCATGTCACAAATTGTAAATGCAACCCAAGAAAATAAGATAAATGGTCTTTCTGCTCTTTCAATTCTTAGATTAGTTATGGCATATTATTTACAAACCTTTTTCTCTCAACAATTATCTATTCAGTTAGTTTTTATTTTCCTGAAAAAAAATATATTCAGGTTGTTGGCTGTTATTTGATTGGCTTTTATTATTTATCAGATACCATGAGAACACATAAGGCTTGAAGAATAACAGTCCCAAATACTGCAGATGCTTCATCTACATCCCCATATAAAGTAATCTCAGACCATGATCACCATATTATTTTGCCTCCCTTTCATCATTTTTTCATTCTAGTTGATTGCAAAGTAGGGTAACGTTAGGGCTAGATTAGACTTAACATTCATCATCTGACTGTGGTTGAGATTTCTGCAGCTGAATATATTTCTCTCAGTTTTCTTAGATTGCTACTAATAAAAACTAGGAATGAGGAATTCAATTTCTCACAGACTTCCCTTTCCATAATAACTGCACTGTCAGATGTGGAGTAATCTAGCAGCAGATCAGCACATGAAACAGATGGTAGTTTTCATCGTTACTTTCTAGTGAGATAGCAATGGCAGGCCACAAAGCTCAGAACTTCTCCTGTTTACTGGAAAGCCTTGGATAAATGTGTCTGCCTCATAGTAGTTTTACATAGTAATAGCTATGTGTTTCTATCTCAAGTAATAAGTGTTGTGATGTCAACCTATGTAAGTTTTGCAGCATGCCAACTTCATTAAGCTAAACTGCACATCTCTGTGCATTTCCCACACGATGCTTTCCTGTGAACAAGCAAATCTGGTTTAAAAATTAAAAAAAAAAAAAAGCAGGAACTGCACGCATCATTGCTAAAATACTATCTTCTTCAAAAGCAAAAGCACACACTAAAAATGTCCCTATTGAGATGTTTGTGATTTTCTGCTGTCAGCACTGTGTCATTTTTGAAGTGCAGATAGGCTCTGATCAGCAGATTTATAGATTATTTTAGAGGGAAACAGTAACACTTTCTGTGCATGGACAACAATCCATAGTAATTAGTGTGCAACGTGCAGTAGCACCAAAAGTTGCTGCATCTTATTTCCATTGTGTAAGGCCATTCCAAACCATCTTCACCAGTAGGGTATTCCCCAAAGATTTTAAGTGTAGAAGTATCACAATTGATCCCATGTCAGCTCTACCATATCAGAGAAAATGTGGCTTAAAGGTGAGGTATATTTGCGTTATACTAGTCAAGGACTCTCTGATTCGCCCTTGGAATGCACTGGCATTTACCAGGACACCTGGTAAAGAAAAGTGCACATTTTACTTTTAATGAAGCACTCAAGCTATCACATTGTCCTGTAGTTAAACAAAATTAATAACAGCACTTAGAAATATTGCTGAAATATTCTCAGTCATCACAACACCACCAGGTATTCATCACCCAGACAGTCAGCCTGCATACCTCTTTATTCCACTCCTCCCTGCGATGCTGCACTACTAAGCATGAGCATGTGCATACCCAAGGCTGGATGTCCTGCCAACTGCCTCTAGCTGTGCTCACAAATGTGTTTGTGCAATTTTTGAGCACAGTGCTCACTTCAGGCACTTGCATGCACTTCCTACAATGTGTTTTGTTCACAATCCGATATCAGTAAATGACAAAAAGTTGAGTAAGTCCAATTTCAGGTGAATTTAACAAATGTACTACTGGGGTTTCACAACAACCTCTGATAGGATGTTCCTACGTTTGTAGTCCTACTAAGAAGATTCTCTAGTTTGTGCGTAACATAAGAAATTTTGAGACTTCTGCCTGCACAGCATTCTGTGTTTTCTCCAAAGTGTACCATATTCAGTGTGAATGCTTTTGTGTTCTGTTGTTTGTTAAATGTGCTAATGTTCTAGTGGAGTTCCTCAGTTTGTATTCCATACACATCTTACCAAAGGGGTGGCACAATTCCATAGAGAATTGCTCTTCAAGGAAAAACCGGTGCCTTTGTTAGTCAACTCTAACTTTGCTAATACAGACATTTACGTAAAATTCATTCTTTAATCTCTGCTTTTCATATGATGGAAAGCAATCACTTTAAGTGTCTGAACTGTCAGAGCTTATCTACCAGGGAAATTACTAAGACATAAAGTGGAGAAGCAACAGAACATCTCAAAATGCAAAATAAATAAAAACTAAATTGCTGAGTATTCACAGGGTTAAAATAGCAGCTTCTCAGATTAGAAAAGTACTGCACATCACTGGATATTTACTAAAGGATGTATGCTAATTACACTGTTCATCTATTTCAGATTTTTGTTGAACTGTAATTGAAAAGTCAGATTTTTCTAAGCTTTTAAACCACAAGTAATCTTTAAGGAGAGAAGGAATACCCTGATACTAGAACACAGTTGATCTCTGGGGGTGTTTCAGGGTTTGTGCTTTCTTTATTTTGCCTTAGAATTTCTGTGTAGTCTTATGTAAGCCATCCAATGTGCTGTGGCACAGCTTCCCCTGTGGCTGAAGTATGATTAAAAATGCTGACCTATTAAACCACAGCACTCTGAAGCATCAGATAAAGAGCAAGCACTAAACACTCATGCAGTTGAAAGATATGAAGAAGCAAATACAAACATGTTTATGTATTCCAAAGGCAAAATTTTCTTTGAATTTATCTGAAAATCTCTATCTGACATTACTGCAGAAATGAGCCTAGAATTTGAGGATTATAACTGAAAATCACCCCCCCTGTAGCGTTGTTATATAGGTAGCTCAAAGATGAGGAACATCACCTATTAAATTATATTCAATTGTTGATCCTGATGACCACCAATCATACCCTACAATGGACTGTAATTATTTTCCTAAACACTCAAGTAGGAAAACAAAAGTCATTGTGATTTGGAAAAGAATGCATAGCAAAAAAAACCAAGCTGCTGATCAATATCAAGAGTACCTTTTTGATTAAATATACATGCATGGATCCTCACCCTTGTAAATGTAAAGTCACATTTCTTCCCTGCATTTTCTCTGTTCCTATGTTTAGAAAACCTGTATCGAAGATACAGGAGCTACTCTCCCTGTACATCAGAATGTGTTGCGCTGAGCTTGAATTACTGATGTCTTAATGGCTTTTAGATATAGAAACACTGAAATACAGTGGATCCCTTTCCTTCATACCGTGTCAACAGAAGCAGCATGGATAGTCTTCAAGCCATCTTTTCCAGTGCAAGCTGTCCACTTTCATGCTGCATTAATGGGAAAATGGAAACATCTTCCAAGGGAATCACAAAAGTAATTAATAAAAATGCCATAGGTAAAATATATACACAAATTAAAAATAATAATAATAACATAAGCACTGATTCCTCATGCATCTTTGTTTCGATGTGCTTTGTAAATACTACTGGCCTGATACGGTAATTCTATTCTGACACAACCTGCACTATCTCACAGGAAGTTATTGCACAGTGGCACTGTTTGATTTCCAACATTATAATCTTTTCACTACTGCAACCAAATGTTTTACTCTAATTGGCAATTGGATTTTTAGGTTCATTAAATAATCCTGTGTTGTAACAGGTGTTTCCATATTTGGTTTTCCATAGTGCAGTATATCATTGCATACAATTCCAAGTGTGCTAATTTAACAGAAAACCCAAGACATATTTTATAAAAAAAAAAAAAATATATAGCATTACTTATCTCTTTGCAGTTGGATCAAGAAGCTAGTACTGTTCTAAAAGAACTTCAAGCAAAACTTAGCAACGTATTGGATGAACTCAGTGTAACGTATGCCACAAGGTAATCACTTACTTTACTTCAAATCTTAGAGACATATTTCTGTTCATAAGCCTGCCTTGTTGCCTGTCTTGATGGCTGTTTGTACTTCCTGAGATACAGTTCATTCCTATCCTGATCAAGTAGTGTGCATTTGTGTGTGTGTGTGTGTGTGTGTCAGACACTGACACATGCAGCGGTAACCTCTCTGCAAGGAAAAGTGAAAATGGTCTGTGGGCATAAATGTGTTACAGAAGTGAGGCTCTGAAATTTGGTTCTGCATTTTAGAAAACAGAAAGTGCTGGTCTGTGCTTGCGTGATGCTATGTTAAACTTTTCTCTCTGGCCATGTTCATGTTACCCCCAAAACTGAAAGCTTTTTCTACATGGTCTGTGAAAACCAGAGATATCTGCCTGTGTTGAGCCTGCTTCAAATGGTCACTGTAATTGGGCAGACCCATGGCTCTGCAAGAACTAATTCTCAAAATCTTTGATTACTCAGTGTGAACTCTTGAATGAGCGTGGTCCTGCGTCAGTAGTGCGCCTCTGCTATGAGAAACTGCAAGTTATTTTTGCTTCAAATTAGAAAAGAACTTAACAGAGAGTGATTAGTGCTGTAATCTAAAAAAAAAAAGTCTGTTTCTATTGGAGGGACTGGTCCCAAGTATTTACATGAGCAGCTTCAATAGCAGGTTTGTAGTTAATCTTTGCCATTTATCTTTTCCCGTTTAAATGCTCAGTATATTTATGGCCTCTGTTTTGCAGTTCTGTTCACAAACTAATTCTAAAACAAATTACTACATGTGCAAAGGCCTTATTCAGCCTCTGAACTGCTGATTCTGAATAACTGTTGTTCTGCAGTGTTTAAATGTATTGACTGAATCCTGCATCACATCAGTGATACTAGAATATAACCCAGATTTGTCTACTATATTGATTAGGAAACTGAATGACTTGCACATAAGCTGAAATGACCCAAACTTGAGGAGCAACAACTTGTTCACACACACCTTCAAGTAGAAAAGATTATTTCAAAAGCTCTCTGTATCAACTTCTAAATGTTGTTGGTTTTTTTTTTTGTTGGTGTTAAAAGATGATTTTAAACAGTTTAAATGTTTCAGCTGTGCCAACTTGCTGCAAAGAAGTAAAGTTTCTGGTAGTACTGACTGTGTGAAACCTAGGAAAATGTCCACGTGAGCCAAGTAGGGCAAAATCAACAGAAGTTTTCTACTTGTCCTCAAGAAAAATATCAAAGCTTGTTTCATATTAGCCATAAAAAAAAAAAAAAAAAAAAAAAAAAAAGAATTCTGGTCTCCTTTTCCTACTGTGCTTTCACACACACACAAAAAAAAACCTGGAGTTGTTGCCAGCTTGTAGTCTACCGTATCCTAAATTGCAGATTCTAATACATCTATTGCTTCCAGAAAATAACTACTTAACATCACCACAAGGGCATGAAAAGCATAATGACAGAACTGAAACAAGAGAAATAAATCAAAACAATAGTTGCATTAATTACACAATGCACAGGAGGTGGAGTTTTCAGACTGTAGCACCTGAAGTATGTTGTGTTTGGGAAAATATTCATTTTCACTGTAGAAAAAAGATTCTTGTTGAAGAACCTGATGCAAAAAGGTAAATCACAGAACAGTAGGAGTTGGAAGGAATCTTTGGAGATCATCCAGTCCAACCTCCCTGCTAACGTAGGTTCCTTAGAGTAGTTTACTGTCTTGTCTTCTCTCCCAGAATTCTTCCATTCTCTTTTTTTTTTTCCCTTTCTCCTATAGTTTCCAATCTATTATAGAAGATTGCATAAGACAAATGAGCTCTGAACTCAATCAAATGAGAGGAAATGGGACTGCAGCAGCCAATAAGAACAGTGCAGCCATTGATGCAGAGATTGTACTTCGGCCCCTCATGGATTTCCTGGACAAAACGTAAGTGTCACACATTAATGTGTGTGTGGCATGTTAGAAATATCACGCTAGTCAAGGATACATACTTGGCCATACCCTGAAGCATGGATAATACTAGAAACTGTTTGCAGTATTTTTAATATTTGTAGTTTACGTGTGGACAGAATGCTATACTTATCGTGTTTATTTACACTAAGAAACTTTCCCATAAATAGTACATATATGTCTATTTCTAGTCGTGTTCTGAGGCACTGTAACAGAGCTAGTGTCTGCTCTGTGCTCCATGAGCAGTTGTGTAACGAAAATTGTGCTGAACATAGTATATTCTGTATCTTAAAATGTCTTAGCATGTTGACTAGGCTGGCACCCAGGGTCTTAAGTACTTCCACAATGTTAAAAGCTTAGCCACTATTGAAAGATTTACAGAATAGCTTGATTTTTATACTTTTATTTTTCACTTATTAAAGAACTAGATTTTCAAATAGCGCCACAAATTCACATTGGCCCTGAGAGTAAGCATGTCTCTTTTCCTCACCGTCCAGTAGTGACTGGATCAGCTGTTCAGAAAGGCACGTGCCTGAGCTGTCTATAAGCATCCTGCTGTCCTTGGTTGTAACAAACACAAACTGGAGCATAGAAAGTTCCATATGAAGAGGAAAAACTTCTTTATTGAGAGGTTTACAGAGCATTGGAAGAGGCTGCTCAGAGAGGTGGTGGATTCTCCTTCTCTGGAGACATTTAAAACCTACCTGGATGCTTTCCTGTGTAACCTGCTCCAGGGAACCTGCTTTAGCAGAGGGCTTAGACTGGTGGATCTTCAGAAGTCCCTTCCAACCCCTAAAATTCTCTGATTCTACATATTACTAGCATTTGTGAAACAGCAGTGACCTAAAGACCAAGCAACATGACACTGATCCTGAGCTTCAGATCCTGAGTTGCATAAGTACATGTGAACATAATAGTTAGTTAGTTACCCTTTTAACACTTTGGTTCTTTATGTATATTTCTCCAAGGCAGAAATTTTCAAAGTGAAGGTGGAAAAAGGTGTGCTTAGGAGTGAGTATCATTCTTGCTTAAAGTAAAGTAGAAGAAGCATAACCAGGAGGAATTGGTTGGATAGAATTGGTGTTAAAGTTGGAGCTGTGCTGAGAAGATTTGAGGAAGGCGCCGAGCAAAGAACGGGCTCAAGGAAGCCAGTGGCTTCCAGAAGTCATTATGTGAGATAAAAAGCCCTTGTTTGTAGGATGCCTGCTAAGTCTATCCTGTTAAGTCCTTGTCTGGAGAGACTGAGGCAGCAGAACAGGTTCAGTATTCCTGCCAGCTTCTGGGGTCTGTTTCTTCTCAGGCTCTGCACTCTCTCATCCCTGAACATTTTTTTGCTCTGACCAGCTCTGCATGTTCTCTGCCCTGTTAAAAGAATATATGTACAGCAGCAAGGAGTGTTTCTTTGTTTTCTGCACTGGAAGTTAGTCTGTTTCCATTATTCCAAAATACTTCTCTGGGTTACTAGTAACAGCTGAATCAAACACTGATTTAAGAATACATTTAGAACTGTCTTTTCTCTCTCTGTTAAGTAGTAAGGTTACTACCTAACAGTTACTAAAAATGGGACAGATGGGGTTGCTGTCTTGTAGTCATGACTGGAAATCACTGCTCCCAATTGTAATATGCATAGCCAAAATATAAAGTGGACCACAAAGGGTGGGGGAGGGAATTAAAAGAGATACAGATTTGTATTTCAGGGTTTCTTTCTTCTAGGCTTCATTTTTGAGGGCTTTACAAGTTATGTGAGTTTTATGTGAATTTCATTGCCAAAAGGCAATGGGCAAGGACTTATTTAAAGTGTTTATGATAAGAGTTGACTATTGCTGTAATACTGTTGAGGACAGCACACAATTTCCTGACTTGGCAAAAAAAAATTGTAGCTTATAAATTTATATGTTAGCCTTTTACTTTTGGCAGTCTACCCAGCTCTACAAGCTAATTTAGTCGAGGGTTATGTGCTAGTAGAGGGCTATATATACAATAAGATTATAAACATTTATTAATATGATTCAGTTTTTAGTAATTTTGTAATTCTTTTAGTTACATACTTGCTAGTGATTTGATATATCTAATGACTTTACAGTAATTCTTTTTAATGTGAATAGATCAGAAATTGTTCTCTGAAAATTCACCCATGTTTGCAATGTATAGTTTTCAAATGTTTTCTTACACCTATGAACTGCTGCACTTTATTTGTGAAAATACTCACGATGGTATCATTATATATGATAGTTTCAGACCATATTCTTAAAGAGACAAATGTACTCAAAGATGCAAAGCCTCTAAAAACTTAGCTTGACCATCTAAGTAATAGACAGTATGATTGCACAGGTATGCTGAGATATAGAAATTAATGCTGCCAAGTGGTAGCCCTGGATTTGTATCAGAAACCAACATCTTGTCCTCTGTCAAACTGTATACACAGAACAACCTTTCTTTCTTTTGTACTTTAGGGCTTAACATTATATGTCAAAACATAAAGCTAGGGACTTAAGAAGTGTTAAATCATTTCACCCATCAAATCTCACACGTCATTGCACATGTGCATTTTCAGTCAATACATACTGGTAATATATTAAGCAATAAAAAGGGTAGTCTGGATTTACACGAATCCAGAAAACCTTCTATTAACCAAAAGTATTTATTTATAAAAGTATGAAATAGCTAAACTTTTGAGAAACAATGAGAAACAATTCTTGGTACAGAAATGCTTAACCACAACATTAATCTGAAGATACAGTGACACAGCACCTCTGAAGTCTTAATGCTGGTTTTGGAGATCTGTTCATGTTTTCTTTTGTTCCAGTTTAAGCCTCTCTGCAAAAATCTGTGAGAAGACAGTCCTGAAAAGGGTTCTAAAAGAGCTATGGAAGATAGTCTTGAACAGAATAGAAAAACAAATTGTACTTCCACCACTGACAGACCAAACTGTAAGTGTATACAGTATATAAAGGGTTCCAATAAATCAGTATGAAATCTAATTGCTGAAGGCCTGGGAGGGGGGGGGGGGGGGGGGGAGGGAGGATTTAACATGGTATGGGAAGATTGTGCTAAGGTAGAAGTTAAATATAAGCTTTTAGTAATTTTGGAGTGAAGCTGATTCCACCAGCCCAGCCAGGCCTCTGTTTATTAACAAATTCAGCAGTTATTACATGTGCACAATCAGAAACAGGCTGTCTTTCACTGGCTATGACAATTTTTTATTTCAGATATTTTGAACTCGCTTTTCTAAAATTTCAGTGCAAAACTTTTTTACTTCTGTATAAGTAGTGCTTAAATGTGGAAACATTTTCAAACAGGAGTTTTGCTATTGTTTGTTTGCTTTATGCAACACCAGTTGTTACACAATGAATCACAGAACAGTATGGTTCAGTGTTGAGGAGTTTTTTTGCTGCTCTTCTTAATCGGTTGCCAAGAATGCAGAATTACCAATCTAAGGCTGAGTAAACCCACTGGGGTAACAGGATGTATCAGTTAGTTAGGATTATAAAACAACATTTTTGGACAGATATCCCCTGAACAGCTTGAAAATTGATCTCTATTTAAAAATTAATTATTTGTCCACTAACTACAGTAAAAAGAACCTCTCACTGCTACCTGAACTCACATTTCTGTTTATCTTTTGCAATTTGTGAGCACTGCTGTTGTCTTTACTGATGTTCATAATCACACCAAGCAGTAACTTGTGATGCTAGTTACATCCCATTTCAGAACAGCTTGTTTAGCAAACTGATACTTTATTAAGCTGTGGGTGGACATCTGGAACACAGAACATAGGAGGAGTAGTGCAGAAGCAGACTGGCAAAGGCAGCGACTGTTCCATTTGTTTTGCTACTTCTAGATACAAGTGAATACACAGTTAAAATCAGTGAAAGGTAGGATACTGTAAAAGAGATTTTCCTTTTTGCAGACTTGAGTATTACTCTCTGAAGGTGAAAGGCATTCAGAAAGTAGAGTTTATTTTTTAATTCTCTCATTTACCTTACTATTCTCCCTATTAATAAATAATGAAAAATTGAGATGTAGCTCTATAGTTCTAATCCTATATTGCATATGTACAGTGAAACAAGATCTGGAAACAGAAACCTTTAGGAACAGAAAATACTAATGAAAAATTGCTTTATATTACACCATGCAATTTGTACCAGAAACCAGACATCCAGAGCTATGTCCTGTTCAGCTGCCAAGTAACCGCAATATTTATTATGTTTCCTGGAGTACTTGTGATAAAATTGTGATCATAAAATTGTAGTAGGATACTGTTTATTTCATGCAAAGAGTTAGTGACTAACAAGAGTTAGTTTGGTATCACGTCAGCATTTGGCTTTGTAATAATACAGGTTTAAATTCACAACAGTACAGTACCCTTAAAAAAGTAGCTTTGGCATGATGCTAGATCATTATCTTATGTGTTTCACAATAAGGATTTCACTTTAACTCTGAGTTAAGCTTTTGCAGGTTCTTCAGTTTGTTCCCTTCCATTGAGATTATCTACATTAGCATAGCACTTACTTATGGACATATTGACACTGACACACTGCATAAAATAATCCCAGCTTTAGTTTAAAAATATTAGACAAAACTAGATAGCAGACAGAAGCAGAAGAAACTGCTATCAGAAAGTCACTATTTGTATCAAGTATCATGCTGAAGGGATTCAGCTACTTCTTATCAAAATTATAAATATGTCTTCTATGTAATTTAAGTTTTCATTTAGCTTTGCAAAACAGTGATTTTGGCTAACATCCTAGCAGAAAACAAGATCTGTGGACATATAAAGCAACTACACTGTATTGATTCTGGTTCCTGAACTTTCAATGTGATTGCAGGGGGCCCAGATGATATTCAGTGCAGCCAAAGATCTTGGACAACTCTCAAAACTCAAGGTAACGTAGCCAAATGAAGCAGTGAATGGCTTGCTCTAACAGAATACCAGAAGATATTGGTGACTGTGAGGCCAAAATTCTTACTCTTATTTACTGTAGTAAACTTGAATGTAGCAGTAGCTGTTCATAGACTACTAATGATTTTACAGTCTTATCCAAATAGATGAAGAATAAATGATGATATGCTTCTGTGATAAAGTGATGATCACTAGCTGGGTCAAGATGATACAACTCCCATGCTGCACAACTTGGCCTTATATGCATTAAATATCACAGAATAACAAATTGAGATTTCTGCGTTCCCTGCTGGAACAGTTCCCTTCTAGAACTTCTGGAAGCAGTTTTAAGAAAAGATATGAGTACTTGTATATTTGTTCTGCATATTACCGAAAATAGGCCTTGAAAAAGGACCTACTTATGCCTCTGCAATATACTCATCGGCACCACATCACTGAAGTCCATATTGTCATGTCACAGAGACCTTAGATCTGTGATACTAATGTCAGTTGTTTACTAATCAGTTTTCCCAACTTCACTTCAGATAAAGTTCACAGGCATGTAGTTTCTTTATGACTATTTAACCGGTTTTGTAGTAAGAACCCTTTTGAATATGGGGCATTAACCAACATTAGTTAACATTTCAAGTTTTTTAATACGATGAATTGTTTCAGTAACATCGAATATAATTTTTTGAACTTGAAACCTATTCACCTGTCTCACAGAACACAAAAATATTCCAGTAATTAAAGAAAGTGATATAGGTACTGCGTATTAAGAATTGGATCTTTTTCCCTACGGTCTACGTTTTCAAGGAACAGCACAATTGTTTTAGGTTATAATTTGTTCTAAAATAATCCTGAAGTTGAATTAATCCCTGTTAAACATAGAAGTTTGAAGAGTACTTAGAAGTTCTGCTTTTCCGAAGTTAGACAGGCCACAATGCTGTCTCTATTTCATAATGAGCTACGTTCTTAACTCCTTTTGTAGGAGCATGTGATTCGAGATGATGCCAAAAGCCTGACACTGAGGCAGTGTGCAATAATGGAAGTAGCACTAGCTACTATAAAGGTACAGCTTTACATGTTTTTCCATTCAGTGTTGGAATGAACAAGTATGTAATTACATAACAGTAGATTCCAATGTAGAATGGTCTCCTAGAACCATGAAGATTACTGTAATATAGCAAGAGCCATTTGATCCTAAGCTCTTCATAGTGACTTGAAAGCAAACGTCAGGTAGTCTGATTGCAGCAAAAGCTATAAAAATTATTCAACCCAAAATTAATTCACTGAGCAACTCACAAACATAATCTATTATATTTTAACTGTATTGCTGTTTAGGAGAGAGTAAAATAAAAGGATAATCTTTTACCTTAAGTATAACATATTATCATTTTGTAAAAAAAAAAAAAAAAAAAAAAAAAAAAAATCTTAGCAAATAGGTTACCAAAAATGAAACTCTTTCTGGCCTCGATTATCTCTTCTATCTTATTATCTGAACTTAGAGATGATTTTCATTCATTATATCATTCTAGTCTAGTTTCCATTTTGCAGGGTTTTTTTTGTTTGTTTGTTTTTTGGTTTTTTTTTGCAAGAACTGTGTGTAGGAAATTTACAAAGTAAAAATACCATTCAGTGTGACTTACATTTTTCAAGTTTTGATTGAGACCGCAGCATTGATTTCCATATTGGTGACATTGTACTTGTGTTTGCACACTTCACTTGTCAGTGTGACTGACTTTTAAGAATATATCCCTTACTTGTGGAGTAAACTGGGCCTTAATTTTAGAGATTTTTTTAGATAGAAAAAAGTTAAAAACTAATTCCGTACTCTACAACCTAAAAGAACCTTACACGTGTAATTTTTCCCAGAAATCTTAAATTTTCACTTTCGGAAAGAAAAACAATTGTAGAAATGATAATAGTTCATTGCAACAATCACAAATCTAACTGGCACTGCCAATGTTATTTTTAAAGGCAAGTTGGAATTTTACTTTTTTTCTTTTTTTTTTTTTTTTTTTTAATACTTTTTAGCAATACTTCCATGCTGGAGGAAGTGGGCTGAAAAAGAACTTCCTGGAAAAGAGCCCAGACCTACACTCTCTGAAATATGCTCTTAGTCTTTACACGCAAACTACTGATGCCTTGATAAAGAAATTCATAGACACGCAGAAGTCTCAAAGTAAGTGATCTTTAAGAAAAATGCAGATCTATCAAACTTTAGCAACCAGTCATTTAGAACATTTAATCAGTCAGTATTTTAGAATTTATTGCCACAAATCTGCCCAGGTGATGTTATCCTACATCAATCACTGATTTCAAACAGTGGAGGTTTGATTACCATCTGTAGCTATCATCACATGATCAATTAAGCAAAGACTGACACTTGTGACTAGATCCCATAACTCTACATGACGACTGCATATCAAGGTTATTTACAGAAGCACTCCATATGCAAACAGGGTTACAAAGGACATAGCAGAGTGAATGTTATAATTCCATAAACAGAACAAATTCAAAGAGTATATTAGTATCTTGCAGAACTGATTGCTATTAATTACTTACCTCAGGTAATTGCAAAAAAGCATGGCATATCCCTTAAGGTTTCCTTTTTGAATTAAGAACAAGGGACTGTAAGTAAGTAATGCGGCCTTACTGTAGTACAATGATTCTGTATTACAGAACCCTCACTTCTCCCTCTAGAAGGCCATCTATGGCTTCCAAAAGAATAGAAGGTTTCAGGAGGCTAACAGTACAGCATTATCCTCCCTAATTGTGTGCATGCACATTTCAGAATATAGACTTAAAACCATTCTGCTGAGAACATCACATCATTTTCCATGCCTGCTTATCAAAGGTCAGTTCCGGCCCCCTCCCAAAAGGCAGCAAACGTGAAAGGATGTTGTATCAAGTTAACTGTGAAATCTGAATGTCACCAGCATAGAAGCTCCTGTTTTCTGCTCTGGAAATTTGGTGTAGTGCACCCTAAAAACCTGAAACATACACATACCATTCATTAATGGTGTATTTGCAGAAGAGGACTTAAATTTCAATAAGAGGAGAAGTGTTTAGGTTGTTCTTTTAGGCAAAGATGCTTTCTTTCTGTCAAAAAGAAGCAATTGTTTACCTTTTTTGGTATTGATGTAGGTTAGTGTTTTCATACCTCTACAGTACATATAGGAACTGGTTTTATATGGATAACATGCATTATATTCCAAACCAAACAGATGTTATTTCATTTTAGGAAGTGTAAAGTTTTGCAATTTTTAGATGCAATGGACATCTTTTAAAACAGACTGCCATTTAGCAACTTCAACAAATAACGCAGTTTGATCATACAGACATATCTACCCTGCTCCTGCTCATTAGAACTGTAGAATTTTTAATTGCATAGCTAAGCTAGAAATTGATTGCTTTCACCTCCAACACACATTATGTCACATTATAAAAAGCAAGAAACACTTTGCAGCTGGCCTCAAAGATTAATTATAAAGAATGAGTTTCTGGACAACTCCCATATTAGACTGAGGATCTTTGTTAATAATTCATATAAAGTTGTACAGCTATTTTCTCAGTTATAAGGAGTAGACATTTTTCCCCCTTTCAGAAATGATTAACAATATGGATTTAGGCTGAACATTATTAATCACTAATATGTTTTGCTTTTTCTCTTGCATTTTCATTGTAACAAAAGGAAATTATCCAGGTTGTAGCCATAAGCTACATAAGCTAAGATATCCTTTATGATCTCTGAATGGCAAACATAAATTTTCTGATTTTCATCCCGGTTTCTCTCTCAGGTCTGTGTTCATTTCTATACAAGTCTATATTTGCACACCAGTGTTATTAAAGATATAGCCACTGGGAATGAAAGCTAAGGAAAAGCAACTCAAAGCTTTTCATCATCTTTTAACATTTCATTAAAAGAACTAATAAATGTATCTATAACAACTTCCAGTCTCACAACTGTAGCTGTACCATTACCATGCAGTTACAATGAATGAGCCTTTGTACAAATTAGAAACTGAAGTTGTATATAACATTAAAATGCTAGAGAGAAGAAGTTCAGCTGGTTCATCAAAATTTTCATGCAGAAGTTCCATGGTAACAGTGCAAGAGTGGACTTGCAATTTACCTGTAATAACTCATGCACATACCTGAGGTGAAAGACATATTCTACCATCTATTCATTTGCATACTATCAATCTACCTATTAAATATATTAAGACATTGCAATATATGATGCAAGGGATACATTTTAACTAGATTTTAGCTTCATTGATTAGATTATCTACTAACATTCACAGTACAGCCAGTGATTCTTTCCTGAAGCATTTCTTGCAGTCAGATCCTGCTATATGCCACCCAGAATTAGATGGCTAGAGAAAATTGATGATAAGAACTCTACTGTCATATCAATGTACAAGAGTCAACTATTTTTCTAGTCCCTGCTGAACCAGCCTTTACAAGCTCCAGCACCATTGCTAACATGTTAAGTGTTGCCTTCTCTCTTTACATACAGCTGTGTTTCAATTTAACTTAAATATGACCTCTGTACAAGGAAACACACTTGCTGGTCATCTACCAACTACAAAATAAAAATACATAAGCAGCTCCAGAAATAACAAGAGTGCAGCATCCACTAGTGTTACACTATGACATCCATTACAATGAAAATAACACCTCTACCCACAGTAGTTATACTAGAAATGCACAACTGTCATGTGAGAATAGCTGTTTGAGAAGTGTTTCTTCTTTAAAAATCCATGACTGCTTTTAGATCTGATTTCAATACGGTAAATAAGCATTTTCAAAATAACATCCAGCCACTCAGTAATTTATGTGCACTGATCACACTTGCTGTGCCCTCTCAGTATTTACTGTACACTATCACTAAACTATAAGTGAATAAAAATCAGGCTTACCTTTTAACCACAGATAGATAATTTTTTCTCCACTTGCCATGATGAAGATGCACGATTCTCAGGAAAAAAAAAAGGCATTCAATCAGTACAAGAAGCAGAAATTAGACTTTTCCCCTACAAAGGGCAAGACTTATGTTAAATTTGTATGCTCTGGCACCTGATATTATCTTCTTGTATATGCAGGGTTATTAAATTCAGTAGGAACATTCAAATACACCAACCAGTGAGCATGCTTTTGCACCAATTCTGAACAAGAATCTATAGTTTTGATTCCAACTCTTTGTGTCTACACAGTCCTAAAGAGCTTCCTGGAAACAAAGTTCCTATGGGCAATACTAATAAAAACATTCCTAATTTGCAGAATAACCACCCAGTGATATTTGTAGTTATTCATGTGTTTTCCATGTTGAAAGCTAAACTCTTTCCTTATTGCTGTCCCCAAATATGCCACAAGACTAGATTGTTACTAATCCATGCTTTAAAAGCAAACTATCAAGAAAGTGAGACAAATAAATTAACTCCCACAATCTTAGTCTGATGGATTTTCCTTTTCAAAGTGCTTCTATAGCCTCAAGAGCATACTCAAAACAATGAGACAATTCTGAGCACAAAGCAGCAGCAGCTTTTTGAATAGCTAATGATATCTCAGTATATTTATATACTGAGTACATACAATATATATATATATACACACACCCACAGTATGTATATATATATATATATATATACACACATACAGCATATATATATATTTTCACTATTTTATGGGATTATTGAGAGAAATATCATAAATTCAATCCTCAGTGTTGTGAAAACAAGTCTATAACTACACTATGAAAATGGAAAATGAAAATGGTTTCTGAAGAAACTTTATTTGTTAGATGTACAGATACCAAGATCAGCATACTGGCATATCTTAAATTCTGTCAGATGCTATCTTACAAAACATCTGTCTTTCTGCATGGCACAAGAGGAGAGAGAGATTTCTCTAATTACATCTATGCTGCTATCTCACACCTGCCACATGCTTTCACATGTTTGGAAATTAAATACTACTGAGATTCAGATTATTATGAATTTTAGCATTGGTATTAATAAGATAAGGAGGGAGATAATTACCTACGTTTGCCCCATAGTATAAACAATCTTTTTTTTTTTTAAGGAATTCTATTTCCAGAAAAATGAACAAAACCTGCCAGCATCTAAACTACTTCAATCTCAACTCCCAAACGCAAGACTAATAGAGCGGTATTCTCTTTTGCAAATAAATTATTGGTTGGTAGAAACACTTCTACAGTTTAACATGCAACAAAATAGAAACTGCTAAAGAAATTTAGTTACACTTTTCTGAAACTCAGGTGCAAGATCAGGTAACTGCAGCACGAGACACCCTATTGTAAGCACGTTCTCCTGATACTAGTGTTAGCACTGCCAAAAGAGATAGCTTAACATTACTATACATTAGCTATCTTAATTTTGTAAACTACATAACAAGACCTCACCTCAAATATTCTGGTGTCCTGAATTTGATCCTGTTTCTTACCAGTAATTTCTCCAAAGTTACTTTGGAGTTACTTTGCCAGTGTTGTAGGTGCCAGCATCTACAACAGGTACATATCAGAAATACCCATTGTACTATAATTTTTATACATATACAGCAGGTTCACTTTATGAGCCTCAAAAGGGAATGCTAGCATTATTGCAAAAGTTCCATAAAGATGAAAGAACTGCAATATGTTTTTTAGCTTGACTTTAAAGAGTTTGTACTGCTTAAGGAGAAAAATCAATACTCATTTAGTAACACAGAGCTCATACTACATTCCCCACTTGAGTGTTTAAATGGCTGCAGAAAAAGGTATTCTTTCACATCAGTTGATTTGTATTGAATTTCTTTGTTCTCATGATAAACAACTGAAAGCTGAAAGAGGAAGAAGCATCCGAAGATGTGAAATGATTATATGTAGAAAGGAAAATATTTATCTAATTAGAATGAACAACTATAACTCCTCTTGCAAAGCCACCAACACAGGGAAGGAAATTACATGCTCAAAAATAAAGAGAAATTATTTCCAAATACCAAGCAACTGTGCTCCTCTGCAGAACCTATTATCTTTAAACATATGGAATCAAGTTCAAATACTAATTCAACAATTAACACAGACAGTAGTAAACTTAATACAAACTGAAATAGCTTAGACAAGCAGTTAAGCATCATCACAAACTACAGTAAAGAAAAAAATAACTTAGCAGTTCTTATATGTGGAAAAAGAGAAGTTTGCCTGCCCCTTTCTATTTCAAAACTGCTGCATTATCAATTTTTGAAAATTGTTCTGGTATGTCATTACAAACTTTAATTCCTGTACAATTCCAGTTCTGCCATAACCTGCAATGCAATGGAATGTAATGGAATGCAATCCTTGCTTCATCCATTGTATTTTCAAATCGAGGCTTCAATCACATGCTAAACAAATTACATAAAAGAAAAAAAAAAAAGTGCTTGAAAAGAGAACTTGAATCAAGATCAAAAAGATTAATTATTGCTTACTAAAAGGACTTAATATCACAAACTGTTTTGCTGCAACATCTGTAACAAACACTTATTACAGTTGGAAAGCTGCAGAATTTCAGACTAATATCACAAAGAATAGACAGTAAATTACAACAGAAAAAAAATGAGCACAATATTGAGGCTTATAGAATTACAACTAACGGAAGTACTGCAGTGCATCTTTATAGCAAAATAAATGCATTCAGAAACAAGAAAATTAATACTTTAAAAGTTCAAATAATGGAGCTGCTGGTAAAGTGTAACTACTTCTACAAAGCATTTACCTGACAGCCTGTTGTGACAGAAAAATTCTTCAGGTGTTCTTTAAGTCAAATAAGTGCACCTTTCTAAATACGTAATTTATACATTACAATTTTTCTTAAGTCTTCAAGAAAATGAAAAAAAAGTATTCAAAAGGTATCAATGTTTTGTTAATAATGTGTAACAAAGTCATCATTTATACGTCATCATCTTAAAAAAGGATGTTTTAGTGTCATCAGTGGTCTGTACAATACAAATGAAGACCTATAAAGAGGCTACACGCCTCTGTGCAGCACTGCTTGAGACACACAGATACATCTGGATGTTGCTAAATGAACTTCCCAGACAAAAGCTGGTTCATCCATGTTTTCTCATTGATCAAACTCACAGAGGGCTAAATAAAACACAGGGACATAACAGGGTTATACGATTTCCAGCCCCTCTCATCATGCATTCAGAAGGATGGCCTATATTAGGCAGAGATGAAGCAGCTGGTTCCAGCCTGGTGCTCAAACAACTACCTTATGCTTAAACCTATAATGGCATGCTTTGTATTATTTTCCTCAGAATTCTTCACCATGTGACATTACAAAATATCAAACGGGTAAGAACGTATTTAATAGCATGGCTTCAAACAGTTGGGAAATGTACAAACACTGCAGAATCTTCCATCAACCTTAATACCTTCACACAAAATAATCCTTAGGATAAATTATTTATGTCTTCTAGTCAAATACGATCTCCTAAATCCTTTCAATCCTTTCATGGAAGCCTGGTTAAAGAATGGCTGCTTAAAGTCAGTCATCACATAAATAAGAATTCTCCCCATAAGTCATCAATTAGCAATAGTTTGTAAAAACAGCTTAAATTCAACCAAAGCATGTTTTATAGTTAGCCTGGTTATCATTACCAATTCATGTGCGATGAAGAATGCAGCCCTGGACAGGGCTATAACAGTAAAATGTACATGTCCTTAAGTTACCTGAAAAGCCTTTCCCAGACTGTGCAACAACAGCTAAAAGCTTTCTGCCCTTCCTGCAACCATCAGCCCAGTAGCTACTCAGACCTCATTAAGTAGCGTTTGCTGCTCACAGCCAAGTGCTGTATGTGGTTTCATAGTCACAAACAGCACTGCTTCTTCACCTCGCATTCAGTAGCATAGATGAAATCTTTCTCCTCTTTCATTTGTGCACTGAGAGCATGAGCATAACCGTTCTCTCACCAGTCCCATGCTTTCTTGCATTAGGAGTAAGCCATCTTCCTCCACAGTACACTAGGAGAAAAAACATGCTCACTGATTGCCCTCTTCCTCTCTATATATACAGAAAAAAAAAAATCTTTCAGCTTCCTACATCCAGAGAATTCATCTTTAATTTACTCTTTGTATTACATAAAAAATTTTAAAACAGGCACTCCAGATTTTCTTCCAAATTATTCAGCCTTCGGATTCCATGAAAAATAAAACAATAGAATGACTATCCAAGCTGAATACATCATCTAAGAAATTAGGAGAACAACCTTAGGAAAATATAATGGCTGCTCCAGAAGTAATGTATCATTGTGTTCTTTGCATCTGCTGTAGTTCACATGGAAACAATTAGGAGGCATTATTTTTAGAGATCTACATGTACATAGTTTTTGGCATTAATCAGAAGAAGCCCAGTGTACGTCTAAATTAATGTGTTGGTTTCACAGCTTATATAATTTCTGTAGCACCACGCTCTGAGGAACCCTGAAGATATGTCCAACTTTTTCCTTACACCTTATACAGTAAACGAGGTGAAAACCTTGGTACGGTATTTCATTAAGTAGTGAGATTTATGCTGAACAGGCCCGTTAGGCAAATGGGGTAGGATAGGGTTACCACAAAGTAATGCTGCTAGTTCAGCTGTTTTTATTGCCTGACTCCCAGTGCTTAGAGAGCTTTTCTATCTCAGGTACTTAAAACATATCATGCATGATGATTAGCTTGTAGCTAGTTGTTTTTCTTTTAAACTAGATTTCTAATCCCCTTTTAAACTAGATTTCTAATCCCCAGAGAGATAAAGACCTGAAACCAGAGTAAAATAAATAAATGAATACATGTGAACCATCATAAATTTAAGACTTTTTAGCATATTTTTGAAGACTATTTCAGAGCCTAGCTTATCATCTTTAACTAATTTGAAGCCAAAGCACTACAAAATTCACCAACTTTTGTGACTAGACGGGAGGAGGAAAATGTCAGGAAGCCACAAAACTCCAGAAGTTTTTAAAAGAGCATCTAGCTCCAGAACTACAAACTGCCCACAGACAGAAGAAGAAGGCATTATAGGCAGAGGAGGACTTACCAAATAAAGTTAAAGCTGAAAAATCTCAGTAAGAAAGGACCACCTTTCATTTGGGATGCAAGATCAGGAAATCAGAGAGCCAGGATGCTGAAGTAGAGCAGGAAGTTATAGCCTGAATAATTCAAAGTTGAGTATAGATCCATTGAAGACAAGTAATAAACACCTGCATGGTAATGCAAAATGAGACAACTGTGAAATTTCAGATGAACAGAAGAGAAAAACAGTTTTTGTCAAATCCCATCTTAATTTGGGCACAAAAAACGGTCACAAGTATTTAGTACATGAGTTTCTGCTTTAGCTGCAGAAAACATAAGTGGGTCTCTTTCCTCCTTATGTTCTGTCAGATATTCTCTACCAGAGTGCACAAGTCCCCATTTTTCCAAAGGTACCTGCTAAGGACTAGACTTAGTTGTCCACTGAGGAGCAAACTGGAGGAAGTGCACCTTACAGCCTTTTGTTGCAATGGAACGACTGCAGTCTAAATGAACATAGGTGATCGTTTTAAAACACACCAATGTGAGGATGTTGTCTTTTGCTTCATTTATATTGGGAAGCAAATAAATAAATCAGTGAGAGTAAACATGCAAAATGGACGTACTGGTAAACTAAAGGAAACAAAGCTCATATTCTGAATTCCATCAGAAGCTGCCTCTACTAGCTGAGATGTTCTGCTGCACAAATTTTATAGGGTCATTTAACGTCAGCTGCTTTCAATATAAAACTATGACATTTCACACAGATTTCTTTATAACCATATCAAACAGTACTGCACACAAGACTGATCCCAATATATATTTGCAGTATTGCTTAGAGCACTGCTGTGAATTATATACCACTAAGAAAAAGGAAGAAAAGGATCAATTAGAAGCTGTTTGCAAGGAAATACTTTGCACAGTTTAAAAAAAAAAAAAAAAAAAGCTTTAAAAGCAGAGACTCATCTCTTAAATTCATAGATTTGATATTGGTAGCATCTAATGAGCCTTACTAACAGTGTGCTCTCCATTATTAACAGCACCCATAGGTTGCTGCGCATCCAACCTAATGAAAATGCTAACCATTTTCTTCCAAAGCATTCCTGATTCCTGCACATAGGGTTAAAGCTAAAGCTAAATCAATTAATTGACACTTGCTGATATTTTCAGTGATCCTCAGGATCACCTTGGCTCACCTTCCACTGCACTCAGGGTAAATTGTTGTTAAACTTTGAATGGGAGAGTTTGGAAAGATCCATTATTTGCTCCCAGTATGTTCAGTTAATCCTACACATTCAATGTTCCTGTGCCTTAGTAGATGTTGCAAACTCACAGCTCTCTTCTACACAGTTTCATTAAAAAAGCAGGACAAAAGATTCCATCACACATAAAGAGGTCTGCCACCCAAAAGGGAACTTGTTAATGTTGATATTGGTCCAGTATGTAGTAATACCAGAACATGGAATTTTGCAACATGATGTAAAAGGATAGATTAACATTCTAGAAGCTCCAGTCTCTACTCTCTCCAATTTCCTTTACAGCATCAGAAAGTAAAGAGTTTAACAAAGATACACAGAGAACTCCTGGAGTATTAGCAGTGATAGTCTGCTTTCTGAGTTGTAGGTGTCAAAAAAATGCATTTTCTTAATTTAATTCAAGAATTCAAAAAAATATAAGGGAAAACACTGACAGTTTTCACATAGCTCTGCAGGTTGGATTGATTGTAGCTCTATCAGAAACATCACAGTACATATAATGAAAATGAAGTCTCTTAAAAGTCATGTCTATTAAACAGAAAAATTTTATAAAGCATTTAACATTACAGTTTCTTTTTAAATAATAAATAAAATTTCAAGAAGCAGAAACTTCTATTAGTCCTATACTACTCAAAGATACAAGTTTCAATGATAACATGCAAGAAAAAAAAAAATCATCATCTCAGTATTACTTTACCTGGTTGATACTACTTTTAGCGGCAAATTTTTTTTCAGGTAACCTGCAATTCAGTAGCAGCAGCTATGACCAGATTAAGACACTACGTTGTGCATTTTTGATAAAACACTCAAATTCTAAAAGTTAATTTGTGGCAATTCTGTGCAAAATTCACTTGAAAGCAGAAAACACAGAGCTATATTCAAGGATTCCGAACAACTTAATTGAGCACTGAATTTCTTCACCTTGATGTGTCAGGAAGAAATCTTGTTCTCTGAAGTGGTAACACAGGCTTAGATTATTTAATTGACCTTGCAATGTTCAACCACTGTAGAGAATGTCATTACAGATTACACCAAAAGGATTCATCGATAGCAATGCAGAAATGTTTGCAGCAAGGTTCGTGAAAGAAACTATTTACAACACCACAAACTTTTGCGTATCAGGATGCACGCACATCTAATGGCAACAAGAGCAGATAGTTCCTAATGAACGATTTTCCTTGTTTTACTGAGACATTTCATAGAAACCTTCAATTGCTAGAGGCACTTCTGTGGCAAAATCACTTATCAATAGCTGATTCCCATCTGAATATGAAAGGCATGTCAAATTCCTTACGAATATCATTCATCTTTCACTTTCTGTTTCTCTTGATATGCCAAGAAGCCAAGCAGCCAAGCATGCTAACCTACGCATTATTATTTTCAGGCCAAACCACTAATAATTCAGTGGGTGAAATATCTGTACAGGTGGATCTTTCTACACATCCTGGAACTGGTGAGCATAAAGTTACTGTAAAAGGTAAGTTTCAAACAGCTAATTTTAGAAGCAAAAACATCTAAAATTCCCAGGTATTAAATCCTAATTAAAACACACCAACAGTGAAATAATAAGTGATAAGTGTTGCAGTACTTGTAAAGCTGTGAGTATGCTTCAAGTGATTAGGTTTGTACTTCCTTGCTCAACATCAGCACAAGCCAAGTAGCACTGCCTATGCTTCCCAGTGTAGACAAGATCTGTTATACAAAGTTACACAGTTATAAATTCTAATTTGCCAAATTACATCTCTGAATTACTTGTATATTTTGGAAAATTATATACTTCTGAATAAGTTGTATATGGTTTAATTCTCCACAAGCTCTAGGAGAGGTGGGTGGTAACTCACTGCATAATATTTAAAGCACTCCCTTTTTAACAAGCAAAATTCTTTTGTTCTGCACAATACAAACTCCAAATCAAACCCAGCATCACAGAGATTATTGAAGGTTGATTTTTGAGTTACAGCGAACGTAGCAGAGAAGAGAGCTGTTGATGTAAATTATTCATAAAATGGTCATTTGTCTTAGCTGCTGCTGTAACTGGAAACATACACATATAAATATATATGTGTTTATGTAGTTACATGTAACAGTCAGGAGTTGGCAGAGAACAAGCAAAAGTCCTTCCGAGGCTTGCCAGGAAGAACCATAGAATATCCTGAGTCAGAAGGGGCTCATAAGGAAAATCAAGTCCAACTCCTGGCTTCACAAAAGACCACCCAAAATTCAAACACCGTGTCTGAGAGCACTGTCCTAATACTCCTTGAATTCCATCAGCTTGGTGCCCTGGGATGCCTATTCTATGTTCATGAAGAACCTTTTCCTAACACCAACATGATCCTTCCCTGACGCAGCTTCCTGCAGAAGAAAAGCTCTCAGGTCACCTTTTGCTAGGTACACAGTCATACTGGATAATTAATTGAAGTCCTTCTAATGGACTTTCATTTTCCTTGTTTCTTCCCCCCTCTAGTTGTAGCGATTAATAATCTCAACTGGCAAACAACAGCTATGTTCCGGCCATTTGTGGAAGTCTGTGTATTAGGTCCTAACCTAAGTGACAAGAAAAGGAAACATGGAACCAAGACAAAAAGCAACACCTGGTCACCAAAATACAATGAGACTTTCCAATTGTAAGTTTTTTGGTTTGTTGCTTTTTTTGTTGTTGTTGTCTGTTAATCCATATTTCCTGCAAATTTTGTTTGAATTTCTTGCAATTTTACACAAAAATAACCTTAAGGGTAAGGCTGTATATCACAGCCCATAAAGACAAGAATCACTTAAAAACTATTTATTAACTTATAACTGTTCTACATGAAGACAAATAACAACCACTACGCTTTCAATCTTCTAAAAGCTGCTTAAAAGGTGCAATTCATTTTCATATGTAGGAATAAGTATCTGTGTTCCTAGGAAATGATTTACCTAAATAGTTATCTGGACTGATGTATTAACTCTTACAGCTAGGCCATTATCTCTATTGATATACCTAAATATTTAAAGTGTTGTGTATGCTTTTGTGAGTGGTTTTATCTTTACTTAATGCCCAAAGCTCTAAATACCTGAAGTTTTAAATTTAGTATTTCCTCACAGTGCATCCCTTTAACCTGTCCACTCATCCCCCTGTTCAAGCACTAAATTCCCACACACACAGTGGGGGGACAGAGCTCACTTTCTTGTGTATGACCATGAAGCTGTTTTTCAGGCTGGTTGCCAGTAATTTTATTTATCCCAGTGCTTTATCTGTGACAGTAAATGACCTATAAGGATACTGAGCAGCAAGCAGGCTGAGACTGCTTTTATGTGAACATAAAGGGACAAGGTGAAGAAGAAAGCCCTAGGAAAAATGTGAGCAAAGTAGGGTTCGTGTCCAAGCTCTCCAGTCAAATATTTCTCACAACCTCTTCAGAACTGTTTCCCAGACTAGCTGGGAACCTCAGCTCCTCAGAGCTGCCTGGGAAGAATGAGGGGCATCACCTGCAATCACACTGTATGATTCAAAAACAATTTTTTTTTTTCCAGAAAAATGATATTAAATGCACTGAGATTGCAAATGGAAGTAGCAACCTATGAAACGTAGAGAAAGAAAGTGTTTCCTTTACTTGTTTGTGGCTATTAAAATCGCACAAAATTTACAATGTTGAGTTTCATATACAACTACATGGATAGAAGCAACTAAAAATTAGATTAAATGGGAATAGTTGCAAAAATCCAAATGAAATTACAGTAAATTATGTACAGCCTTCTTCATTCTTATGAATACTGCTGTCTCCTAAAAGCCAAACACACATTCACCTTTATGATGAGCTGGATCTTCTTTCTGAAGCTTATGACAGCGTTATTTTATAGATATGCACAGATCTTTCCTATGATTACAGCTTAAATATTTATTTTCACATAAATCAAAACCTGAAATCCCATTTGAATGACTGCGTTGCACAAGGGTTAACACTGTCTATCAAATACCTTTATATTTACATTAAATCAAATGATATTGTAAACGTGCTGTCTCAGAGATACCCTGTCCTGCTCATGTGATTCAGAACAGAGTAAAGGACATGAAGAACTAAAATAAAATACTTGCTGATTGTTAGGAAACAAGCCCCCTTCGTATCTATGGCAGCAAGCATAACTGCTCTTCTTCGTAAGGGATTGCAGCGACCTGCAAAATGAGCTCTGACTTCAGACAGGATGAAGACATAAGCAGGCCATGATAGAATTCCCACTGCAGCAGTTGCGTAACAGGGAAAATTCTCCCCAGTTTGCTTTGGTTTTTCAGTAGGTACAATTCTAATTAAATGTAACTAGCCCCTAAGCTCATGGGGATATCTGCTGTCTCACATGTGCTATATATAGCTTTCAGGCCAGTTTTTAATACAGCATAGAGGATCCCTAATAGTCTTGGAAGGGAATAAATTTTACTTTTAAAAACAAGCTTGCAGAGCTTCTTGTTTGGTTGGGCTTTTAAAATCCTCCATTAAACTTTAAAAACATCTCAGATCTATTGGATGAAAGATGCTAAAAGCAGGTTCTTGCTGCCATTTCAAAATTACTGTGATAGTTTAAGTTTCTTTCTTTTCTATCTAGGAGCTACAACACTAGCAGTAAGTAAATACAAAGTGTGAGACTGGTACGTAAAACAGTTGTGATAAGATGGCAGTTATTTAAATCAACTGACACCAAAGGAAATGCTTCCTATTAATTTCTCAGTGCAACATCTGTGTTACATTAGGAATCATATTGATAGATAGATACTAAATACAGAACTTCGAGCAAACAGAAGTGTACATCCTCAAGCCAATTTGGTCCTGACAAAACAAAAAGAAACAGAAGTTCAGCTCAGATACATTTTGTGAGCACAGAACTCACTTTAAGGAGACTGAAAAAATCCAGGTGCCAACTCACGGCAGGGGGAAGACAGCAAGGACAGAAGCAGCAGCAAACAGTGGTGTAGGACTTTACACTGCAGGCACAGAATTTACATTCAGAAAATAATATGTGATAGCAGAGAAACTACTTCTCCCTGGTTGCACAATTCAGAACTACTCAGCTGGGAAAAAAAAAATGAGCGAAATCTTTAAGAAAAAAAATTTATTCCTACCTATGAAGAAGGTAATCCCCCTAAACAGAATCCATCTATGATTTAAGGATGCCTGTGTAAGTATTTTTATAGTTATGATAGTTGAGAAAATAATTGCACATTTGAGGTATTTTCTGGGGAAAGGTAACAGCAGTACAGATGCTGAAGGAACTGCTAAATTCCTTCCATTTCTGTTCAGCCCTGTGGGGAAAAAGGACTGCATGACCAACAGCACATGAGATATTAATGTGCAGAAGGTTCAAAACTATATGATAATCTGTTGTAAAAAAAAAAAAAAAAATGAACCACAAAAAAAGCCGCCACCACCATTTTCATAGTGACAACATTTCTAAAGCACACTCATCTCTCAGGGGAATGAAACTAAACTTCTTGTTCCAAGTTTGTATTCTTATTTTTTGCAGCACTTTGAGTAATGAAGATAAACCAGGAGCCTATGAACTTCATCTGTCAGTGAAAGATTACTGCTTTGCTAGAGAAGATCGCATTATAGGAATGACGGTTATTCAGCTGCAAAAAATAGCAGAGAAAGGTAGCTGTGCATCCTGGTATCCCTTGCTGAGAAACATCTTTGTAGATGAGACTGGGTTGACGATTCTTAGGATACTTTCTCAGAGGACCAACGATGAAGTTGCTAAAGAATTTGTAAGACTTAAATCAGAAACAAGATCTGCCGAAGAAACAGCCTAAATTAGTCAAGTAATGCAAGACTATCACTGTAAGAACATAGATTCAGTGCTGTTGTCTGAATAGTGCATGCATGTGCAAATTTGTGGGAATGTTTAACCATGTTTTCAGTGTTTGCCAGTACTTCTGTACTATACTTGCAAAGTATGTCAAGGAGCTGTATATCTTTTCTACATATTTTGGTCTTTGTTAAAGTAATTGTTCCAATGAAGTGCCAAAACTAAAACTAACATTAAGAGTAAATGATATATACTATATTTTAAAACGCTGATTTTGCCTCATCTCGATCCCTTTATTTTTTAACATTTATAAATAAATAGCTTTTTGAATTGATTACTAGTCTGTCTCTCTTAAACCACTGTGTTACATATTTTAACTTAATTTATGTCCCATTACTTAAAGAAATAGCTAATTTTCTTCAAATCATCATTTTATGCTAGCCTCATTTTAGGTATCTTACTGATAACTTTTTCTATCATTACTACAGATGCAGTTACTTATAGAAGTGTTTGTAATTTTATAATTACCAGTATAAAGTAATGATTTTTGCATAAAAATGAAAAAGGATGGAAATATTTTATGCTAATCTTTTTCCAACCTTTCATAAATATCACTGTGAAGAAATGCTGTTTAAGCAAGTTCTCAAGAAGCTGTGCTTATTAGAGTTTGTTACTGATGTTTGATATCTTGAAATAACTTTGTTCTTCAAAACTGCCAAGGTAATATCATATTTCTATTAAAGGGGTATCTGTAGAATAAGACTGTCATACAGTACAGTATATGTGCATTCAGAAACCATTTTTAAATGATAAGGTACTGCAGAAGGGTTAATAGTTTGGAATACAAAGCTGGTTTGTGGTTTGTTTCCAGGAATTGTTTCTGAAAAGTAACAATGCAGGTAGCATTTTCACTCAGTTACTAACATTGCTTTACATACTTAGCTGTAACTTCAGTTAAGTGCTTTATTTCTTTTGTTTTGGAGACTTTTTAGCTTTGGCTTTTCTTTTTGTTTGTTTTGGTTCAGGGTTTTATGTTGGGTTTTGGGTGTTTTTTTCTTGTGTTTTTTTTTTTTTTTTTAAAAAAAAAAAAAAAAAGAGAAGTTCAACAGTTTGTACTTATGCAACATTACTATGTATTGCACTAATCAAACTGTGTGTCCTGTAAATATATTTAGTGATAAATTGTAAAATAAAGTATGAAGCAACCGCTTCTAGTCATATTATTTGATACTGTTTGTGTTCCTATAGATTTAAATACCAGTGAAGCCAGCGGACAGGTTACAATACAGCACATCACAGAACAATGTCTAGTGCTTAGCATTTGGCTCTTTTCTAAGTGTAAGATGCATGTCAAGGTCACAGAAATTCATGATCAGTGATGCACACATTTTGTTAATGTACATGGACATAACATTCTGTAATAATGCAACACACAGCATTCTGCAGTATACTATGTGTATTATGACTGAACATTATATGCACGTCATTATTGCTAGCTACAAGTTTCCAACCCAAGTTGGAGTTTTCAGCTCAGAATAAAAATAAATAAATTGAATGAAGGATATAGAGCTAGTACAGACTTGATTCCAGTCTTTTAAAACACAGTATGTGACTTCACATAGGTAAAACAAAAATTCTTGCCAGGATATGCTTCCGTGACATATTAGCATGAAAGAGCAATTTAACATTTTTTTTAACCCTACATCCTCCTGAAAGCTAAGAATTAGATTTCCCAGAAATATATTTACACCTTTAGAAAAGACAGGTTAAGTTTATCAGCACTGATCGCTATGTATTGCAGAATTTGTACGACAGATTTTGATGAGTATATTTTTTCCTCATCACTTTAAAAAGGCATTTCTCTATATGAAGAGAAATGATAGTTTTACAAAAAGCAGTTCATAATTTTAGGCATTAAATGATTCCCAAAATGTTTCTAAGAATGCTACCTCAATAATACCTACTAAAAATAGGTTTCATGTAATCGCAAGTACTTGCAAAACTCTCAAAAATTTGAAACAAATTCAAGAACCTAATATTTCAGGTGCGTTTTGTGCGTTACTTGAAAGCAACATCCATAGGTAGGCATCAGTAACGAACAAAATTAAAGATCTTGAGTCCGCATAATACCTCCTCCACAGCAATAGCCACCTGTGTGTGCAAGTCACACCACTCCTCAGCTGTATCTCTGCACAGTACAGATCAAAGCTTCTACAGTGGACGATACTTAAAATACACGATCTATTAACAGTTAAGAATTAATGCAAGAAATCATCAGCAGATTTGGTCTCAAAAAAAAAAAAAAAAAAAAAAAAGGGAGGGAGAGGGGGGAGTTCTCAAGGGATGAGGTTATTCCTGCAGCATAAGAACGAACATTATAGAATCAAAGAAAGATCTAGGTTGGAAAAGACCTTCAAGATCATCTAAGTCATCTAATCATCACCTAACACTGCCAAGTCCACAACTAAATCACATTCCTTACTGCCACATCTACATATCCCTAAAATACATCCACTGTTGGGGACTCCACCACTTCTCTGGGCAAAATTATTGTAGAAACTACCAAATTTTAAACATACCTTCCAAACTAAATCATCCTATGATCACAGAGCAGATCCTCCTGGATAACATGTTAAGGCACATACAAGATGTGGAGGGAATCTAAGACAGCCACAGCTTCCCCAGTAGCAGATCATGCCTGACCAACTGGGTGGCTTTCTATAATGGAGCAAACAAAGTAAGATGCCATTCACCTGGATTTGTGCAAGGGCTTTGACATGGTCCCACACCACATCCTTATCTCAGAGAAATATGGATTTAAAGGCTGGATTATTCTGTGGATAAAGAGTTGGTCGGATGGCCACAGTCCAATTGCAGTTGTGCTCAACAGCCCTATGCCCAATTAGACAGCAGACAGAAGTGATGTCTTCCAGGTACCAGTCTTGGGATCAATATTCTTTAACACCTTTATCAATGACAGACTGTGAGATTGAGTGTACCTTCAGAAAGTTTGCTGATGACACCAAGCTGAGTTGTATAGTTGACAGAGTAGAAGGAAGGGATGCCATCCGGAGCAACCTGGACAGGTTTGAAAAGTGAGCCCACATGAATAGAATGAGGATCAACAAGACAATCCCAAGTATGAATACAGACTGGGAAAAGAAATCTTTGAGAGCAGCCCTGCTCTCCAGGGCTCCAGCAGTGTGCAACTGCAGCCCTGAAAGTCACCTGCACCCTAGACTGCACCAAAACAGAACTGGCTAGCAGGGTGAGGGAGGTGATTGTCGCCCTCTACTCTGCCCTTGTGAGGCCCCATCTGGAGTACTGCACCAAGGCTCAGGGCCCACAGCATGAGGATGTAGAGCTGTTGGAATGGGTCCAGAGGAGGGCTACAGGGACAATTAGAGGGCTGGAGCACTTCTCCTATGGAGAAAGGCTGAGGGAGTTGGGCTTGTTTAACTCAGAGAAGAGAAGGCTCCAGGGAGGCCTTGGTTCAGTCTTCCAGTACCTGAAGGGAGCTTATAAAAAGAGGGATACAAGAAGGAATAGCTTTAAAACTAAAACAAAGGAGATTTAGGTTAGAAGTTAAGAAGAAATCTTTTACTCAGAGAGTGATGAGAGGCTGCCCAGAGAAGCTGTGGATGCCTGATCCCTAGAGGTGCTCAAGGCAAGGATGGGGTTGGGGCTGTGAGCAGTTCCACCAGGTAGCTGGAACTAGTTGGGCTTTCAGGTCCTTTCCAACCTAAGCCATTCCAGAATTCTATGACTGTAGATAACATGAAAAATTATTACACAGTAAATAATGTCTGGTTCCATTATTTAAAAATGATAAGGCTAGGGAACGTGACTTGTGTTTCATTTTTGCATTAAGCACTTAGCACATTTCTGTTGTTTATTCTACTATAAAACAGCATGCATTTTGGTCTGCAATATATTCAGCATCCACTTAGCACTCATACACACCAATACAGAAATAGCAACCGAACTTGTCAAGGAAGTCAGTCGCTGTCCACAGTGATAAATAGTCTGGTCTCAGCTGCACACACCAGAAGCAATCAGACAACCTGGCAAAATAAACCCTTATAACTAACAGCTTTAAAAACTAGGCGCTAATATTGCACTATTTTTAACATATTATTATTTACTTCCTGCATCTACTCTTCTGAAAGATGAAAAGAATATTGTAACATATCACAGGACAGTTACAAATGGAAACGCAAATAAATGCAATGGTGTAACACAACTAGGTAAATTCAAACATTCTAAGTTGTGAAAGTCCATTGATGTGGAAAAGTCTCTAGTGCTATTTTATAAGAAATTATGTTATCTTTTTACTTAAAAATATATAACTTTTCTAATCCCTGAATTTTTATTTACAAGAACATTTTCTGAATTCTAATGAACTAACGTGAGTGCAGTGACAGCTATTTATTTCCATTTCACCTCTCAGTGACAGTTGAACTGATGTAATCAAAACTCAAGTTGGAGCTCCATTTGTGTTTGTTACTATAGAAAGCAACTTACACACATTGGGAATTAAAAAGAATGAAAGAGGAAAACGGCAAAATTGATTTAAGAACAGGTTTTCTATTCTGTTTTCTATCCCATTCTTTTACTACATGGAAACTATCTGACATGCACCTAGAAAAACAAATACATTTAGAGAAGCCTGAGCTATGACAAAACTTCAAATTAACCAGCATAGAAACAGCATGATAACTCAGTTCACCACAGCTTAAAAGAGACTTCTTTAAATTTAGTTTTATGAGATGGAAACATATTAGCCAATTATAAGGAACTGCATTAAATTTTCCTCAGTGAGCTTCACTGTTAATATCTGACAAAAAAAAATAAAAAAAAATTAGTAGCACTTCAATTAAATACATAAATATTCAGTAAAGGAAACATTCTTAAACTTAAAGCAGCAGATTTAAAACAATTTTATTTAGCAAGAAGCACAGGCTACAGCACCACCTTCAACCTCCAACTCCTATGAAATATTACACAGGCCCTAAAACTCCACATAGATAAACATCAAGCAGGATCTGTCTAATGCCATTTTTCAAAAGTACCCGTGTTAAGATGACAGCATTTGAACTATAGCATTTGGCCTTTCACGTGGGACTCTATACCCAGGAAACTGAACGTACGAAGGGAAACATCTACCAGATAGAACTTCACATGCATGGCTCTTCATATGCTGTATCTCTATGGGAGAGTTATTAGCATCAGAATAATAAAAACATAGTTGTTGGATTATCAAAGTCTAAGCACTGAACTATGAAACTATTTTTCACATTATTTCCTCCCTACTGGTTGTTATCTAGGTTTTGATTGTGCTCTTTACTCTGTCTAGATGTATTGGCAATGAAAGATTTTAATTTCCTTTCAGGTCTTGTATGTTCCATCACTGAAGATTCCCCTAAGACTAGACTGTAAATGATTGTAAAAAAAAAAAAAAAAAAAAAAAAAAAAAAAAAAAGTATTTGCACCCTTGAACAGTATCCAATCAGGAGATCCCTTATGAAAAATTCAGAAAGTATTTCTCTCATTCTGTAAACTGTAATTCTCCCATTTTGGTCTGGCCTACAAGAGGACACCTGTCAGCAATTTAATTGTTGTTTGTTTAATGTAGAATTTCAGTATCACACCATTTTATCTTGAAATCTCATCTGGAATTGTACAACAAATGATCGTTTCTTGTTTTGGTGGTCCTGTGTGGATCCAGGAGTTGGACTCAGCGTTCCTCATGGTCCTTCCCAACTCACAATATTCTACTGTCCTAGAACCACATTTCACATGCAGTTTCTGATAAACGCACTTTCTACTCATGAGCTTATGCACCATACCTGTCCTCAACCTGGAAATAAGCATATCCAGGACAGCAACCTCAGCCATGGCCCGACCATTCACACAGTTCATTAAGGTGCAGACAGTGGGAACAGCTCTACAGAAACAAATGCCATCCCTCAGAGCTCTGCTAACCCACACAGTTGCAAGTGCTCTCCAAGGTACAAACAAGGCATTATCTTCTAAATTGCTTTCACACTCTTGGCAAGCACTAAATGTCACTGTCAAAAGAGACTTGATTTGCATTCTAATCCACCCTATCAAATGGTGGTTCTTCTGTATTTTTTAAATACACCAAAAGGCCTAAACTACCCTAAGAACTGAATTTAGCCAAACAGTTGGACACAATGCACTCACCACCTTCCTGCATAATAGCAGCAATCACAACTTTCCCTACAGAACTTCACTGCCAAAAGTAGTGAACTCCATTCTTCATTACACACAGTCCATTCACAATCAGCTTTTTTTATGCAATAGGGAAGTTAGTCTTTATTCAGGAAGCTAGTGAATCCATCCATGAAGTCAGTCAGCCATATCTAGAAAAGCCAATATAAAAATCATGCTATAAACCCATTTCCTCACATATTGTGCCACGCACATTGGTTGGATTTGATATACTTAATTGAACTAGTCTGTTCTGGCAAGTTCTATTTGCATTTTCTCTGTAAAGCCAGGACGTTGCTGTTACAGGGTGCAAATTCACTGAATTCATTTCCCTTCCTTAGGAGCTGGGTATCTTTTATTGTCCATCACTGCTCCCCAGTAACTAGGAGTGACAGTGAACAGATTTAGTTTTGATAATACGGAAGCAAAAACTTCCCAAAAATCATATGCTGCTATCTGAATTTCTACATTATCTACTACATTCATTCTAATACTAAACTTCTACACTTATACTTCCAGCAGCGAAACAATTCCAAAATTTTTAATTGCAGTTGACTGTAACCTCTCCAGCAAACAGCACAGCTGATCAACAGCCAAACAGAAGATTTTGAGTACAAAAATCTGTTCTTTCAGCACTTCATTTGAGTTGAGCCATTTAGCTCAAGTTACTTCTACCATCCTGGATCTGCTTTTCCAGTTTGTGGGCAGAAGGTTACTTGTTGAATGGGACTCTGAATTTCAGCAAAAAAGAAGATACACCAAATCAAAAACATTCAGAGGAAAGATAAACTTCTCTTTTGAGGTATAGACATTTTTTAGAATAAAAGATGTTGTCTTGTCAAGACTTCTTGTATTACTAGCTAAGATTTACACAGAAGGGACAAAGGTACCGAATGCATATTTTAGAATCACAAAATAAGTTGGGAGAGAACTTCAGAGAGCACCCAGTCCTACCCATCCCTAACACTGAGACAACAAAAACAAGCTGTTACCACAGAGAACTGCAGAAGCAGATAGATGTACCTTCAGGTTTCACAACAAGCGTAGTTAAGAGGGTAGACTAAGACAAATAGCTCGGTTGTAGCTGCGAAAAAAATGCAAATAGGTCTTATGAATAGTAGATTCCATGGCACTGCAATTAACTTGAATTGGAGTGGGCCTCAAAATTAGCATCTTTGTTTTTTAATATTGATAATTACATAATCTTTACTGGATCTTAGCATAAAGATCCTTGATTACTAAAACATGCTATAATAAAATGAGAACACTTGTACATTTAATCATTACAGTTAACACTAGGATATAATTATTATTTTGGTTTAAAACTCCCGAATAACTCACAGCTGTCCAGAAACAGCTACAAAATGGCACATCTACTATTTTACAGTGAAAAGAGATAACACTTTTTTGTAGAGACATTTCATCCTTTCTGTATGCCCTTTGTCCTGTGGATGCTTATTTACATGGCATAGTCAGCCAGAAAGTTACAGCATCAAAAGAAAGAGACATGATTAAAGTTCTCACCTCCCTTTCAAATTGAGAAGAAAAAAAAAAAAAAAAAATATCAGATGTGCGTGACAGGAGACTAGATCTTGACATCTAAAATGGCAAATCTGGGGAGATGGCAATCTACCATACCTAAAAAGAAAAGAAGTATTTTTTCCTGAGCAAGAGAAACCCAACTTCAACTTTTGGAGTCAGTATCAGCAAGAAGTTCTGGACCACGCAGTTTCCCAGCATTTAGTTGGCCCACTAATTTTCCACACTAATATAAAATGAGAAAAAAAATCCAAGAGATTATCAACAACATCAATTGAAAAACTTAAAAAATAAATAATAAAACAAATATTTTCATGGTTTCACTTCTCTTAATCTATTTTACTGGTTTTCATCAATATTCTCATGCAGTAACTGCAGAAATCAAATCTGTAGGCAAACACTGAAGACAAAGGGATAATTTACTGTTACTTCATTAGTCTAAATTAAAATACCCATATCATGCAAATCCCTTGAAAACTAAATAAAACAGCTGAACAAATGTGACAAACGTTAAGTTATTGTATTAATTTAAATTCAACTGACAGACATAATTAACATAAATGGATTCAGTATTATTTACAGACACAGCTGGGCATGTCTTGGAAAGTATTCTGTGAACACCATTCAGTTGTTTAGACCTGCTTATTTCAATAGCATTTTCATATCATCTATGTGCACCTTTTGGTAATGCGTACACATTATGGAGTTGCACTACCAAAAATTCAAGAAAATGACTTCACAGGAAAAAAAATCCTAAGTTACTTCAGAAGTAACAATCAACTTCAGATTGCGACCAACGAGCAGAACTGGAATACAACAAAAAGATGTTGCTGAAGGTATCAGTTGATACATAGAAACATTAGAACATGTACTTGCAGAATATACCTGTGCACATAGAGTATAAGTTAATTTCTAAGAGATTCATCTATAAATTCCTACAAAATCTAATTTGAGGACAAACCTCAGTCAAGAAGATGACGAACAAAAGGATCTTCCCAAAATGATTCTATAGCTCAAAGCTCATTTACACAAACTGCTCTGAAACACCTTATGGTTTTCAACTGATTTGAAGGGCAGCTTTGAAGATCAACTACTCTCCCAAACTTAGGAATGTTAATGCATAAGGTTCATGATTTAATTCAACAACATAACAGACAGAGAATAGTGTTGGATACTACAAATAAAGATTTGAAGCTCTGAAGTTGTCAACAAGAAAAAAAAATCTGCTCAGACAATAGGAAAGCATGTTTTCTATTGATGGTAACAAATTCAGTTCACCTTATTCCTTGATACAGTACAACACTGCCTGCAAACAGCATGCTGTACGCCAGATCACAGAGCTCTCAATTCACATTAACCGTAAGTATTAAGCCCTGGCTGTAAAAGACTGCTCAAGACAGCCATGCTGGGCCTTACTTTCCAGACTCCATGCAAGAACGACTCAAAATCCTGAAGGTGACATATGCCATACACTAAATGGACTGTAAAGATTTGCATGAGGACTAAGAGAAACTTCAATGATGCTACATTAACTTGGGACCCCCAAAAAATACTCTTTTAAGTGGTCTTCAGTTTTACAGGGAAAGAGAGCAATCCAGAGAGAACTACTGGCCATAGAAACCACTTACAGCTTTGCTCGGTAAGCTGTGTACATGCTCTTGTTTGACTGGACACAGTGTATAAAACATACACTGGTGAGTGCAACCGACTTTATCAGAATTGCAACCGAACAGTCTCAGGCAGAAATCAGAAATGTCTTCACTTGCACTTCACTTACTGGAGCTTGCTAACAGTGCTCTTGTTCTTGGCAATTCCTCTGATGGTCAATGAAGCAGCTCTATCTTTCATTCTTCTGATGATTAGGAGGCCCCACACATTTTATTCAACAATGGTTACCCATTTAAGCAGAAGTTTTTTTTGTTGCTGAGTGATGACAGTTGACTGCAATGTGAGTTAAGCCTTAGGCCTGAGGTTACAGCAGTATGAAAACAAATGTCAGTGACTGACTAGCAGCACACAAAAAAAAAGGAATTGCCAAAATACACACTGAATAGTACAACACTAATGGAAAATTACTGCGCACTGAATAAGCTCCCTTCCCCTAGATAACAATCTCTTATGTTTCTTCTGAGTAAAGAAGTCACTGTAGCTACACCATGCCTGCTAGCTTGATTTTAGCTTTTAAGTAGATGGCAGGGCTTTGTCCATAAAACCATACAATTCATACACAACAGCCACACATCAGCTGTAATATACATGTAAGCTGAATAAATACAATAGCTTGCACTGTTTTGTAATTCCCTGTGACCACTATTTTAAGATTTGAAAGAGAGAAACAAATGCAAGCCATCAGTTTGCCTTGCTTTTGCAATTGAAATGACATAGTACAGATAGTTTGAATATGTAACTGTGATCATCAGCAGTGGGGTAGAAGGACAAACCTTGGAAGACCAATTGGTTTCTGAGGAAGAGTGAAGAGCTTCAGCAAGAGAGATGAGCAATATAGGCAAAATGGCATAAGAGGATATTTTACAGAGATGGTAGAGCAAAATATGATCACCTCCATAATCCAATCACCCACTTAGGTATCTTTTTACCTGGTAGCCTTCACTGCATTTTCTCCCAGCAATAGGGAGAGAGATTCAGAAGAAAGAAAAGCAGGAAAAGAGGGATAGATATAGAGTCGGGCTGATGTGCCATCCAGCCTTAGACCGTATTCCTTAACTGAAAGCAGAACCAGAATACAATAGGTGTGACACTGATACAACAGATAAAGACAGGTAGAGCTCTCTATTTTTGTCTTGTTCTACTCTAGTTTAAGTTTCCTTCTGTTGACTGCCACTTCATTAGTGGTAGATTTTGATCTGGGTCTCCCCACTCCTCTTGTACCAAGTGAAGCCTGAATACATGGGCTCTGTACTTCACTATCCTTTGTTTGTTACAAGATAAATATTTTCCCAGTCTGGAAAAAAAAAAAAATTCAAACTAAGGATTCTGAGAAATCATTTCCCTGACTAATGCACAGGCAAGAGACAATACCATTAACTAGGTAGAATGTTCTCCTGAGGAGCTTGAGAAACAACAGCAATTTTCATCTAATGATGCATCAATGTATCAACATGCTAATTTGCACCTAGGTGGCAATATTAAATCAATACGCATTTTAAATGGCATCATCTTTCCCTATGTAATTTGTGAGAAGAAGCTCACATCAGACTAAGCTTTCCCTGTACCCTGACTGCTAGGAAACTGAATTAAGGCTCTCATTCTTCCTTACACAGCTTGACATTAGAAACAAAACATTGCAGGAGCCACTGAAGTCAACAGCAGACGTGAACTTAACTCCTATCAACAACTGTGCTCTATAATGTTCAATAGCCCATATAATTACAGCACATCTCTCTAATGCAGAGGATTTCATTTCTGATCAGGGAGACACTGCACAGCAGAAAAAAAAGAAACCCGTAACACTGCTTACATTTACTATTGGCTTACTGCATTTTTTGCTAGTTGGAAACAGTGAAGAGTATTATTCTGAATCTATATCCTTCACTGTCACACACAAAGTAAACAAAGCTTACATACAACATTTATTGTAAATATCAAATCTCTTCTCTATTTACAAAGTGCTTATATGCAGCTTGCTATTTTGATAGGTTTTATTATTTAAGACTAACTACCTAAATCTGTGAGAAGTGGTTAAACCTTTGTTATTAGCCATTTAGGCTAGCTCCAACCAAAAGATTCCTATTTGGATGAACGTAATAGTTACACTTAGCTTATTGAAACAGAAGTGGTCTAAAATCCACTGCTTCAGATAATGTTTTTACCAGCAAACACAATTAACTGGAACAGCCAGAGCACATCTGTCTATGCAGAAGACAAGCGAGCAAGCATATCAGGAAATAAAACTTACCACTAGAGGAGAAAAGCTTGGCAAGGTAATTGATATTTCAAGGAACAGTTTGCATCTAGATGACAGTATCAAATAAAGTAGCACTGAAAAAGGGGATACCTCAAACAAGATATATTGCCACAAAACAGAGAAGAAAGGGCAAAATTGAAAGAGAAAGGCCTTTTTTTTTTTTTTTGTGCAACACAGACTGCACTTCTCTAAATCAGACCTGTCAGCTGGAGAGTCCTTTGAGATTGTTACAATGTAAATTATTTAGACAACTGACTGGCAGAGAATAATTAGCAGATATCTGTGCCAAGGTGACCATAACAACAAAACCCCACAACTCTTCAGAGCAGATTGTGAAGGAGATCTAGCAGGAGGGGTGAAGCTCTAGATGCACTTGGAGATTCCATGACAGGAACAAAATTGATTAGATATAAATCAAGTACCAAATATACTTTCAGTAATCCTTTTGTTAACACTCAACAGTGGAACAACTGGCTTTTCCTACTCTTCCAGCCCACAGCTCATGCTCCCAGAAGGTTTGTTATCTGAGCACTGATTGAAATTTAGAAAACTATTGAAATCAGGAATAACAAATGCCACACTCTGCAATGCATTTTACACTACTTAAAAATCACAGTCAGCCAATACCATAACATCAAAAAACCAAGACACACTGCACACAAATTAAACACTGATCTACTAACGTGGGTTGGACTCAGTTCTGCCACAGTTAAGAGCGAAACAAATGCGCTATCTGTTAAGATTATTAAACTGCTGCACCAGCACTATTGCAGTTTTGGGCTTATGCAGCTTCCTAACCTGGGAATGCAAAGGGTCACTCCCTCGTTTCCAAGCAAGCTTGAAGAAGGCTCGGTTTGTGTTATTCTTCTTTCATTATTAATGCAAAGAAAATAGTCCAGCTGGTGAGGCCAATTGCACAGCAGAGGTTTGCAGCAGCCCTAAGGCTTGAGAAGGAATCATTGTGGCACAGCAGTCCACTTATCAAACCAAATTTAAATTATAAAGACAAAGTGAGAGCACAATTTTTTCCTCTAGTGTTATAACTTCAGCAGTTTATGATTAAACCCATGCTACTACAGTAGTATTCATGGAGCAGTCACAATCAGGTAACCACCAAAAAAGGTTCAGCAGCAAAATTGACCTTGGACCAAAGCTGGAATTGAGCAACTATTTTTCAAAAGCCTAGTAAAGCAGATGTAGAGGACCATTAAAACAAAAGAACATACCAAAAAGCTTGATAAAATTAACTGTATTTGTCAAGAACATAATTTCATTAACAAATGTGACTTACAAAAAGAAAGCATTCTCAATGAGATTTGTGAACTGAATTATAGTGGAATAAACTCTGTAAGATTCTGTCGTTAAGGACAAATTGGTGCTAAAGATAGAGGATGAAAAATTAGAATCCAAAAAACTCAAGGGGTTAGAATGACCTTTGGCTGCCAGCTTATATCAGATTGTTTTAAATAATTCTGATATCACATTTCAGTGTTAATTTATTTAAATAACATCAAATTCTATTATAGTTTGCAAAAAAAAAACAAAAAAACCTGTTTCTTTGTTTTTAATTCTGAAGCATCAGATTTTTTTAAAAAACAATATTACATTGCTATCCAGCAGCTTTGTTATGAAGCCCAAAAAAGGTGATCCATCTGCAGCAAATTAAATTTTCTCCTTTGAAAGGCATCAGATTTCAGAATTTACCATGTCTTTTTCTTCCTTAGGCCTGATTCATAAACCACTGAAAACAATAGGAGTTTTTAAAGGACATGGAATTCCACATGTACAGTTCTCCCTACAGAAATAGACGTGCCAAGCACAATGCGCAGGTATGCTTGCATAAAAGCACGTCTTCAGAGAACAAGATTACACACAGTCCCACATGCACATTAATTCACTTGTAGTCTCCACTACAAATGCATGCATTGCTCTAGAAACAGGAATTAAAAAAAAAAAAAAAAAAAAAAAAAAAAAAAAAGAGACTGCCTGTTTCTTGGTGGTATTTAAGAATGGATTTCTGAGTGGGCAATCAGCCAAAGCTGACAAGTCAGCATTGGAAGAACAGCCCCTCGGTATTCATCTTGTGCTGCTGATCTACTCCATCGCAAGCCTCTGAGGAATGATTCTCATCATAGTTACTCACACACAGAGAACTGAGAAAGCAGGATTCAATGATTTGTTTAAACTACAGAGGGCCAGTGACAGAATGAGAATTGCTGTTCAGGCAGCCAGATTTGCTCCCTGTTGCACTTTGCGTTTTTCCCAAGGCACAACATGGGGCACATCCCTGCCTGTGATTCTGGGTGCTTCAAAGTGTCTCACTGATTTTATTAGACCGAGAAGGAAGATTTCAACAGACTTTTCAGCTCAGCTGGCCCTCTGGTAATTGTAGGTAGTAAATGGAGGGGAAAAAAAGGCACATGAAGAATCCAACTCTCTAAAATTTCTGGAGATATCAGTGTGAAAAGGTAATCTATTTTCACTGTGCTGAAGGATATCAATATGCACAGGCAGAAGAATTATTAATTCACAGCTTAAAGTCACTTGCTGAAAGTGTTTCCAAGTGCTATTTGCCTATGTATCCCATACTTGCTTAAAAAAAAAAAAAAAGAAAAGAAAAAAAGATTTTCAAGAGCTATAAATAAACAAACAATCCAGGCAAATTAAGCAGGTAAGTTAGCAAAGTCAAACCTTAAAGTCACTTATAATTCAGTAACTTCCACAGCTGCCACTTGTAGCCAGAATCATCTTTGCCAACTGAAAACTACTAAGCTTCATTTAGAATCTAGGGCTTGGAAATCGTACACCCACAGCCAACGGTTCATAAATCTTTGCTAACTACTAGTAAAACTGCCTGAGATCTGATCATATGAGGACTCAGAAGAAGAAACAACACCAGCATTCTGTCACTTGTGCCCATTACAGTGCCCTGTGGGTTTAAATCCATATAAATCATTTCTCCTTCATATTAATTTTTCTGTTGACTTGATTTATATATGAATTCATTTGCTCATTGTCAGTATCCTTCAGTAAGGTATTAACAGGAGTTCTCAAGTTTTCACCATTAAAATAGTAGGCATCTTTTATGCTTTCAGAAATGCTACGTATTTATTTATCTGAAAAATACGTCGCATCATTTGAAATTATTTGAATTTCTCTCAACTCAGAGAGTTTGTTTTTGTTTTTTTCCAAAAGGGGTTCCTCAGTAATTTCTTACCTTTTCCCAGCTAAAAAACGCAGCTGTTGCTAGGAACTAAAAGGTGTTAAATGCACTGAAGCAATCAACAGTTCTGCAAGACACTTAGCCAGTTAATAACTTTCTGTTAATCTGTGAATAACAAGATTACACAAGTGCCTAATTATTTCAAAATAAGATCTCATTACACCTCAAGAAGTGAGAGTTGTTCCCAGAACTAATGAAGTCCACAAAAAAGGAACATCACAAAACAGGATGTTCAGACCCTTTTCAGATATTATTGCATCTGAAATCCTAATGTCTCTATGTTTACTAACAGTAGTTATCAAAAAGGCAAGTCCAAAGCAAAAATCCAAATATCCCAGAAGACTGAGTACTCTCCACATTTAAGGAGCTATTAATTCATGAATCTAGGAGGGCAAACTGAGATACAAATTTAAAATTCAAAGCTGGCAAGCTTTTAATTCAGACTTAACATACTGTCTGTTCTATGATTATATTGAATTTACAATTAAGTTACAAAAAACTATGTAAAGAATCTTCCTCTAAGAAAAAGTAGGAAAAAGTTACCTGCTTACATTTGTATTTTATTAGACTGTTTTATAGTATATCTGGCACAGATGTTCTTTTTAAATTCCAATTATTATCTCAAAAAAATACAGTCAGAAGCAGATACTTCTTGCTGCAAACAGATTATCAGAACAGATACAGCACACTGGGAAAAGGGAAAACAAAGCAGAGACAGCTGTCTAAGGTCATATGATACGTCCATGCCAGAACAGGGAACAGAGCCAGGCTTCGTATGTACCAATTAGGTAATTTACCTGCAGGCTTCATTCCTCACAATTCTACAGTATTATTTTGAATAACTAATTAGGATCTCAAGAAGTAGAGGTTTTTGATTTACTGGCAACTGGCTGCACTATATGTAAACTATTAATCGTGATGTTCCTAAAACTATTCAGAAATGTAAAGAGGCAGAGAATCAAGGGTCATTTGGAAATACCACTGTGAACTACAAGCTGCTCACAGTCACACAGCTTTTTTATTAAATAAATCTGTGCCTGCATTGAAAGTGTAAAATTAGGACTTGAAATCTCATTAGCCTCAATTTTTCCCAAACCAATTTCATCATTCCTGATGAAACCACCCAACATATGCATATCTTACACCATCCTTTAGCTCAGTCAATTTTTATTAATTAATTAATAAAAGACAATTTTTATTCTTAATCTTGGATTTGCTCAGTGATTAAAAGATAACAGAGATGGACACAGGATTCAACAGAAGACATTCTAAATAAAAATATACAATTTTTAAAGTTATTAGCCAGGAACTGTTTTTATGTTATGAATTAAACTTCACAGAAAATGGCTTAGATTAGATATAAGATTTCTTCAATCATCAGTGAAGTAATTAATTCCTATCAGATGGTCCCAGGATAGCACAATACATATGTATGAGAAAGGAGCAAAGGCTACCACTTAAGTGCTATCAAGGTTGTTCCAGTAGCTAGCATGGAGTGATAAAAGCAAAAGATGTTTTTGAGAAGAATTTTATTTGAACTTAAACTTCCCTTAAATTTACAAAGACTTCTGCATTTGTAAGACTGGCACAACTACTGTTTGAGTATTTAGGTTCTTCTAGTAAAATGTATTTAACGTACAACTTGAAAAAATCTTTACATAAAGTAGATGGGGCCCTGAGCAATCTAATCTAGTACTTGATGTAGAGGCTGGCAACTCACCCTGTAGCAGGGTGGTTGGAGCTTAATGATCCTTGAGGTTTCTACCAACTCAAGCCTTCCTATGATTTTAACTCCTAACTAACATTTTAAAAGGTATGTGTTGGTAACGTAGAGTTCATGTATACATTTCCTAAATGTGAAGGAGAAATAAATATTGGAAGAGAAATATTTTAAGCAAAGGTCAACCCAAGCACTTGAGAAAGATGACAAGAAACTAAGCTCAATTTGAAGCTTGCTATCAAGGATACTATGCAGAAGGAATTCTAAAGATGCCTCATTTCCAAATATACTGAATTATTTATTAGCTAGATCTTGTGTCTTCTTCTTTACTAGATAAAAGAAAATACAAAATCTATTGCAGCATTTTAGAAGGTATTACACTGTCACCCTTCCTCCTCCACCTGGTCTCTAATGAACTTTCTTACACAAAGTTACTGCTAGTTAAGCACAGCTTCACAACTTCATTTTTTGCTTCTGCCCATAAAAACCGTACCCAGCCAGGCATTCCTGCTCCTTTCCTGTGATAGCAGCAGTGCTTGCAGAGCCTATGGTGAATTAGTTACATTAGCTCTTAGTTCAGTATTTCTTCCTATTAAATGAGCTGTCATTAAGTCATGCATCAGTTTCTTTTAATCGCAACAACACAACGTTCCCATGTTTTCACAAGAGCTTTTGGTTCTGGCTCAGATGCACAAAAGCTCTTAACAGACACTTAAAAGCAATAAATGAGTCAATACAGACTATCAGTCTCTTAAGTAATTATGCTTACCATCCTTCTGCTAACAGTTGGAATCTACAGAGCTTAGCAGTGCTGAGCAAGACTGCGTACAGCAGAAAACTCATTCATAATCATTCACCACTGCTTACACAGTTTCACCTCTCCTGACTTTGGGATCAGTAGGTAAATTTTGCATTTCCAACTCATACAAGTCGTATATGAGATGACATTACGGAGTTACATTCTGAACTCATGCTCTTTAGAACACATTCCAGAGGAACGCATGCACGAAAAAATGCAAAAATACTCAGAATCAAAGCATTATTTTTACCCTTTAACAAACACAAACTAAATGTCTGTGTATGAAGTTCACAAGACACAACCAAGTTCAGCTGTGGAAAAAAAAACTATCACCTGATGAGCTGGCAGACATTTGTACACCACTGAGAGGTTGCTCTGAATCCATATACCAAATCTCCAAGGAGCACAGAGAAGCCCCTGCACTCAGCTACTAGGCGTTCTCAGCACTTGCTCAGTGAAGACTGACTGGATGTTAGCCTCCACCCATCTTGTTAGAGAAAAGACCATACAGCTAGGATTTTTTTTATTTTTTATTTTTTTAAATATACAGGGCTATACCAGTTGCTAGTAAAACATAACAGGAAATTTTAAAAAGTCTCTTGAAAAGAGATTCAGCTTTTTTTTTTCTTTTGTCTTTAAGATCTCCACTCCAAGAAATACATTTTCCCAAATCAACATTTCTCAAGAAATGTTCTCAAGAATTCTCAAAAACTAAAAATCTCTGGGATTAGAGCAAGTTATTTCTGTAAAACACAAAGGTGCTTTTTCAGTCAGTAGAAGACAGGAAAAAAAAATGAAACATCTAAGATAAAAATACAAAGACCAACACCTTTCCCTTTCTCCTTTGTATTTCCTGACTGAAGAAGATGTAGTGAATAGCATTCAGTTAGAAAAATGCAATAGAAACTGACTTGGTAGTACTTCTTAATGCTTTTAGCACTAAAGCTCTGCACATTGTAGCCCTTAGAGAGAAGGGCAGCTATTTATAGAGAAATGTGGATTTCAGGTGGGTTGGTGTCTTGCTCTGACTTCTGGGGCACAGGAAAAACACAACTCTTCCATTTGCTCACTCACTGAAATGAGATTATGATCCCTGTCATCACAAACTGCTCTCTGCTAGAATGCTGACACGCCACTAAACCACTTCTAAGCATCCAGCGCTTAATACAGCCCGATTCTTCCCACTTCAGAAATCTAGCATCAGTACCAATAAGCATAAGAGAATATTTACTGAATTCTTAGACTTTGCATTTCACACAGCTAAGGGTAACTGTGTAAGAGAGAAAAGCAAAAACATACAGTCACATCACTGTCATAAAGCTGGCTTTCTAACTTTAGCAGCTGCCTATTGGCATATCTGGCAGTGATATTTCCTGTCTATTTCATTTTGAACACTTCCTATACTAAAAATGTAACTCATGTACAACACCTTTTCAAGAGATCTGAGAACTGTTGCTTCCTTGTTCGATCTCCCAACATTACTCAGTTTCACCCCCACTGTGACCCTGGAAAACCAAGGCACTCACCAGGAAACAATAAGTAGGTAGAGCCAAAAAGAGCATTAACAGTACTGCTGAGCATCCTGCAAGCTGGGTGAATTCATGCTGTGGTCTAAATAGTGCCAGAAGCAAATGTCACATTCCGCCTACAATAATGACAGTTATAAAGGTAACAGAAACCTGAGTTCAGTAATTAAACCACAGGAAGATGAAAGAACCTAAGAAGGACTTGAAACAAATGCCTTTTATCTTACTGAATTCACGCTAAGACATTCTCAAGTTAGCTCTCCTTGAATCTCTCCTATCATGTTCTTAACAGGCCATGAATATGCTCTCCTATGACTAAGTGAGACAAGTGGCAGAACAGAATGAATTTGGAAGTGCAGTAAGCCCCTTCTTTTACTTCTATTGTTTGACATTCATCTAATCATCACTCTTACTACTTGTCATCATCACCTTAGTTGTTTGACCTGCCTTAGTACTTCAGATACAACCTCTCTTAAGTTGAATCTTCCCATTAGAAAAAACACTGAATTTCAGCTCTGAGATCAAAGTGCACTTTGAGACCACAGTTTCACATTACAAATCCTTCACTGCCAACGATTTAGGAATTCCTAATCGGTAGAAACTGCATGAATAAGAAGATAAAGTGTGGGTGTACTCCTTCCAATAAGTCACTCACACATTGTGAGCCCTTTCAGTCCTTGTCTGTTCATTACCACATCACTACAGAGCAGATCTGAATGCTTTACAATGCTTCTAGGTTCAAACTACCACCTTAAAGTGAAGATGAGATAATTAATTTAATTTTCACCCCTTAACCAGACCCTATTTGTGGGAAATTACACCCACAAAAAAACCACCCAGAAACACTGCTGTGTATCACAACACAGAATCTCTGCACATGCAAGTAAATTTCTGGAATTTAAGTGGATAATATACAGAACGTATGTTTTAGTTATCGATGCTGCTGTATGGTGTTACACTACAAAGAATGATAATGACAAGGAATGCTATTGTCCTGATGTTCAAAGAAAGTCAGAACATGAATAGAAGTCACATACTCATACCATCTCAAGTGGTTCCCCTTCATTCCTGACACAGTACTCACTACTTCATACCTGACAAAAGCAGCTCCAGACATTTATTGAACAGACAACAACTTGTTGCTTATTGCTGTGACAAATCTTTATCCTCTACACTCCCTATGTGCTGTGATAACACACACACACTTAAGAATTCCTCCTTCTGCAATGTGTTATCACAGTGTCCTGGAGGGGGGAAAAAAAAAAGAAAAAACAAACAAAACAAACTACACACTTGCGAGGTTTTGAAATTTGTGATTCTAACCTGCTTCTTAAAATATGAGAAATACAGCAAGGGCAGCAATCTTGTGCCTTTCGATATTGTGCACTACAACACTTTTTAGATGTCAAGGACAATGGAAACTTACGCAGAAATTTTTATAGTGTTTTTCAATTTAAAAAATAAAGAAAAACATACACTTGTAGTAGTAACATCCCAAAGCCATACACTTATCTGCCAAAACAAACACTAGATTTGTTTGGATGCAGGAGTCTTTAATCAAAGATGTAATCAATTAATTTTCTATATAATCAGACCTCACGTGGAAGTCAAAGGATCAAGAGTTCAGGACTGTCCTTCTACTTGGCATTCTCATCATTTGATTTATGATCTAACCAATCCTGGCAAACACCTGCCATAATAGATTATCTTAGGCATTCTTGAAATCACAGTAATAGAACCAATTCTTAATTAGGTTCACCACAGTTTGAGAATTTCACTGTCATTTCATATTCATTCAGCCTTGAAGTCTGTCCACAGAGAATGAGATTTGCAGCACCAGGTCAGTTACCAGCTTGGAAGAAACCTGAATACACAGCACCTTCTCTCCCCCACTGCTCCTTGTCCCCCCTGTCTCTTCTTTTAATCTTATTTTGCATGATTAATCAGACTCATAGTACATGGCTTTCTACAGACTGCAAAGCAAAGCCTTAGCTACCATAAAGTCTTACTTGTGCAGAATCACAGCACAATACTTCACGTGCCATTTGTCTTCACTATGCAGCTGATAAGCGTGCATGCTGACTGACCATTACAAAAATAAGTTTTGGAGCATTCAAGTATATTGATATAAATAAGTTGTTTTATATTTAAAGTCTTATTTATAATATATTAGTCTGTTTTGTGATAGTATATACCCTGAAAACATACACCAGAAGCAGTACAACTCGTCCATTTTTTCATCTGATCCAAAGCCATCAAATAAAGTTAAAAATACTTTGTTTAACCACTTTATTTCATCTTTCTTCACGTAGGATTTGTATCAGTATATATAACATCATACAAGTGGTTCCTGAGATTTCTGGTGGCACCTGTATCTTTCATGAATATTTATACACTATTTCCACTAATGATGTTTGAGAACCTGATCAATCTACATCCATACTTTCTCACTTTCTTTTATCCTCTCAGAATTGCTTTGTAATTTTCCAATATCCTCTCAAGAACACCCTTGCAATGCTCTGTGTAGCAACTCAACAGAAACAGATTTAGCTGTTGCTGTACACCTAACTTTATGTAAACCAGCAAAATTAATTATCCGTACACTTGAACTGAATAACAGGATGAACCAACAAGCTCTTTTCTGCCATAATGAACAGCTAAAGAAAGTGAGCTAAAAAAGAAATAATTTCACCTTTATTTTCTGCACTAGAGTCAGGGGATGCAGAAAAGATGGTAAAGACAAACTCAGCAGAGCCAGAGCTGCGATTAAAACATACAACACCGATCAAACACTTGTGAGGGACTTGCTATGAATCAAATATTCTACATTACACTAGTACAGCCCTTCGCAGTTGGGTTGGGGAGATTACATGCTAATTTGGTTGACATTTAAATGCTACGCAGCCTCCAGATCACAGAGGACCAAATACAATGTCAGTTTCTAACTATTCAATATGGGCAACATTTTACAAAAAACTCTGGCAGAAGCACACTGCATTTACCATTCACTGGTATGAAAATCTGGTTATGAGGTTCCCCAGGGAAGAAGCACCTATTAGATGATGACACTATGATATCCTGCAGGGCCTGCTTAGACACAAAGCCTTCTGAAGTAAACATAATTCTTCCTGAGTACAGAATCCTATTTAATCAACCATCAGGTATTCACAGAGTGAATTCAGTAATCACAGATTACTTATAGCTGAGTAGAGGGGAGGACTGAAGTAATTCAAAAGGTGACAACAATTAAATATCCCTTCAAAATTAAAACAAGCCTCAGGGAGGGGGCAGGAGGTAGAATGCCCCACAACTGAACTGAATCACTGCCAGATCTCTCACTTCCCATCTGTTTTTTTTTTTTAAAAAAAACAAAAACAACAAAAAAAAAAAAAAACAAAAAAAAAACACCAAGAAATATTGTGGTAGTAATGAAACTGTATTTCCATCTTGCATTTCTTGACAATATTACATAATGTTGCACAGAATAAATGGTTGGCTGAACAAGTTTTCATGCAATTTATTCAAAATCTGTGAACATTTAGCACCCTCTTAAGATAACTGCTTCTCAGAATCTGAAACATTCCTAAATGTACAATCGAGCAGGCAGACAAGGGATTTAATGCTTCTGAAGAACTCAGAAAGAAGAATTTACAATTAAATCACCAATCTGAATGGGGCTTCCAAGACTTCAATTTAGAAAAGTATAAATCCAAAGCACCTCTAAGAAGCAATCATCACTACCAGTTTCAGCAAAATCCCTTCATCTGAACATGACAAATTTACTACTGATGACTGCCTGTTCTGAGACTCCCTAGAACCCATTATCAAAGAAAAGAGGATTGTAGTGCTGATAGGGACCAGTGTCCCTATCTAAAAAGCTGAAAAAGACAGCTTTTATTTTGCTTTCAGCATAATAGATGAATCAGTTGTTTGTGGTTTTTGTTCTGATGGTTTTGTTTTGTTTCCTTGCTTCACAGTTTTGAATTACAATTCGTTCCTTTTTGGATTTTGTCCTCGCAGCACTTGTGAACATTCATCTCAACTCCCCAGGTACCCATTACCCACACCGAGCTTCCCTTCCTGAGCTTTACTCTTCTGCAAGCTTCAGACTTTAGCCTCAGGAGCTAGGTAAACTTAAACAGTCACACTCCATCTGCGACTTTCAGCCTGCGAGTTCGTGTTCCAGACAGTAATTTTAAACCTCAGCTGATGTACCATATTACCACAGAGAAGGAGAGGGCATAAGGCTGAAACAGCAGCAACGTGTAGGGTAAAAATCAGAAACCATCATTACACAACACAAAATGAGTAAGAAGAGAAATATACATGCTTTACTCTTTTGTCTCAGGAACATGCGCTACCTTCATTTCTTCCCAAGGCTGATTTCCTGACCCACTCCCAGAATGCCTTTTGTTTGTAAGCATAGTTTTAATCAGCACATTTTTCAAAGTGAGAGAACTTGTGACACACTTCTTCCCTAATATCTACACATCTTAACCAAGAAGTTCTATTTGCCTGTATTGCTAAGCCATTCTATAAACACAAAAAAGTTAGCTCTCCAGAAAATACATCTGTACAGCTGCTTATCTTTCTTCATTTTCTCTATTTACCAAAAAAAAAAAATAAGCTCCATGAAATTTGTCAAACACATCATTTGAATGAAATACCATCCACAAGCGTATGCAGAAGTAAGAAATACTTTGTTCCATTTCCCTTTTCCCCCCACAGCAGCATCCATCCTGATGCTACCCTTCCGTATGATGGCATACGTCTGGGGCCTTTCACATTAGCTTCTAATGGGAAGAAAAAAAAAAACCAATGACATCAAATCTAGGTATATCTTTAACGTAATTTGTTCTATTTCTGCAGAACCTTTGTTCAAATTTGGAAGAGAAAAGATCAGATAGCCTAGAGGCAGTCTCTTCAATAACATGCTCAGTAGCAGCAGGAAGTTCTCAAGGAGCAGCTCTGCCTCGAGAATTTAATCTAATCAGAAGCAAGGACAGAGTTAGTTCCACTGCTCTCATACGCCCTCTCCAAAAGACCTGCCATTATACTGAGACTTGCATAACCAAAGCTGACAGCAACACAGCACGTCTTCCCAAGACTGAACATATGTTCGTAAGCTAAGAAAAAAAACACTACTCGAAAGACTGCATGTAGTTGTACCATCTGCTGACACCTACCATTTACAAGAGACGACACCTACAGGTCAGTAAGTTTGAAGCTTTGTTGTGCTAGGCTTCCTGCAATTTCAAAAAAGAAAAACAACAACCTCACTGAACAGTCATCCGTAACACAGAAGTGCCAGCAATTAGTGGAAAAAAAGGGCAATCCTGCAAATTCTGCATCAAGTTCTGAAAAGGTATTTTCAGAAGCAGCATTTTATGTTTCTAAGCCCTTAATGTTCAGGTTAAAATTCCAAATGAACAAAACTAGAACTCCTCTCTTTTGACAAGCTCATAATAAATGAGAGAAATAATATTTATAGCAAGATCACCAGCCAGTATCGGAGCTAAAGTCACAGCAGGCATCCATTGAAGATCGTCATCTACCAAGCTATGTCAAATGAGGACAAAGCAGGTGGAAAACATGCAACCACAGAGGCAGAAACACAGCTGAGGAATGACGCTGGCTACGCTGAGAAAAATTATTCTCCCTGCAGAATGAGAGCATCAGGCTGGAGCACTGTGCTAATAACAGCAGCTCCTATCAAAAAAACAATCAAAATATTTGAGCCCAAGTGGAAAAGAGAAAGGAAATTAAGTATATCTAATAGACTTTGCTAATCTGAAAATTTAAAAGCATAAAAATAGTATTTCAAAAAGATACATTAACTCAAAAATTACACCAAGAATTATAGTCAAATGCTTACAGACTGAGTCTAACAATCCAACACCTTTCCACACTTCATACCTTCATGAATTGGACTTCAAAATTTAAATTTCTCCACAATAATCTGAAGACTAAGAGTGGTCCATAAAAAGCAATCAATGAATATATTTCCGTTTTTGCCTCATTATCCAGCATAACCTAGCCCCATTCCTCAAGCATTAATTATTGTTGAGTATCTTATTTTATTATGGAGCTCATCAATAAGTAAGATTGCACTGAGAAATAAACGAGATCCTGACTATCTGTAGATATCTGACATAGGAAATACATTTCCAAAGGGGGAAAAGGAAGATTGGAGAGAACATAGTACCTATAAAATGTCACAAAGAGGAATGAGGAAAACATTACCTTCTCAGTTATTCTACTGAGAATTAGAACTGCGCACTAAAAATCAGTAATGTCAGATAAAACTAGAATCCTTGTTTCTAATCTCATCCAAAGGATTTACATAAACACATGACATTAACGTTACAGGAGCCTCTAGTAACCAGCCTTCCCATATTTCAGGGGAAATACATTTACAGATAAAGACACAGGACAACAAGAGAGGCTAGAATGACATATAAATCCTCATGCATAAAAGTTACCTAGAAAAACCTGTAAACTTCGGGGTAAGAGTATTTCATCAAGATCCCTTTATGTATAGAGACCAGTTTTCTACAGAGAAAATATGCTTAAGAAAAAAAAAAAAAAAAAAAAAAAGATTATGACTTAAAACTGAGTTGTTTTTTCTTTTCTTACTTTGCTTTAGAAAAACAGGGATGTTCTATGGCAATCAGCTGAAATCCCCAGTATCACTGCAGCAACTCTAGGTTCAAAGCGCTCAGTTAAACATATAAACAGACCATGAGTCAATGTATTTTTATAGGATATATACTTTTTTTAATAAAAAAAGTACACAGAAAAGGTCCTCCCCCCATTAAAAAAACAACTCAGTTTATATTTGGGTTTTGTCTCAGAGTCGCTAGTGCTAAAAATAGTAATATAATGTATTAAAAAATAACAGTGGTATGTTTAAATATACTTCCTTTAGCTGCATTCACTGTTTGACACACTTTGAAAGAAAAAAAAACAACCATACGTTTCACTGAACCAACCATCTGACAGAAATAAGGGACAGATGGAGAACAAGACTGTTTCAGTGCACTCACAGATGGGGGGGGATTTTAAATGATATATCCAAGATATTATACAGCACTCTCTGTTTTTAGTAAACAATGAGATAAGACACCAAAAGGCTATCACTGCTGTTGGAATAAGCAACAATTTCTATCTGCAGCACTGCAGTACTCAGAACACCTCACCCTGAAATAGTTTTAAATTACAAAAAGCCTTCCTTCTTCACTTACAAAAGATTGGTTTTCAATAACTACTGGGTATAATAGCTTAACCTTAATCAACACCAGATGAATTAGTAATAGATTCCTAGAAGTGTCTGATTAGCTGTCAGATGAAGCAATGTCAGCAGTACTAGCCAAATAATTGGATATTTTCAAAATTTTAATAGAAAGACTTCCTACTTTAAGTGATGAGATTATGTGACCCCAGGTGGAAAAAGATTGAAATAATTGAATGAATTTAATTCAGCTACAAAACAAACCACTAACTTCTTGAGTTTCACCAACTTCAGATTTTTATGTAACATTATTGTCATATTACTTGTGAGTGAGAAACAGCATGCAGAAATTTCCTCTCACAAATCAAGCAGAAGCAATTGCAGCTCAAGTGAGACTAGTAATAATGGCTCATTCCAACCATAATTTTAACTTGCTTCTTCACGAGATAAAGTAGCTTTATAAATACAAACATTTAATGTTTTGTTGTAGATAGTAATAGTGTCAAAATCCTAAGCACCAAAATGGAGATACTATCTAATATGAAGACTCTTTTCTAATAGGAAGAATCTTTTCCCATTACTGTGTAAAAATGCAAAATGATGGAGCTCCGAATAAAATTTAAGTTCCATTACAGTTCTAATCTATTCAGATTTAATAACAGTCTCCATTCACTATTAAAGGAGTATTATTCAGTTTCATAATGAAATACACTATAAAGAGATAGTACTAAACAAGATAATTGGTGGTCCTCCCCATTTCTAAGTATGAAGTGCTAGCTCTCGTTCATACCTTTACTACAGAAATCCAGTTCCACGATTAAATGTACACATCCCAGAAACAAGGAGATAAGTGGTCCAGCTAAACATGGCATTCTGCTGGGCAGTGTTTGAGGATTCACCAATACTGACATCCTATACTATAGTCCTATTCATACTTCCCTGGAATAGCCACACAAGTAATCTCTGAGTAGTCATGTTTCTACGTATCAAGTAAAGAGCTGAGTACTCGATGACGTTTATGAGGAAGAGAGAATATTCAGGCAAATAGAAGCAGAATTAAATTGGATGATATCCTCAAAGTTGCATATAAAAATTCTTTCCTCCTCCCACTGAGTAATCTAAGTAACAGTAAAGATTTCATACACAATTGACAGATCATGCTTAAGTAATAAAAATACATTTATGTAGCACAGCTATACTAAAATCTGTTTTAGTTTAGACTTCTCTCACTTTTTGAGCATATTCTCAATGGAACTCTAAGAATCTACAGTTGGAGTCCAGAACAGATGACCATTAACACTCCACTTAAACAAGTCTCTGAGTTGCAGTGCAGACATGAACTGCTGATTCCCAGACGCACACGGGGAAGAAAAAAAGAAAAAAGCCAGTAAATCAGTCTGGGGCCAGATCAGTGTGTAGGTTTACATGGTACAGCTGCACCTATCTCACATTCAGATGTGAGTCCAAAGAGAGAATTAGAAGTTTTCAGTAGTCTCCTATGTCATACAGCAGATAGTCTCCTTACCAGTCTGGGTGCTACAAGAAGAGTGATAGTATAGAACCACTGTCACATGCTTATTTCAAGGTATAAAACACTTTGGTGTATGCTCAAAAATAGAGACCCGTGCACAGATCATCCAAATTCATGACTCCCTGGACACACTTTAAGAACAGCACAATATCACAAAACTCAGTATGTCCTTGAAAGGACAGTATATGGAGTGAAAGAAATACATATTTAGAAAAATACATACAGTCAAGCTAAATATAAATAACGTCACATAATACAAATAAGGATACAGTCACTTTCTAAATTCATCACCTAAATTTCAGATCCAGGGTTATAATAGATCATTTCTTCAAATTGCCAAATAACTGTTCAATGGCAGTCAAAAAAGCACATTTAATTCTTGGGCAGTATTGTGAACTGAACAAAACCCAAAACATTTACATGCAGTCCAAAGTGGACTTAGTCTTACATGCCATTCTTATTGTTCTCAGAAATAATAAAATAGAAGGTACAAGGAGGAGTGACAAAGATTATCCAAACTATACAGGTGTTCTATATTAGAATCAACAAGGACTTCTCAGCCTTTAAAGAACAATGGAAAATTTTTATGGGGATGAAAAAAAAAAAAAAAAAAAAACCAACACAAAAAACAGCTTGGAAAATAAAGCATGCCAAATGACACAGGCAGATGGCAGCTTACAAACAAAGTATGTGGTCATTCACAATATTCAGTAATTACACTAAGAAGAAAAAAAAAGTGTTTCTTCAGTTATATATGCTCAATATGTTGAGTAAACCTCAGAGAAAACTGAATCAAGCAAGACATGAGCAAATTCAACAGGAAATAATAAATCAGTAAAATGAGAAGGATTTATTTAAAAAAAAAAAAAAAAAAAAACAACCAGCTTCTATTGCAGTATTAATCCTCTTCTAAGTACAACTTGCTTTATCTACATTTTGCTATCTTTTGTTACAAAGGTCTTCAAGTATCATGTATTGTTTTATGCAAAAAAAAAAAAAAAAAAAAAAAAAAAAAAAAAAAACCACACATATTATTGTCTAAGTAGTCCAAACAACACAGAGCTCTATTCCAGCATTGGAAGGTATTCTCAAACAATGAAAAACGACACACATGTGTACATACAGACACACACACTTCATAGGGAGTCACTGATGAAGCAGAACAAATGGGTCACACGGCATTTTTAAAAGTCTATTACTGTGAAAGTACATGCACACTAATGGGATGTAAAACCAGGTTCTCAGTAAGTAGGTCACACAGCATTTTTATAGTCTATTAGAATACACACATGCATACTAATGGATACGAAACAGGCTTCAGTAAAAGTAAGAAGATTAGAGAGACCAGAAAAATCCCATGACATGGACAGGGTCTGAGGAGGTTGCTCTATTAGACAGCTGTATACATTTGTCAGGGATAATCTGTTTCCCAAAATATTTCTGTCTTTTTTCTTACCAAGTTGCTTGCAACAGCCTCTAGGGGAATCATGCTTTTCTGTTAGCCCACAGCCATAAAAACACAGCTCAGTTTTATAACTTGATGTTAGAAAATAATGCTGCCTCCAGAGAGCTTTATATTAAGCAGCCCAAAGTTTGATAAAAGGAAACGATAAAATGACAGAAACAAGCCTAAGCATAAAGTTGTTCTTAAAGATAGCACTCATCCTCCACTTGTATGATTTTCTTGAAAGACTAAGTGAGCTTAGTCCAAAAAAAGTGGGAATAACTTTACTACATATTAGACATAACAAGTACATAACTTATTATATATACTATAGAAAGGATGAAAAAAAAAAAAAAAAAACAGAGGGCCTAAAAATAAAGAAGAATGGATGGTTATATTTTAATCTAAGAATGCAAAATATTTAACGCTTATATCAATTTATTTTGTATCAAAATATCTTTGAAACCTACAAGACCAACTCCCTCTTAATTCCTACTCCTAAACATAATTTATCACAACAAAATCAAGATCTGGGGAAGAGACTTTGGAGAAGTACAGCCCCGTTTTCAGAAGCACACCGTGCACCCCAGCAGCCAACACAACGCACTGATCTGAAACTCACACCTTTACGCTCTAGGCAGCAGCTGCACTGTGATCATAACTACATGAACACCAAAATACATTCACTAGTTAAACATAGTTGCAGCAGGAAAGTTTCATGCCTTCACCTCACACAACTTTTTTATTTTATTTTGTAGTGGGTTGCTCTGAACATAAATAATACAGCACGTTCTTTTTCCTTCCACACAGGAGGCTTGGTGAAGCCCCAACAAGAGATCAGAGGAAGAAACCCTAAGTTTCCTACTATAGAGGCTTTTTTTTTTTTTAACCCCAAAGCTATCTTCCTCATTAAGAGGAGGGAAAAAAAGAAGAAAAAAAAAAAAAAAAACATACCAGATTCCAAAAGAAGATGGCTGTCTCTTCCTCCATGCCACCATTTTCCTCAGCTCCTCACCACCCTACTGCTGGCAGTCCCTCCCCACACACCTTTTATCCTGCTCTCAGAGCAGGTGCTACCCACCACCAATTAACACTTCCAGACCCCCCTATTGTATGGGGCCTCAGGTGTTCGGCAGTGGGTCAGCTGACACCTTCTCCTTCATCAAGTCCCTGAGATAAAGGAGACTTTGCATTTTAAGCAAAGATTCAGAGGAACTAAGGCCAACCACTTAAGATTCAAGTCTTACTAATAGACAGTATAGGGACCGACCTGCAGCTCTGATGAGCCATCTGCCCCTGCTGCAGCTCCCAGCCACACCCTACAAGCTCTAGAACCTTCTCCTGGCTCTAGAACCTGCTCCTCAGCCCTGCTGTTCTCCTGCCCCCTCTGAGGGAGCCACCTCTCACAACTCTGTTCCCCACTCAGCAGAGCTCACCTCGCTGCCCCCAGCTGCCTGACTGGCACTGCTGAACTTGTCCCAGTGCACTTCCCTGGGCCCCACACGCACAGGTGTTTCACGTGTTCAGTTGAGTTCAGCTGCAAACAATAATTAGGCATCCATGGACCCTGTAGCAGCTAGACATACCTCACACAGCTTCGTAGCTAGAAAGCAAAAGAAAAGAATCCAGATGCTTTTGGTTTAGGGAGATTATGCTTTCATTTGTTTTTAAACTCTTAATGTGTTAGCAAGGTGGATAATATTCCGTTCTGCCTTGGTGTGAAGTTTTTATGCTGTTGTGAGGCAATTAATCATTTGTATTTCTTTAACCTAAAACAGTACATCTTGTTTCCAGTTTACCTTCTTGTTCTGATTCATACATTCTTCTAAGTGCCATCAGTGCGATTTAGCAGCATCAGGCTTCTAACTTGTTTCTTTAGTTGCATCAGGCTTCTAACTTGTTTCTTTAGTTTTACTTTTTGAGGATTTTTTTAAGTATGGAAGTCAGAGTGAAGACTAATGCAATGCAATTGTAAAAGCTTAAAAAAATTCAAATAACGTAGAAAGATTTATATAATTATAACATGGAGGGAGCAATAACTGAGGAAATTGACTACAAACAAAATGCAGATTGTATCTACTGATGTATACTGAGGTTTGGGTTCAACTTCAGTTACTACCACCAGCCACAGGGAAAATTTGCAGCATGCAACACCATTTATTTAAAGCAAACAAACAAAAAAGGAAAAAAAAAAAAAAAAAAAAAAAGCTTTCTGTTCTGTACCTTGATTTTGATTTTTGAGAAGGGCTTCATGTACTGCTTGGCAGCGTAGGGCCCTTTCAATTTTCTCCTACAAGTCTGATTTCAATAGAATTCCCCAAATAAATACCTTCACAAGAGTTCTGACTTTCCACAGCTACAAAAGTGAGTTTTAGTGTTGGCATCAATAGAATAAAAAGTTTTCATCAGAAATGACCTTCTCATTTCTTTATGCCTTCATCCTGAGCAGCACGCCTTAGCTACAGAAAAACATTAATATCCACTCAAAAATCTTTTGAATTTGTACTTTTGTTTTGGTCTGACAGAGATTTTGAGATGCCAAGAAATACCAATTTCCATGTTACCTCTAGTTCTAAGGATAACAGAATAATTAAGGAAATAATAATATTTAATTAAAATTCAAGAAGTTATTTTGAAATTCACATCAGGTTGTCTTTTTATTCTGCTGCTAAACGCTGGCTAAAATAATACATCTCAAATAATGTTAAAATTGCAGCTGTTGACTGGAAATAAAGTTATCTGAATAGTATATGAAAGCTTGCTAGTGTTTTTTGTACTGCCTGTGGTTTCTCACTCATGCTGGAGATATTTCAGTATCAGCTGTGTCACAGAAGAGCAGAAAGCATTCTGGAAGCCACAGAGTCTAAATGTGCCATTTCTTTTTTATACTAGAGAATCAGAGAAAATTCCTCTAAGAAATAATTTGTACAGAAATCCTATTAGTTGACCCTTATGGAGTCATCTTACTCACACCCTATGACTTTTCCAGAAGAGTTCAGGCCATCTAAAGCATATAGTTATAAATGGCTTTGGTTTTCTTTCCGAACTGTAGTTGATTCCCAGCCTTCCTGCCTGAAGGTGACCCTGAGGCTAAGTAGCAACAGCTGCCCAACTCCTAATTCTCTCAGGTGTACTTTAGAAATGCAGCAGAAATATAGCCTGTGTGAAAAACTTGTTATACTCCTTAAGTCATTTCTCAAAGGAATATAATGACTCCTAATGCAATAGCACCCTTAAAAATCAACAATATTCTTATAGGTGCACATTATTACTACGTAATTCCCAAGTAGGCTGACTGGAAAATAATTTTTAACAAATATTGACTTTTGATCAGATAGCATTTACATTAAGCAACATTTCCAGTATCTCACTATAATTTATGCTGCCTACCAAAAGTTGTTTCTTTAAAGAAGTTTTTGATTGACTTTTGGTTTGGTTTTTCAGTCTGTCCTGACAACAAACATCTTTGTGGGGCAAATATCATTTATGCACATTTAATGCTAAAACTCTTTCCAAGAGTAAAATACAAGATAAAGTCAAAGTTGCACCTGAGTAGAGAATAAAACAACATTCAGTACAAAATACAGAAGAAAAAAAACAACCATATTCAGCCCAATCAGTTTTCAAAATTCGTATTCATGGCATAAACGCCAACCAGATTTCTAAATGTTTTTGTACTACTTCGCTTAGGATAGTTGAAGCAAGGAATAGAGGATTTGGGTTTTGGTTTAAAGGAGAATTGGCATTTATTTATTATTGATTTATTATTTATTAAGTAACATCTGAAAAACACAAGGTCAATTTAAAAATAATTTTAAAAGTTACTATTCCTGTGAACCTAAAGTAATGATCTGAGTTTTTGGAAAAAGTGAATTCCACAAAGACTTCCTGTATCAGCACAAATATCCATTTCAACATTTAAATCTCTGAAGTTGCTAACCAAGAATGATTACACTGGTCTTAAATTCGTAGCAAGTGATTATAAGAATACAAGATTATTCAAATTATTTTTAATAAGAAGTTCCCACTGACCTCATTAACTCAATTACCAAGAAATGGCCTCCAGTTCATATTGATTTAAACAAGGAGGTATTCTGCCTGGGTGCCTGTCCATCTGGTTCCTCAGCATGATATTGTTTGCCAAAGAGCCCAGTTCACAATAGTCACTCTATCACAGGAAAATTCCACACACATTTTGTGAACTAGAAATATAGCAAATTTTGAATGTGACTGCTCAAATCCAACTTTAGTAAGTGCAAATGCAAGGTACAAAAACCTGAAACATTGTACAAAGCAGACATCACAGTATATGCAGCAAAGAAAGAACATTCATATTTTAAATAGCTTACTAAGAAAGAAATGAAAAATAGAAGGTGTAGACTGACAGCAAAGGAAGTTGGTCATGATGGGAGTCCTAACACAAAACTGCATTGGCTTTTGCTCAGATGAAAAAAGAATATTCATGCTCATTTATAATGTCGAAGAGTGATATTGGAGAAAGTTGCAAGGAATAATCATACTGCTCTTCTGGTTACTTCCAGTTGAAATGTTTACAAGTGTATATGATGAAGAGTAATCTGTCATTCCCTCTCAAAAGAAAAAGGCGGTTTGTAAACAGCATTTCTAACACCAGGTATTATAGTGCCAGAAGAAAGCAGAAAATTTGAAGCCAGGCATTACACCTTGCAGAGCCACAGGCTGCCAAACACTACAGCAACTATCAGAGATCCCAGGAGAAAAGCTGGCTGGCCAAGTGGAAGAAATTAGCCCAGAGCAAAAGCCTTTCAACAAAACATGTATAAACAGAAGAGATCATCTTGTATTCATTTTCTTATCAACAATGGTGAGGAGTGTGGAGAAGGAAGGAAAGCTTTTCTCTGAAAGACAAGAAGGAAACACAAAGCTCAGTACTGAACGAACTGTACATACACGTGACATTTCAGTGGCTATGTCAAAATCATGTCTTTCAATGGGAAATCAGAAAAATATAGACGATCTCACAAACTTGAGAACAGTTTCCAGTATCTCTGCTTACTGTGTTCATCTCTCCAGTGTGTGCTGGGGCAATCTCAGGAAACAGCCCTTCCTTAATGCTCCGTTCACAAACATGTGAGACTATTGTCCAATAAAGTAGAAATTTAAACAGCACTCTGAAAGTGTCACAGTACTCTTCTTCACTGAATGTGTCACAGTACATTCAGTAACCTATAGTAACCTTAATCTAGGTATAGATTAGGAAAGGATTATGTAGAAGGAAAGAGAATGGCCTCACCATAAGACCCAAATCTTACTACTGTCCGAGAACAACCCAGTAAGCTGAATTGAAACACACACAGCACATTTCCAGAGACTTAGCATTATCTGAAACAATCCCCAACTGCTATTGATTACAATGAAACATATATACAAATATATGTGTGTGTTTCTGACTCTGACTTCAAGACAAAAGCAGACTATGAGCACAATGAAGTGGCTAGCAAATATCCTTTGCCAGGGGCCATAAATCTAAATACCAAACACAGATTTCAGAAACACTTCAACACAAAATGAAAAAGGCAATAATAATTTTCATTATTTCCTCAGCCATTGATTTTTCATTAGTAATATTTAAGACTAGTATCATTCAAGTATGAATTGCAAGGAAATTAGATGTGCCAAGAAGTGCAGTTTTTACTTGCAGGCTTTAAGATCTGTTTAAAAATTAATTTGATGTTCCTGACAAGATTTTAACAGATGGGGCTCTCTTGTGGCAGACAAGGAATATGTTGAAAATAGTTTGTAGTGCTTTGTATGCTTCCCAGTTATATATGGAGAGCTTCTTTCTGTTTTTTTCTAACAGAGAATTAATGAAAGTCTTTTAAAGACACACTCTGGACTTGTTTTTCAGCTATTTTTAGTTTTCACTGCTTATCAGTATGAACAGCCATGTCACGTAGGATTTATACAATACTCTTTGGAAATGCCCTCACAAAGTTTTGAAGCTTTTTTCTTAATCTAATCTGCTACTGTGCTACAGAGATCAATAACAGCATACTTTTATACTTGTAGTTATGGTAGCAGTATGAGTTAGCACAGTGGCATACAGAACTATCTGGCCTACTTCAAACATGCTTTTTCTGACAACAGAAATATATCTGCATTTTCCTGGCTGTTTATGTCCCTCTCCCCTTGTAGATCTCTTTTCCCTTTCTATCCTGAGGAGAATATAAATTCTTAGCATCAAGAAGGAAAAGAAAACAGAAAAATAATAATAATAATAATAAAATAAGACTCTAATATGAAGCAAGAAACAAATTATCATTTCTTTGTTCAAGATTAGTCCCTTGTCGCCTGGAAGCACAGCCACAACATTTAATGGCATTTTCTGGACATTCCTACTGAGTTTCCTCAAATAACTTTGACAATTCTTCTCCCCCAAACAAAGCCTGATGAACAATCTGGGTTGGCAAAAAATCCCAACCATCTACACCTATGACCGCCAAAACCAACCACTGCAATGCTTCTAATACAGAAACTTATTAAACCTGTTTCAGGACTCCAGCTATATGTTTGAACAAAGCTAAGTTACATGCTCTCAAGTTCATTTGTTTGTTTTTTGAAGAAAAAAATAAACACTTAGAGAAATAAGCTCTTTGACATTAATTTTGTAAGTGCTTTCTTTCAGCTACATCTTCAGCTAATTGAGTTGTACACTAATAATGGAATACAATAGTTATAGTAATGCATTTTGAAAATTACCTTTAGTAGTTGTCATGCATTTGTAGATCATTAAATACTAGTAAATAAGGAGAGAGAAAATTGTGAAAATATCTCAGTGGTCACACCTCAGTCAATTAATAGAAAATCTGTCTGGTAAGCAATATATACCATGAAAAATCCATTTTCCTTCTGAGCTTTTCAACTGTTCTTTGTGCTACAAGTATTAGAAATGTCATCCAATGAAATTCTAGGAGCTGAATTTTCCCCGTGGTCAGTACACCTGGCTTTAAAGCCTGAATAAATGTTTTCCATGAAAACATTGACTTAATTCTTGACATCACTCTCTTTTAATTTTCTATGAACCAGGAATGATGAGAAAATTCTGCCCTGAGAACACTGAGAGTCATATTCTGAAAACTAACATCTTAAGGTCATAGCAAGATAACAAGACAACGTTGCCTGTAGAACCAATGAAGCACAGGAGGCCCTGCACAGCACAGGGCTCCTCTTACACTGTTGCCTGGGCAGAGGACAGTGCTCTGCATAAGATGAACCCTAGGACTGCAAGGGGCCAGGTTCCTTGCAGCCCAACCTTACCATGATTCACTGCAAATGACAACAGGATTCAGACAGTCCCCTTTATCCCTTTATTCCCTGATGACAGGATTCAGCACATTCAGAGACCAAACCTCTGGAGAGTACTTGTCATGGCAAATTTCTATAGTCCATATATATACTATACTGTAGACTTGAAGCTCCCACGGTCCATCAATGAGACGACCCACTAGACTCATGTAGTGAAGGAAATACCTAATGTTTGGTAACTACTAGGAAGTTTTCCAATAAGATAATACAGCCTCTGGTTCTTGTAGCCAATTACCTCCCAAGCAATAGACAAATTCAAAGAAAAACAGCCCTATAACTGCAAGCCACTGCAGCCCTTCTAGTTAATGCACAGTCTGTCTAAGATGAGGCAGCCTACGCACCATTCATTAGCCCCATCTGGGAGCTCACACAAAGGCTCTGACAGCAGAACACCAGCTATGAGACTGCCCCAGGCAGAACACTTGGATCCTTTCTTGAATAGAGGGTATCTGTAATCAGCTTTTTGTCAGAAGCCAGTGGTGTATCAGGCATGGAAATCAATAACAATTTCCTACTGCTGCCCAAGCCCTTATTACATTTATATTTTAAATGAAATAGAACTTCATCTGAATTGCTGCCTACAACCATGTTCTGGTATACAACATCATTTGAGAATCTGTCTTTTGCATCTCAGTGGGATGCCATGTAGCATGTAGAGAGACTATACTCCTACACTGAAAATGCTTTTGTTGTGCAGGCACAATAAAACACATTATTTGCATATAAAAGTTCATGGAAATTAAATAATACCTTGAATTGAATTTTTTTCTAATCAGTGAAAAACAAGTTAAACCTAATCATCCATTTCCAAAGGCGATTTAGAAGCATTTTAATATAACTGGGTATAGCCCACTGGTGTCTTTCACTTCTGCTTCTTGGGGTCTGAAAACTCAGCAGAGTATTTCTCCTGGCCATACACTGAGATATCAAAATAAAAACATGTTTTCTATTCCTAGACTTTCATTTCAGTAGGGATCAATTTAGACTGTGCACATGCATTTATTAAAAGTCAGATTGAATCAGAGATAATCTAAAAGTAAAAGCTTCTAATGCAGTTTTAAACTTTAAAGTACCTCAAAAAAATGCATTTGTCTTAAGCTGAAAGATGTGTAATCTTTTTATTTGTGTACGTTAATCTGTCTTATGAAAACACACAGGAGTTTTTGTAATTATCTGCTCTGGGAAACTTTCACATTCACTTTAGTGGAAATAGAAGAAGAGCTTTACCTCAAATTATTTTCTTAGAAAAAACTTCAGTGCTTTTTCAACAGGTTGAGTTCCAGAGGCCTTAATGCTGATGCCAGAGCCAGTGAGTGATACTCATGGTGATGTATGCTGGAGTCCACAGAGCTGCTCTTCACAAAGCATTGCGAGGTCCATCATTTTATTGAGGTGTTTTCAAATATAAGACCAAAAACAAAATACTCACCTGAACTGTGTGTATGGACATCTGGACACCATCATGTTTACACACTAAAAAACTAAATTTGGGGAAAAAAAAAAAAAAGGCATTACTGTAAGTCTCCCTATAAATTGCATTCACTTTACCTTTTTTTGGATTCATACTTGGGCATTAAATCCAATGTTATAAGAAAACGTTGCCTTTACTGGTTTGGGGTCTTATCTGCAGTACTAATATATATCATCAGCAAATTTACATTTACATCAGAAATATGCTTTGAATTCAAGTCATCCCTCAGAGATACAACAGATAAATGTCATTACTTTTGCTGTATGTTACATATTCCTAGTACTAAATATATCTATAGGTCATTTCTGTGCAATTAGGTGAAATTAAAAATTATTTCATTTGAACATGAGGACACCTGAGAGGCAGAGAAAGGTTTCATCTAGGACAAAATTAGGTGACAAATCTAACTCTAGTTCTTCTAGTATTTTAATAACACATCGTTAATAATGCAGTTGGGGTTGGATGCAAGGAGTGGTAAGCAGCTGCTACAAACTGCTTTCCTTGGCCTTGGCATTGGACAAGGTAAAAGCTCACTGAGAGTAATTCACTGTTATAGACAGGCAGACAAACACACATCCATTATTTTATACTTGGTTTGCAATACATGTTCAGTACAATATTTTCCATATTAAAAAAAAAAAAAAACAATGTTGAAGGGCCTGGAAAGTTGAATAACAAAAAACTCTATATTTTTTATTCAATAAAGATACACTGTAAGATAGAAACCTGAAAGTTTAAATGTTCTGAGGAAATTAATTGAGTTACAGAAGGATTTAGATAAAGAAATGTTCAGGTGGAAAGACTATAAGAGTTTTTTGGTTTGTTTTTTTTTATAGTGAAGCCTCTTAGCAATGAGATCATATCACCATTACTGCTTTTGGAACATTGCCATATTGATTACTTCTCACTAGAATGCATTAGTAGTGTCTGATAAGGAACAATTTTACTTGAGAGGTGAGATTAGACATTTTTCCAACTTAAATCTGTAATTTAAAAATGATGGACATCTTCTTGTCTTAATGCTGAAGATGAATTACAGTGAATTTCTGTTGCATTCTCTGTATCTAAATTATATACATAAATCAGATGAAAGAAAAATTCTCACTTAATGGAACACCCAGCTCAGTATGGCCTACACCAAGGCAGAAGACTGAACCACCAGACATGGCTCCAGTGTATTAATGATGTTAAATATCATTTCTTAGTTTGCAACTTCAATACAGTAGTTGTATGTATTTGTGTAATTTTGAGTTCAAGTAATGAAATACGATAGCTGTGTATTTATCCTATTGGGCTTGGATGTCAAATCAAAGCCAAAGAACCAACACCTCTACTTAAAGGTTCAAATAGAGTAATTCTACAGCATTTCCCTGCATAAAACGTATTCCAGAATGAATAAATAAATAAATAAATAAATAAAAATCAGAAGAATAGTACATCACTAATTTTCACTCAAAAGTGCTTCATTCCCTTTCAGCGTCAGTAACTTTTTTGGCCAAACTTCTTTTCCAAATTGATTAGGCTTTCAATCAGTCATTTTTAAGTATGGTTCAGCTCTTAAAAGGATTTTGAAGATAGTTTTGGGTGTATAATTTCACCGAATGTTTCTTCTTGTTATGTACATTAGTTTCTTTAAATTTGAAAACGTTATTGAAAAGTACCATTGTATAACCTCATTAGGAATATGCTTACACTATCTTCCCATCTGAATGACAAATCCATAAAACTTTCGTGAGCATTTCATTGTATCAATAAGGGCTTCATATCCTTCATATACATCTTGCATCATCAAATTACAGCATATTTATGAAGCAGACATGATCTCATATTGTAGCATTCCATCACACTCATGGAACTAGAAATAACATTTTATTTCATTTACAGACTTTGAATAAAATCTCAGAGCTCCTTTCTCTACAAAACATACATGCACTTTCAAGCCTCTTCTCGTTATTCAAAGTTACCAAAAAAAAACCTCTGCACCTAAGGATCTGCTAAATATTTCAGGCAATGCCCCAAAAAGCCCGAACATTCTTCCTAAAAGCTGAAACATTCAGTAAATTAGATTATATTCAGTGTCCTAAAGTAGATTACAGTAAATTTCAGTGTCCTATATATTGCAAAACGGATTGCTATATGGTTAGAGAGCAGATGGTATATTCTTAAATGAATAGTTTTCAGGAGAAAACTACTTGGTGTTATGATTTTCAGACATTAATACAGTTAAATTATTTTAATTATTTAACAGGAGACATTTTTAAGTTGTTTTTTCTTTTCATTTATAATATGAAGATTTAGATTGAGGAAGAAAAATATATTTCTTTTTAAATTATTCAGTCTGAACAGTAACATAACATAAAAAAACGAGATGATGTATGCTGTGATATGGAGTGTTCTCAAGGCAACATGCTAGCATGATCAATGGTTACAATGTTAATCTACATTAACATTACCATTTCATTACTTTAACAATATTAAAACAATACTTGGGTTAGTTTCCCTTCTCAGTGCCTAATCCAGGTCAGAAACTTCCACCTTGACAAGTGTATGGCCTATAGTCTCCTACCCATCACTGATTTCCAGCCATTGCTCCAATGTCAATAGCTTTTCTGGGCCTCTTACAAATTCTGGACATGAAACCAGAATACAAATTTCTGATACTGGATAATTCTTGTGGGAACCCTCAAGCGTAGAATCCTACTCACTTAAGGAAATCAATATGAGTACAACCTATTTTAACAAGTTTGGGGCTCTGAGAATTCTCAACTTTCCATGCTCATGCTCTCAAAGCAGTGAATCATCAGTTTCCCATGAGCAAGTTCTGCATGAAAAACCCAGCTCACAAGTTTATCCTGGGCTTGATCTTACATGAGTTGGGCACATAACCTGGAGGAAGGCACTAAGCACCCCACACACTGAGTGAGGGAAATACACGAGAGACCAATAATACTCCAGTTTCTGGTACAGACTGTAGTAGATATACAGTCCTGACATGGGGGGGGGGGGGGGGGGGGGGGGTAGGGGCAAGTCTGAAGATTTCACTTCTTGAGGAAAATAATGATAAACTCTGTACCATTAAATGCTGCCACAATAGAATGAGGATGCAGATGGTATTTTACAGCTTAAAGAACTTCCCTATGTTACATGTTTTCAAAGCAATGGGCATCACCAAAATTTTATGTCCTAAAAAATTATATTCCTTGGTGTATATTAAAATGAGTGAAGAAAAAATTTTGGAAAAGTAAAGTATGTTGGATAGCCAAAGTAGAAGTCTTGTTCTGCTATAGATCTTCTGCATTTTTACTTTATTATAAAGAATGCACAGAGGAATCTTTTCAGCCTTCTCCATAACAGCTAGAACTTTTGCAAAGATTTAAGAATTTGATTATATACTTACAATGCAGCCAAAATCACGACTTATCCATTATTATTTTGCTGATCTAACTCTGAATATTTTAGAATACAGAAATCTTAAAACACATATTTATATATCTTTGCTACTGCATCCAGCTCTGAAAACTTAAAATTGAAGGCATCAGGTTATAAAGATTATAAAGAATAAAGAAATTTATTATAAAGAATTGGTGGGTAGACTATGAAATTGATATTATGATGATACAGTCCTCCACATATTATACTTTAACATAGCTATCATGAAAATCTACTGTCACCACCTTACAAGGGAAAAACTCAGCCATGGCTCTAAGTGAAAACTAGTTTTCAGCATCATTATCTGCTATTGTAATTTACCCTTCATTTTCACTTAGCAAATACAATTTTCTAACATAAAATTGACATGTTTCATAACATCATGCAGCCTGAGTAACCTGTATAGGTTGTATAGTAACCTGTAGTAGCCTGAGTACCATTTATTTGTTTGTGCTTGTATGTGCTTACACACTTTTTTTAAAATTAAACAAATAGCACCAATTTCTATGTGACTTGAATACCAAAGTATCCCAGCAGAACTGTAATGAAAACAAATGCACATGAAGATTGGCCATTAGTTAGTCAAAATAATCACAAACGACTTTTCTTTACGCAGAAACTGTGAGCAAGACAGTAGTTAGAATGGAAATTTCTAGATAGAAACAGTTCATGAGATGTAAAGGGTTACAGAAGGTAAAACAGAGCATTGATTAGCTCACAGGATGACATCAAGAAATGAAAAACAGATGTTCAGATCGCCTGTGTGGAGCTCAGCCAGTGTTAATCGCAGTTCAGTACCGCGTGAGATGGGCATGTAATTAATGCTCCCAGCATTCAGTCGCCAAGTGAGTCCTTGTAACTCTCCCCTTGCTTTGGCCTTGTACTCATGTCTTACATTGCATGTTTTTGGTAGCTATTTACAGTGCTTTGAGGAGAGATATTTCAAAAGCTGTCATTAACTGAATTTCATCCCACAACTGAATCAAACCATTGCCTAATGTTAAAGAGAAGAGTTAATTGCAATTGATATGTTATTCTTTTGTGACCAGTTTGGAAAACAGCTATTTAAAATGTCCAAACGGTCACTAGGAAACAACATTTTGGCAATAATCTGTTACCCAAAGCTGGGAAAAGTTTACCCTTCAAAGATTTATTTATTTAAAACTGGATAACTGAAAATAAAAGTCTTCAATTTACAACTTATTTAATATAAAAATACATTACTTTGAAGAGGACATGATCTATTCTAGGAAATTCAGCTCGTCTAAAACCAACTAGTGCTCCCTGGGTGCTTGAGTTTACTGCTTACCTTTTAGGCATTCTTTTTTGAAAATGCTGAGAGTGGTTGTAAATGAGCAAATGTACCTGTGGTACAGAAATCAATCTACAGCCCATCAGGCAATTTGGAGACCTGCAGAGAAAAGAGAAAATCTCAGTCTCAGAGAGATTGAAAAATGTTTGGAAACAGAGAAGAGGAATAAGATTGCTTTTAAATAAGGTAAAAATCAAAGAACAGTTGTGTAGAATTGGTTGCACTTTGAGTTGCTTCTATTTTATCAAGAAATTCTCACATCTTGACATATCTGCTGCTAAAAGTTGATGGCCAGATGGATTTATACCTACTCATTACTTATTAGATAACAGGATATATATTTATATAAACTATTATAAACTATTTATATAAACTATTTTTATTTGATCATTCATATATACAAGTACTGGTGGGAGAAATGCTATTTCAGGGGTCTAACTGCAAGGAAGTGTTAATAGTAAATAGAATAAGATCTATTATTTTAACCTGTTCAGATATCAGTGACTGTAGTGTTTTCTTGATATGTGGCTGTCCTTAAAAAATGACATCAGACTGTGTCCCTGGTCTGTCATCTGCCCTGATCTTATTGGTTCAACTGAAACACTGAGTGCAGCAGAATTTGGCCCTAGCAAGAAAGGAAATGCAGTGACTTAAATGGCACTTTGTTTGTAGATACTGAAACTACAACTGAAGTAAAGCTGATTTAAAAAAAAATACATTTGTTTTGTGAGCCCCACATAGCGTGTCTGATCCAGTGCTACTTCTATCACAGCAAAGACACTTTATATAAAAGGGACATATCTAAAAATATCTTATCATGAACTCCATTCAATATGAAAAAGAGCCTCAGAACACACCTTACTTTTCTTTAACTATTATTTTTTTCTAAATATTAGTTCTTCCAAGTCAAAGAATATTACACTTAAAGGCCACAGATTAAACCTTAAGCCCATAATGTTCACAGAAATTCTAGAGTCATAATAAAAGGTATCTGATGTGATGAGTGCAATTATTAAATGTGAAAATATTTAATATTCGTGCACCCATATATATATTTCAAAAAAGTCCAATTTTAAGATGTAGCCTTACCAAACCTCTGCTTACTGCTTCAGTCTGACAGTGTCTTCATCAAAATTTCCATTGAAATCATTAGAAATATTTTTATTGTTAATGTATGTTTAAATTAGAGCTGAATAAATCATTAACAAACTCAGTTATGATTATCTCTGTAAGAAGGCAGCAAATTCATTGGTTCATTTTAGCTTAAAGCATTCAAAAACTTTTGCAAACGATTGTGAATGTTCTGAGTATGATCTGTTGTTCTTGGAGACGGAAACAGCAATTATCAAGGAACATAATTACACCAGCATTTAACTATAACCATTGATTATATTCATATATTTAAAAGGCCTCGTTTGTCCAGACACCCATCTATTAAAATACTGGGCCTATTTCAATATTATTTTAGATTAAATTTGATATTGTGCTACAAAATGTGTTTTCTAGTGACTGATTCCTGAGTGTTGCTATATCCTTTCTTAGATCACAGGGAACCACTTATAATTCATTGCAATACCACTAAAATGGCTGACAAATCCTACTTGTAGAATCCAGGTTTTAGTACCTGTGCTGTTCTCAGACTGAACATGACTGCAACTGACTTTCCATTCAGACAGAGTCTTAACCTTCTGTTAAAAAGACATACATGAATTCAGAATGAAGTTGTATATACAATAACAGTTGATCAAAGTTAACCACTGCTTTGTAGAAGTCTTCTTTTTAGAAGATCTCACTTTGTCGTGAGATTTCTGGAAGCAGCCATGTTACAAATGTCACTAATCATAAAATTACACTATTTCCCATTTAAAGTTCCCTGTTACGGTACATTGTTCAGGAGGTTATTTTAAATTTGGCTTGCTTTGGCTTTGACAAAATATACAAATTATAAATCAGGCGTTTTGTCACTGTTTGCAGCTTCAAAGTCCTTCCATTTCAGACAGGAGAACTACCCTGTAATGCAATCTCTCTCTGCCACTCTGATGGATTTTCACCAGATTTCATCTTCAAATACCTCTCTGTGGTTTCCAGGTAAGCTTCAATTTCATTTCTCATCTTGACAATGAAAAGAACATTTCTTGGAGGTTTTGGGATGCTTTTTTGGTTTTCAACATTTTGGGGGGGGTCGGTGGGGAATCTTAGGAAGAACAAGTTCACAGTGCTTGTTCAGCCAATTGGTGATTCTTCCACTTTGTTCTAAATAAACATATAGTGCTTCTCAAATATTAACTTGAAGTAAAAATGAATAAATCTTCAGCTTGAAAGACTCTTCAAAATCATTCAGGCAGTGAAGCCATTTTGTAATACGAGACTCACAAACTATTAAAATTGACTGTATTCCTATCTTGCTTATTAAAAGGCATCAATGCTTTTAATGCCTACAAAGGGTTAGAAAAGAGACGCGTCTGTAAGAAAAATACTTTAAAAGAAAATAATTTATATACATCCAAATGAGACTTAGGCACATCTGCCTCCTGAGACGCACAAAGGCTGCCGACAGGTTGCTTTCCTTTCTATCCAGCTACAATTTATCTCTTTTCCACTTTCAAACCTATCCCCTAGCATTATGCAGCTGGTGGTGGCTGTAGGCAGCTTTATTCTTTAACCCCTAGCCAGGGCATGCAGGGTTTGTATTAAACCATTATTTTTAATATTTACTTTAGAAAAGCACAGCTTTTTAGCTGATGCAGTCTATTCTAAGAACATTAAGGTACTTCTATACAACCAAGATAGTCCATGAAAATTTTGGTTACATTCTGCATGTAGAAAACATTTTCTCACTATTAAACTTAATCTCAAAAGAATAAATGTGTTAAAGTCATTTGTAAACCACTAACATACATAAGCCCACGTGAAAGACATTACAGAGGGACAACTAAATAAATGGCTACTATTTATTATCCTTCCGTTCTTCAATATCCATGACAAGCATTCTCTGCATCCCATAGAGAAAATCACAAGAGATGTCACTTTAGAGACTCAGAGGGAGAGGTGGGAAATATATAAACAGGCAGTGTTATCCATCAGTGACAATTATAAAGGTTCATGAATATATATATGCTCCTCAGTTTTAAGACTACTGAAATTCATAGTTGCTTTTGCATATTTACAGCCTGAAAAATTCAGAGCAGAGGACAATCTTTTCTTAGGAATGTTAGAAACAAAATGTTAATCAGTTGTCATTTTCATTCAACCATTATTTTCCCAAAAAAAATTCAAACACTATGAGCACTAAAAGGTTTCAGTTATGACTGATTAATTGAATCTGACTTTCTTAAGGTCTCACTGGTGTACTTATTATTTGCACGATTAACTTTATATACATATTGTTTAAGGATTTGGTGTGTAGCTTGAACTCTGTTAGAAAGTAATACTTTGTTTTATTGGAGGTGTGGAAAAAATACCAACATAGAAAATCAAAGAAGATAGTCCTAGAGATCAGCTGAGGAGTTTCAGATCTTACACAGGAAAAGGCTAAGTGTAATCTCTTAATTTACAGTTACTGGAGCAGTTAGAGAACAAGGAAACCTCACCTCCCCCATTTCAGAGCATGGACAACTTGCACCTTTCTCAGGTATGCAAGCTTTCATAAATCGCCTACTTCACTGGTAGATGATAAATCAAATTACTAACATCTCTGCTTAGACAGAAACAAGGCAAAGATGTGCAGTACTAACAGACACTCTGAAACACAACTCCAAATGTGCTACCAAAGATTGCTCAGAGTCAATGAAAGAAATGATATGGAGGGACCATGTGCTACAACACCCATGGGAAAGCAACTAATAGGGAGTAGGTAATTCTGGAGTGGGTAGTTCTTAAACAATCTTCCATCTTTGCAGTTTAAATAATATGCAGTTTTAAAAATGAATGAACAAATACATAAAACTAGCCTACGTTCATAGACTGTAATTGTCATCTTTCTTTTACTCCTTTCTGAAATGTGTTTTAGCCTACATCTTTTTTTTCTAGACACAAACACACAGAAAATGTTATAATGAGAAAATTTCCTTACCAAAAACTATTCAATTAGCACTTGTAGCACTGAAACTTTAGGCAAAAAGTTACATATGTGCTCAGTTAATATATGGCAAATATTAATTTTAATGACAGAAACTGCTTATGCTGCATAAAATGAGGCACATAAGCACACAATTGCAAGACCAAGTAGCAGATGGCAAAAACAGATTGTTCTCTCCCTTTCCATTTCTATAGCACATAATACAGTAGAACTTTGTCTCCAAGCAAGGTACTTAGGAGTGAATGGAATACAAAATAAGTAATTGATTAAACAAAGACTTGACAAATGTTAAATTTAATTCAGAACTTTAGAGATCACTATATAAATTAATAAAAAATTCAAATCAAATATTTACCTTCATGCTTTTTTCCCATTTTCATTTCAATAAAATACAGTAAATTTCATGAGCTGAAATGAAATAACGGACCAACAAGACAGCCTCTCTTACTTGCACACACAGACTGTACTAAAGATCATTTTAGTACAGAAGTAAATATATTCCTCATGTAAATTAGTCCAACAGGCTTTAAAAAGCTGATACTGAAATCTCAAGAGTTTGTAGTAAAATAGGTGATTTGTGGTGTCTGCTTTCAGGCAGACGCAAAAATTGATTTGTTTAGACCAAATCTCATGGTGGGAAAAAAAAATGGATTTCAATGAATGAAGCAGTTTGGTAAAGATTCATGAGTTTCATATCTAACAATCTAAAAATCAAAGTAGTGTGGATAAGAATACACTCTTAACTACCTATGCTGAACAATACTATTTGATACTTATTCAACGGTTTTAATATCGTGGAGATGAATACTTCAAAGTTTTGCACTTCAGGGATCAACATTGTATAAATCAGCACAGCCCACTCTATTGTCATCCAGGGATACACTGTGCCGATTTTAATGGTTTTGCTTTAGATTCCAGTGCTTGCACACCACTTCAGGATGAAAATGGAGATGAAAATGCATGTGGGTTGACCAATGCCTTGATCTGTCTTCCTTATATTACTACAAGCCTTATTTGCTTTAATAATATGCAAAACATGCAGTTGCCCAATAACAAAGTGTCTAATGAGACAGGCAACAGAATTTTGAATTACCCTCTGTAAGAACCATACTGCTCCAGGTTCAAACTAACCCCTGGGAGCTCCCTTGAGTTGTCATCAGTGCAGAGAAATCTAGGACACGGTGGTTTACAGGTGTCCAAGACAGTGTTCTGGTCTGAAGGATCTTTTTATGTAAACCACTCATTCCTAGTGGAAGATGTGATCAGTGAGGGGCTGTGAAGATTGATGCAGAGTTTAGTTGGGGGGTTGTAGCTAGCAGCATTCCCCAGACATCAGTACTGGGTCCAGTCTTGTTCAACATCTTTATCAATGACCTGGATGGTGAGATAGAATGGATCCTCATCAAATCTGCTGATGATACAAGCTAGGAGGAGTGGCTGACACACCAGAAAGCTGTGCTGCCATTCAGTGAGACCAGGACAGGCTGGAGGGATGTGGAGAGCAGAACTTTATGAAGTTCAACAAGAGCAAATGTAGAGTTCTACACCCGGGGAGGAATAACCTCATGCATCAGTATAGATTAGGCGCTGACCAGTTGGAAAGTAGCACTGCAGAGGAGGACCTGAGTGTCCTGGTGGACAAAAGGGTTGACCACGAGTCATGTCCAAGAAGGCTAATCAAAACTCGTTGTGCATTTAAAAGATCGTGGCCAGTAGGTCAAGGGAGGTGATCCTCCTCCTCTCTTCTGCCCAGGTGAGGCCACATCTGAAATACTGTGTCCAGGCCTGGGCTCCTCAGGTCAAGAAAGTCCTCAGGATAGAGTCCAGTGGACTACAGAGATGAAGAGAGGCCTGGAGCATCTCACTTTTGAGGAAAGGCTGAGAAACCTGGGGCTGTGCAGCCTGGAGAACATAGAGGGGATCTTATCAGTGCTTATAAATATCTAATGAATGAATCAGGTGGTTCCAGTTTCTTTCCAGTGATGCCCAGTTACAGAACAAAGGGCATTTCACTGAATTATGCCTCCAAGACGAAGTAATAGTTTACCCTACTCCTGCAAAGTAATCTTATTGCAAAGACATTCCAGACTATCTTTTCTCCAAAATTTAAATACACATACACAATTTATCTTTCATTCAAATGCTTAAAGATCCATCCCAGTCAAAAAAGAAGGAAAATATCTAGCAAATTACTTCAATGACTAAGATTTGGGATGAGAAAAATGTGTAAAAGAAGAAAGGACATTGCTAAACCATTAAAACGGATCACAAGTCTGCTATCTTTATCCCCCCACACAACACTGTTTCATAGAAGAGAAATTACTACTGCAGTCTCTCACTAAAGCCATCCTTTTAACTCAGGCCTTCTTTTTAGCATTATTAAACAAGCCTCACTTGCAATTTAAGCAGAAGGTCATGTTCAATAGGTTCTGCTATTTGTAATATTTCCTTGAAAAGTACTTGAGTTGCACTGGTGTCATCCTTCTCCTGTCATACCTTGTAACACAGAGATCTTCTCTGAACAAATTTCTTCTCTGAGGATGCTCTTAGCTTACACTGTTTTGTTCTGTTTTGAATTCTCCTTATACAATGCAAACCTCCATGAAGATTTCACTGGATGCAAAATTTTCCAGCTAAATTCAGAGTGACTTTTCTACATTCTGATTACTCAATTTGTGATTTCTTTTGAAGTTAGTCACCACATTTGAATAACCATCTTAAAATTTATATAAAAGTATTTATAAAATTTGCTCATCCAAACAAGAAGTAATCCTTCAAAAATGGCAATGTTACTATTTCATGCATTCAATCGTTAACTGGGGGAAAAGCAGTTCTAGAAGTGAATCAGAACATCATCTTGCATTTTCTGTGTTACAAAAATACTGTATGGCTATGTCATTATGCTTTACCCTAGAAATAGGCTTATGAAACAATCACACTATTGTCACTGGTTTTCAGAGCGGCCCACAGCTTATTAAAAAAAAAAAACAGAATCATATTCATGAGTGAAGCTGTTTGGGAGCATCTTTAAATGCTTATAAAACGCAATATAAAAAAAGAAACTGCCTGTTTTTTCTAACTGTTACCACCACTATGACTTTAGGCCATTTTCACTGTCTCTGTTTCCACATTATATTGTCCCTGAAATAACTCTAGCATCATGGAAGCATAAGAAATGAGTAACTACTGTAATATCAGTTTTGCTGCTGCTACCCAGAGTACATGCCTAACTAAGCTTTAAGGTGGAATTTTTTATCCAAATATCCATATCTGAAATTCAGCACTGTTTACCCCGAAACAGGAATGATAGTATTCTATTCTGTGATGGGCAATCAGAGTTTTCAGTTTTATGAAATCACGTCATTAAGTTCAATCCCCTTGAACAAGATCAGAAGAGCTGTCAGTTTCCAAGCAGAGAGGCCAATGGCACAATCATATGATCATGTCCCTCTGCTGTAGAGGTTATCATATCTGTAATTATCATGTCTCTAATTATGTTTTGTAACTTCAGTTAAAGTTAGCCTTATTGGGTACAACTCCGCCACCCCACTGGAGCTCATTTATACCAGCATGTGCAAGCCAGATCAAGCATACAATACATTGCAGACCAGTTACAGCACAAGAGGTGTTCACAACACAACTAGGCTCATGAGGTTTTGGACAAAACAAACAAACAACCCCACTGACAATAATTAAATAAAGAATTTTGCAAGGGAGAGCTATCATAGTTACTTGCATTTGTGGAGTTATTTTTGTATCTTACATTAAGCTAAGGAGTAGATATGCTAAACTTAAATGTACTTGATAGTGTACACAAGGGGATCAATGTCTATAAAACTGTTCTTCTTATATTTCACATTGTTTTATTGCTGTAATTTTCCAGACAATAACCTGGATAGTTGGACTGCTAATATAAATAAAGATGACTATTTTTATTGCTAAATTCAAATTTTTCCTATTTATTAATGTAGTATATTTTTCTCCTAAATAAAATGAGTAAGAAGAATGAATGTCAGAAGTTTACTTAAAAAAAAAAAAAAAAAAAAAAAAAAAAAAAGGAGCTTTTTTTAGGTTTGGTTTACATTTTCTATTTGATCATATCTTAAATTGGAAAATTTTCCCCAAGCAGCTTCCTTCCATAGCTTGTAAAGTTCAGAACATTGATATTTAGGCTATTCTAGCCACCAAAATTCAAGCCTGCCAATCAGAAATTGTTAAAGTTAGAAAAATCCATAATTTCTGTGAGGATCTGAGCAAGTAGGTTACTAAAAATGTAGCATTTCTGGGCTACGTGAGACTGATCATTCAAGGGTTTAAAACCTGTTTTTTCATTAAATGGAGACTCATATAAATTAAAATGACTCCATAACAATGCTGGCAAAGAATGGCTCTCTGCTACCTTCCACACAGGTGCACTGGAGGAGAGGTGTTGGAAGTTGTCCAGTATTGCACAACAATCTGCCTCCATCTGCAGTTTCCAGAAAATGATTGTGAGCTTCTGTGGTGTGCAGACAAGGTGCCTTTCACACATACAAAAATCTTCTCCACAGTTTTAACTGCTGAGGAAAAAGGAAGTTTTATTCAAAAACTGGTTTGCTTGGGCTAGCCAGCTAAACAATTTTAACTTCTGTGGAGGCTTACAATTTATCAAAGCCAGGGGAGAAAATTATGTAAAATTCAGTCCCTGTTTGAAGTTTGAATTATTTAAATTTCAACATGCAAAAGACAACTTCTAAACTGAGAAATCTCTGCATTTAACTGAGAATTAAGAATTGGTTCATAGCTCCTGGAAACCTGAGGCCTGAATGACCAATCTCTTAGGGAGTTAATTAGGTACTATAAAGATAAATATAGACTCAGGATTTTATTATTCGGTGCAAGCGTTCCAATTAGAAGAGTTTAATGTATTTAACAGCTAGTCCAGCAAGTTTGCACTGTGACTTTTTTCTATCTACAGTAGACATTACGTGACCAGCATTGCAATCATCTTGCAGGGGGCAGATACAGACTTACAAAGGCTCCCCGCAGAGAGTCCCAATTATGTATATTTGAGTAGAGGCCCCCCAGCTAAAACATCCTCCTCAATTATTGCAGACATGCTGATGGATGGGCTTAACAGGATGGAGAAGTACTGTGAAGGCATACGTTCATCATTTCCACAGAATCTCTCAGCAGAAAGTACAGATCCTTTAGGGTTATGCTGACAAGGTGTGCACAGTCACCCCTAGCAGATAACTGGACAGAGATTCAGCGCTGGATGGACCTCAGTATCTGTGAGATTTAGAAGCAAGTCTATCAAAGGGCAACAGAAATTCAGCTGAGAGAGCATCAAGGAGATAGCTGTGCTAGGGAAAGGAATTACCATGGATTGTTCATTAGAGTTAGAGTTTTTTAGTGCAAATTGAGAAAAAAAAGTGAGAGCAGTACTAATTATGCCCTTCAGCTTACCACTAAGCCAACAAACCTTCTCAACATCCAATTGAGACAGTCATTCTATAGGGGGGGATGCTGAAGTTCAGGAAATTAAAAGTCATACTTCAAAAATACCTCATATTTAATTACTTGATTCTTGATTTTCGGCTGTTTGGTTTTTTTTTCTAGAAATCTCAAATATGTTTTTAAGTAGTAGTTGATAGAAAAAATCAGGTATTGAATCCACTTGAATTCAGAAAAAGCCAATGACTATTGTTCGATATGTATGTGTCGAGGACCTAAAAATGGAAGCCATATTGAAAACAGAAACTTCAGTTACTTGCCCAAAGGCCAGTGTTCAGCTTATAATTGAGAAGATTTTTGTTTTCCATAGCTTCTGTACATACACCTTAATATCATCATATATATATATGATACGTATCATACATATATGATATGATATGATATATCATGACTTTGCCAGAGATGTAAATGGCAGAGTAGTTCAGTAATGGACTTTCCTGGCTGCACCAACCAGGCAGGACTTTTCAATCGATTAATGTGTACTTTGTGGTTGAACTTCATTTCCTTTGTCTGAAGAATGCAGACATGTTTACCAGGCTCTTAAAAGTTACCAGTCTTGCACTGTAAATGACCACCACTTTCCAGTCACTTCCAAACCATTCAGACATTCCTGGTTCACATCTAAGACAAAAGCTTTCCCTTGGCTGAAAATGATCAGTACAGTTATCTCTCCATAGATGATGTGACAAAACTCATTTTGTACAGCTTGTGATATATGCATTGCTGTCAGTCAGCACATTGATATCTCCTGGGATAACTAAAGTGTTCCTTATGTGCCAAAGGAAATACCAACTAAGCAACAGAACATTGATCTGTAGGAGGCTTTACAGTTGCAGTGCCATACATGCATTTCCATCACAAGAGAAGCTGTAATCGTAATTCAGCATCAGCTTTACATTGCTAAGGGGACTTGAATCAGCTAATTTATCCAGAGGCTATATAAATGACTTAGAACAATTTTGTTCCTCAAACAATGGAGGATTTTCTTGCTCCAGAAAATTCTCAGTTTTGCCATCCTAATTCAGCGAAAGCAATGATATTCATTACATTGCTAAATGTTAATAAACTGTTTTCTTTAAAACAGTAATCATTCCAATGGCATATTTTCATGGGCCAGATGGCATTCCTTATGCTTTTATTTCTCAGAGATAATACCTATTCCAAACAAACAGCCCAAGCTCTATTTCAGTTATCCTGTACTAATTTTCACAAAATTACAGACGGGTTGACCTTCAGCTTGGAAGGGACTGATGGAGGCCATCTGGTCAAAACCCTTTGCTAAAGCAGGCTGCCCGGTTTTCAAAAAATTTCCTGTCCTGAGACAACTGCAAACATACCAATCTAGTACTGAAATGTATGAGGTTATTGCAGAACATTACATCTGAAAGGTTTCTAGCAAATGGAGTTGTTTTCCACTGAGTCTTTGGAAGCATATTTTGTGATGGCGGCTCTCATGAGACAATGAGCAATGAGACACAAAAACAGCTATTTGCAATAACAGAATGAGCAGTGTTGCTGTCACACTGTAAACCTTCACATTACTTAGCAATTTGGAGATGTTTTACACATGGATTGTTTCCAAAATTAGACATAAAAAAAACCTTCAGTCACAAAATGAGTGAAGTTAGAAGATAAATAAGTCACAAACATTTCCAAGAGGATAGGGCCACTCTTTAGCAGTGCCCAGTGACAGGACAAGGGATGACAGGCACAAACACAGGAAGTTCCATACAAACAAGAGAAAGAACTTCTTTCCTGTGAGGGTGACAGAGCACTGGAACAGGCTGCCTGGAGAAGTTG